>NC_133664.1:126524477-127724477 GCF_037893015.1 Macrotis lagotis
TTTCTAATACAATATTGAATAGTAGTGGTGATAATGGGCACACTTGTTTGACCCCTGATCTTATTGGGAATGCCTCTAGCCTCTCCCCATTGAATATAATGCTTGTTGATGGTTTCAGATAGATACAGCTAATTATTTAAGGAACAGCCCATTTATTCCTATACTCTCTAGTGTTTTTAATAGGAATGGATGCTGTATTTTCTCAAAAGCTTTTTCAGCATCTTTTGATATGATCATATGATTTCTGATGGGTTTGTTGTTGATATAATTGAGTATACTAACAGTTTTACTAATATTGAACCAACCCTGCATTCCTGGAATAAATCCTACTTGATCATAATGTATTACCCTAGTGATAACTTGTTGTAATCGTTTTGCTAAGATATTATTTAGGATTTTTCCATCTATATTCATCAGGGAAATAGGTCTATAATTTTCTTCCTCTGTTTTAACTCTTCCGGATTTAGGTAACAGCACCCTATTGGTTTCATAGAAAGAGTTAGGCAGAGTTCCATCTTTCCCTATTTTTCCAAACAGTTTATATAGAATTGGAACCAATTGTTCCTTAAATGTCTGGTAGAATTCACTTGTGAATCCATCAGGCCCTGGAGATTTTCTTTAGGGAGTTCAATAATGGCTTGTTGAATATCTTTTTCTGAGATAGGGTTGTTTAGGTATTGAATCTCTTCTTCATTTAACCTGGGCAACTTATATTTTTGTAAATATTCATCCATTTCACTTAGATTATCAAATTTTTTCACATAGAGTTGGGCAAAATAATTTCGAATTATTAGTTTAATTTCCTCCTCATTCGTGGTGAGTTCACCTTTTTCATTTATAATACTATAAATTTGGTTTTCTTCTTGCTTTTTTCAATTGAATTGACCAGACGTTTATCAATTTTATTGTTTTCTTCATAATATGAACTTTTGGTTTTATTTATTATATCAATAGTTTTTTTGGTTTCAATTTTATTAATTTCTCCTTTAATTTTTAGAATTTCTAATTTAGTATTATTTGGGGATTTTTGATTTGTTCATTCTCTAATTTTTTTAGTTACATGCTTAGTTCATTGATTTCCTCTTTCTCCAATTTATTCAGGTAAGTATTTAGAGCTATAATATATCCCCTGAGAATCACTTTGAATGAATCCCATAGGTTTTGGTATGTTGTTTCATTATTATCATTATCTAGGATAAAATGGTTAATTCTTTCTACATTTTGTTTTTTGGTCCACTCGTTTTTTATATTTGTTTCTGTTTGTTTTATATTTGTTTCAGTTTCATATTTGTTCTGGGTCTATATCTCCTTGACCCAGTATTGGATATGACGTTTACTGCACTGTGATCTGAGAAGGATGTATTCACTATTTCTGCCTTTCTGCAGTTGATCATTAGGTTTTTATGTCCTAGTACATGGTCAATTTTTGTAAAAGTTCCATGTACTGCAGAGAAAAAAGTTATATTTCTTTCTATCCCCATTCAGTTTCCTCCATAAGTCTACCATATCTAATTTTTTTAACAATCTATTTTCCTCCTTAACTTCTTTCTTGTTTATTTTATGATTCAATTTATCTAGATCTGATAGAGGAAGGTTGAGGTCTCCCACTAGTAGTGTTTTACTGTCTATGTCTTCCTGTAGTTCTTTCAGCTTCTCCTCTAAGAATTTGGGTGCTGTCGCACTGGGTGCATATATATTCAATATTGAAATGACTTTATTGTCTATGTTACATATTAGGAGGATAAAGTTTCCTTCTTTATCTCTTTTAACACTATCTATTTTTGCTGCTGCTTTGTCTGAGATAAGGATTGCTACCCCTGCTTTTTTACTTCAGCTGAAGCAAAATATATTTTGCTCCAACCTTTTACCTTTACTCTATATGTATCTCTCTGCTTCAAATGAGTTTCTTGTAAGCAGCCTATTGTAGGATTCTGGTTTTTAATCCACTATGCTATTCACTTATGTTTTAAGGGAGAGTTCATCCCATTCACATTCAAGGTTATAATTACTAATTCTTTATTGCCCTCCATGCTATCTTCCCTCTGTTTGTATTTTCCCCCCTTTCTCTCCCCTTTCTCCATATTCCCCAGTATTTTGTTTCTGAATACCACCCGCTTCAGTGAGTTTGCCCTCCTATATCACACCCTCCCCTTTCTTTCCCCTTTCCCTTTTTCCCTTTACCCTTCCCTTTCTTTTGTTATTCCCCCCTTCCCCCCCACTCCCCTTCCCTTTCTCTGTCCCCCCTCCCATTTTCCCCTTTTAATACTTGAAAGATTACATGTTTTATAGGTTAATTGAGTATGTGTAGGTTGACTTTAAGCCAAGCCTGATGAGAAGAAGATTCAGGTGTTTCTCATCTGCTCCCTTCTTCCCCCTATTACCATAGGTTTTTTTGTACCTCTTAGTGTAACAAGATTTACCCCATTCCCTCCCCTCCCTCCTCCAGTCTCTTTCCTATCCCCCTTTTTAAGGAGGTAGTGTTTTTTAGATCATTCTGTCTAAGTCATAGAAAATTCTGAGTGTCTGTCCCTTCTAATTCAGTATATTCTATCAAATAGAGTCAAAATTCCTGAGAGTTATTAGGGTCTTTCTCCCAAGTGGGGTTTAAGCCAGTTACATCTCTTCAGATAGCAGTCTCATGGAGAGGTCATGAATGTCCTTCATTTCTGGCTAGGTATATTCTCTCTGTTAGAGTTACAATTCTCAAGATTTATGAGAATCTTCCCCCCCCCATTCTGGGATATAGCCAGTTGCAACTTACTGGATTGCATTTTTTTTCCTTTTACTGCCACCATTTTTTTTTACCTTTTCATGTGTCTCTTGAACCTCCTGTTTGATATCCAATTTTTCTGTTTAGCTCTGGTCTTTTCATCAGAAATTTTTGGAATTCTTCCATTTCGTTAAATGTCCGTCTTTTTCCCTGAAAGAGAAGGCTCAGCTTTGCAGGAAAGGAGATTCTTGGCTGCATGCCATGCTCCCTTGCTGTTCAAAATATCTCATTCCAGGCCCTTCAGTCCCTTAATGTTGATACAGCCAGGTCCTGCGTCATCCTTACTGTGGCTCCTTGATATTTAAATTGTTTCTTTCTGGCTGCTTGCAGGATTTTTTCTTTTATCTGATAGTTCTGGAGTTTGGCCACAACATTCCTTGGTGTTTTCATTTTAGGATCTTTTTCTGGTGGGGATCGATGTACTCTGTCAATTATTACTTTGCCCTCCAATTCCATGATAACAGGACAATTTTCCCTCACTAGATCCTGTAATATTAAGTCCAGGCTTTTTTTTCTCTTCAATGTTTTCAGGAAGTCCTATAATTTTCAGGTTGCCCCTCCTTGATCTATTCTCAAAGTCAGTGGTTTTGTTGATGAGGTATTTTACATTTGCTTCTATTTTTTCTATTTTTTGATTTTGTTTAACTGACTCTTGCTGTCTCATAGAGTCATTAATTTCTGTAGACTCCATTCTTTTGGGGGGGAGGCGTTTTCTTCATTAACCTTTTGCAACTCCTTTTCCAATTAGTCAATTCTACATTTGAAAGAGCTTTCCATTTGACCAATTGATGTTCTGAGAAAATTAATTTCTTTTTGCAATTGCTTATTTGAAGATCTGAGAGATTTATTCTCGTTTTGTATTTGTCCAATTGTACTTTCTAAGGTTTTTCTTTTCTTGTTGCAAGGTATTGTCTCTCCCAAATTTTCCAGTTGATTTTTAACTCCTTCCTTATTTCTTCAAGGAAGTCTTTCTGTGCTGAAGACCAGATTGTGTTCTCCTCAGAGGTTCCAGGTCTCTCTGAGTTAGGGTCTTTCCCTTCCAAGAATTTTTCTATGGATCCACCTTTCCACTGACCCTTCTTCATTTTGCTAAGACCTGAGTTGGGGAGGGGCTGGTTCACAGGGGCTTGGGATCGCTAAAGGCTTTACTCACTGAGTGCAGTTTCTCTGTCTGGCCAGTAGGAGGTGCTGGTTGTTTTCTCTGGAGTGTCTGTGACCTTGGTTGAGGCCTTCTCCCTTTCCTTGAAGGGAGGGTTTGGAGCTATTGAATTATTTTGCCTTCAATCAACAGTGCTCTTTACCCTGGCCTGAGGTCATTCCTCAGTTGGGCTGGTTCTTTTGCTCACACACCTGGGCCTGAGGCAGAAGTAGTTTGCATTTGTTTGTTAGGGAAGAAGTCTGAGTTGTCATGGGAGTCAGAGCAGAGGAGCACAGGGATAGTGTCCGAAGCCTTCCTGCTACAGAACTCTTCCCCCCAGCCCTGTCCAGGATCTCCCAAGGGACAGCAACAACACCAGTACCTCCGCTCTCCTGCCAACTCGTGCCCCGTGGTCCAGCCCCACCACTGATCCAGCAGGTCCCACTCTTGGGCCCTCAGACTCCTGGTTCCAATTCAGCTGTTGATCTGGCTGATCTGGGGCTGATCCTCCCTCTGAGCCCAGACTCACCCGCCCGAATTCAGCCAAAGCTGCAGCAGGAGACAAATCCCGAGGTAGATGTTCTTTCTCCTGGCTTTTCTTTCTGGGTTTTGTGGGTCGGATTTCTTTTAAGAGGTTTGTTTCATGTGATAGATGGGGAAGAGATCAGGAGACTTTAGAAATGTGCCTGTCTTCTCTCTGCCATCTTGGCTGGAAGTCCCTCCGGAGTAGTTTTGATAGTGAAGAAAGAAGGAAAGAATTCAGGAGAGGAGGAAATAGACTGAGATGACCATCTGGTAACCTTGTAAGGGAAAGATTAAATATACTTTCCTGACTTCACAAATTTTCCAGAACTGATTCTGCAATATATTTACCTCAAGATAATACAACCAATAACTTGAACATATATCACTACTTACATTATATCTCTTATATAAGCTTCAGGAAATAATAAGAATGAAATTCTAATGCTACCTTAAAAGTCGTTACATGAACCGTTTCTCAAAAGTTGCCCAGTCACAGATTTAGGGTTCTAAGATTTTACAGGTCACCAAGACCATTCTTATACTGATGAATGGATGTTTTACTCATGTTCAGTTGTTACTCAGTTGTTTTAGTCATGTCCAACTCCTTGTGACCCTATTTGAGCTTTTCTTGGGAAATACATTGGAGTGATTTGCTATTTCCTTCTCCAGTCCATTTTTCAGATGAGGAAACTGAGGCAAACAGAGTTAAGTGACTTGCCAATGGTCAGACTGCTACGTAGTGTCTGAGATCAAAGTTGAAGTCAAGAGAGTCTTCCTGACTTTAGACCCAGCACGCTATCCACCATGCAACCTAGTCTGTCATTTCATAGATGAGAGACAAAGGGTTATGTAGAGTAAGGGATTTGCAAAAGTTCACACGGGTAAGTAAGACCAGGATTTGAGATCAGAATTTCTTCCTACAAACCTTGCATGTTTTCAGCTGCCTCTCTAAACCTTTCTATACCTAAAATCTCAAAGCAATTTAATAAACTCAAAAAAGATCCAATAATCTCAAACACAAGTCATTACACTATGGGAAAAGATTACCAAATCATTTGAATTTAATATCTGAAAAAGACATCAGAGATCCTTTAGAACAATCAATATAAAAAACTGAATCCCCTCTGCTTGATGGTTTAAAATGAAGGGATACCCACTACCTCCTAAGGCAATCTAGTCTACTTTTGGTTAGTTCTATTTATGAAGTTTTCCCTTGACTTGAGCCCAAATTTGTTTTTTTTTAGTTTTTTTGCAAGGCAAATGGGGTTAAGTGGCTTGCCCAAGGCCACACAGCTAGGTAATTATTAAGTGTCTGAGACCAGATTCCAAATTTGTTTTTTTTTTTACAATTTCCATCCATACTTTCTTGCTGTGCCTCCCAGGGTCAAGTATAACAGTCCTAATACCTCTTTTAGATGAACTAGTATTCCATAAACTTTAGCCAACATAAACCCAATCAGAAAGTTACAGTCACATTCAGCATCAAAATTCACAATCATTATAACTGACAGATGTGCCACATCATTGGCAAGACATCTACATAAATCCCTGACATCACTTTGAATTTTTGACTTAACCTGGCTGAATAAAAAAATGCCAACAGCATACAAATGGCTCCTGCCAGTTTAAAATGCAAACATCCAAAAGCTTTGCTGCCAGAAAATGTGGGTGAATTGATTTATTATTGTGAGTCCTGTCATAGATTATAAAAATGAACATTATTTTTCCCAACTCACCCAGATTGCTAGACTTAGACATAGAAACAGGAAGAAAAGAATGTTGCCAATTGGATTTGCTGGGTCTTTGCAGCATCAATAACAGTAACCTCCCTTATGCAGTAATTATATTTTGTCACTTTACATAATAATACAAGTTGCAGCCTACTTCTGTTTTCTAATTTACTTGGAGATTTCAATTTTTCTTGTAATTATCTGATTTTTCTATCTAACAAAGGCCATGTTTGTCAAATTGTGAGGTTGTCTACCCTGGAGAAACTTGAATCTTTTCATGGATCTGTGGAAGCTAACACTTGAAAAGGTCTGTATGATTTTCTTCTTGTTTACTAATTATTTTCACTAAATCTTTAGTGAAAATAGGAGTCTTTAATTGAGAATATAAGATGGTAGTTTCTGTTTTCCATTTAATGAGTGCTTAGCATAGTGGTTGGAACATAGAAGACACTTAATAAATATTTGACTCTTTACTAGTTCAACAAGAAATATTTTCCTCTACTAAAATCCATATTGTCAAGGGGAGAAAAATACAGTTGTTTATGGTCATAATATTTTGTACCAGGGGAACACCTGAATAGTTTCTTGTTCCTTGGAGAAGAAAAGGAGATGAACTCCCTTCTATCTGTGTTGTTATGGAATAGGAAAGATAATGAATGTGCAGACAGTAAATCTAGTTTTGTATCCTGGCTCTATCACTTATCACTGGTAAAATATTAGTTTGTATAACCCACTGTATGATGGCTTCCTCATCTATAAAATCAGGCATTTTGATTAGTTGATGTTCAAAATTCCTCTCAGCTCTAGTTCCATGAATGAGGTGCTTTTCTTAACTCTGTAGGTAAGACTTTTCCTGAGCAGGCTAGAAATTTTGGAAATGCTAACCATTTCAGAGATAATGAATAAACAATAAAAAGGCAAGTTAATGGTTTAAGTTCTGAAAAATCATTTTACAAACAGTATGCCGGTTTATCTTTGTGACACTGTAAGATAAAGGAAATCATTGTCCCTAATTTACAGATAAGGAAACCAATGCTGAGTTATTAAGTGAAGTGCCCAAGTTAGCACAGCTAGTTACTGAGGTCAAATTCAAACTTAAATTCTTCTGACTGTAAGTCGAGAGAGAGTATTGTCTAGTCTTGAAAAAATCTTGAATTTCTTGTTTTCAGGACCTTTTGGAGTAATAAAGTTCAAGGTATTTCAGGGTTTTTTCCTTATTCTGGTCTGTAAAATTCTTTCCATCTATTTTTTTCTTTTAAACTTGTCTAAGGGATTATTAGCTATCTATCAATGTCATTTATTTAAATATTACTAAGAAATGATGATATCATGACCCATTCTTCAACCAAGAATGGGGCAAAAATTTGAAATATAAGCCAAAAATTGTTTCAGGGAGTTACTTAGCAATGAAATCATCTGAAAAGTTTCAGTAAACTAGCAGAACATGGATGCTCTTTTAAATAAGAAAGCCAAGGCTTTAAATTAATCTACTATCCTTTTCAGATCTCAAGCTCAGAAAGATTTCAAATTATCATCTATTTATTTATTTAAAATCTGTTTGGTGGCTTCATACCTGTGAGGACATTGCTGGCCTAAAACCCATATTCTATCATTCATCAATGTCCCCTAAAGTCAACTACCTATAGACACTAAACTAAAAGGCAGTTTCATTTGAGAATCCCCAAGACAGTGAGAACAATAAAGGTAGGTGAAAATTCACTGGAGTCTTGTTTTCGGAAGCTTCTCTTATGGACTCCTTTCTAAAAGTGAACAAAAACAACAACAAAATGTAGCCTATATGTGTCAGCAGCTTAATCAGCTTGCTAAGACTCTGTCTCCCTCTTAAGGTTGGCCATCAAGACATACTCTGTTTTTTCTCTACTTAAATGCATTTTCAGTACTTAGCATTGTTCCTTCTTTCTCTACTCCATTCTTTAGCCTGCAGTTAATTCTGTATTCCAAACTTCAGCTTATTATTCTATTTTTTACATTTTTTTGCAAATGTCAATATATTTTGAATTTTTTGGAGAGTTTGATGGAAACTCTGGAAATAATGAGACAGAAATAATATTTTCCAATTATATACAACAGTAGTTTCTACCTATCATTTTTTGTAATATTTGGAATTTTACAATTTTCCCCCAACCTCCCCCCCCACAGAAGGCAGTCTGATAACAATACATTGTTTCCATGCTATACATTGATCAAAATTGAATGTGTTGAGAGAAAAATCATATCCTTGAAGGAAAAAATAATATAGTACATAAGACAACTTTTAAAAAAAAATTGAAGGTAATAATCTTCTGTCTTTGTTTAAACTCCACAGTTTTTTCTTTGGATACAGATGGTATAAAATTGTCCTTGATTATTGCACTGATGGAATGTGTAAGTCCATTAAGATTGGTAATTACCCCCATGTTGCTGCTTTGGTGTACAATGTTCTTCTGGTTCTGTTCATCTTGCTCAGGTTTCCTTAAGAGACTAATAATCTAGTTAGGGAGAGAGGTAGTGTATAGGGAGGAAAACCTCAACTTGAATTCGAAGGAGAGGATTGAACTTAAATTTTCATATTTATTGAGAAACCCCAGGTAAAAGAAAAACTTCCTTTACTTTATGCAGGTAGATTGTTTCTTTGTATTTTATATGCAGAGAACTTCTTAGAGCACTGAGGTTAAGTGACTTGTCTAAAGAAAGAAAAAGAGGAAAAAGAGGAGGGGAAAAAGAGGAAGAGGAGAAAAGAAGAAAATACTTCCATTCTATATGGGTATGTACATACTGAATATGTGTTTATGGCAATATTAGAAGGAATACACTAGTAGCTAAGGAAATCAGGAAACATATTGTATAGAAGGTGATGCTAGAGAAGATATCTAAAGGAAACGAGATTCTAAAAAGAGGAAATAAAGAGTCACAAAAATGGGAGATACATTTTCACCTGTAAGGTACAGCAAATAGGCTAGCATGACTAGACTTTAGAGAGTAGGAATAGGAGAGTAATAAAAAATTAGACTTGAGGGGGCAGCTAGGTGGTACAGTGGCCCTGGAGTCAGAAGTAATTGAGTTCAAATCCAGCCTCAGACACTTAATCATTACCTAAGTGTGTGGCCTTGGGCAAGCCACTTAACCCCATTTGCCTTTCAAAAACTTTAAAAAAATTAGACTTGAAAGGTTGATTAGAGTTTGGATGTGAAGGTCTTTAAGTGCCAAATAGATAAACTTGTAGTAACTTCCAAAGGAGGGGTTCTTAGCTTATTTTTTATTTCATAGTTTCTTTGCAATTGAGTAAAGGCATTGAACCACAGAAATGTGCTTTTCAGTGAATATAATAATTGAGATTACAAACGAAAACAAAAGTTGGAAAAATTAAGATGTATTTTCCTCCTACTCAAGTTCATGGACTTCCTGAAATCTACCCTTGAAAAACTTTGAAGAAACCATTGACCCCAAGTTAAGAAGTTTTATTCTAGAGGCAATAGGGAACCACTGGAATTTATAGAGTGGAAAGAGACATAATCATACCTCTACTTTAAGAAATTCATTTTGACCTATGTGGTATAGATAGATGGAAGTAGAGAGAAGTGATGTATGAAAGCACTTGGGAAATCTATTGCAATAATCTTGGAGAAAACTGAAGAGAACCCAGATTAGAGTGCTGTTCACTTTGATTAGAGAAGAGGCATACATTTGTCTATTTTGGAGGCAAAATGATAAGATTTCAAAACTGAGTAGAGTTGTAGGGTGAATGAGAGTAGAAAGTTGAAGATAACTGTTTTTGTACCTTGCCAGAAATGAGAAAATCTAGAAAAGAAATGGATTTTGGGGAAAAGATTATGAATTCTCTTTTGAGCTCCACAGTTTGTAGAATAGAACTAGTTGAATATATATAGAATATATATAGAATATACATAGATTGAAAAAATCATTTGAAGGACTGGAACCCATAGCATCTCATAAGATCATTAAGAGAAAAAGTATAAAGCAGGGACCTAGGAACTTGAGTTTTAAAAAAACATGTTGATAACTATTTTGATATAACTAGTTTATAATCTTGTCTTTTATATATGTATAAATATATTTTTTGTATTATAGAAACTATTAGAGATATTTTAGAAACATATCATAATGAATTAAATAAAATATTTAAAATAATTATTCTGAGAAGGTATGCATAGTCTTTACCAGACTATCCAGGAGTGAGAGAGAGAGAGAGAGAAAATTTATTTTAATTCTCACAATTCCTGTTTATTCTGAAGCTGAAAACCCATGAAGTTCATTAGCCTGGAGAAATTGCTTGCAAAACTGCTAAAATCCTTGATCATTGACATGAATAGTTAGATGAAACATTAAAAAAGATAATGTAGTAAAATAATGCCATATTGGCCTTGAGAATAGGGTGGAAATGACTCAATGTCTTTTATATCTCTGACTGATAAGGTCTTAAATCTCTTGTCCAGCTTGAGCAAAGTGCAAATACTATGAGAATGAATATAACTACTGCTCCAATGATTAGTCCTCATTTCAGACTGACATTTGTAGTAATTTGAAATCTTTTCATTTCATTTGGGTCTCTAGATACGGATGAGTAAAATTATTAGCAAGCTTTTATAAAGCACTTTATAAGCCCACAAAAAAGTAATTTAGAATACATTTTATTAGTTATTACTCTTGCCAACACTTGAATCCAATAGTTAATCTCATTTTAAAGATAGGAAAATGAAAGGAGAAGTTAAGTCATTTGCTAAAGGTCACAGAACATGTCAACAGTGGAGATGATCCTAGTGGTGCCCCTGAGGTTCAAGTATGTTTGGTTTCTCTACAGAGTTCCACTCACAAAATGTTGATTATTTCAATTCAATTATTTTACTAATATTTTTCATCAAAATTAGCTAAATTATTATGACTTCTTGTATCAGAGTTTCTATTAGAGTAAAATTTGGAGTTAAGTCCTGAATCAGAGATTTCCCTGCCAGGGAAATCTTAGCTCCAGGAAGATACAGGATTCTGAAAAAGGAGAATCTCATGTAGTAGATGTAAAAATAAGAGGAGAGATAGCATTAAGCAAACAGAAAACATAGACCTCTGAAGAAATTTAAATATAATCAGAGGAGATAGAATTATCAACAATTTTGAGTGTTTCTACAGAAAATATCTTCAAATTTTAATACTCTCTCAATACATCTAAAGCTATAGGGCAATACAAAGCATACATACATACATACTCATATATTTACATATGCACATCACTGCACATACACACACACATATATAGAACAATGTCCATATATATTTCTGATTGAAGTCTGTAAACATATAAAGACTGAGATGGTTGAAACAGATATTTTAAATGTTGTGCTAATTGGTTCTAAAGTAAGTTTGTTCATTATAAACTAAATAAATATACAATGAGAGGAAGCTCACCTTCTGTGACTACTCTCAAAAGGAAAATGAAAGGAATAATTGGTTGATATGTACCTATATGTGAGTGGGTAATATGTGTAATATAATACCTCAATATCCCAACTGACAGGGGCACATATGAGCATATGTGTGTGCATGTGTACAAGGCTGCATACATAATATCTACATGTACATATAATCTCTATCAGACTACATGTGTAAATATGCCTACATTGCACATATGCACACATGTGCACGGGTGCATTTATGTGTTTATGTGTATTTATATATTCATAAAATATAAATATTCACATATTCTATTGTTTGAAATCCATTTCTGCTTCTGAATATAATTGTTCTTTTCTACTTCTTTAAGTTTTATGAGAGGCTGAAATTCATATTTTAGCTGGTGTTGTTAATGTGCATATTTGACAAAGCTAATGCTGACAAAAACATTAGGGGAGGTTTTTTCCCTTTCCTTTGGGATGCTATATCTTCCTACATTATGAAAATAGAGAACAATTAGCACTCTAATCAGAGCATATTTTGCACTTTTCAAATATTTCACTTAATTATATGCTTCTGCTTAAACAAAAGAAAGACATTCAAATGTATTTAGAAGCATTTTCCATAATATGTTTCTTCTATATAAGTCTAGACAAATCTCTAAGTGGCTTATCATTAGTGTTTCTCAATTAGGATACTGCAGCTTTCCATTTTGCCTTAGCAAAAAGGAAATTGTAGATATGTCAAAAAACTGATTTTTTTCAAATTATTTGTAAAAAAGTTGAATTTTTTTTTCCTTTTTTATACCAGAATGGCATTCTCCCCCACCAATGGTCACTTTTAATATTATTTTTACAACTCTTAAAGTGCATTTTTAAATACAACTTCTAAGAGAAACTAGAATTGAGTATTAATTGAAATGTTTACCCTTTCCTTTCATGTCAGATGTTGATAGGAAAACATTATTTATTTAGGGTAAAAATCAGACAAATCAACAACCAACATTTAGATTGTGTTCTCTTCATAGAACTACTGAAATGATCATTTTACCTTAGAGTTTAACAGTTCAGTCAAGTAAATAGCTTATTTTTCTCTCCCTCAAAATGACTAAATTTGGTATTTTGTAAAGAAAAAATCTTAAATAACCATCTCACAAACTAACTGGACTAAATCTTTGTTTTTGATGCCACTTAGATACAGCTTTAATCAGACCATGAAGAAAGATCACTGCAAGGTTGAAGTCACCTTAGGGAAGAAGCAAGATAGAGAAATACAAAATTAAGTTAGTTAGTTACAAACTAAATAAATGTCCACTAAAAATGGACCTTACCTTCTATGACACTCTCAAAAGAAAAATGCTAGGGATTATTGAGTGATATTTATCTATAGTGATAGGGTGAATATCTAGGGTGAGATATAAATATAGATGATATAGAGCTAGAGACAGAGACAGAGACAGATACAGACGTAGACATAGACGTAGACGTAGACGTAGACGTAGACGTAGACGTAGACGTAGACGTAGACGTAGACATAGATTAGATATAGAGATAGAGATAGAGATAGATATAGAGATAGAGATAGAGATAGAGATAGAGATAGAGATTAGATAGATATAGATATAGATGGAGATGGAGATGGAGTTGGAGATGGAGATGGAGATGGATATATGGTAATACGCATCTATGTGTATTTAATTGCATATGTATATATATATGTATGTTTATATGTATATATATAACCATACAATGTATTTATAGACATGCATTACTGAATCATATAATTGCATACACATACAAACATATTTTTACATATAATACACCTATAAATATTACCCAATCAACTCCTGTAAGTTCTTTTTGAGAGGGAATACAAGTATAAAGAATAGTGATTGAGATAAATTATTAATATATATATATATATATATATGTGTGTGTGTGTGTGTGTGTGTGTGTATGATATACATATATAAATATGTGTCTGTGTGTGTAGGAAATGCTTGTGGAAAAATTAGTCATGTGGCTATACATAAGATAGAATGCACAAGTCTACTTGAAAATTCTTCCTTATCTTATCAATATGACTCTAAAACTTGTTTTTTAAACTTTCAGAAAAATCACAGTTTATGAAGGGCAGTGAGTATTTCAAAAAAAACTCTGGATGGCTAGGTGGTACAGTAGATAGAGTACCAGCCCTGGAGTCAGGAGGACCTGAGTTCAAATTTGAACTCAGATACTTAGTAATTGCCTAGCTATATGGCCTTGGGCAGGTCACTTAACCCATTACCTTGCAAAAACCCCCTAAAACACGAAACAACCCCCCAATAAACCCTCCTTGGCTCTCCAAATACTTTTTTTTTCCTAAGCATATTAGATATTTTTTTTAATTTCTATTCTTTTGTCCTTCATTTATTTCAAATCCATAGAGAATTAGTTGGGTATAAAACATATCAATGTACAGCTAGTGTGTCTCAACTTTCAGAGCTGTCTATAAACACTATATCACTTTGGTCATTTCACTAAAGAGACTAATTCTCTTTTCTCTTTCTACTTTTGCAAACTGTATTTTTTTCTTTTGTCCCTTTCTATGTCCCCCTAGACATTAAAAAGCAAATTTATATCAGGCTCTTTTTTTACCATATGGAATGGTCTCTTCCGCTAACAGATTAGATTAGACTTTATATCTCTTCAATTTTTTTTAAAGTCAACCCATTATCTATGATGTATTTTATATGATATCTTAAAAAGAATCCTTAGAGTAATTTCTCTAGTCTTTCATTTAGGGTCATGAAGAAAAATTTCAAGTAAAAGTGTTGGTTTCAAACCAGATTTATCCAATCAGTTTTCACCATTTAAAGTTTCTGAATTTATTGAATTTAATGGCAGCTAAAAAAGCTGAGATATTACAACTTTAAATCAGGAAATTCTTAGCTTCATGCCAAAAAATGGGGGCAGGGGGAAATGTTGCTATTTTCTTTTCAGCATATATCATATTGATCTGATTGATATCTTGGGTTGTTCATCAAAATTTTTCTCTTTGTAAAAAAATTCTCCTCCTCATTCAATTAATAGAAGATGAATATTTGTGTTTATATTTTTATTTCCTTTTGATATAATATTATTAGCAAGAAATATTATCTGATTGGTAGCCAATAGAGAGGTTTAAAATAATAATTACCAAAATACCTTTTAGTAATAAACTTGATAGACCTAAGATCCCTTTTCTCTATTATAAAGGGAATATTCTCTAATTCACCATCAAGACTATTCTCTGCTCTCCATAGAGGTCATCTGTCAGGTTCAAGAACAGGGAAGTTTTTTTTTAAATTATTTTCTTTTTGAATTTTACAATTTTCCCCCGATACCACTTCCCTCCCCCCATCCCCCACAGAAGGCAGTCTGATAGTCTTTACATTGTTTACATTCTATACATTGATCAAAATTGAATGTGTTGAGAGAGAAATCATATCTTTGAGGAAAAAATAAAATATAACAGGTATCAAAATTACACAGTAAGCTACCTTTTTTAAAAAAAATTAAAGGCAATAGTCTTTAGTCTTTGTTTAAACTCCACAATTCTTTCTCTGGATACAGATGGTATTCTCCATCACAGATACCCTAAAATCGTCCCTGATTGTTGAACTGATGAAATGAATAAGTCCAGTAAGGTTGATCATCACCCCCATGTTGCTGTTAGGGTGTACAATGTTCTGGTTCTGCTCATCTTGCTCAACATTAAGAACAGGGAAGCTTTAAGATTTACTACTGAGCCTATACCTGGAAGGCCTAGTGTTTCAGGGCTTGAAGGAACTTAAGAAATAACAATAATAATTACCATTCATATAACATTTTAAGGTTTGTAAAGTATTGCACATATGTTATCTCATGTTATTCCTCATATTTACCGTGTTGCAAATGAGTAAACTGAGGCTGGGAGAAATAGTTATTTTCCCAGAGTTACATGATTAGCAAGTTATGCATGACAGGATAATAAATCAGGTCTTTTTTGACTTCAACTAAATGGTCAGAGCACAAGCCTGGGAATCAGGAGGACCTGAGTTCAAATCCTGATTCAGACACTTGACACTTACCAGCTATGTGACCTTGGACAATTCACATTGTCATGTGATTATCTCACATCCAGAGCCTCCAATCATCCTAATCCATATTCGGTCATTGGACTCAGATGGTTCTGGAAGAGAGAATGAGGCTGGTGACAGCACAGCATCCCCTAACTCAAATGCAATTCATATGCATGTTATAGCATCATCTCCCAGATGTCTTCTTCAAAAATGAGGGACAAATCACAGTAGTTTATTGACTTTTCCATTTAAGATGGTTTCAAATATTATTGGTTCAATAATCTGATCAAGATCTGATCCTAGAACCAAGTTCTCCTGATCAAGTGAGAAGTCTTGGATTTGGAGTCATAAGATTTGGGTAAAACTTCTACCTGCAATTTTTTATGATAACATAGGAAAATACTATCTTTTCTAGACCTTAGTTACCTCATCTATAAAATGATGTCCTTGTATTAGATAATCCCTAAAGTACTTTTATCTTTTAAATATATTATCCTATGAGTCTATCATCTTTTTGTTTTATCTTCCATTTTTGAAGACAGTCAAGGATAACTTGACAAATACTTAAATTGGATTTAAGTGAGGTAGAATTGCACACTATCTCTTCCAATCATTGAAGTCCAAGGACTTCATGACCACCTTCAAGGACATTAAAATGAATTGTTCTCATTAGACCACTCCACTGAGAGGAGGTTTTACAAGTTTAAGATAGATCCCTCCCCAACTCGCTACTGGTTTTCATGCTTATTTGTTCATTTCAACTTGGTTTATCCCACCTGTCAAGAGAGTTTACCAGGATGTGTAGCCACTGTGTATGCTATAACTTCTTGGAGCCCAAGTGAGTTCCAGATATACCTGAAAAAATGATAACAATTCCTTACCAAAAGTATTAGCCCTCCCAAAACACTCCACATACCTCTCTTATTATCTATTTCTTGTTATCTTCTTTTATCCTATTACCTATCATACCATGAGCCAAAACATTAAAAATGATGAGTTCACAGCTTCAGTCAAAATGATCTAAAAGAAAGATGAAAATATGATGAAAAGTAACAGTAACAACAAAAAAAATTAGAGAATGAATTATAAAAGCACATAAGGTTAGCTGTGACATTTGGTAGTAGCTGATTTTTAATAGCTCAAGGTTAGAGACTTTATAAAATCTGACAGCCTACTGCATTATTTACAAAAGTATTATCCTGCCATAATATACCTCTGTATTAAATATTACATGGATTATTTAATGAAGATAAAAAAATTCAAAGATCAATTCATCACCTCTAATAGAACTAATACTAAGTAACTGAATCCAAAGGCAGGGGTCCTTTATATTCCATGTTCCAGATATTAACCAGTATATTATGTGGATTGTTAGTGACACGACTAAATTGTAAAAATGATATTTGTTTCAAATTTAACAACTTCTCTTAGACAAATAATGAAACTGTCATAAAAGTGCCATAAGAAATTGGAGTGGAGAAGAGGTAGTACTTGAAAGAAAAATGAAATGTCTTCTCTCTAAAAGACTTATAAAACACCATTTATCTCAAACTAAATTATGTTTAACCACAAAAAAAAAACTTAATGTAAATTTCTACCTTATAAATTATGTGGAAATTAGGTTAGGGATTTAATATACAAAAATGATGTATCTTTTTCCATGAAAGTATTTCATTATATTTCTGCTTTGGGAAAAAAGGCATAGAGATCATACATTCTCTTAAAAATAGAAAACATATTAATAGAATTTGAAAATTGTCAGGAACTTCTGAATACATAGCATTGAACTCAGACCTGAGCAAAATTTCCTTCTAAAATACTTTTATCTGTGACCATACAGTTTACTCTAAAGATCTCTAGTAAGAGGATGCCTCCTACTTTCCAAAGCAATCCATTCCATTAATTTGAAGATAGTTGTCATTTGGGGAAAAAAAAATTTCTTTCTATAGAAATGGAATCTTCTTGGCAACATCCAACCAGTGTTCCTTATTCAGCTCATAAAAGAAGGAGCAAAAACATAGTTTAAAAAAAAATAAATTGAGAGAGCCTCCTCCAGGAGGTTCTAGGTTCCATGTGTATATTTGTTTTTGTCTGGTCTGCCATCATTATGATTGAATCATGGTACAGAAAGGATATTTAAAAGGCTTACTTCTTGTTCCATACTGTTCCTGCTCTTTTCCATCATATTATTAATTTTTTATCTCAGTTTTTTTCATCTTTTCAAAAATTTATTCATTTCTCTATTCTACAATTGCATGCAAGGATAGTTTTCAACATTCATTGTCGTGCTAAATTTTGAATTCCACATTTTTCTACCACTCTACCTTTCCTCTCTCCACTCACAATGACAGCAATCTGATAAAAGTTGCACATGTATGATGATGTTTAACATAATTCCATATTAGTCATATTGTGCAAGGAAAATTAGAACTAAAGAAGAAAAAAACATGAGAAAAAAAGAAAAATCCTAAAATAAACTTTAAAAAGTGAACATAGCCTGCTTTGTTTTACATTCACACTTAAAAGTATTTTCTTTGGATGTGATGGCATTTTTCTTTTTTTATATTGAAATCAAGAATAATTTTATTCAAGAATTGGAAATAATAAATATATGTGAAAGAAAATTCATTTAAAATATTTAAATAAACATTTTCTTCATGTAAAAAGAAGAGTAGAATAATTACTCCATTAATTGAATAGTCCTGGGTCTGGGGCAGGCTTCCAAGAGCCAAGCACACAAAAATTCTCCAGGTGGATCCTGGTAAAAACAGCTGTCCCTGGCCCATCCCAAGTGTTCAGGCCTTTGTAGGAGCAGAGAAGCAATAGAACCATGATGAAGCTTCCCCCTTCGGAAGAAACACACAGATTTTTGGAGTATCCCTAACTTAGTACAAAAGCCAGAGAACAGGAGTTCAGAAACTACCCCAGGCAGTAAGTAACAAAGTGCCAAGGAGGGACATGGTTTACTGGACTCATTACTGGGAGGTGATTGCCTATGGTGAATTGGGGTTAAGGTTTCATGAAGCCTTAAAGAAAGATATTTTATTAATAACTATATGTTTAGTAATATATTTCTATATATACTTTTACTCCCTAATTCAGAGATCTAGCTGAATTAGGAAGAATATTATGTAAATGGAGGGAAAAAAGAACTAATAAAATTGACTACCTTTTAGGTATCAGCAGCAATTTGTACTAAGGAACAGTCAAGTCTATGTCATCATTTCCTGATTTTGTAAAAATAGGTTTGGCTACTAGTACTACTCATTCCCTGTAAACCCAACCCAACCTGATGCTCTGAAGAGAGTCCCGTGAGTGGTCACCAGACCTGCTGAAGAAACTACTTCATTTTACAAAGCTCTGGGCCCAAGTTGTTTCACAGAACCCCTTTTCTGGGTAAGAACACACACACACACACACACACACACACACACACACACACACACACAAACACACATAGCTATTATCTCCATTTGAAAAACTTTGAAATAGAAAAAAGCATCTCCTGTCACTTCATTATTTAGAAGGAATTAGTGATGTCAATTTTAAAGTGAATGCCAGAGAAGCAGTGAACTTATCCATCTATTTTTTTGTACTGTACACAGTTATTGCTAAGTTTATATATTTTAAATGAAACTAAAGCTCATGATATCAGAAGGAAGTCATAAGTACTCGAATCCTGTCCTCCAATATTTTTGTATTCTCCCCACAAGTAATTGCCAACATATGCCCTGGAAATAATCAGTTAAAAATTGATTCCCATAAAAAGACCATCAGATTTTTCTATAAAATGAAAACAGGGCAGTTGAATAACAGCAAAATGTCACAGTGCAACCTTAAGACCTGGAGATAGGTCTAAGGGAGCCTGGGATTGGGGCTTGGTCAAATGAAGTTAATGCATTTGGGGATCTAAGAGGATGAGTAAATAATTACACCCTTATACCTGTAGCCTTCTGGTCCATGAAACACAGATGGATAATTAAAGTGCCCCCCCCCCCCAAGAGCACATGCCACAGGAAAAGCTGTGGAAAAGACAAAACATGTGGCCTTCAAAATGGATTCTGGATTTGGTCTTTTCTGGGTTCAGCAAAGAAAAAATCCTTCCTTCAGCTTTGCCTGGGGGATGACAGTCTCTTACAGAGTGCGGAAGTTCTAAAAGCAGAATCTACTCAGCTCGGCATAGTTTGGAGACTTAACGAGGTGGGAATTAATTTAATTGGAGCCATTAACTAAGTGCACATAATTTTACCATCGAGGGCCAAAGGGCTGCTGCAAAGAACCCCAAGGCCCACAAATTCAAGCAAGTGACTTTTTGTTCTTAATCTTATCTCAAGCTTCTAACTAGAGCAAAGCCTGAAAGTCTAGCAAATATCCATGCAGTCCTCCTACCAGCAAGTTTTCCTACCAGTAATCAAAGAACTTGTAAAGCCTCTTTGGTATATGGGAACAGAAAAGAAATTAAGCCATGAAACCTGGAAATAAGGAACATTTCTCAATTGGTAAGTCCTAAGATGCTTTGAACATACATTTTTGTCATGTGTGAATAATAAACACACTCATTTTCTCTATTTTGCACAGATTGTAGTTTTCTCTCATACAACATCTCTCCCATTCATCCGAGTTAAAAATGTGTAAGAGACATTCTTTCTTATGAATCCTCACAACAGCCCTGTGAGGTAGGTGCCATTATCCCCACTTTGCACGTGGGGAGATTTAGGCACAGAAGGGTTACATGACTGCACAAGGCCTCATGGTCATTCAGTGGTAGACAAATGCTCTACTCACTGGCCCCAATGCCTTCACATTCATAACTAGCTAGTGTCACTTCCAAGGATCTCATACCCAGACTAAACTCTGTATTGATTCCTTGATCCAATAGGCATTTTACCTCTTAAAGCTTGAACATTTGATTTGTGAAACCAATCATTTTCCCTGCACTTGGGAAACAACAATGATCCTAGTTGGGATTATAAAATTGATTTTCATGAATGAACTCAAATTTGTAATAATATATCATCAAATGCCAAAACTCACGAAGCACATCGGGCTTTGAAAAAGAGAACAACCAGGGACTGGAAGTTTACAGTTTTAGATTGTAAATTTTGGATGAAATGCAAAAAGTACAACCAATAGGTAGGCAGGTAGCAATTAAATGGGTGAGTAATGATCAGCCAGGGTTTAACAAAAGACAAATGTTCTATTTCCTGCTCTCCCTTTCTGACAGTAACAAAAAGAGGTCCCAATAGTGGGAAGTCTTTCATTTCTTACAACCTCCACCCTTTGGGAAGGAACAAAAAGTAGGAAACAAATGTTTCCACAAAAGTCATGGAATATCTCATTGGATTTGGGAACACTGATTGTTACAGTGGTGGTAGGGAAATTTGCAATTTTAAAGAGCTTTCACTCATCTTAAGACAATCTGTAATCATTTCACAATGTTAAGTTCCCACACTTATTTGCTGCCAAATATAAATGTGAAGATTAAAAAAAAATCTAATGGGTGAATGATATTGCTATTAAAAACATTTACAGAAATGGGGAGAGCCAAAGCATCTTAAAAGCACATATTTTCAACATAGTCTGGATGCTCATGCACTTGAAATGTAGAAAACAAAGAGGTTAGAACAGTGAGGTCTGAACTTACCTCTTAAATCAAGTTTTACAGTCGAGTTTCTAATGCAAATAAGAAGCACTTATATCCCCCCAATACACCCACACCCACACCTTTTTCTCTTTTCATAGCATTACTATTAGGAAGCAGTTAATCCATCAGTATTACAAATTCTCTCAGTTGTCTTCACAGCCAGCTCCTCACTAGTGGGTAAAGAAGATGCCAGGCAGCTTGTCACCAAGTTCTGTTCTGAGGAACACCACCAGAGGAGATCGAGTCGCTTCCTTACGGTCTGCTTGTAGCTATAAGTCCTACCTGCCATAGCCAGGGATGTGATGGCATTTTTCTTAACAGGTGTCTCTGGTTTGTTCTAGCTCATTAAAATGTTGAGAGAACTTGCTTCCAATGCAGTTGATCATCTATGTTGCTGTGTGTTCGATGCTCTGGTTCTGCTCACTTCACTCAACATCAGTTCATGCAAGTCTTTCTATGCTTTTCTAAAGTCAGGTCACTCATGATTTCTTAAAAAACAATAGTACCCAATAACATTCATATATCACAGCTTGTTCAATCATTCCCCAATTGTTGGATAGTTCATCAATTTCCAATTATTTGCCATGGCAAAAAGAGCTGCTACAAATACTTTTGTACATGTGAGTCTTTTCCCCATTTTTATGATCTCTTTAGGATATAGATTAAGTAGTGGTATTGCTGAATCAAAGGGTATGCACAGTTTGTTTGCCCCTAGGCATAGTTCCAAATTGTTTTCCAGAATAGTTGGAACAATTCACAACTTCACTAATACTGCATTAGTGTGCCATTTTTCCCACATCCTCCCCAACATTGATCATATAATGTTAATTTTTTATTCAATATAAGTTTATATAAATTTTCAGGGAATTAGAGTTTATCACTTCCTCCAATAATAATTATTGCTTACTATGTTTTAATACTTCCCCTTATCACAAAATTCTTTAGCTACCTGCATATCTCCTAATTAAAAGTTGCATCTGAATAAATTATATTTTTTAACCTGCATTTAGTCATATTTTATTGTACTTTACTACAGATTGCTTGTGGTATGAAGGTAGGTTACTTTCCTTTATATCTGATATTTAATTTTCATAGACTATGCAAAAATTCATAAACTCAGCTGTTCATCTTCTGGTTTCTCAAAATGCTTCTTTTTAAATTCTTTAAAGCTTTACGTCCTTTCTCCTTCTTTCAAAGTACAAAAGCTCTTAAACAGGTTCTTGACTATTTAGAGATCCACAGTGCCTTTTGACCATTATTTTTCCTGGTTTTACATAGTGTATTTGTGCCTGACCAGTGTCAGAAAATTTCAAACTCATAGTTGCCTGATCAGTCACAGTCAGAACACTGCAAATTGACCTAACATAGTGATGTCATGTTCATCCTTTTTGAAAATGGAAAAACAACAACCACCTACATTTTCCCTGTTTTATACTTCACTCCTCCATTAACTGTCTTGTGTTACATTTTTTCAGTATTTTACTTTACTTTTTGAAGTAACTACTAATAAACATTCACAATAGTGTTAAAATTTAGCTTTCACTCACCTTCTCTCCCATCCTAGAAACCTACAATACACCAAGTCTGCAGGAATCAAAAAAAAAGAATGAAAGTCACTCTTTGAAATGAGGTTACTTACTAAGGATTCAATTATATACAAAAAAGAAATGCAGTATAAATATAAAGTTAATCAATATGTGTATATTCAAAAGTTAGGACAACTAGATGGCACAGTAGATAGTGAGTCAAATCTGGAACCAGAAGGACCTGAGTTCAAACTGAAGCCCAGACACTTACAAGCTGTATGACGCTGAGTTAGTTACTTAACCCTGTTTGCCTCAGTTTCCTCATCTGTAAAATGAGTTAGAGAAGAAAATGGCAAACCATTCCAATATCTTTGTCAAGAAAATCCCAAATATAGTCAGATATAGTTAATTGACTAAACATCAACAACAAAACTAAAAGTTAAAAATAAGGTACATTGAGAGAATGGGAACCTGCACTTGGGAGGATCAGGAAAAGAAAAAATTAAATTGTGTCTAAACTATATCCTAAAAGAAGAACAGAATTCTAAGAAATGGATTTTAGGAAAGTATATTCCAGACATGAGGGACGGCCAATGAAAAGCAATGGAGATGAGAGATTCAATGTTATGAATGAAGAGCCACCAGTATGGCTAGATCTCAGAGCATGGAAGGGATAATGATGCCCAGTGAGATAGGAGAGATAATTTAGGCAAGGTTGAAAAAGTCTCCATAAATTAAACAAAGTAGCTTATATTTGATCTTAGAAACAAAGGGACACTGATTAAATTTGTTGAATATAGTAGTCATATGATAGGATCTTTGCTAAGGAAAATTACTTTTGGCCAAAGCTTTCTTTGAAGGATTTGAGTAGTGATAGACTTGAGACAGGGAAAGCAAATAGGAGGCTGCTGTAATTACAGTTAGCCCTTCTACATTGCAACTTTTCCCTTAGTGGTTTTGATATATTGAGGGTTGGCATAAGAAATTAAATAGACTTTTTTCAGAATTTTGTACAAACCACAGATGACCTGGCGATGACACAGAACCCGTGACCAAATACTTAACCCAAAGTTTACTGTAACGTACTGTAAATACTGAATAAAATGAAAAGGAAAAAAAATCAGACTTCTTCTATGGTATGAAGGAAAGGCAAAAAATTTTTACAAATAATTTTCAGATGGGGGGCATCATTCCAATAGCCCCCCTCTCTATGTGGAAGGGATAACTGTATCTAGATAAAAAGTGATAAAAGTCTGAACCAAGGTATTAGCTATGTGAGTGGAAAAAAGGGGTCAGATAAAAAAAAGGTAGATATAGCAAGATATAGCAAAATTGACAATTAATTGGATATGTGAGGGAGGTAGAATGAGAAGTCTAGAATAATACCAAGATTACTAACCTAGGTGACAAGAAGAATTGTGGTACCTTTGACAGAAATAGGGAAATTTAGAAGATGGAAGGCTTTAAGGGAAAGATGAGTTTAGTTTTAAACAAGTTAAGCTAAAAATGTCTCTAGGATATCCAGTCTAAATTTGTCCAATTCACAATTGATGATATGGGGTTGAAGTTCAAGAGAGAGGTTAGGGCTGGGCATTTATGTATTTATAATGATATAAACTATGAATCATCTGCAGGGAGAGAATAATTAAATCTATGACCTCAGATAAGACTGCAAAGAAAAAATATAGAGGAAGATAAAAGGGGACTCAAGACAAATTTTAGGGAATACTCAATGTTAGGCGGTATGATGTGGTTGACAAGACTTTCAGGATAAAACAAGGATCTGTAGCTCCTAAAAACACATCATATAGACTCATAACTGCTAACAGATGATAATAAAAACTAATGGCCTGAGTTAACTATCATTCACATTGCTCACAGATTAGTGATTGACACATCAAGAAAAAACTATTAGAAAAGAATTCTTAAAGGATCTTTTATGAATAATGAAAAAATAATCTTTTATTTTTACATTTAATAGCATTTTGTATTCAATTATTCTCAGTATGAGTATTTCTACAAATGTTTAATTCTGTGTATATATAAATACTTCAATACTTCAGGGTTCTGAGATTTCATTAATAATATATATCTCTTTTATGGCAAATTGTATCCTTGATGTGCTTTTTTAAGGCAGCTAAGAGACAAAGTGGATATAATGAAGGATTTGGAGTCCAAATCCTTCCTCAGACACTAACTAGCTATGTGATGCTGGACAAATCACTTAAACTCTTTTTTGCCTCAGTTTCCTAATCTACAAAAGTATGATAATAATAGTTTACAGGGTGGGTTGTAATGATAAAATAAGATAACCTCTGTAAAGCATGTCATAAACCATAAAGCACTGGTCTAATTGTGTTAGTGGCAGTAATACCTTTAGTAGTAGTAGTAGCAGTAGTAGTAGTAGTAGCAACAGCAGTAGTAGTAGTAAGACTAGGTGGCACAGTGGATAGAGCACTAGACTTGGAATCAGGAGGATGGAATTTCAAATTCAGCCTTAGACACTTATTAGCTCTGTGACCTTGAGCAAGTCACTGATTGCCTTACATCCAAAGCTATTTCCAGTCATCCTGATTCATATCTAGCCATTGGACTCAGTTGACTTAGCACAGCATCTCCCTACTCAAATCCAGTTCAAGTGCTTATCATGGCATCACCTCCTTGAAGTCATGGCCTTCTTTGAGAAAGGAAAAAAATGCTATTATTATTATTATTATTATTATCATTATCAATTATTATTATTGTTATCATTATTGTGACTACTGATACTAGAGGGAGAAGGAAGCATAAGTCATACAAATCAAAACACAACCACTTCTCTCAGATCTTGATGGTAACTGCCCAGGACCTTGAATTCAAAAGCCTTGAGCATAGTGATACTCCCACCCACCAAGACTACTGACCATGATTCTAGTTTGAGCTATACAACCATCATTTGTGGGGAATAAGCCCACTTTCCTCACCAAGATCAATTTCCAACACTTGTCAAGTGATCCCAATGTTCCCAGAAGCAGTAACTCTCCCGATACCATCTTGCATCTAGCCTACCTGATGATAAGTGATGGACTCTGAAGGAGGAGCAATTGCATACTGGAGTAAAAGAGGGCTTGCTGTAGTTTCTATGTATTGATTGTCCCTGGGCTATAAGGGAGTTGTCAGGAAATTCTCCTAAGGCTGTCAGTCAGTAGAGTAGTTGTTATTAGAGAACCCAGCTCTGGGAGTTTGTGACAAAGCTTATAAAAATTATTATGTGCTTGTTGAGAACAAGAATAAAATACCATGGGGTGAGAATGAGAGGGAAAGTGATTGGTGAGTAATATTATTATGTGGGAGCTCAACCAAATATGAGTCATTGAGTATATCCTTATATGTTTGCAAGCACAAATACCTATAATGTAATTGATTTGTGAGGGTTCAATACAGAAACTTGGCACTTTTATGCCTATCTTTGTGCCTGGACCTCAATTGATACTAAGGGTGAATGATAGTTTAGGAAACATAGAATCAATGAAGAATTAAGCTAAGTAATGGAAACTTATAGGTCCCCCCCCCATTATGACTCCTCAAAAGAAAAAAAATAACCCTCATTGCTGACTTAAGTGTATACTTGGCAAGACTAAGTTCATTCAAATTCTATTGTCTTCTCCAAATTGACACAATATCCAGGGGAAGCTATGATAAAGTTGTGACACATGATATGTCTAATAATCTTCACATGTCATTTACTGACTATGTGACTTTAAATAAGTAATATAACTTTATGAGCTCTCAGTTTCCTTTTCTATAAAACAGGATAATTGGATGAAAGGATCAGTAAGATAACTTTCCAGCTCTCAGTTCTCAGATCTTAGGATATTGTCTGTGCACTATTTATTCTTTTGCTTAAATTCCCATCTTTTCTGTATCTCACTCTTATTAAACTCAGTTTTAAGATTACCTTCTTAAAGATGTCCATCCTGATATAACTTACTTTTTTTATTTCTCTATCCTAATAAAACAAATGATATAATTTGTTTGAAAAATTTTATTTCCCAAAACTTGGTATAAAGAATCATAGAGTTTTCTAACTAAAGAAGAGTAATATCTATTTGGCACTAAGTGGTTTTAAACTGTGTATTTTTTATTTTTTTGCTAATCTGTCTTCTGTATAACAGTGGTTTCTGTACCACTCAAGATGAATTTCCTCTATGCTGTAGTCTCCTAGTATCAAGAAAATCATCTCAAGGGGCACATGATAAATCACTAGACCCAGTCCAAAGCAAAAACCACCCCCTTCCCATCATCTGAAAATAAGAAATTGAAGGATTTGTGGACATAGATGGATTTGGACATGTTAATAACCAGAATAGAAGCCCATATCCCAAATTTGGAGTTGTTTTCCTGGAAATTATAATGTAACAGGAATTTATAATGAATCAACTCTCATCCCACAATCAGTCCCTGATACACTGGTGAAGCAGTAGCATGGATTCAGAACTGTAGTCTATAGTTGTAGAAAAAGAAACGGTTCTAAGATTGCTCTCTTGATCTCATTAGCCCCATGCTGCAAACAAATAACCTAACTATACATTAATATTGGAATGCATGGAGAAAAAAACTTTAAATCATTGAACCAACATGAACACTATTGGCAGGGAAGGGTTCATATTAAGTATAAAAGGAAGTTAAGTGTTATTACTATCAACTCTGGTAAAAAGTGATCAAACAGTCTTAGAGGTTTTGCAACCACTGTTAACTACAAAAATACCCAAGAGCTCACCTAGGTTATAATATTCCAGTGAGGGCTGGAAATTAGACACGTCTCCTCTAGCATGAAACCCAAGGTGGGGGGGGGGGGGTTAAAGCTGATGAATATATTTATGACTAGTCAAAAAATCAAAGTGTAATATAGCAACAGAGGTGGAGTATAATAGCAAATGAGGCAAGTTTGACTAATGACAAAAGGTCCATTCATAGCAGGGCTTAACGTCTGGGAACAATAGAGACCATCAGTTTTGTGCTTTAGTTGCAGCAGAATTCAACCAGAAGGTGAGTACCAGAAATTGTTCTTATGCCAAGCTTAGTGAACTTGCTTGCCGGGTTTAAGTTCTGGAAAACAGAACTCAATAACAATAAAAAATAGAGGAATTAAAAAAGAAGGGTGGTCTTGGTCTGAAGATCCTAATGGTATATAAATGAGGGAGCAGTAAATTTGTAATAGGCAGGTAAGTGCCACAGTGGATAGAATATTAAGTCTGGAGTCAGGCTTCAGACAATTACTAGTTGTGTGATCCTGTGCACAGGTAAACCCTATTAGCCTCAGTTTCCTCATCTGTAAAATAAGCTGGAGAAAAAAAATTGGCAAACCACTCTAATATCCTTGCCAAGAAACTACAAAATGGAATCACAAAGAGTCAGGCACAAGTGTAATGATTCAGCAACAATAACAACAAATTGATAGTAGCTATTGGATTTTCAAGATCAGATTTGGATAGGATAAAAGGAGCAATGTTGTATTTTTTTCCTTTATGCTTGATTTTTAAATTGATAAAAAACATTTAGAATCTTAACTGGTGCTGTACTGTAGAAATACTACCAGTTTGGGAAAGGAAAATGTGAGATTAGATTACCCACCTCACGTGTTCACATGGACTATTTGTGACCGATCCGTGGTAGAGGATTCCAAGCTCCCTATTGGTCTGATCCACCTCAGTCAGACAAACTGTAGCTCATCTCTAATGCTGTGGTGTCACTTTGGTATTCTTTGATATCAAAGCACAAGAACCAACCAATCATTTTGGAAATAAAAATAAATGCTAAGCTAGTTTCGGATAGTTTCATGACAGTGGTATGTAGTCAGTGCTATAATTGTTCTGTTTTTGTTTTCTTAAATCTTATTGTTTATTTTTAATGCAGGAGTAAAGATTTTGCTATTAGGATAGTACACAGAGACAAAACCAAATAAAATGAAAACAATTTTAAAAATACATTGTAAGTTATGTATAAATCCATTTTTGAGAGTGTTTTATTTTTATTTGCATATTTTATGCTGCAAATGTTCTGAAAAATTAGAATATCTATAAAGTTCTCATAGTTCCAACCTCTTTATCAAATGTGATAATATTTGTAAAGTCTTTAGCAAAATTCCTGACACATAGCAGGTGATTAATAAATGTTTAATTGTTTCCCTTTCTTCTTCCAGTGAAATAGAGGCAAAAGGTGGAGGAGAAAAGAGGAGCACCTGCTAATTTCAATGCAACTTAATAAACCACAGAAGTGCAATTGCTACAGTTATTGGCACATAATAAGTCCTTAATAATTATTTTTTCATTCCATTCTATTTTTACTTTATCATTAAAATGGACACTTCGAAACAATCTTGATGACTCAGATCACTGACAATGCTATTAGTTCCAAAATAGCAAAATTGTCCTATGACCTAGAATCATTCTATTTAATTGGGACATTCCTACTGATTCATGAAAAGCCCCTCATTTGTGTCACATCTGGACAGATGAAATACAAATTGAAAGAATACTCCACACCCTATTACAGGTTAGTTTTGAGAGTAGCCAGGCATAAAGCTCTAGTGGAAATTAAACTAGAAATCCAGCCACAATTAGCTCCCTGCAAAGAAACACTTATTTAATTAATTGAGCACATCTCTTCAAACACTATAGTCAACTTATAATGCTTGCCTTAGCCATATGAAACACTAAAATCATGCAGAATAAATTATGAATAGTTTAATATTGAATATTTTGATGTTAACAAATCTCTGGAGGTTTTTTTGCTATCATTAATTATTAGTAACATACTTTCCTGGGGAGGGAAGAATGATTGATCAGTGACCAAAAATTTAATGACTAATTTTTTCAAGTTAGTCAAAATAATCAAACTGCTTATATATATAGGCAAAACTTTCAATAATTATATGATATAAAATATATATGTCTATTTAAACAAGATTTACCTAAATTTTTATAAAGGTAATTCATTTTTCTAGATTTAAATAAACCCAAATAATGTAGATACTCCCTCCAGCAACAGTTCATCAATACCTTCTCATCCATATCCTTCTATAAACCTCCCCACTGGGGGTCAACCCAAAATTCTGAGGTCTTTGTTTACATTCTCAACATGTACAACTGTACAAAATGTGAACTATTGTTGACTTTTCAATTTTATCAATCAAGACTGAAATATGTACTTTTATTATTTCTATTTTTTTAGTTATTGAAATTGTAACAGATAAAACTTAAATAAATTGCTTGGGTTCAGCTAAAATGTTTCTGTGTCTAGATTTCAATTCAGGTCTTCTTGACTCTAGATCAGTGCTCTGTCCATTGTTCCATCTCACTGGAACTGCTTAATTGTCCATCTGTTCCTTGATTGTTCATTTATTCCACTGTCTGTCCAAGATGCATGTTCTCTTGCATCAGCTTTATAGACTATCCATCCAACTGAATATCTGGATAGAAGGCAGCTAGAAGGTACAGTGGAAAGAGCACTGGCCTTAGATTCAGGAGGTTTGGAGCTTGCATCTGGTCTCAGACACTCAGCTCCTAACTGTGTGACCTTGGGCAATTCATTTAACTTGATGGCTTCAAATCCAGGGCTATCTCCAGTCATCCTGATTCATGTCTGGCCTCTGAGTGAGGCTGGTAACTTAGCACAGCACCCCCCAACTCAAATCCAATTCATGTACTTGTCATGGCATCACCTCCCTGATGTCATAATCGTCTTTGAAAATGAAGTACAAACATATCATCTGGATAAATGATTTGATTGAATCTACTTCATGGGATTGTGAAAATTAAATGACATATTTGTGTGTGTGCATAAACATATATATGTATATATATACATATATATATACATCTTTCTTCTTCCTTCTCTTCCTCCCTCCCTTCCTTCATGTACATATATGTATATATATATATATTTATGTATATATATAAATATACATATATAGGCATAAAAACACACATAATTGTGTATTATTATGTTCAAATAAGGTAAAATTAGGCATAAAGGTCTGAACATGATTTATAAGTAAAGCATTAATTTACCAATAAATAGGACATCAACTTTCCCAGTATATCTAAGACTCTCCAATGAAGGAAAAGAGACAAATGGCTTAACCGTTTTCTCACTATTCTCATCCTTGAAATAAAGATAATAGTATCCTGAATCTCCCAGGTTGTTGCACAGAACAAATGAGATAACACATAAAAGTGCTACATCACAAATATCAATGTACTATGCAAATGTTAGCTATGACAAAGGATAAAAATGGAAAAGAAGGGGGAAAAAAAACCTTAGCAAAACTAATACCTACATCAATTAAGTCTGATGGTATATGCAGTGCCTCATATGCATAGTCCTCTATGTTTGCAATGACAGTCCTTATATTTAGAGGGGGAAAGCTTAATCACTATAATTAGATAATAGAAAAATATTTTTAAATTGCTTTCCATTTACATTATCATAGCAATTGAATATTTCATTTTCTTGCTTTAACTCCCTTCTCACTGTATCAGTTCTTGAAAGGTTTTCCTATGCTCCTCTCAATTATTCATATAATAACTGTTCACATTATAATAATGTTCCTTTACATTCAGATACCACAATTCGTTTAGTCATTCTCTGATTGAAGGACACTTCTTTGTTTCCACAAAAAACAATACCAAAAATATTTTGTGATATATGAGAACTTCTTGTTAGATCTTGTAGGGTTTGTATTTTTTTTATCATATTTAATTCACTAGGTAGCAGGTTATGACCTTTTAGATAGCCTTTGAGCATAATTCCAACTTTACTTTCCAAGTGGTTGGACAAATATCTTAATCAACCTAGAGTATAATTGTCTTTCTGTAGACCCTACAGTATTGACTTTTCCTAATCTTTTGTTAATGGGAATGTGGGGGACACACATCACATTATCCATATAAGATAGCAAATTTAAACAATAAATCTGGTGTGTGTGTGTTCTGACTGCTCCACCAACCTGCCAATTTCCATCTCTCTCCTTCTCCTCCGGCCTCCTTATTCCCTGAGAAACAACAATATTGAAGACTATTACAAAAGCTTAGTCAATAAAGCAGCTGCAGACTTTGAAAGGATTGACTCCAATTTTGTAAGAAGTTCTACTGTGGGTAGAATGCAATCAAACAGCATCACATTCGACAGAGAAATCTTTCATGAAAGGAAGAATCAATCAATGCTGCAAACTTCATTGTAGTTTTCTTTTAAGGAATTGCCACATCTACCCTAACCTTCAATATCATCAACCTCATCAGTCAGCAACCACCAGCATTGAAGCAACACCTTCCACCAGCAAAAAGATTACAACTTGCTGAAGGCAAGTTTTTAATTAACATATGTGCATTTTTTGATGTAAGGGTATTACTAACTTAACAGACTATGATATATATATATATATATGTATGTATATATATTTACATACATATATATATATATATATATATATAAACATACAGCTTATATGCACTGAGCAAAAAATTCTAGTGATTTACTTTATTATGATGGTTGCTTTATTGCTGTGGCCTGGAAATTAACCTGTAATATCTCTGAGGTTGCTTACTTCTGCACTTTTTTTTGCCTTTGATGGTATTTTCCCCAAAGACTAGACCCCAAAGTTTTCCAATTCCTTCCACTTTGGGGACCTCTTCATTCACTAAATTTGATATCTGTTCTAAATGACTGCTGGGGGACAGAATTGACTACACTGGATTCCAGTCTCTTTACCTTTAGGCCTGATAGAACACCACCTATATGCTGATGCCCTGCCTCATTTCTTTCTCTTGCAAGAGAAAAGATGGATGGAGTTGAGTACTAATGCAAGTCTGTGGATCTGCTTGGAAAGCCCTACCAGAATATGGTCACCTATGGGGCAGGGGAAACTGAAAAGGTACTGTTTTAGGTTCATTGAGTTGTTACCTCAGTAGTGCTATAGTTTTTGAGACCATGGAGACAACTAGAATTACTTCATTGTATCCTGGTAAAGCTTAATTTGAAGAAGTCTGAGAAGTCAAGAGGATCAAGAAAACTATCTAACTCCATCTTCTTGGTTATATGACCCAGAAGTCTCTAGCAAATTCAAGATAATTGCCATAGCAAGGAAAGCCTAAAAGCATCTATTTATGACTCTACTTTGTTGACAAATAAAGAGTGATTGTGCCCAGAGACAACAATTAGAATGTAAACTTATTTATAAAATATTGTGAAATAGGAAGATTATGAATAGTATCATGTCATATGTTAGAAAAAATGTAAAAGAAAAAAGCATTTTAGAGGAGTCTTGGCAAGAGATCGAAGTATTAAGAATGACCCAAGGACATTTAGAGATTACAATGAAAAGATTAAAAAATAGAAAATAGAAAGGATTTTCAAAATTTTATAACAAATTATTTTCATCATCAAACACAGTAGAGTCAAGAAATTTATGCTTTAAAAGCACTTCCAGTTCTGTGTGTTTGTGTAGAGGAGGTAAAATAATATTATAGAAAATATATTAGAAAGTATTTGGATTTTAGTGTGTTTGTAATTTGAAAAGCTACCTGCAGTGAATTGTGAGCATATTGATGAAGTGATTCACAAAGTTTTTAAAAGAAATGTACCAAAAATGTGAAAAAACCTGAAATCTTATTAATACAAAAAAGACTGAGAAAGCATTAACTTCTATTGACCTACTTGTATACTTTACTATATTTGCAAAAATGTTTATTAGATTAATGTACCCATACACTGAGAACATACTTTATAAAGGGATTTGTAGAAAATACAGACTTTCCACAATTGAGCTTCCTTAACTAATAAGCATACAACTGACAAGAATATGTAAAGAATACATGATCTCATTAAGCTAATTGTTTGTTTATTGTGGGTGAGAAAAAAAGCATTTTATTCAGTGGAACAAAATACCTCCCCTAAAAGGCTCACTTCAAATGAGGAATATACATCCCTCAAAAATGAAATCAAGATTCTTTGAAAGATATGACAATAGGGATAATCTTGCTCAACCACCCTTTGATCAGAAACATCAGGCAATACATAAAAACATAAAACAAGGTAATTTATGCTTGTAAAAAGTGTTCACCACTGTGATACAGGAGATCTAAGTTGAAAAACTTTATGTTGAGTAAAGTCCTTTATATGTTTATTTTTACAGGTGGCGATTTCATGGTGGCATCATTCCCTAGAATTTTGAAGAATTCTCTGAAAGATATATCAAAAGGGATTATCTTAATGAGTCACCACAAAAAAAAGACCTAGGAGATGAAGCATTTCTGTTTTCCAGATTATGGCATACATTTAGATAAAGCTTGCCATCAGTATGAGTACTGGTAAGCAGATAGACTAAATGAATACTTAGTCTAGACCAGGATCAAACAGGGAGGGAAAGAGGGAGTGATATTGCTTTCAGGAAAAATATAGAGTTCCTTCAATGATTTCCAAATTATTTAAAGAAAAAGAGCCCATATTTTTAAACAAAAAACTCTAATAGCCTAAGTATAGTTGTGAAATTTGAAGTACAACAGTCTCTAAAGAATTAAAGATAAATATTAGAAAACGGGCAATTCAAAAGCACTTTTGAATATAGGACATTTCAGCATAGAATAAATAAAGAACTTCAAAGAAAAGCAGGAAAAATGTCATCAAGGAAAGGGGATGATAGGAAAAGTTACATTGGATAAGATATGAACAAGGGGAATATTTTGATGGTTCCTCTAATATACTCCTATTGTCAAGAAGGTAAGGAACTCCAAATTGTTGATTAGACCATCTGTAGCAAACTTATGAGAGATGTACACAATGGGCAGACACAAGTGAATTCTCTACTATTGAATCCAAATCAATAAGATAACAGATCCAATTGAGATTTGACTCAGATTGCATTGAAATATAGTGTAAAACTAATGATTCTGACAAAGTACTCATTTCTAAAATATACAGAGAACTGAGTCATATTTTTAAAACAAAAAGCCATTCCCCAATTGACAAAAGGTCAAAGGATATACAAAGGCAATTTACAGATGAGGAGATCAAAGCAATCCATAGCCATATGAAAAATTGCTCTAAATCATTAATTATTAGAGAAATGCAAATTAAAGCTTCTCTGAGGTAGCACCTCACACCTCTCAGACTGGCCAATATGACCAGAAAGGACAATAATCGTTGTTGGAAGGGTTGTGGGAAATCTGGGACACTATTACACTGTTGGTGGAGCTGTGAACTCATCCAACCTTTCTGGAGAGAAATTTGGAGCTACACCCAAAGGACAACAAAAACGAGACTACCCTTTGACCCAGCAATACCACTACTGGGTCTATACCCTGAAGAGATGATGAAAAAGGGGGAAAACATCACGTGTACCAAAATATTTATAACAGCCCTGTTGTGGTGGCAAAGAATTGGAAATCAAGTAAATGTCCCTCAATTGGGGAATGGCTTAGCAAACTGTGGTATGCATATGTCATGGAACACTAATGTTCTATTAAAAACCAGGAGGGATGGGATTTCAGGGAAGCCTGGAGGGATTTGCATGGACTGATGCTGAGAGAGATGAGCAGAACCAGATGAACACTGTACACCTTGACAGCAACATGGGGGTGATGATCAACCTGGAAGGACTCGCTCATTCCATCAGTGCAACAATCGGCAACAATTTGGGGCTGTCTGCAAAGGAGAGTGTCATCTGTATCCAGATAAAGAGCCATGGAGTTTGAACAAAATTCAAGGACTATTCCCTTTAATTTAGGAAAAAAAACCAGATATTTTATTGCATGATCTTGTTATCTCTTAGACTTTTTGTCTCTTCCTTAAGGATATGATTTCTGTCATCACACTCAATTTAGATCAATGTACAATATGGAAACAAAGTAAAGCCTGACAGATTGCTTTCCACAGGGGTGTTGGGAAGTAAGATTGGGGGGGGGGGGGAATTGTAAAAATCAAATGATATCTTTAATAAAAAATTTTATAAAAAGAAATATACTGTAAAGGTGGTGGTAAACAAGTCTGTTGAATGTAAATCTATTTTCCTCATTGTTGACATTTTTAGTCAGAGGGTCACTGAATAAAAACTCTTTGTTGGTGTCTTTTTAGAATTATGAATCTGGAAAAGGCAAAACAGAATTTTTGTTAAATGGAAGAAAAATTGGGGGGGGGAGAATCTTTAAGATTAAACATTTCATTCCACTGATTCAAATGGTTTTTTATATGTAATAAACAATAGTTTCTTTTTATTCTCTGTACTATTTTAAGTCAGTTATGGGAAACACGAATTAGGATCATGGATCAAGTTCCAAATGGAAATAGTTAGATCAGCTAAGAGTCAAGGAGAGATTCACCAGAGATAAACCCCTCTGTTAAAGAAATTTCGTTTAGAATTCCTATGAGGGGTGGCTAGGTGGCATAGTGGATAAAGCACCGGCCTTGAAGTCAGGAGTACCTGGATTCAAATCCGGTCTCAGACACTTAATAATTACCTAGCTGTGTGGCCTTGGGCAAGCCACTTAACCCCATTTGCCTTGCAAAAAAACTAGAAAATAAATAAAAAATAAAAATAAAGAATTCCTATGAACATTTCACTTTATGTTACAACTTAAGATACTTTGTTGTTGGCAAAAATTGTAAAAGGTTATGGGATAGCAGAAAAACAAAATCATTCAAGGGATCTACTTCTTGTGATAGATTCTGGCCAGAACAAAATGGGTAGTAACATCCTAGCTCCAACTCAACTATTGAGATAGAAGATTGGCAACCTTCTCCCCTATTTACAGCAACAATATGGTAGTAAACCATTAATAGCAAGGCAAAATTTAAGGCAGAAGTTTCAGTGCTTATTGATGTGATTGGGTGCTCTAGCCCAAGATCCACATAGGCTCTGAAGATATGACTCAAGGGTATATTGCAATTACTCACTAGTCACTACATTTCTCCCTCACCAATGAAGAGCAAGCAAATCAGTATTTGGGAAGATAATCCTCAACTGTTTTAACAAATTTTTATTAGTCATTTTTGTAAGAGAAATTAGAACTCAAGGAAAAGGAAGAAAACCATGAGCTAAGAAGGAAAAACTAGAGAAGTTTTTTTTAAAAAAGTGAACATAGTGTACATTCAGATTCTGTGACTTTGTGTTTTCCTCTGGATATGGATGGCATTGGTCACAGATCTTTCAGACTTGTCCTTGGTCTCTGAACTCCTGAAAGGAGATGCATCCATCATAGTTGATCCACTCATAATGCTGTTGTTAATGTATACAATATTCTCTTCATTCTGCTCCTTTTGCTTAGAATCAGTTCATGCAATTCTTTCCATCTTTCTCTAAAATCTGACCATTGAGGTTTATTATAGAATAGCACACTGTAACATTCATATACCACAATTTTTTCAGTCATTCCCCTACTGATGGGCATCCCCTCAATGTCCAATTCTTTGCTGCTATGAAAAGAATTGCTATAAATATACTTGAACATGTGAGACTTTTACCATTTTTTATTATTTCTTTTGAATAAAGATCTTGTACTGGTATTGCTGGGTCAAAGGTTATGATCAGTTTTATTGACAATTGGACATAATTCCAAATTTTTCTCCAGAATGTTTGTATCAGTTCACAACTCCACTAATAGTACATTAACGTCCCAGTTTTCTCACAATTTTCCACACCTACAATTCATCTTTGTTTAGACACAGTTCTTTGTAGGTTGACTCTCTCTTTAGACTGTAAACATCTGAGAGCAAAGACTATTTTTGCCTTTCTTCGTATTCACAGCACTTAACATAGTTCCTTGTAGCTAGAAGGTACACAATAAATGCTTTTTGATTTATCTCAACAATGGTTTATATTGTCTTTATACATGAAGTTTTTTCAAGTTTTATGCAAGCATGTAACTATGCAGACTTGAATCTAAAAAAACATGATTCAGAATCCAGGAACCCTCATGAATCAAAGGACCAATCTGAACAACCATGAATCAGAGGACCAAAAACAGTTACTTCTCATTCACATTCAAGTGAATGGCTGAATAAGAAGAAACAAGGACATATTTGTATACACAGGATGGTACTAAAATGGAGGAAAAAGTTTGATTGCTGAACCACTCTCCACCTTGGCAGACCTTGACATATCTACATCATTCTTTCAGCAACCTGAAACTGTAAAAAACCACTCACTTTCTGTGTAAGATAATTTGGAAAACTTCTACTTCCTTTTTTCATACATTGATTAGGAACTTCTTAAAACATGTGGAAATTATTCTCATAAAATTTTTATAGCAATGAGAAAGTAATCTTTTGTGTCAAGAGATGCTATTTTCTTGCTATCACTAGTAATATGTTTTCCCTAAAATTTTTGACATCTTGAGAACTTATCTTTCAAAACATATTCCATATATACATATATATGTATATATGTATATATATAATTTATATATTTTATATATTTTATATATGTGTATATATGTATATATAATTTATATATTTTATATATATATATATATGTATATATAGTTGGCCTGATTCTATGGCTCTTAACCATATTTATTTTCTTTAGTTCCATTTCTATTTACCCAAACAGTTCACTGGAGATTGTGATGATAAAGTTCACAAATAGATCACAGGCACTGATGGAATTGAGACTTACCAACATCTTTACAGATCTTTTCCATTTGTTTTATTCCTTCCCTTTTAATTCTTAACTGGTCTCAAGATGACTTTTCTTCATTTTATTTCTTGCCAAGTTTTCCATAAATGTTTTTTGCCTCCACTGCTTCTCACTATTTTATGAGGCAATGCTGTTCATAATCTTACATCATCTTCTTCCATGAGACAAATGTGCATATATTCTGAACATTTGCTATAAGATCTTGGATTTAAGATTTTTCCATTTGGCAGAGATCACCTATTGAGTGACTGGAGTCATTTCTGGGATCTTTGGACTTGCTTATTGTAATGAATGTTTTTCATCAGAAACTTCCATAGGAAATTATATTCTTCACTGCTAATATGTATTCTGTTAAATCTTTCCTATTTTACAGCATCAGTAAATTGCTTTAAAAGATTAGGTTGGAGTTGTTTTATTCTTCATTATATCTTCTCATTTTTAATGTTTCACTTAATTTGGAGTTGATTTTGATCTTTTTCCTTATAAATCAATGATCTGGATAGATCTTAGATATGAAGTCAGCAAGACTTGAATTCAAATTTGACCTCTACTGTGTTATCTTGAGCAAATTGCTTAATCTCTTTTAACTTCAATTTCCTCATCTTTAGCATTCATCTTCTACAGATATAAACAGTTTAGAGTTAAATATTTAGTTTATAAATTAGCAATGAGACCAGATTTGAACTCAGGTCCTCCTAACTCCAGGGCTGATGGCCTATCCAGGGCATCAACCAGTTGCCCCTGAACTCTATATTCTATAAATACAGAAATTCGTATATCATTGGCACTCTGCATTATAAATATAACTACAAGTTTGACCAAGGAAATTACAAGCCATCACATGGCCAAGGAATTTTTTAAGACATGGGGCAGCTAACAGTGTCTATTGCCTTACCAAAACTAAATAAATAAAAATAAGAGGGGAAAAATAAATTAATTAATTAACACTCCCCTTTCACCATTCAGCAACTGCCATTTTTGAAGAAGACAGATCTGTGGACCATTTATATTTTGATTTGTTCAATGAGTTGCCACAGACAAGTAATTCATCACCTAGTGACTAACTAGGCTGGCAGTAATGAGCCTCTCTGTAATTGTCCAACTTTGTCCTCAGAAAGTAGATAGACTGTGACAAGTAAAGCATTCCAGACCTTTGCCAGCATGGTGGGATACAGAAGGCAAGTGTGCTCTAGAGTATTTGGGGGGGAAATATATTTCATGCGTAATGATTCTGAAAAGATTGTTTTGAAAATTAGAGAAATGATAAGAATTTATGGTAGTCTTGTCATATTTGTAAATTTGACAAGTTTGAATTTGTATAATTCAGTATAGGAAATGAATTTTGGGATTTATTCTGGCCCACAAGATGAAACCAACAGCCCATGGGACATTTTGTCATGATTCATAGGCATTTGAATTTACTGAGTTCATGACCACAATAGCAAAAGGTACAAAAGTTCAGAATAGATAAATGAAAAAAGAAATTAAACAGTTCTCATCTGAACAATATTTAACTCAAGTCAGGAGAACTAGACATGAAAACACAGACACAGTTTTGATTGCAAAAACAAGATGAAAGACAATTCATTTGTAACAAGGCTCTCTTAATCTTTCCAGGGAGTTTTCAAACTATCCTTGGGTTCAATATGAGGGAAGGGAAATATAGTGTTGACTCAAGTCTCATTACTGACCAACCAAGCAAGCTACTAGAAATGAATAATAAAATACTTGATTGAATCATATTAATAAAACATAGCTAATAGGAAAACCTATGTGAGGAAATTACTTTTACCCCTTTCAAAAAGAATTTTAAAACTTCCTCCCAGAGACTCTTTCAAAGGACCTCTGAAGCTAATTCATCCAACCACCTCATTTTGCAAATGAGGAAACTAGGACTTAGAGAGATTAAATGATTTTCTAGAGGTCATCCACAAGGTAAGAAGTGCCAGAGGTGAGTTTTGCAAGTCCTCTAACACTAGGGACAATGTTTACCCACTGCTCCACAGTTATTTCTAGATCCTTTATGCCAGGAGGAGGAAATGGAACAAATCCTTGTGGAGGATAAGAGAAAAGGCCAGATGAAAATACATGTTCTGAAGAAATTAGGGGGAGAATTGCCTTGAATTACTTACTGGAATAGCTCTGAGCAGCTTCTTACCTCTTCAGTTGTTATTGAAAAAGACCCCACCTACTCCACTGTCAATCAGTCTGATAATCCAACTCTGTCTTTGTCAATCACAGCTGGCTCAGATTCCATAACTATCAATGTCTTCAACCTTTTCCATTTTATTGCATTTTATGTTCCCTTCCCTGTGCAGAGGTGACCAAGTGATGAATATCTCCAGTCTTAGAGGTAATCTTGAAAGTTGGAGAAGTCTAGGGGTCATGCATTCTCTGGCTAGAGTTGATCCAATGAGGTGGAAGCTGTTACATCAGAGAGGAAAACCAGCACAGGATGATTAACTCTACCACTGACCAACTGGTCAGACTTCACAGTCCTGGAGAATATTATTTGGTCAATACAGAGATAATATGCAATATACAATACCTGAAAATCAATGTGTCAAGAATATCATGTCTTGATATTTGAACTCTCAACCAACAGGATGTATATGGAACTGCATCCTGCTAAATCTCTATCAACATCTAAATATGGGTCCTTCTTGCTAATTATTTCATTTGTGTGTGGAAAAGATAACTAATACTAGATTCAAACTGCATATTGAGTACCTTTCTATTACCACATCTTTGGGTAGAGGTGATAAACATGATGCAAAACCTATTCTTTATTTTGCCTCCAGAGCTTCATGGTTTTGGTTAAAAGAGACAAAAAGTATTTTTTTAAAAAGCCCATTTTATTGTAGATCAGTCTTCATCAGGACTGAATCTAGTTTGTGCTAACCTGGGGGAAAAACAGAGGTGTTTTAGTGGAAAAGGAAAATGACCTGAAGTTAGCAATTATACTGGATTACTTTATATCAACTGGTCTACATATTCTGGAATGCAATTAGGAAAGAGGATTGGGGACAGACTAAAATATTTATAAGTCTTATTCCAGATATTCCTCTGGATAAAGCAGATGGAATCCTGGGTCTGGAGTCAGGAAGATTTCAGTTCAAGTGTGACTTAAGACACTCATGAGTTAGATGAAGCTGCACAGGTCCCTTAAACATTGCCCCAAAGGTAATGATAAAGTTTGTCTCTTGTTCTCAAAAAAGACCAACAGGGAGGTAATGCCATGACAAGCAAGTGATTCGGATTTGAGTGGGGAGGGGTGCTGTGCTAAGTCCCCAGCCTCACTTTCTCTTCTGGATCCAGTGGCCAGATATGGATCAAAATTACTGGAAATTGTCCTGGAGACAAGGCAATCATTGTAAAGTGACTTGCCCAAGGTCACACAGTTAGTAAATATCAAGGTCAGATTTGATCTTGGGTCCTCCTGATGCCAGGGCTGGTGCTCTACCACTGCACCACCTAACATCCCAGATCTGTAAAGTGAGGGTAATAATAGCACCAAACTTCCAGGGTTGTTGTGAAGATAGAATGATTAATATATTTCCTAACCTATAGCAAGTGTTTAATAACTTCTTACTTCCTTCCCTTCTTTCTTCTCCTTACTTCCCCTCACTAGACAAATGTGCCAAGGATAAGAAAAACAGAAATAAAAGACTCTCTCTCTCCCTCTCTCTCTCTCTCTCTCTCTCTCTCTCACACACACACACACACACACACACACACACACACACACACACACACACACATATATATATATAGAAATATAAGATATCAGTTCAGAGATTCAAGGGGGCATGCACCAATGCAGAATGAACTAGGAAAAAAGATAGACATAATCACTAGAATAATTGAAAAGAAATGGATTAATAAAACAAAAGTTGAATAGTATATAATTATAAAATTGTTTCCAAAGTCTGTCGATTTCACCTCTACAAAAACTCTCGAGTATGTCTCCTTTCCTCTGTGCAGGTCTTCATCACATCACCTAGATTATTGACAGCCTGCTGGTAAGTCTACCTGTCTCCAGTCTTTTTCACCTCCAAGCTATCCTCCATTCAGCCAACAAGGTGATTTTACTAAAGTTCTACCATGTCTCTCTCCTCCCAATCAATAATCTTTCATGGCCCCTATTGCTTCCAGGATCAATTCAAAATGATTTTCTTGGCATTAATTGATCTACATAGACAGTAATAATAGAAATATAATTCAATAGAAAGTATTTGACCCCAGGTCTTGACTCTGGATTAGCAGTGCTTCTCCAACACCATTTTGTCTCCCAAAAGATCCTGAAATATTGTCATTTAATCATGTATAGATATAGATAGATATAGGTATATGTATATATGGAGAGAGATAGAGATATAGATAGATGTACGAATATAATATAAAGAATTATAAAGAATCTGTGAGGTCATCTAGTTCAATTCTATCATTTACAGAGGAGAAAACAGATTCAGATGGATTAATGTGACATTTACCTAAGGTCACACAGATAATAAATAGCAGAGACAGAATTTGAACCAAAGTCTTCTAACTCCAATACTATTTTTTAAATAAATAGATCAAATCATGAGGAAATCAATGGGAGAAACTGAATTTTTTGCAAAGTAGAAAATCATATTGTAATACAGATAATCATACACGCTATTGTTTTTGATTTTTTATGTCTGCATTTTGAAATATTAGGTTTTCTTGAAAAGACACATGCCTACATATCAATGGTCTAAGATTTGCTAATAGAAATTCTGATAACTGTTATACAAATCAAATTGTAGTTAACTGAGCTTCAGACTTAGTTCTGTGGATAAATTTTAGCTCATTGAAAAGCAACATTATTTCTCTGATTACAATATGCATATTTAGTCTGCAACTATATGAATGTTATACAATTATGCTATGAGGATATCTTGGTAATTGGATTCTCTAAGAATAAGTTATAAGTGATTATATGAACAGATTCAAAAATCAACCCATCCCTCTGAGCTACTATTCTTCAATGGACCATGGACTTACACAAAAGTGAATAGAGAAAGTTTATGGCAAGAAGACAGTGAAATAATGAAGATGTTTTTATGCAAGGACAAATTCATTTCTGATATACATTTTGATTTATCTCTCTCATAGTGAGGATGCATTAGACTGAGCTATACACATATTCTTTCATGATCTTCTTCATGAATAATATCATACCTTATGTTGTTAATGTTTTCCAATAATTTCTGACTCTTCATGATCTCATTTGGAGTTTTCTTGTCACAAATACTTGAATGTTATGACATTTTATTCTCCATTTCATTCTATAGATATGGAAACCGAGACATACAGCACTAAGTAACTTGCCCAGAGTCACACAACTAGTTTGTGTCTGAGTCTTCAGATAATAGAGTAACCCTAAGATGAGTCTTCCTGACTTCAGGCCATTACATCTGCTATGACCAACCATCTACCCACATCTTAGATTAGGCATTCATTTTTAGGCAATGGAACAAAGTTTTCTCTGTGTTAATCTAAATATCCTGTCCTATCCAGAGATGAAACTTCAGTCTTTAATTTCATTAGCATCACTCTTCTATGTTAAAATTTATATTGAATTTATAGCATAGGTTGAATTAAATATATTAAGGAGAAAACACAAGTAGAGCTTTAACTAGGGAGCACATGGAGAGTTTTACCCCAAGATGACAAAATTAGAAGATATTGATAAAGCTTTCAGTCCTTCAGTTGTTTAAAAACAAAAGTTTAGCTTCCAAGATGGTTAATAAGAGTGAATTATTAAAATAGGAAGCTACCAGATGACAAATTAAGTTGAATTCCTTCCCCAACCCACCATGTCCTACCACCCTTGAGAAGTCTTTGATATCTGACCAAGCTCTGGGTGATCCATAATTCCTGTTTCAGTCACTTAAAGGGTGACACAAATTGTTCCCATCTACTCATTTTGTACGGGGAAAGTTTTCTAAGTCTTGGGGTAGACAACACTCTAACTCACCAATGTGTTTGAGGCCTGCCAGTTACCCTGAACCTGGTTTAGTTCATCTGCCAAACTGGTTTCCAAGAGATTGACCACTGCATAAGCTACCATTTTTTTTTTTTTGGAGCCAAAGGTGAGAGTTGGGCAAGGGGTGGAAACAAAAGAATAATCCTAAGAAGAGTTTTCAGCAAACCCTCATACCAGAGATACTAGTCCTTTCTGAAAATCCCAAACAGAATAAATTAAAAATAATTAACAGCGAGAAGGCACTAGAATTAAGAGGAAATGGGAAAATCTTGTTATAGATGAATTTCAGTTGACACTTCAAAGAAGTCAGGGAAACCCATAGGTAAAAATGAGGAGGGTATTTCAGATAGGGAGAAAATACCTGGAACTGAGAAACTGTGTGTCTTATTCAAGTAACAGTCAGAAAGAGGCCAGGGTCACTGCATAGGAAGAATATGTGGCAGGAAATAAGGTATAAGAAGACTGGAAAGGTATAAGGAGGACTATTATAATGCCAAACATCTTTTTTATTTGATACTGAAGATTATAGAGAGCCAATGGAATTTATTTTTTAATATATTATTGATTGTTTGATTTTTGCAAACTACATGCAAATATAGTTTTCAACAATCATTTTTTGCAAGGTTTGAGTTTTACATTTTTCTCCCTCCCTTCCTTCCACCCTCCCCCTGACAGAAAGCAATCTAATATAGGGTATACATCTATAACCATGCTAAACATAGATCCTTATTAATCATCTTGTAATAAAGGATAAACCTGAACAGAAAAGGAACATTAGGGAGACAGAAAAGTGTAATATCTAAGACTACTTTTAAAAATTGAAGATAGTAGGCTTTGAGCTGCATTCAAACTCCACAATTCCTTCTATGGAATTGGTGGTATTTTCCATTGCAAGCTTTATAGAATTTTCTTTAATAATTGTGCTGCTGAAATGAACAAGTCCATCATAGTGGATCAACACTCAATGTTACTATTAGTGTATGCAATGTTCTTTTGGTTCTTCTCATTTCATTCAGCATTAGTTCATGTAAGTCTTTCCAGGCAATTCTGCAGTCCTGTTCCTCATGATTTCTTATGTGTTCCATCACATTTATATACTACAATTTGTTCAGACATTCCCCAATTGATGGCTATCTTTTTGCCGCTGCAAAAAAGAGATGCTATGGGGCAGATAGGTGGTGCAGTGGATAGATCACCAGCCCTGGAGTCGGGAGTACCTGAGTTCAAATCCAGCCTCAGACACTTAATAATTACCTAGCTATGTGGCCTTGGGCAAGCCACTTAACCCCATTGCTTTGCCAAATAAAGATATGCTATAAATATTTTTTAATTTTCTTTAATTTATTTATACATTACTAGAATATTCTTGCTTAAGAGTAAACATAATACACCCTCCCCCATAAAAACATAATACCTCATGAGAAATAAAGTGAAAGAAAGAAAAAATGTTTCATTTTGTGTTCTGATTCCATCAGCTCTGTCTCAGGTGGATCACATTCATTATCATAAATCCATCATATTTTTCCACAGTTTCTGATACTTATTGTAATTCCCTCCATCCATTCCCCCCACTACCATTTATTATATTTTCTCTCTCCTTTCACTGTGTCCCTCTTCTAAAATGTTCCATGAGGCAGCCAAGTAGCATAGCAGACAGAGCACCAGCTCTGTAACTAAGAGGCCCCAAGCCTGCATCCCACTCCAGAAACCTAGCAATCACTTGACTCCATGGTCTCAGACAGGTCACCCAATCCCACCAACTTGCAAAAAGTAAAAACGAAGCTGTGTTATATCTGACTATCCTCTTCTATGATCTAACCTCTCCTCTATCAGGCACATCCCCCCCTCCCCTTTTCACCCTTCTCTCCTTTTTCTTCTAGATTTCTATACCCTATTCCATTGCATAAGGTATTTCTTGACTCTTACATCTTAGCTCATTCTAACCTCTCTTTTCTCTTAATCCCAGTACATTTCCCTTTCATTCATTGACTCCAATTCAGCTATTTCTCCTGTGCCTCATCTATAAAAGCTGCTTCTAACTGCTCTATTAAATGAGAAGGTTCATATGAGTGTTACCAGTGTCATCTTCCCATGCTGGAATACAAGCAGTTCATCATAATTAAATCCCTCATAATTTATCTTCTTGTCCACTCTCTCTATGCTTCACCTGAGTACTGTACTTGAAGATCAGACTTTCTGTTCAGCTCTGGTCATTTCAATAGGAACATTTTAAATTCCCCTGTTTCATTGAAAGTCCATCTTTTCCCTTGGAAGAGGATGTTCAGTTTTGCTGGGTAGTTGATTCTTGGTTGCATTCCAAGTTCTTTTGCCTTCCAAGAATATTATATTCCAAGCCCGATGAGACCTTAATGTGGATGTTGCTAAGTCTTGTGTGATTGTAACTGTAGCTCCATGATATTTGAATTGTGTCCTTCTGGCTGCTTGTAATATTTTCTCTTTGACTTGGGAGTTCTGGAACTTGACTATAATATTCCTGGGGCTTGGTTTTTCTTTTTTTTTTTTTGGATCTCTTTCAGTCAGAGATCAGTGGATTTTCTCAATTCTATTTTATCCTCTGCTTCTAGAATATCAGGCTAATTTTCCTGTAGAAATTCTTTAAAAATGAGGCCAAGGGGACAGCTAGATGGCGCAGTAGATAGAGCACCAGCCCTGCAGTCAGGAGTACCTGAGTTCAAATCTGACCTCAGACACTTAATGATTACCTAGCTGTGTGGCCTTGGGCAAACCACTTAACCCCATTTGCCTTGCAAAAACCTAAAAAATAAAAAAAAAATGAGGTCAAGGCTCTTTTCCTGGTCATGACTTTCACGTAACCCAATAATTTTTAAATTAGCGCTATTGGATCTGTTTTCCAGATCAATTGTTTTTTCAATGAGATATTTCACATTTTCTTCTAGTTTTTCATTATTTTGTGTTGAACTCTTGTGTCTTGACTTCTCACAGAGTCATCAGCTTCCTTTAACTCCATTCTATATTTGAAAGATTTGTTTTCCTCAGAGAGCTCTCTTATCTCCTTTTCCATCTGGTCAATTCTACTTTTTAAAGCATTCTTTTCTTCATTAACTTTTTGAACTGCTTTATTCATTTGACATAAACTGATTTTTAACATGTTATTTTCTTCAGCATTTTTTTGGCTGTTCTTGACTAAGCTGCTGACTTTGTTTTCATGTTTTTCCTGCATCTCATTTCTTTTCCCAATTTTTCTTCTACCTCCCTTACTTGATTTTCAAAATCTTTTTGAGCTCTTTCATAGCCTGAGCCCAACTTCTATATTTCTTGGAGTCTTTAGATGCAGAAGCTTGAACTTTCTCATCTTTAGAGTCTGTGTTTTTGTCTTCCATGGGACCAAAGCAATTGTCTATGGTCAGGTTCCTTTTTTCCTGTTTACTCATTTCCCCAATCTGTGCCTAGTTTTAGGGTGCTTCCTGAGCTTTTGAGTATTATTGAGACATCCCCTCAAGGACCTCAATATGTGAGGCTCTGTCTGCTCTCCTGATCTGTGAATGACCACAAATGTACCCCTCTGGGGCCCCAGACTGCAACTGGGGTCTGAATGTGGTCAAAGCCCCAGAGTCCTGTCCCAGGGACAGAGGACAGACCTCAGCAGTCTCCCTTCATTCCCTTACCTTCCATTGGCTGAGCACTCAGGGCCCAGCTGCCAGTCAGCTTCTGCTGGGCAGCTCCACAGACCTACTCCTGTTTCCTAGGATCTGGGCTGCAATGAGGGCTGAGCCATGCTGAGGAGGACCATACTGGCTTGGGCTTCATGCTCACTCTGGCAGAGGTCTCCTTGCTGATCTTCGAAGTTGTGCTTGGTGCTCCCTGGAGTGTCAGGTCAGGAAACTTCTTCTGCTGCTAGGAACCAGAGCTGCCAGGGACCCCTTGGGGCTGTTCCCAGAAGGCTGAAGCTCCTTTACTCCAGCACACTGCCACCCCCTCCAACCCTTTGGAACACAGCCTTCCCACAGTCTTCCAGGTTACCTTGGACTGGGGAATTGTCTCACAGGATCTTTCTGTGGGTTCTGTCTTTCAAAAATATAGTTAGAGCCATAATTTTAAGGTTTGGGGAGTATTTTGGAGAGAGCTTCTAGGAAAGGCTGTTCTCATGCAGCCATCTTGGCTCCACCTCTAAATATTTTTGTCAGGTCGGTTTTTAACCCTTTTTTGTGTTCTCTTTGGGATACAGACCTAGTAGTGGGAGTTGTTGTTTCAAAGGATATGCATAGATTTATTGTCCTTTAGAGGTAATTCCAAATGGCTCCCCAGAAAGGTTGAGTCCATTCACAATTCCACCAAAAATTCATTAGTGTCCCGGTTTTCCCACATTCCCTCCAGTTTGGATCATATTCCTTTTTAGCTATGCTTACCAATCTGTTTGATGTGAATTGTTTAAATTTGTAGTTTTCTAATCAATACTCATTTAGAGCATTTTTTCAAATGACTATATATAGCCTTGATTTCTTCATCTTAGAATTGCCTTTTCAATGACCATTTATCAACTGGGGAATGACTTGTATTCTTATAAATTTGATTCAGTTCTCTCTATTTTAGAACTGAGTCATTTGCCAGAAACATTAATCAGAAAAAAATTTTTCCCAACTTACTGCCTTCCTTTTAATCTTGATTGTATGGTTTATTTTGTGCAAAAATTTTCAGTTTAATGTAATTAAAATTATCTGCCAATGGAATTTATTGGGTAGAGAGTTGATAGATGTGACAGGAAATAAGTTTTTTTTCAGAAAATCAGTTGGTGGCTGAAGGGAAGATGTATTGGAGTGAGAAGAGATTTGAGACAGGCAAACTTACCTGAAGGCTATTATAATCATCCAGGTGTGAGGTAGTGAGGGTTTCACCAGTGACGACAATGTCAGAGGAGAGAAGAAAGTATATTCAAATGATTTTGCAAAGGTGAAGTTAACAGATCTTAGGGATACCTTGGATTTGTGGTGTAAGAGATAATGACAAATCCAAAATTATTTCTAGGCTGCAAGCATGAGGAACTTGGAGGATAAGGTTACCATCTTCAATACTAGGAAAGTTGTAAGGGGAAAAATAATGAATTTTGTTTTGACCATATTCAGTTTAAGATATCTATTGGACATCTAGTTTAAGATGTAATGAAAGGTAGTGGGAGATGTGAGTTTAAAGATAAGAAAATTGTTTCAAGCAGGAAAAATACATTTGAAAACCAGTACCATAGAGATGATAATTAGAGCTATAGGAACTGATAAGATCACCAAAAGAAGTTTAAAGGAAGAAAAGAAGAGGATGTTGAATAGAATCCTGTAATTAGAGAGAATGATATGGATAAGGGTCCAACAAAGGAGACTAAGAATGAGTGGTTTGTGTAATGAACAGAAAAATGAGGAAACACTGAGGTCCCAGAAACCTAGACACAAAAGAATAACAAAGAAGGTGATCAATGGTGTTAAAGGCTATAGAGAGGTTGAGGAAAATAAGGACTGAGAAAAGGACATTGAATTTGAAAGACATCATTAATGAATTTGAAGAGAGTAGTTTTGTGAAATGATAAGGTTAAAAACCTAATTGTAAGGAGTAAAGAAGAGAATGAGAGAAGGGAAAGCAGAAACACCTAATGAAGAAAATCTTTTCAAGTAGTATAGCCCATAAAGGTCAGAAAAGGTGTAGGATAATGTTAGCTGGAATGGAAAGAATAAGGGAGTTTTTTTCAGGATTGGAAAGTCATGAAATGTGTATAGGCAACCAATAGATGAGGAAAGATTGAAAATAAGTAAAAGAATCAGTATGACACAAAAGGGGCAATCTGTTGGAAGAGACTGGATAGAATGGTATCTTTTGATCCTTGGTAAGAGTTGGTAAAGAGTAAGGCCACCACTTCATGTGAGACAAGAATGAAAGAAGTCAAAGTGGCAGAAGACACCTGAGTGATATAATATGAGGGAAAAAAAAAGAAGGAACTCAAAGCAAATGACCTTATGTTTTTCTAGAAAAATGAGTCAAGGTTCTTAGTTGAGAGTGTAGCCACTGGCCACTTGAGTTCAGTTCTACCTATGAGGAATCATTATTCAGACTCAGAAAAATAAGGGTGGAAATAAAACAATATATAACAAAATGGTAGGTAAAGAAAGACAGACTGTTGGCTGACTTGACTAGGCCAACAAGTCAAAGGGACACTGTTCATCCGTGAATGCAGTCCAACCCAGGTTTTTATGTCTTGCCTCTCATCCAGAGGGCAAACGTTGAACTCCCCCCCCCCCAATACTGGACCCGAAATTAAGTAGAAGATGAAGCCTAAGAAGATAAGGATACAAATTTTACATCAAGATGGGGATCTCCACCCAACTTGACAAGATTTAGCAGTTTTAAGATTACAATTTTTCTGTTACATTCATAATTCTCTACTTCTAGTCAATTTACATCTCAAGAGCAGGAAATCTCCACCCAATTTTCTTTTTTGTTACATTAACAATTCTATTCATCTTTCCCCTGAAGTCATGGGAGGTTTGAAGAAGGAGGAAAAGGTTTGGAAGAGCTGCTAAGAGTGTTTCAGCTAAATTACCTGGCAGTTATGGGTTCAAATCCTCTCTGGTACTGGATGGTCATGTTACTTCATTTATTAATGCTACCAAGGAATGTTCTAAGATGATATATTGAAAAAATCATACGTTCAGTCCCTATCCTTTAACAATATCGTGAAATTTAAATTGTGATATTTGTCATAATGGTTTTGTCTTTTTTTTTGTTTTTTCCCCTTTTTCCCAAGGATTTGGGGGTATAAGTTTTCATTAGCTAAAAAAATTAATGAATGAAATGCAGAATATGTGATGTTAAAAAAAAGAGGGGGAGTTGTTGGGGGGAGAAGAATAGGAATGTGATGCAGGAAAATTCAATGTGAGAAATCTCCCTCTACCAATGTAAATCTATAACCTTTGAGCAATTTATAATCTTAGAGACTTTCTTGTGCATACTGCTCAGTTAAGTGACTTGATTTGCACAGACAATACTTGTCAGTAGTAGGACTTGAACTCCAAATTTCCTGACTCCAGAGTCGGCTCTCCAACCACTGTGTACACACCGGACTTTTCAATGAGATTCAAAAAATGCCCAGAAATTTAAATTTAATTTAATTTAATTTGTTGCTGGACCATAATAACATCAAGGAAAATAAAAATTTTATTTTTTTACCTTAAACAACTATATGATTAGCCTTGACAGTAGAAGTAAAGACTGCCAATTAATTAATTTGTTAATTGTCCCTCCCTCCTGTGGAAATTAGCTTTTAACTGGGGTTTAGATATTTAGTAGTGACAAGTAAATCTACTCTGCCTAATGCCAAAGTGCCTGGAGGTTTTTGGAGTAGTGGCAACTCAATCTGGTCTATGACAGTACTTGGAAGAGGAAAAAAAAATGTGCAATAAATTATGGCTTCCAAGGTCAATTTAAATGGAAAAAAAGAGAAGTTGGATATTTTTCAAAAAATATTAGAAAATAAACTCCTTCTAAACAAACTCTTAAAATATTCCTCATTACACAATTCATTTATAGAATTCTTTATCTCATAACAAGCTGTTATATTTTGTTTTTATCATCCAAATTAAACACTTGTTAGTGTTACATCCCAGAACAAAAAGAAAGAAAAGAAAAACCCTTAAAAATGTATCTTCTGAAGTGTTTACTACTTAATATTTTACTAGCAATTTGAAGGTAAGGGAAAATCATGCTTGTCTCTTGCCTCTGCAAGAGGAAAGTTATGTTTCAGTAAATGCAAAATTTAAAGTAAATCTATAAAACGTGAATTCAACATAATCCCTTGTTGCACATACTATAATTGCTGCTTATAATGAAGTTGGACATTATTGTAGTCATTAGACTGTACATTTGAAAATGTGTTATTCTTCTTTATAAAGTGATGCAAGTAATTTCAAATTTAAATACACTCTAGAAAAAATAGTCTAGGGTGGAGATTTCAAATTTGAGTTTAAAATGAATTCTCATTTCAAAATAAATAAAGCAAGGGCAAAACAAAAGCAGGCCTTGCTCTTTTCTATTGTTTGATGACTTTGAGTTTACCAGCAGATAAAGTGCTTTGGCTATGGTTAGCTCTGGAAGGCTGCACAACAAAGGCAAATGGACCAGTCACCCAGGGCTCATTATCAGGTTTGCTCCCAGCTCTCTGAAGCTAAGCTAGGGCAGAGCTCCCATTAAATACAAAGGCAGATGGATCCGTTTCAGAAGACAGGAGGCCAGGAATGGAGCAGGTGCCTGGGGGGAGGAAAGGAAGGAATTCTGAGTTTTTATCCCTGTTCTGCTAGAGTTTTGTTGTATAATCCTGGGCCAGTAGAAATGCAGGCTTATTGGATTCAGACTGACACAGGCTATTTTGTTTCAGTGCTTGGTGAATCGCCAGTACTCATTAAAGGTTCATTACTGAACCTTAGTCTCCCAGGCCTTTAAGCTTCTATTCAGTATTAAATAGCACTCTAGAAGCTGAAGAAAACTAAGACAGTTTCCCCATTGTGTTTAATTTTCCAACAAGGAGGAGACAAAAAACTGGAACAACTGAATTTAGTTTCAATTGTTTATCATCAGGTGCCAGTGTTTGGGGGGTGGGGGCAAGTTGGAGGATCAGGTGGGAGGCAGCGATTTTTGGGTTATATTCTCACTATATCTAATATAATGTAGGGATATCACTAGGGAGTCTAACTTGATCTAAAGTAGGTACTCAATACATGTAAAGTCTAGGAGAATTTTGCTCATTTGTTACATCTGTGAGTTACCCACAGACTCAAGAATGAGTCACAGAGGAAACCAGGTAGAACAAATGGAGATTCTGTTAAAAGAAATGAGATTTCCCCAACTTCACCTGCTTTCACAATAATGTCCTGAAAAGGTCTCATTCATTTGTATATTCCTCAAATGTCATGGATTTCAAGTCATCCCAACATGCCCCTTCTGCATGACTCTTCTAAAAGCCCCTTTATAAATTTGTCCTCGCAGTCTAGTTGACTTGCTGGGACAAAGTGTGTATACTGCATCCAGAGAAATAGGGGGGCGTTTTCCCAGTTTACATTGTCTTCTTCTCATTCACACTCCTGGTGGCTGGGCTAGCAGCACTGGGATCTGAAATCCAGATAGATCTTGGCAACCTTCCATGGAGCAGACACCAGTGTTGTCCAGAGTTTGAGAACTCCTATCGACTGATGAGTGAACAGTGGGGACCAATTCTGTCCCTCTTCAAATCCCTCTATCACCCCATACATGAAAGCTCCCAACTTTCCCCATTCAGTTTATGAAATTTAAGTGTGTGAATTCGGAGAAAAAGAAACAGAAAATGTGAGAAAAAAGAAAAAGTATAAAAGAGGAGAAATGGTGACAGCCTTCATGATGTAGGAAAGTTTGCATATCTTCCTCTTGGTTTCCTTCTATGTTCGAATACAAACTGCAGTGATCTCTTTTTGAATATATAAATCCAGAAGCATCAAGGAAAGAGACCTAACAGAGTGAAATACCTTCTTCCAAAGCAGGGGAGTCAGAGCTAGAACAGAATTGAAATAGATTTCATAGCATATTCTATCATTCTCAGGATATGGGAAAGCAAAGGGTTAAAATTCTGTTTCTGAGTCCAAAGGGCAAAGAGTTGCATTGAAAGGTTGATAATATCTTCTAATATGTGTGCAGAATTACAGTATGAAGAGACACCTGCCTAGGCTAGTAGTTCAAGTTGAGAGCGCCACTTTGTGGCTAATTCAGATTTTATATTCTGAGTTAATTCAAACTCCCTTGACTGTATTTTAGTCCATGTAACTATCCATGTAAGCAAATATTCTAATGCACCCATGTATATCTCACTCAATCAAGTCATTTATACATTGTTTCACATTTTTCTTAAGTGTGTATATAAATTAATATTTTCAACCTTTGATGAGATTTCATTAGTGTGGGTATTCATTCCATCCATTCCAAAGGCAAATTCTTCATGCTGCTCCACCCATTCTGCACAATTCTTATTGATGTCTTCCCATAAATATGACATAGAGAATGCAGAAGGCCTTTCTCTTATCAATGCATTACTTGGACTGCCATCTGTTGTCTCTCATTTTGATATGTTGGTGAGCTTGCAATGTGATGAGTCCAACCTGTTTTGTGAGGACTTCAGTAATATTTGCTTATGCACCATATGGCTTACAAATCATCATTGATAACTTGCCATACAAATTCCTTATACCCACATGTGAATTTTTACAGTGTAATTTAGAATTCTGAATTATTGTTTTGTTTAATGTTTATCATCCTTTGCCAGTTGCCTAGAAATTGAATAAAACAAAAAGTTATCTTATTTTTTAGAAATTTCATCTTGAATTATACAATAGAGAAATAGGTATGTGCATCTTATGGGAGAAGTCCCAATTTGAATTCAGAGGCATATGGATATATTATGTTTTATAACTGATGACTAAAGATTCTTTTTTCATCTGACATAGCTAGACAAGCCAGTCAAAAGAATCAAATCTGGTTTTGTTGTTAATATAGCCTAAAATATAGTTTGAAAATACTAAATTTATTGGAGAGAGAGCTGCTACTGAGTCTGTACTGGACCTGTACAGAACTAGATAGAATCAAGTTCAAATCTGACTTCAACTATTTACTAGCTTGTGAAAGGACTTGATCTATGTTTATCTCAGTTTCCTCAACTGCAAATCCCCAGATCATAGCATCCACTCTGGGGGTTTACTGTGACGATTAAATGAAATAGTATTCGTAAAGGGCTTAGTACAATCTACCCATAGTGGGAACTATTTAAATGCTTGCTCTCTTCCCTTTCCTCTTTTCTCTTTCTTCTTTCGCTCCCTAAAATTTTGGAATTTTTTAAAGTCCCAGGCATGAAGTATTTGGATGAAGTTTAAATGGCTGAAAATTTGCAATTTGGGTATATGAAAGAGCAAAGTTTTCTAAGTTTTTCACTTTTTGCTATTTGATTTACTCAAGCCAGGAAAATGCTACACATATGGAAGCATTAAAGATCTTAAAAAATGGATAAAACTCTTAGAGATGGGAGATGTGGTATTAATCTAGACTCTAGTATTTACTACCTATGTGATCATGAGGAAATCACTTTACCTCTCTAAACCTTCGTTTCCTTCTCTGTAATATAGGAATAATATTTTAGCTATCAACCTCTTAGGATTATGATTTATTATCTTAGGTTAAAGAGACAAATGTAAGAGAATGGAGAACTGATCAAACTCTCCTGATAATTCCCTAGCATTTAGAAACAATTTCTAAATGAATAGATATATTGCAAATATTATCAGAATTTCATTAAAAGTAAAGGGGAAAATCTAGTGTATAACTTAACTACCCAATAAAGAGCTTAGCACATATAGTTGAGGATCAACATGGTGAATAATGGAACTAGAAAGCAACTGCTTCCAATATTTCTTCCAGATCTCTGATGAGTTTTTGTTTCTCCATATAGTTAGCAAATTTCTATGAAGTAGAGGGCAGGCAACATTGAAACTTTGACAGCCTGCAACTTGAGAATTAATTTTTCTTCCTCAGACAGAGAAAGGGTTCACTTCTGATATAGTTTGTCTGGGGAAAAAAAACCCTTTTTAATTTAATCCTAATAGCTTTGAAGGCCATCATATAAACTTCTGTGTTCATAAGGATTCTTTTGTAATGCATGATTGATCTTCAAGATAGTATCGCCTTGCTATATTTAGCAAAACTTGAGAATACTTATTTTTTCAATCCAGGAAAGTAACTATCTTAAATCTTACTTTGAAAAAGTTGTAAATTTTTGCAAAGTGCAAATCCTGATCTGTTGACTCAGTATTATATACAGAATGGGTTCTATAAACTAAACTTTTAATAAAAGCATTTCTTTTATTTTGAAAAGCTTCCAAAATATAGATTGTACTTGAACTTTCAATGTTCAATTAATAAATGGTTCTAATCCCAACCAGAGTTTTGGTTTACCATTTAGTCTTACTATGCATATAGAAATTCATATTTTGTTAGCACTCTAAATTATAAATATAACTACAAATTGAACAAGAAAAACATGAGCCATCACATGGTCAAGGAATTTTTTAAGATATGGGGCAGCTAGCTAGAGCAGTAGATAGAGTCCTGGAGTCAGGAGGACCGGAATTCAAATCCATCCTCAGACAATTAATAATTACCTAGCTATATGACCTTGGGAAAGCCACTTAACCCCATTGCTTTGTAAAAAAAGAAAAAGGAAAAGAGATCTAATTCATAGATCAGTGAGATAGCAAGGTGATATCTTTTTATTTCCTTTAGAAATTTTTTATTAATTTAGAGTTTTACAATTTTCCCCCATTCTTGCTTCCCTCCCCCCACCCCCCCTAGAAGGCATTCTGTTAGGCTTTACATTGTTTCCATGGTATAAATTGATCTCAGTTGAATGTGATGAGAGAGAAATTATATGCTTAAGGAAGAAAAATAAAGTATAAGAGATGGCAAAATTACATAAAAAAGATAACACTTTTTTTCTAAATTGAAAGTAATAGTCTTTGGTCTTTATTCAAACTTTGCAATTCTTTCTCTGGATACAGATGGCATTCTCCATTGCAGATAGCCCAAAATTGTCCCTGGTTGTTGCACTGAAGGAATGAGCAAGTCCATTAAGGTTGATCATCACCCGCATGTTGCTGTTAGGGTGCACAATGTTTATCTGGTTCTGCTTATCTAACTCACTCAGCATCAGTTCATGCAAATCCTTCCAGGTTTCCCTGAATTCACATCCCTCCTGGTTTCTAATAGAACAATAGTCTTCCATGACATACATATACCACAGTTTGCTAAGCTATTTCCCCAATTGAAGGATATTCACTTAAATTCCAATTCTTTGCCACCACAAACAGGGCTACTACAAATATTTTTGTACAAGTGATGTTTTTACCCTTTTTCATAATCTCTTCAGGGTATAGACCCAGTAGTGGTATTGCTGGATCAAAAGGTATGCATATTTTTGTTGCCCTTTGGGCATAATTCCAGATTGGCAAGGCGATATCAATAAAAGAGTTGATCTCAGAATCAGGAAACCAAGATTCAATCCTCCTTTAAGTTGTGTGACTTTAGGCAAGTGACTCCCTCTCATTGTCTTGGGAAACACTCTAATTACAAATATTGCTGCCAAGAAACACACCTACACTTGTAGGAGGAATTTTTTCAACTGGAAGCTCCCTATATCAAGGAAATTAAGGGCCCATTTGTTCTTCCTTAATTAATATATTAACCATATCAAGTACTTATTTCAAATACTCAAATGAATCAATGGTCATGTTGCTATGCATAATCCCTCAATATCACTTGATTTCATTCCATACAGGCTTGTCTATTCTGAATAATTTTTTCAATTCTCCCATAAGTATCTGGGGAGGTAGGGGGGTAGCACTGAATATACTAAGGGACTTTCCTTACTTTTACTTGACTCCAAAAGGTTATAAGAAGAGCAGACAGGCTATCTCTCAATTATTCTTTGTACTTGCCACATGACTAGACCTTTATTCCTCATACATTTTTTATGGGATGCTTTACATCACTTCTCTTTCATAATTCCTCACTTATAATGTGTTGTTGCCTACTTGTAGACACCACAAGCTCCTCCATTGCTCTTTATGAGATATCCAATTTCAATTGCCCAGACACTATAACATTCTCTGATTCATAATGTACAACAGAGGAGTGTTATTCAGAAAACAAGGAACTTTTGCTTTAAGGAGGTGTTGTGCTTTTAAAGTTACTGCCATTTCACAAAAGCAATCTGGCCAGGTTTCCTCCCTCTGATCAATTCTAGACCCAATACTTTGTCCTTTTGCAATATTTGTCCAAGACACAAATTCATTATAAAGAGACATATATATACATAATTAGGTTAAATAATTTAGAGTCATGATGTATCAGACTTAGGAGGTTATCCAGGCTCCCATGGATGATTAACATAGAAGCATTGGATAATCTATAAGGAATTCTTAGATTTGAATTCTACACTGCATTTCTTCTTTGAGAATAACAAAGAATTTTAATGAATATATATCTACTTGTAATATACCTTATCTGATATTATTAGTCAAGTTATTATTGGACAGAGTTATCTGTATTTTAAAGAAATATTATATAACTTTGAATATATGTTAGAAATTTCCTTTTGGCAGAGAAATTTTAAAGTGATGGTTGTTTTCAAGATAAGATAATTTGTTATATCAATAAATAATAAGTATATTAAGATACTGTTTCCATATTTCACTTAATTCTCTTCTTTTCTTACCTAGCTATACTCCCTTGGATTTTATCATCCTGTAAGATCACATCACCTTTGAAACTCATGCCTCATGACTACCCTTTGTTCTGTTTGTGGGGAATAGAAGTGAAGGAAAAGCCAGTCATTTTTTTCATTTTCTCCATGGAAGAATTCCTTTGCACTTCATATTGTCTCAGAATCTTCCTCTCATCTTTTCAACTTCTTGAGGGTGTGTAATATGGTATAAGGTTGTATATCTACTTTCAGATGGAGGAAATCTAAATACTCATTACAATAATTTTAAAAACAAATTTAACCAATGTAAATCAATTCCCATGATAAGAAAAAAATAAATAGTCCTTAGTAAGCAAACATTTAACCTACTTCTCAGATAAGAAATTTTGAAGCTAAGGAAAAACAACGTTTTAGAATATAAACTTATTCACAAAATCTTACAAAGAAGATTATAAGGATCATCACCTTGTAAAACAGAGATAAGTAGAAGGTCAACTCACTTTAAAAAATTTTGGTCAGATATGTCAGTGGAGCTGTGAACTCATTCAACCTTTCTGGAATGCAATTTGGAATTATGCCCAAAGGATAATAAAATGCGCATACCCTTTGATCCAACAATAGCACTACTGTGTTTATACTCTGAAGAGATCATGAAAAAGGGTAAAAACGTCACTTATTTAAAAATATTCATAGCAGCTCTGTTTGTGGTGGCAAAGAATTGGAATTTAAGTGAATGTCCATCAGTTGGGGAATGACTAAATTGTGGTATATGTACGTTATAGTACATATACATATAGTATGTTATACTATTGTTCTATTAGAAACCAGGAGGGACAGCATTCAGAAAAGCCTGGAAGAATTTGTATGACTTGATTCTGGGCAAGATAAGCAGAACTAGAAGAATATTGTACCCCATGGGGGTGATGATCAACCTTAATGGACTTGCTGATTCCATCAGTGCAACAATCAGGGACAATTTTGGGGTATCTGCAATAGAGAATATCATCTGTATCTAGAAAAAGAATCGTGGAGTTTAAACAAAGACCATTATCTCTAATTTTTTTAATTTTTTTTTTTGCAAGGTGATGGGGTTAAATGGTATGTCCAAGGCTACATAGCTAGGTAATTAAGTGTTTGAGGCCGGATTTGAACTCAGGTACTCCTGACTCCAGGGCCAGTACTCTATCCACTGTGCCACCTAGCTGTCCCTCTAATTATTTTAAAAAGTTATCTTATTATGTAATTTTGCTATCTATTATACTTTATTTTTTCCTTAATGATATGATTTCTCTCTCACCACCTTCAGTTTGGATCAATGTATAGCATGGAAACAATGTAAAGACTATCACACTGCCTTCTGTAGGGGGTGGAGAGAGAGAAGCAATAAATTTTAAAAACTTTTGGTCAGAAATCCAAAAAATACTTAACAAGAAGGAAAAAGGAAATAAAAAGAAATCTGCAAAGATAATTTTGAGAAAAAAAATTTTGATCCTCAAAGAACCATTGTATTTGGATTTTAGTCTCATTGTTCTAGATGTACCTGTAGTGTTCAAAGTCAATAATGATGAAGAGGGAACAAAGTGGGGAAAAGTAGTTGGACTAGACAAAGCATGCATAAACGAGGTCCATATTGAGAGTTAAAGAGAAGCCACATCTAGATGAGACAGATTTTCAAGTTCTCTGATGAAGGGGAAGATAGTAAAAGATTAGAAAAAATTTTCCAGCATTGTTTCTGAATTGGAAGAAAATTAAGAGTAACAACATCCATTTTCCTATCTATATTCAATTTTATGATTAAAATAATATATATTTATATCAAATCTTAATCATTAGAGTAGGAATCACTTTCATAATCAACACTACATAACTGATACAATTGATTGAAACATAAAGATGATAAGATTCCATTGTGGTAATTAATTATGAAAAAAGCATTTTATTTGAAATTGTAAAGAAACATTTTAAAGATATTTCTCCAAAATCTTTCTCACACAGATATCAAAATTCTACAAGATTTTTGAAATGTATGACTTGAAATAACTTTTTTCAATGATACTCTGATTATACATAGCCAAAATACAGAGCATGGTCATCTTCACTAATGTGAGATAAATTTAGTGCAGATTCCATATCTAGAAGGGTTATGAGAGTAAATCATTTCTCTGTGATTGTTTATGGATGACATTGGGCTGATTGCATCAAGCCTCAGAAAATTGCTATCTTCTAAGGGAACTCCAATTATAACATAATTAAGACTTCCAAAAATATTTTAACAAGGTTCAACACTTTTTATATGATTAAAATCTACCAGGATATTCTTCACCTTTCCCCTCCTACCCTTAAGATGTATTAGGCTCTGAGGATCAGCTTGGTGGTGCAGTAGATAGAATACCAGCCCTGGAGTCAAGAAGGCCTGAGTTCAAATCTGATTTCAGACATTTAATTATTTCCTAGCTATGTGACCTTGGGCAAGTCACTTAAACCCCCATTGCCTTACAAACAAAAAATATTTATTAGACGCTGGATTTCTCTACCCCACCCCCACATGATTTTTTTTGGTAAAAGGCAGCCAAGTTATTCTCAGGGCTTAAATGGCCTCTTCCTTTCCTGGTAACTTTTTAAGTGGATTTTTGGCTTTACTGACAATACTTCCTAATAACCTAAGGTCATAAAAAGTTCCATTCATGTAGAGTCCAGGTTACTCCAAATCTGTCAACATCATAAGACTGTTTGAATCACCATGTCCTGCCCTGTTGAACAAACTTAGTAGAAACTGTAGAAACTAGGTGTCACAGTGTGCTTGTCGTATATTCTTACTATTTTTAGTGCTAACTAAATCTCTTTTTGTAAAGTATTCTACAATTTAGGAGTGATTTATATTGTTCCAATATCAAACCTTATGAGGGTCAGATCAAGTCTAACATCAGGAAAACATACCTTAATAAGTCATCTAGAGGTAGCAAAGGGAGTAATGGGCAGAAAACTGACTTCTGAGATATAGTGACTTGGGTTATAGTTCTACCTTTAATGTATACTGTCTTTATGACTGTGGCTAATTCAACCAAAGCAACTTCTGATTTTTTTTTAACAAAGGAATCTGTGAGTTAATGATCCAAATTTCTAGAACTCTCCTCATTTAGCAGTTCTTTGTATCTATGAAATTATAGGTCTAAAATAATAAAAATATGTATTATAAAAATGTAGATCTCCAAGGAATATTATGGAGGTGAAGGAAGGTCAAGATTTAGTCAAAAATGTTGCTATGAAATAGAAAAGTAGTCAGGGATAATCAGTCTGCATAGAGAAGTATAAAGAATGGGATTCACCAGGGACAATCCTAAGACTTTTTAAAACTAAAGTTGGTCTTCCAGAGTGCTTTAAGAATTCACACGTATAACAAACATGATCAGTTTGATATTTTTTGGCCCGTACAAAATATGCAGAAGGACTAAGTATAACAAATATTCAAACATGACTTGTGTAGGTGGAATAAATATCTTGCAAAAATTTATATTACTGCTTTCCAAATGTATGTAGAAGATTCTCTGATGATGAAATACTGTACATATTCAATTAAAAATGTTACTGAATTTATAATAGCTTTTTGTCATCTGTTTTCTAAATTTATAGATATTAATTGAATAACTATCACATAGGGATTTTTTTTGTTTGAAAGGTGTTGTCATATACAAAGAAGTTAAAATAAATGGTTTAGAGTCTAATCTCTATAGCAGTGGTCTCCAAAGCAGGGTGTTCAAGGTGAACCACTGCAGGTTAAAAAGAGAATATTAGATCTGGAGAGAGAACAGCACAGCCATATATTATGACTGCATCTATCATTTGCCTTTATTGCCATCCTTTTTCCTGCTTTCACTTACTGAAGGCCCTTATGATTCCCCTACATCTTTGTCCTCCCTGTTCTTTCCCAACAAAAACAGTAGCTCATACCAGACAAACATTTCTTCTTCCCTGGCTCTGACTCTACATGTGAACCACCCAAGATCCATGTTGGCTCCCCATGCTCTTCTTTCATCCTGACCCTACAGGATGCTTCCATCAATTCCAGAAAAATTTATGGTCAAACACAGAACTTTCTAAAGTCTGCAACTGCTCTCAAGACACTCCAAACCTATTTCAAAATCTGGACACAAAGGAGAAGGCCATCTACCGCCAGGAAACCAGACTTTACCAAGGATTCTTATCATTTGCTTTAATACTGCCCCATTCTCCCAAATAAAGCAGTTACCCCTTGATTTGGACATGTCACCAGAGACCATACCTGACTGACAGCCTTGATATCAAAGAAGATAGAAATTTACTAGGCCAATTTCAACAAAGGGATCTTTCTATAAATGGAAGATTTGATTATTTTGAATGAACTTCATAATTTAGTAGGCAAAGCCAATGTTGTAGCTCTCCTACTTAGAGCTATTTATTCTTTGTGAGATGTTTTTCTCCTGGGATACCATTCAAACCAAGTATCAAAATAAACTGGACTTAATATCATACCTTTGAGTAATCATATACAATTTAAATGAAGGTGTTTAAAAATAATAAAATATATCCTATCCTATTAGACTCACTAAAATATTTTAATAATAGCATAAATGATTTTGATTAATTTTTTAAAATATTGCAAAATATTATTTATTTCATTTATATTTCACACTTTAAAATTTATTGTATATGTAAGCAGCTAGATGGTACAGTGTATAGAGTGCTGGGTCAAGTGTTCAAGGAACTTAATTCAAATCTGACTTCTGATACTGACTTTGTGAACCTCATTAAGTCACTTAGCCTGTGCTAGTATCAATTTCTTCAGCTAATAGAATGGGATTAATAATAATGTCCATCTCAGAGGACTGCTGCAAGAATCAATGAGATAGGGGCGGCTCGGTGGTGCAGTGGATAAAGCACCAGCCTTGGAGTCAGGAGTACTTGAGTTCAAATCTGGCCTCAGACACTTAATAATTACCTAGTTATGTGGCCTTGGGCAAGCCACTTAACCCCATTCCCTTGCAACAACCTAAAAAAATATCAATGAGATAATGTTTGTAAAATGTTTAACATAACAGCTGACATGTAGTAGGCATAGTCAACACTATAAAAATACGTATTTTTCCTTTCCCTTTTTTCTCTTCCTTTCCTCATATTGCATAACCTATGAAATATATTAGGGTAGTACATGAATATCATTTATAAACAAGTATAGATATATTGAGGTAATATACATAATAATGTTTTCCTATGAGTCCAAAAGCAAAAATAAAATAAAAAATTTGGAGATCACTAGTTTAGGGGATGTAAAGCATTGGAAGTTTGTGAGGGCCACATATTTGGAAGAATATTGAAAAACTGGATCTTATTCAAAGTAGAGTAAAGTAGAGTAACTGAGATTGGATGGAACTTCAAAATCATGGCATTTGAAGAAGTGATAGAGAGGGTTAGCCTGAAGAAGAAAAGGTTTCAAGGCCAACAGGTAGCCCTTTAAAGTATTTAGGAACAGATGACAGTCACATGAAAGAGGGATTACACCTTTCCTGCTTGACTAGAGAGGCTGAAACTAGGAGCAAAAACAAAGTCTCAATTAATAGCTGATATAAAGAATATATACATATGTATATGTATACATATAAGTGCATATACATTTATATATACATATGCATCCACACACATATATGCACATATACATGCACATGCACATACACATGCACATACATATATAATATATATATATATATATATATAATATATATGTATATACACATAAAGTTCCTAACCAATATAGCTTCCAAAATAGAATGTCTTCTTTTTGGAGGTCTTCAGATGAAAGTTGAATAATCATTTGTTAGGATGTTGAAAAGGAACTTCTTATTTATTGTGAATTGAGTTAAATAGCATCTGAGACATCTTCCAGTTCTGAGATTCTGTAATCTCCTAGGAAAAGAAAAAAAAAAGCAAAATTACCTGGCTATTAGTTTTTATGTATAATCCAGACAAAGATTTCCACCCCAGGATTTGAGTTTGCATTGTTTTGTCAGAATAGATATTACTTCAGTTAAAATTTCTTTACCCCTAAAGCTCAAGACTTTCTTCTGTTCCTAATTATCCACCCTAGTACCAATCTCGTGTGTCTTTGTGTGTGTGTGTGTGTGTGTGTGTGTGTGTGTGTGTGTGTAAAAGAAAGACTACTAGATTTGAAAGTATAGGACTTGAGTTTGAATTTTGCCTTTACTTCTTGCTACTTTTGTTATCTTGAGTAAATCACATTCTTTGGTATGCGAAGACTCAGCTTCCTCATTTTTAAAATGAAGTAGTTAGACTAGATGACTTTTAAGGACCTTTCCCACTCTATATCCTATGATACTAAACATTTCCAACCAAGAATATTATCTACTTCTCTTTATATGCACTGAGAGATACTCCACCTTAAGTTTTGGACTCCCCAGGGGGAAAAAAAGCTTATATACAAATGTCTTCATTCAAATTATTAACAAAACACAATTCATGAATGACTGCTGTTTGGGGGGGGGGGGGATACTATGCTAGATACTGTACATACTTATAATAAACACTTCGAACCAGACATGAATATTCTAATGCAAAACACAGGGAACCCATACTGGAATATCATCTTGAATGTGCTCCCTTTCTCACTTTACTAGCTTTTATGTGTTGAAAATAATTTCCTTTCTTCCAAATGTAAGTCACTTTCTCTCACTTTTTAAATATCCCTTTGAAACTCAACTTTGGTCCTTTATTTCTTACATTCCCTTCTAAAAAATGACTTCTTTTTAGGGATAGCCTATGTTCAAACTCCCTGCCATAGGATATTTATTTAAAGAAGACTGTACTGAATGTCACTTCTCTTTAAACATACTTTTCCTCCTCGCTTATTTCTATTCCATTACCTCCAAGGATACTAGTGTTAAAAATCACTAGGTTGTAATTCTAATTCAAGTTTTAAGGAAGAAAGTATCTTCATCCAAGCAAATCCAAATGGGGATGACTAACAGACTATCTTATTGACTGAAAGTCCCTTTTCACATCAGCAATCCAAAGTGTTTCGCCCATAGGTTAATATGCTAGGAGGAAATTCCATTAAAAAAGTCATAAAGTTCTACTATTTAAAGATGACAGTTTTAATAACTTCATATATTATATTTAGAAATGTGTAAGTTTTATTACATTTATGCATAAATGTCCAATAGTCTACTGTATCTTGCAATTAAAGAACAACTTTAAAACTCAAAACACTTAAAAACATGCCAGACATGAAATTACATTGTTTCTACTCTTCTTCCCACCACTGGCTTTGCTGTGAAAGATGTACCTATTATGAGCTAACTTGTTAATATAGCAACAGACCCCTTCACCCTAGAGATCTTGCATTCACAATTTCCCTCTGGTCTTTTATTTTCAAGCTACCCAACAAGTTTAATGCTTTCCTGAGAGTGGGCTGGGAGAATACTGCCAGGCAGTTTAATGTTTAATCTAATGGATAAAGGAAGCCCATTTTGGTTTGACAGCAGGTTCATGATTTCTTACTTATACTATGTACCACAAAATTACATGGAAGCACAAAGAGGGACTAAAGTTAGAGACAATACTTTAGCAGAGAAAGAGATCACACATTTTACTCATTCAGGAAACATTTTTTGAGACCTGTCACATAACAACACTATGGAAAACATAGAGAATATACAAAAGTTATCCAAGTCCTGGACTCTGAACACATGGTCTAATAGAGATGCTATGATGTTGTGATATTATGACGTACAATTTAACTGCAATTCAGGAAGGCATTGTCATTTGGAATTATGATTAACATTTTTATCAAAATGCATTTTAACTACATTGTAAAGGATAAACTTAATTGCCTTCAAAATGACTGGGGCATAAAAAAATCCCTGGTTATGACTCAAAAAAGATCACCCTAATCTTTCCCATTGCCTCCAGTATTAACTGCAATCCATCCATTCAAAATGGAGAGGAGGGATGGCATGGGAAGAGGTAATGTGTATATATCCACTTAGCAGCTCTAAAGATATAACAAGAGTAAGAATTTGAACCAGGGGCAAATGTTATGGAAGGGCATTAATCTTAGTAGCCCCTTCACTTTGATTCCTCTTCTATATCCTTATTTCTAATGTTAGGGATTTAGCTTCATCCCTTCAACTTTTTTATTGCTTGATGCCTGTGGAAGCCAGTCTCTCTGATGGCCAGAGAGAAACATCTGTTTCTCCTAAGGAGATTGGGTAGTTTTTCTCTTTTGACAATTAATGATTTAAGAACTCTGATCCATGCAATGGCTTACCAGTATTCCAGAGGAAAAATGATGAAGTTTGCTACCTACTTCCTGATAGAAAGATGATGGATTCAAGATGCAAAATGAGACATACATTTTTGGTCATAACCAATACAGAAATATGTTCTGTTTGACCCTGCATATGTGTTACAAGGGATTTGTTTGTCTTTTTTTTCCAACTGGGGGCAGGAGAAAAGAGGTGTGAGCAAAGAAAATAAATATGTATTACTTTTTAAAAAAGAAAAAGATGGATAAGCATTTATTAAGCACATCCTGTTCATTAGGTATCTGTGATACAAAGATATCAGTAAAACAATCCTGGCTCTTTTTTTTTTTTAGATTTTTTCAAGGCAGTGGGGTTAAGTGGCTTGTCAAAGGCCACACTGCTAGGTAATTATTAAGTGTTTGAGGTCGGATTTGAACCCAGGTACTCCTGACTCCAAGGCCAGTGCTCTATTCACTGCACCACCTAGCCGCCCCAATCCTGGCTCTTGAGGAGCTTCCACAAACCCTCTAAGAAGAATGAACCCTAAAAAGAAAGATAACATTGTTCTTTACCCAAAAGGCTGTGAAGTTGGAAAGGACCAAAGAGAAAAGACAAAAATATACTAATAACAAGGAAGGAATTAATTCTTTAGCTGCACCTATAAATATTTATGTCTTTCAGTCTGCATGGGCTTTATATCTGGCCAAATCTTTGTCCATATAACAGTTTTGTACAAAGGGTAACAAACAGTATTTTTTTCCTGAGAGAGTCAAATTGAGGGATGTAGCGATTTCCTGCTTTCCTCCTACACTATATTTTAGAAAGTATCCATATGTAATTTAAATAATTCTACCCAATTGACCCAGTAAAAAATCAGTTACTCTGAAAGACAATTGGATAGTGATATTTATTTTCTGAATCTCTTAAACAGAGGTTCTTATTTCTCGAACTTGGATGGGAGAAAAAATTATATTTTTTACTTTCATAAACTCTAAATGAGAATTAGCATTTTCAAATAACATTTTTCCCAGAAGGTCTCCATAGGCTTCACCAGAGCAGGGGTCTGTATATAAAGGGATTACTATACTTATTGTAGTAATAATTAATAATAAAGTGTTTAAGGTATGTGGAGCATTTTATACCACAACCCTGGGAAGTAGGTTCTATTATTATAGACTGGAAAACTGAGGCAGACAGTGGGTAAATGACCTGTCCAGGGTCACACAGCTATGAAAAGTCTGAGACTGAATTAGAACTCAGATCTTTCTAATTCCAGGTTCAGTCCTCTATCCATCTCTGCTCTAGCCTCATGGGAGAAGCTAACACTATCAAGTAGTAGAAAAGGAGAGTCAGTAAATAAGAATTTGTCAAGCTCTTCCTATTTTGCTCAGTGATGGAAATAAAAAAGAAAAATCAAGAGTCTCTGTCCTCAAGGATTCTCTAATACAGAAACTAAGTGAAAATAATGAGTTGCATAAAAGATTATGAAACTTAGATGAAAAGGAATTTGACATAAAGCACAGGTGTCTGGGGGAGGAGAAGTAGACAAGAAAAAAGATGTGATTAAAAGGAGAAATGGGTGGTTAGTTCCTCTAGAACTCAGGGAGGTATCAGAAATTTTCAGAAATGAACATACATATTCAAAATGATACAAGATGTCAGGAATTCTGGAAAAAGAATGCTAAGCTTTCTGGACAAGGAAATTTCACCATCCTCACTGCAAGCAAAAGTAGAAAATCAATGAAAAGTGACTATATAAAGAGAAGTAAGCAACAGCACTGTTTTTAAAATATTTTGTTTTCCAATTATATAACATAGTAGTTTCTACCTCTCATTTTTGCAAGATTTTGAATTTTGCTATTTCCTCCCCCCTTTCCCTTCCCTCTCCTCTCCCCCCAGAGAAGGCTGATAGTCTTTACATTGTTATCATGATATGTATAGATCAATATTGAATGTGTTGAGAGAAAAACATATATCCTTAAGCAAAAAAGAAAATATTAAGGATAACAAAATTATGTAACACTTAAGAAAACTTTTTTAAAAATTGAAGATCTTTGGTTTTCATTCAAACTCCACAATTTTTTCCCTGGATACTGATGTTATTCTCCACCACACATCCCCCCAAATTATTCCTCATTATTGCACAGATGCAATGAGCAAATACATCAAAGGTGACCATCACTGCATGTGTTGTTAAGGTACAATATTTTAGTTCTGCTCATCTCATTCAGCATCAATTCATGCAAGTCTTTCCAAGTTTCTCTGAAATCCCATCCCTCCTGATTTCCAGTAGAGCAATAGTGTTCGATCACATACATATACCACAATTTGTTCAGTCATTCCCCCATTGGTGAACATTATCTCAATTTCCAATTCTTTGCCATCACAAACAGAGTTTCTATGAATATTTTTGTACATGTAAGATTTTTTACCTTTTTTCATGATCTCTTCAACATATAGACCCTGTAGTGGTATTGCTGGATAAAGGGGCATGCATACTTTATTGCCCTTTGGACATAATTCCAAATAGCTCTCCAGAAAGGATGGATCAATTCACAACTCCACCAATAATGCATTAGTGTTCCTGATTTCCCACATTCCTTCTGCCACTGATCATTATGCTTTCTGGTCTTATTAGCCAATCTGAAAGGTGTGAGTAAGTATCTCAGAGATGCATTAATTTACATTTCTCTAATCATTAATGATTTAGAGCAATTTTTTGTTTGACTATACAAAACTTGGATTTCTTTATTTGAAAATTACCTTTGCATATTGTTTGATCATTTGTCAATTGAGGAATGGCTTGTTTTTCATAAACCTTACTCAATTCTCTATATATTTTAGAAATGAATTCTTTTTCAGAAACACTGGTTGTAAAAATTGATTCCCAATCTACATTTCTTTTGGTCTTGGTTAGGGTAGTTTTGTTTGTGAAAAAGTTTTTTTTTAATTTAATGTAATCAAAATTATCCAGTTTGTTTTTACAATGTTCTCAAGCTCTTCCTTGGTTATAAACTACTCCCCTTTCCATCTAATAGGCAAAATATTCCTTGTTCTCCTAATTGTTTATAATATTGACTTTTGTGTCTAAATACTGCATCAGATTTGATCTTATCTTGGTGTAGGATGTGAGATGTTAGATTAATCCTAGTTTCTACCAAACTATCTTCCAGTTTTTCCAGCAGTTTTTATCAAAGAGTTTTTATCCCAGAAGCTGGACTATTTGGGTTTATCAAAATAGTAGATTATTATAAACATTTCTTGCTGTCTCATTTGTACCTAATCTATTCCACTGATCCAGCACTCTATTTCTTAGTCAGTATGAGACTTTAATGACTGATGCTTTATAATACAATTTTAGATATGTTAAGTTTAAGTCATTTTCTTTTGAATTTTTTCCATTAAATCCATAGATGATCTTGATTTTTTTTTATTTCTCCATATGAATTTAGTTGCAGTTATTTTCTAGCTCACTAATGAATTGTTTGGAAAGCTTGATTGAAATGGCACCAAATAAGTACTTTAATTTAGGTAGAATTGTCACTTTTATTACATTAGCTCAGCCTTTCCATGTACAGTTGATATGTGCCCAGTTATTTAGATCTGATTTTATTTGTATGAAAAGTGTTTTATAGTTGTTTTCATAGAGCTTCTGAGTCTGCCTTGGTAGACAGACTTCCAAATATTTTATGTTGTCAGAAGTTATTTTAAATGGGATTTGTCTTTCTAACTCTTGCTTCTGTATCTTATTAGTAATATATAGAAATGATGACAATTTATGTGGGTTCATTTTATATCCTACAACTTTCCTAAGGTTGCTAATTGTTTCCAGTAGTTTTTTAGATGATTTTGGGGGGATCTCTAGGTATACCATCATGTCATCTGCAAAGAGTTAGAGCTTTGTTTCTTCCTTTCCAATTCTAATTCCTTCAATTTATTTTTCTTCTCTTATAGCTGAAGCTAACATTTCTAATACAACATTAAATAGTAGTGGCAATAATGGGCATCCTTGTTTCACCCCTGATCTTATTGGGAATGCTTCTAGTTTATCCCCATTACATGTAATGCTTATTGATGTTTTCAGATAGATACTGCTTATCATCTTAAGGAACAATTCATTTAATCTTATGCTCTCTAGTGTTTTTAGTAGGAATGGGTGCTGTATTTTGTCAAAGACTTTTTCAGCATCTTTTGGGATAATCATTTTATTTCTGTTAGATTTGTTATAGATATAGTCGATAATACTGTCAGTTTTCCTAATAATGAACCAACCATACATACCTGGGATAAATCCTGCCTGGTCATATTGCATTATCCTAGTGATAGCTTCCTGTAATGGCTTTGCTAATATTTTGTTTAAGATTTTTTGCATCAATATTCATTAGGGAAATTGATCTATAATTTTTTTCTTCTGTGTTGACTCTTCCTGGTTTAGGTATCATCACCATACTGGTGTCATGAAAGGAATTAGGCAGAGTTCCATCTTCACTGATTTTTCCAAAAAATTTCCATAGAATTGGAATCAATTATTCCTTGAATGTTTGATAGAATTCTCTTGTGAATCCACCTAGCCCTTGAGATTTTTTTTCCTTAGGGAATTCATTGATGATTGTTGAATTATTTTTTCTGAGCTAGGGTTATTTAGGTATTTAATTTCTTCTTCATTCCTCAACATTCATGGGCATTTTTATGAATATTCATCCATTTCACTTATTTTATCAAATTTATTGGCATAAAGTTGGGCAAAATAGTTCCAAAGTATTCATTTAATTTCCTCCTCATTGGTGGTGAATTCACCTTCTTTTTTTTTCATTTTTGATACTAGTAATTTGATTTTCTTCTTTATTCAGTCAAATTTTTAATGTCTTTTTAATAAATTCAATTCTTGGTTTTCTTTATTGGTTCAATAGTTTTCTTGCTTTTGATTTTATAAATTTCTCCTTTAATTATTAGAATTTCTAATTTGCTATTTAATTGGGGGGGGGTTAATTTGTTTTTCCCTAGCTTTTTTAAGTTGTATGGTTAGTTCATTTATTTCTTCTTTCTCTATTTTTATTCATGTAAGCATTTAGAGATATAATATATTCCCTAATATTTTTTTGGTTATATCCCATAAGTTTTGATATGTTGTCTCATTATTATCTTTGTCTTGGATGAAATCATTAATTCTTTTGATGATTTATTGTTTGATCCTCTCATTCTTTAAAATTAGGTTATTTAGTTTTCAATTAGCTTTAAGTCAATCTCTCTATGGTCCATTATTGAAAGTATTTTTATTGCATTATGGAATGAAAACCAAATATTCGATATTTATTCATTTCTGCATTTGATTTTAAGTTTTTTAATGCCCTAATATAGTCAATGTTTGTATAGGTGTCATATACTGCAGAAATCTGTCTCTGTCCAATTTTCTCCAAAGGTCTATCATGTCTAAGTTTTCTAACATTCTATTTACCTCCTAGCTTCCTTCTTGTTTATTTTATGGTTAGGTTTATCTAATTCTGAGAGAGGGAAGTTGAGGTCTCCCACTCATAAAGTTTTGCTCTCTATGTCTTCCTGTAACTCATTGAGCTATTCCTCTAAGAATTTGGATGATGTACCACTTGGTGCATATATAAACATATATATATATATATATGTATGTATATATATATATATATATATATATATATACATATTATTGAAATTGTCTATGGTACCTTTTAGAAGGATATGGCTTCATTCCTTATTTCTTTTAATGAGATCTATTTTTGTAGCTTTGTCTGAAATAAGGACTGCTACCCCTGCCTTTTTCACTTCAGCTGAAGCATGATATATTCTTCTCCCACCTTTTATTTTTACTCTGTATGTATCTCTCTGCTTCAAATGTGTTTCTTGTAAACATATTATGGGATTCTGGTTTTAATCCACACTGCTATCTAATTACATTTTGTGGGAGTGGTCATCCCATTCACATTCAAGGATATTATTACTAACTCTTCAATGCCCTCCAAGCTATAGTCCCTCCATTCTCTCCTTTTTTTCACCTTATCCCCATTCTCCAGGATTTTGTTTCTGAATACCACCTCCTTTAGTGTGTTTGTTCCCTTCTATCAAACCCCTCACCCCTTTTTCCCCTTTCTCTTTGCCCCTTCCTTCCTTTCCTTCTGTTAGTTCCTATTTTTTCTCCCCTTCCCCTTTCCCCTCTTAATATTTGAAAGGTAAGATAAGTTTCTAAATTCTACTGTGTCGGTTTGTTTGTGTGTTTGTGTGTGTGTGTGTGTGTGTGTGTGTGTGTGTGTGTGTTAATCCCTCTTTGAGCCAAATCTAATGAAAGATTCAGTCAGTTCTCACCTCCTCCCTTCTTCCCATTTATTGCAATAGGTCCTTTACACCTCTTTGTGTGATATAATTTATCCTATACAATCTCCTCCTTCCACTCATCTCTTTACTGGCCCCCTTTATAAGGAGATATTATTTTTAAATCATTCCATCAGCATCACAGATAAGTCATGAGTGACCATTACTTCTGGCTATGTATATTCCCTCTTATAGAGTTACTATTCTCAAGTGTTATGAGAATCTTTCACCCAGGTGGGGATATAGCCAATTTCATCTTATTGGATAACAGTTTTTTCCCCTTTTCCCCCTTCTTACCTTTTTCATTTATCTCTTGAGTTTCCTGTTGAAGACTAAATTTTCTGTTTACCTCTGGTCTTTTCATCAAGAAATGTTTAAAGTCTCCTATTTCACTAAATTTCCATCTTTTTTTCCCCCTGGAAGAGAAGGTTAAGTTTTGCTGGTTAGAGAATTTTTGACTGCATTCCAAGTTCCCTTGCTCTCCAGAATATCATATTTGAGGTACTTTGATCCCTTAATTTCGATACATCCAGGTCTTGTGTGTTCCTTACTGTGGCTCCTTGGTATTTGAATTGTTTCTTTGTGACCCCTTGCAAGATTTTTCTACTTGATCTGATAGTTCTAGAGGTTGATCACAATATTCCTTGGTGCTCTCATTTTAGGATCCCTTTAATATCCTTTTCAGGAGGGGACTGATGTATTCTTTCAATGACAATTTTTTCCTATGGTTTCAGGATATCAGGGCAATTATTCTTCAGTTCTTCTTCACTATATCCTGAAGTATGGATTACAGACTTTTTTTTTTCTCTTCAAGGTTTTCAGGAAGTCCTATGATTCTTAAATTATCTCTCTGGATCTATTTTCCAGGTCTATTGTTTTGCTGATGAAGTATTTTACATCTTCTACTTTTTCATTTTTTATACTTTAGTTAAACAGATTCTTGATATCTTATAAAGTGATTAGTTTCCACAGATTCCAAACTTTTTTTTAGAGAAGAGTTTTTTTTTTCATTTACCTCTTGTATCTCCTTTTCCAATTGGTCAATTCTATTTTTGAAGGAGATGTTGTACTTTTCCATTTGCTCAATTGTGTTTTTGAGAGAATTGTTTTCTTTTTGTACTTGTCCAATTGTATTTCCAAAGTATTTGTTTCTTTTTTTGTTGCAAGATGTTAATTTTCTCTTGCATAGTGTTAATTTTCTCTTGCTTTTCTTTTCCCAATTTTTCCATTTGATTTTTAAACTCCTTCCTGATCTCTTCTAAGAAGTCTTTCTGGGCTGGAGACAAATTCATATTCTCCCCTAGGCTGTTATTCTTATCCTCAAAGTATCACTCAGTGGACCTAGCTTTCCACTGGCATTTCTTCATTTTGGGCTCTTTTCCTAGCATCTTATGTTGGGGGATGCTGAATCACAGACCTTTGGTGTTGAGATCCTAGAGGCCTTGCCTCTCTGCGCTTAGGAACTCCAAGTGGACAGGACAGTAGATGCCAGAAGCTTTCTCTGGGTGTTCTGTGATATTGATTAGTGGCCCATTCCCAATATTTAAGGGGAGATGTGTGTGTGTGTGTGTGTGTGTGTGTGTGTGTTTATGTGTGTGTGAGGTATGGGTAACAACAGGATCTGCTTGCCCTTGGGCTAGACAGCTAATCAACTTAATCAGCAATCAGGGGCAAGGTATGAATACCTGGTGACTATTCCAGTGTTTGTTCTGGAGAGAGTCATGCCCTCCTATAGGACATGGAGTCTCATAGACCTGTATCTTCCAGACCAGTGAAACTGACAGGATGGAGCTCTCCCATCCACCAGCTGCACAAACAGCAAGTACTTCTCCATTGTTTTCAGGTCAGTCCCCTGGCCTCACCCTGCCAGCCCTGTGCTGGGTCTCTGCTCTCTGCCCCTGGTATGCCTGTGCTCCCTTGAAACAGATCTTGTTGGTAAATGTTCTTCTCCTCAGTTTTTCCTTGGGTTCTATGGATCCAGAATCTGTTAAGAGCCTTGGTTCATGTTAGTTCTGAAGGAAAGCCAGCAGAGCTTAAAACAGTGCTTGACTTCTCTCTGCCATCTTGGTCAGAAGTCAGCAACTACTGTTAATGAAGAGAGCCATATGCTAAAAAAGGAAGCAATACTGTGAAGATATCCAAAGAAACCATGGATAAGGACCACCAATATGGGTAACAGCTATTAGAACTCTACCAGAAGCACTGCTGTAATTAAGACTATAGAAATCCCTGTGGTACTAATTTCTCTGGGGACAATTACTATTTTCCATGTGTTTTCCTGGGAGTTCTACTTATCTAGAATAAGTGGAAGGTTTTTTTAATGCTTTGAGCCTGAGGAGTCATTTACTTATAAAAATATATTTTTATTTCATTATATATTTATCAATTACATTTGCAAAATTTTTTAACATTCCTATTTTAAATTTGTGCTCCAACATCCCTTCCTCCTTCCCACCTGTTTTTCATCCATTAAGAAAGCAAGTAATATATAAATTGTACATGTGAAGTCATACAAAACATATTTCCACAACATATAAAGAAAAAAAAAGAAAAAGAAAAAAAGGAAAAAAGTGTGCTTCAATCTGCATTCAGAGCCCATTTGTTCTCTCTCTCTGAAGTGGTCACCCTTTTTTCTCATGGATCCTTTGGAATGGTCTTGAATAATTGTTTTTATCAAAATAGCTAAGTCTTTTACTATTAATCATCATTACAATATTACTGTTTCTGTGTGTGTTCACAAACAAAACTAATGCAGCCAAAATTGAGAAGGCAGGAAATTGGGGGAAATTTAGCAAGTTTTTGTCATAAAGATCTCAGTTCCCAAATAAATAGAGAACTAAACCAAATTTAAAAAGTCAGAACTATTCCACAGTTAATAAATGAACAGAACATATGAATAGGAAGATTTCATAAGAAGAAATCAAAGCTATAAAAGCTCATGAAACAATGTTCTAAATAACTACAGAGAAATTACAATTAAAATCTGAGATACTACCTCATACCTATCAATTACTGCTCACTTCAGTCTGCATTAGATCATGTAAATCTTTCCAAGTTTTTTCAGAAAACATCTTCATAATTGTTTTTCATCTTAATAGTATTTTATTTTTTCCAATTACATTTAGATATATTTCAAGATTTGTTTTTATAGTTTTCTTTCACCCTTCCTCCCTTCCCCCCCCAAGTCTGCAAGAAATCTGATATAGGTTAGACATGCACATTCATGTTATACATATTCCATGATAGTCATGATGTTGTGAAAGAAGAATCAGAGCAAAAAAGGAAAACCATGAGAAAAAATACCAAATACCAAATAAAAAAGTGAAAGCAGTATTCTTTGATCTGCATAGACTCCATAATTCTTCCTCTGTATGTGGATATTTTACATCACAAGTCTTTTAGAACTGCCTTTGATTTCTGTATTAATGTTGTTCATCTTCTTTTATAGCTTACTAGAATTCCATCACATTCATATATACCTCAAATTGTTTAGCCATTTTTCAATTGATTGGAATCCCCTAGATTTTTAACTCTATGCCAACACAAAAAGATAAATACAAATAGGTACTTTTCCCTTTCCTTTGATTTTCTTAAGATGTAGACATAAGAATGGTATTGTTGAATCACAATTTTATAGCACTTTGATAGTAGTTTCAAATTTTTCTCCAAAAGGGCTGGAACCATTCTCAGTTCCACCAACTACATCAATGTGCCTATTTGCTATTACAATATATTAATTTATGCTAGTCAAAATTGTCAAATTTAAAATCTATTGGCAACTCTTTTTACCATGTGAGACAATTTGATATGTGTGAGGTAGCATCTTAGATTTTAATTTGAATTCCCTAACCAATAGTGCTAGAACATTTCCCCCAATTTCCTGCTTTTGTTTTTATTTTTGACTGCATTAATTTTGTTTTTCACAAACATGTAATCAAAATCTTTCATTTTACTTCCTATAATCCACTCTTTCCTTTCTTTGGTCATCATCTCTTCCCTTATCCAGAGATCCAACAAGTAAATTTTTCCATGATCCCCTAATTGATTTACAATATTACTTTTTATAGCTAAATCATTTATCCACTTTAACCTTATCTTGATATGGTATAAGATGTTGGTCTATGCCCAGTTTCTGCCAAATTACTTTCCAATTTTGCCAAAAAAATTTTTATCAAATAGTAAGTGATATCTTTACTTTTGTTTGTTTTTGTTCCTTCAATTTCTTTTTCTTCTCTTATTACTATACCTAGCATTTCTAATGCAATATTGAAAAATAGGTGATAATTTACAGTTTTGCTTCACCTCTAATCTTATTGGTAAGGGGAAACCATGTGTTTATATAAAGGATTTGGTGACTATACCCTGTGGTGGAGACCATGTTAAATACCAAAGTTCCTATATTTTGAGATTAGGTGAAAAAGAAGTGAACTAAGGAAAAGCAAATAACCCCAAAGATATCCAGACCCTTTGCTTCTAGGAAATACAAATAACCCCAAAGATATCCAGACCCTTTGCATTTATAACGATACTCTCACACAAGGTTTATAATTATGATGATTTAAAAATATTTGTAATGTAGGTTTAAAACAACAGCTTTCTGCATGGGTATAAACTCACTGATGGAGAGAACTCAGTAAAGGAAAGTGAGTGGACAGGTCAAGGATCCTTTCCTTTTCAATTAGGAAGAAATTTAGCTAGTAATAATAAGGAGATACTTGTGTTATAAAACAAAGTAGTGAATAAGAAAAATCTTTTTATTAGTTTAGCTTATGACCCATGGAAAATTTGAGGCAATGGTAGAGAGAACTCCTGAGTTATAATGCTTTAAGATACTTGTCTTAACCTATTCAGTCTATCAAATAGCTGAGGACAAAGGAGAGATTCAGAAGAAAAAGAAACAGAATTAATTATCAGTACCCAAAGGACTTTATTGGCATAACTTAAACAAAATAGAAATTAGGGTTGGCAGAATTAAAATAGAGGCAAATCTGAAATGTAAAGTCTCAGGACCTAAACCAATTAGGAAACAAACACAGAGTTAACAGTCTTTCTGTGAAGTAAGTCACCAGTCATAAAAACAGGAGATTAACCCATACAGGTTAAAAGCAGAGAACTGAGAGCATGTGGCCAAGGGATAATTTTTACTGCAAATACTGAGAGCCAACCTATTTATCTTGAAGGGGTGAGAAGTAGGATTAATCAGTTCTCTACCTCCACTTCTCATTTTTAATGTTCTTTTATACTTAAATGCTCTCCCATTTGAATTTATGATGTTAGAGGCATGATGTTAGTGGCTTAGACTATTTTTCTATATGACTATAGTTGTTTTGATTTGTTCTTCTGAAAATTGCCTATTTATATCCTTTTTTTTAGGTTTTTGCAAGGCAAATGGGGTTAAGTGGCTTGCCCAAGGCCACACAGCTAGATAATTATTAAGTGTCTGAGACCGGATTTGAACCCAGGTACTCCTGACTCCAAGGCCGGTGCTTTATCCACTGCACCACCTAGCCGCCCTATTTATATCATTTTACTATTTATCAGTTGGAGAACGACTCTTATTTTTATAAATATGACTCAATTATATATTCATTATTGTATTTGAGAAAAGAATACTTTATCAAAGAAGTTTGTAAACATTTTTTATATTAGTCATCTATCTATGTAGTTTCCCCAGTAATTCCTTTTAATTAGGTCTATATTTACTCTTTTTTGTGTGAGATCAAAATTTATATTGCTGCCTTTTTTTTAAGTTTAGTTGAAGAATATTAGATTCTGTTCTAGCCCTTTATTTTATGTCTTTCTGTTTCAAGCATGTTTCTTTTTAAACGGTATAATTACCATATTCCAACTTCTAATCCATTCTGCTATCTGCTTTCATTTTATGACTAAGCTCATCCCTTTCACATTCTCAGTTATGATTGCTCTGATTTTCCCTCATCCCATTTTCTTCTGATTCTTCTCTCTCTTTTTATTCTTTTCCTCCTTAAAAGTCTATTTTGCTTCTAACCATTGTTTGCCTTAATTTGTACTCCCTTTTATCATTCCCCCTTTCTCTTCTCTTCTTCCTCCCCTATTTCTTTTTTAGTTATATTTCATTTCTGTACACAGCTGAGTGTTTATGTATATATTCTTGTCTTTGAAACAATTCCAATGATAGTAAAATTCAACATTTCCTGCGATCCCATGCCATTTTCCCCTCCACTATGAAAACTCTTCTTTGAATACCTCTTATCTGAGGAAATTGTCACAATTCTATCTTTCCCTCTTCTCCCAGTGCATCCCTCTTTCTTACATTTCCATTTTATTTTTTGGAGATCATTCCTTCATACCCTCTATGTAAACTCTTTTTAATTGCCCTGATAATGTCAAAGTTCTTAGGAACTGCATATAACATCTTCCCTCACAAGAATTTAAATAGTTTAACTTTATTCAAATGATTACTCTTTCATATTTACTTTGTTATTCTTCTATTGAGTTTTGATTTCAAATGCCAAATTTTCTATTCTATTCTGTTCTTTTCATCAGGAATGCTTGAAAGTAAATTTTTTCATTTATTGTCTTTTTTCTCTCTTAAGATTTATACTTGCTTTTGCTGGATAGGTTATTCTTGCCTATGATCCTAGCTTCTTTACATTCTAGAATATCATATTCTAAACTCTCTGCTACTTTAACATGAAAGACACTAAATCTTGTGTGATCCTGACTGTGGAACCACAGTATTTGAATTGTTTCTGTGTGACTGCTTGATTTTCTCTTTGATCTGGGAGTTCTGGAAAGTGGATTTTATTTTTCTGTCAGTTTTCATTATGAGAACACTTTCTTTCAATCTCTAATTCTCTGGATTTAAGACACTGGGGTAGGTTTTCTTGATAATTTCATGAAACATGAAATCTAATTCTTTGATTTCAAGCAGTCTAATAATTCTTACATTATATCCCTTTGATCTATTTACAAGTTAGTTGCTTTTCTGATGAGATATTTCAAGTTTTCTTCATTTTTTTCATTCTTTTAACATTTTTTATTGTTTCTTGAAATCTCACAGAGTCAGTAACTTATACTAGTCCAATTCTAATTTTCCATTTTATAATATATTATACCTTCAAATTCAGTTCCCTCCTGTGCTTTGTCTATATATGTTCTTTCTAACTGCTCTAATAAATGAGAAGGTTCATATGAGTATAATCAGTATTATTTTGCCAAACAGGAATAGAGACAGTTCATCATCATTAAAATTAGGTCAAGGCTCTTTTCCTGATAATGAATTTCAGGTGGCCCAATAATTTTTAAATTATCTGTTCTGGATCTGGTTTCCATGTCAGTTGTTTTTCAATGAGATATTTCATGGTTTCTTCTAGTTTTTCATTTGTTTGATATTGTTTTATTGTGTCATGATTCCTTGCTAAGTCATCAGTTTCTTTAGCTCCATTCTACATTTAAAGGAGTTGTTTTCTTCAAAGAGTTTTCTTATTTCCTTTTCCATCTGCCCACCCATCAATTTTTTGAACAGCTCTTTCCATTTGACCCAAACTTGTTTTTAACATGTTGTTTTCTTCAGCATTTTTTTGAATTTCCTTCACCAAATCTGCTGACTTGGTCTTCATGTTTTTCCTGGATCTCTCTCATTTCTCTTCCCAATTTTTCCTCCATTTCCCTTACTTGATTTTCAAAAATCTTTTTTGGGGAACTCTGCCATAGTTTGAGCCCAACTTCTATTTTTCTTGGATGCTTTGGATACAGAAGCTTGGACTTTTGAATCTTCTGAATGTGTGTTTTGATCTTCCATTGGACAAAAATAATTGTCTATGGTCAGGTTCCTTTTCTTCTGTATACTCATTTCCCCAGCCTATGCCTTGGTTTTTGGGATGCTTCCTGAACTTTTAAATATTATTGGGATACCTCCTGCAAGTACCTCAGTTCCTTCAAGGTCTTAAGAGAGCCTCTGATTGCTCTTCTAGCCTGTGTTTTGGTCTGTGAATGACCACAAGACCTCCCCTCTGCCTTGGAGCTGTAATGAGGATCCCTATTTTATAGCAGTTGGGGGTCCCAGACTATTCTCAGGGTCTGAATATGGGCAAAATACCAGAGTCTTGTCCCAGGGATACAGGAGAGACCTCAACAATCTCTCCCAACCCCTTAACTTCCATAGGTTGAGTGCTCTGGAAGCAGCTGCAGGGTGGCTCGCTGTTGGGCTGCTCTGTGGGCCTGCTTCCATTTCCTGGGATCTGGGCTGTGCTGAGGAGAGTCATGCTGGCCTGGGCTTTGTGCTCACTCTGGCAGAAGTTTCCCCACTGATCTTCCAGTTTGTTTGGTGCTCCCTGGGTTGGCAGGTCAGGAAACAGCTTCTGGTTCCAGGAGCCATTGCTCCCAAGGACCCAGGTGCCCAGCAGGCTGTTCCTAGAGGGCTGAATCTCCTTCATTCCAGTGTGCTGGTCTTAGCTGAGCTGCCACTCCCTCCAACCCCATGGAATAGAGCTTCCCATGGTCTTCCAATTTACCGTGGTCTGAAAAATTGTCTCACTAGATCTTTCTTTGGGTTCTGTCTCTCAAAAGTTTAGTTAGAATTTTAAGGTTCTTGAAATATTTTGGAGAGAGCTCGTAGGAAACACTGTTCTCATACTGCCATCTTGGCTCTGCCATCCAACCAATGAGCCCCAATTCTAATTTTTAAAGACTTATTTTCTTTAGCGAGTTTTTTAAACACTTTTTTCCTACCTACATGGTTAATTCTGTTTTTTAAGTTCTTTTCTTCTCTGAAATTTGTGCCTCTTTTACCATTAAGTCAATTCTGTTTTTAAGATGTTATTTTCTTCAATATTGTTTATGCCTCTTTTATCATCATGTTAATCCTCTTTTCTTATTTTCTTGTACTACTGTAATTTCTTTTCCCAATTGTTTTTCTACTAACTCATCTCTTTTTTGTCTCTTCTAGGAATTCTTGCTGGCCTTAAGTCCAATTAGTATTTTTCTTTGAGACTTTGCTTTCATATTGTTGTGTTCTTTTGTTTTTCTCTTAGTCTTTCCTGTCACTGTAGAAACCTTTTAAAATCTAATTATTTTATTATTGTTGCTGTTGCTGTTTTTGCTCATATATCTAGTCTATTTCTTAATTTTTGAACTTTATGTTGAAGGTAGGCTCTGTTCACCTGGGCCCAGAGAGGCACTATTGCAAATTTTAGGGTTTTTTTGTTTTGCTATTTTCAGACTTAGTTTGGGAGATTTATAAGTTTTTGATGTTTTTCAAGACAGTAGTATGGGGAGAAGGATGGTCACTGCTCTCCTGGTCTGTACTCTGGTCTTTACTTAGGAGATGGTCACTCCTAAACCACAAGAACTATGGTTCTTCTTGCCTTGGAATTGCAATCAGCACTTCCATTCCCCTGTGATTAAACCACTGCACTCCTTCTACCCTGAAACTGAGATCCAGAACTGTATATGAAATATAGAATTCTAGATCTACCAGTGCCAGAAAAGGGTTCCTTGTAATCTCTTTCTGACCAGTTGCTTGACCTTTTTCTTAAAAAAAGGTTTATATTTTATTTTATTTTTCTAATTTTGTACTATGATAGTTTTTCAGCATTCATTCACTTATAAATTTGTTACACATTTTTGTACTATCCTCCTTTCCCTTCCCACTCCCCTTAGTAGTGAACAGTGGTAAAAGCTGTATATGCTCATTTGTGTATAAAATACTTGTGTATAAGTCATTTTGTATAATTAACACAAATATGAATGGGATAAACTCTCCCATAAAATGGAAGCACTTAGCAAAAAGGATTAAAAACCAGAATCCTACAATATGTTGTTTACAAGAAACACATTTGAAGCATAGTTTTTAGGTTAGAAAAGTTTCCCACCTTGACTTTTTATTGGCTCTGCCATTCCCAAAATTGTTTAGAGACATTATTTCAAAATTGCAGGGGAATATTGAATGAATTCAGTTGTGTTCCCCCTAATCTGCCCTCTTGGCTCCTCCTTGTCCTTTATGTGGCATTCTATAATCTCTCTCTCTCTCTCTCTCTCTCTCTCTCTCTCTCTCTCTCTCTCTCTCTCTCCATTTCCATAGGCAGTCCCTAATGCTTGGAATGCACTTTCTTCTTACTTCTGCTTTATAAAAATTTAAGTCCTCTTCAATATTTAATTGAAGTGTTACATATTACTGGAAAGTCTATCTCAAATTTCAAAACTCTTATAGTCTTTCCCTTAAAAATTAGTTTGTATCTACTTTACAGACATTCTGTATTTAATTTTCTCTGTATATAGTATTTCTCCCTTCCCTTCCTCAAGTAAAATGCAACCTTCTTGTGGGTAGGAACCATTACATTTTTGTTTGTTTTTTCTTATCTCCAATACCTATCACACTGTATGCCCTTAATACATTTTTGCTTGTTGAACTGATGATTTGAAGATGTCTACTACCCATTCTATAGAGCAGAAAATATAATTGTTTTTCTCTTTTTACCTACATGATAGAGAAAAACAAATTGTCTAGGACCAATGCCTTATTTACACTGTTAGCACTAAAAAGTGACATTCATTTGATTCATTTTTGATGAGATTTCACAGACAATTAGTCTATAATGTGAATTGGGGGCTTTAGGGATTTAAAGCAGACTAAAATGGTTGTTATTAATGTTTGAAAATTGGTTAAAATGCATGTGAAGTCATTTTTCATAACTTTCTAACAGACACATAACATTATGACAGGTTCCTTTTAGTCATTTCTTCAGTGAGTCATCTCATATTAGTCATATTTCATCTAGTGTTAATTATGAATTTTAGAAATTATTTAAATACTAACTATAGCAACTCTCCATAAATCTGTGACAAATAGAAAGCCTTAACAAGTGTGCACAAAAATTTATATATTACTAAAAGTTCTTGAATTTTTGTATTTGGTATTATATCTTCATCCATTCCCCAAATGAAGACAATTCAATCTAAAACAAGTATTTTTATGTACCCATGATGATCACATAGGGGAAGATACAAAGTTTAGCTAAGACACAGTTTTCCCTATCACTTATAGACTAGTAGAGGGATATGACATATAGATAACTGCAATGCAAAATAATATTTATGAAAATCATATAAAAGAAATTAAATAAAGCATAATTTGATATTTGACTTTGGAGAGGAGGGAGAATCATTACTGGCAAAAAACATACATCTATGCTTCATTTTCTATTAGTAATAATTCTTCATCATTACCAAAGAGCCCTTCAGAGAAAAGAGAAGGAAAAAAGAAACACTATATACTTAATAATAATAATAAATTAATATTTGTTATTTACTCCTAGGCAATAAAAATGACTTAAAATCATTGATAAAGACATCAAGACACCAAAAAAATGATCTCCCTATACACACACACACACAAACACACACACGCACACACGCACGCACGCACGCACGCATACAGACAAACACATACATACCCCTTTTCTGAGATCTGTCCATGATTTTCTCAGTTCAACTCTGTCCTCAGACTTTTGTTTCACGGGCAAGTCATTTAATCCTATTTGCCTTAGTTTCTCATCTGTAAAATGAGTTGGAGAAGGAAAAGGAAAACTATTCCTTAACAGCAATAATCACAAGAAGCATAGTAGAAATTTGAATAGAGGAATTCTGACTTTAAAACCAATCTGTGTGCTTGTGTGTGTGTGTGTGTGTGTGTGTGTGAGAGAGAGAGAGAGAGAGAGAGAGAGAGAGAGAGAGAGGAGAGAAAGATTCACACTATAACATTTTGAGATATTTCTGATCATAGGGGTGAGGATTCCTCTAATAACATATATCAAAAGTAATTTGTGCCTGTCCACCTTAGCCATGTCCTTCTATAAATCTTCCATAAGTGAGTTTATCCATAATGCTGGAAATCTTCCAATAACAACTAACATTTATTGTAACACTTCAAAGGTTGCAAAATACTTATATATTTTCTTATTTGATTCACCAAATTATCCTTTGAAACAGGATCTATTTTAGCAATTGAATAATCCCTAACCTCTAACATATCCAACAATATTTTATAACTTTGCTCACATTCCTTCTTATCTCTGAAACAACTTCCCCTTCAAATCAAGTCAGCAAGTATGTATTAATCAATTACTATGAGTTTAATAGCATGGCAGGCATGGGATGCAGATACAAGAAAAAAAGTAAGACAATTCCTGCCATCAAAGAACTTACATTCTAATAGGACAATACAACATATAGAAAAGGAAGAGAAGCATCTTGGTGGGAGCTCAAGAAGAATGTGTAGGAGCATGGATGGCCTGACATTTATTTCTGCTTATTGACATTCTATCTATCCTTAAAGGACAAGTCTTCCACGAAGCCTCCTTCATTCTCACATCCTTTAAATAATTATTCCCTAATCTGATCTCACAACAATTTACAATCTGTTGATATATTTATAGTCTAATTTTGTTTACATTTATTTTTCTTTATTTTCTCCTGTCTCCTTATAAATAATCTGACCTATAAAAAGAACCTTTTTAAACATTAAAGTTAATATAAAAATTTTTTAAATCCCTCCTATCTCCCTCCAATGTGTAGCACAATGCAATATATGCAATCACATTTAATAACTTCTTGCTGAATAAACAAATGAATGAAATACTTCTTCCATAAACCTCTGGGTTACTTATATGTGTGACAGGAAGAAAACGATTTTCAAGGACCTTTTTAATACTGTGGAAACCAGAACTATTGCTTCTATGATCCTATTTGTTTGCATACAGTATAAAAGTCTATGGAAACATGATCCTATTCATCATTATCAACAACTGTATAAAAGGAATATCATTTGCTTCATCTGGCCTTCATTATTTTCTCATTAAAAGTGCAAGAAAACCATCCTGGATACTTAACTAGTCTGAGGGACTGAGACTTGAACAACTGACATGGTTTCATGTTTGGTTGGGGCATAAAAGGCATAGATTAAGAGATGCTGGTGGTTTTGAAGCTTTTCAAATGTCTGCTGCTGCTGGTCAAGCTTGACAGATGCAGGACTAGAGGTAGAAGGAGGTTGCATTATCCTAGATTAAAGCTGCATCCCTAATGAATCTTCTTGTTATTAAATAAGTGTCTTTCTTAATAGCTATCATATGGTCCACAAGTATTTTCATTGATTTCTAGTCTCAAATTTAAAATACTAGATTGACCTGAATTAGGCAGAGGCCAGAAACAACCAACAATTCAGAGATCATTAAGTTACTGAAAGGAACTTCATGAATAATAGTATTTTGATCCCATTAAAACATATAAAACCAAGTGGACTAGCTTATTCCTTCCCCCTTCTCAGGATAGGCCACCATACCTGCTGGATAATTGGTTAGTGAGTGTTAAGAATTTCCATTAGTCTTCTAAGAGAGGTGGGGAAGGGAGCAAACCTTTCCTGCAGGCAACTAACTATTATGTATACACAGTTATTAGCTTTAAATACCCTCTGTCAACAAATGTTTGGTCCTCAATCATTTAAAGTATCCAGCTTTTAACCTAAAATTTACAATGTTTCTTATGTTTTCTCCTTGAAGGACTTTTTGGTTAAGAAGATAAGTCTAAAAAATTATCAATCTAACTGCAGAGAAAACATAACTATTATTGAACCACTGATGCCAAAACTTTAGTCAAAAACTAAATATTCATCCCTTCAAGGCAAACCTAAGTAAAACAGAGGAGTAGAAATCTATCTCCATTTAGAATTTGGAAAGTTTTATTCATTTAGTTTTCACTTGCAAAGAACTAGCAATAGAAAAAAAATAATTTTTAAGAAGAAAGTGTATGATTCAATGCTTCTGTTTCTCTAGACTCTATGTACTTCTTTAGACCAAAAAGGTACTACATAAAAATCTTGAGTTTGCCATCAATTGCCATATTGCCATCAATTCTCTTTATAAAGAACTGCCTATTGGGGTTTGTATATTGCTTACATTTGTACTACTATAGGAGACAGCTAGTTCCAGTCATTTGCCAATAACAAAGTAAGCTTGGAATCTTGCAAGCAAGAGCAAGATAGTGAGACAGAGATTGATTTGAATTGATCATGGCTGGAAAATGGTAAAGTTATTGGAGAAATCAAAGGTATTTATTGGTATAGGAAATGGTTGGTGTTGAAATTCCCTCTACCAATGAAGATCAGCAAGCTATAGATTTATAAAGATACAAGAGATCACTGGGACATAGAATGATTTGCCCATGGCCACACAGTTAGTATGTGTTAGAGGCAGAAATTAAAATGAGATATAACTAATTTGACATTTTTTTCTCTTTCAAATATATAACTGATTTGTAGAAAGGAATATTAAAAATAATACCCATCAAATCCTTGGTCAGATAAGAAACAACTGCCAAGAAAGATATGCCATAAATTACAAAGGGAAATCATCAAATTAGTAGCTAAATATAAACAACAACAACAACAACAACAATCTCAAGGTAAGGAAATATTCATCTCTTCCAGGAAAATCTTCATAAGGCATAGAAAGTGAGGATTTGCCTTCAGTTCATGTGGAAAACTTCCTTCAGTTCCCTAACAATGTTCTTCATATTTTGGTCTTGTTATATTTATTAAAATATATTTCATTTATCCGTTTCCATTAGCTTAATGTATTTATATATTATAGAAATCACCATTTGAATCTAACTCAGTTGGTTACTGGAAGCAGTTTTGTGTTCTTAGTGTAGACCCTCAGGAGCAATTGTCCAGATCACAAACCTATTATGCTTTCCAGCATGTTTAATGGGGGTAAGAGACTAGAATATCAATGATGCTACAAATCAGTGTTGAGATTTGTTAGGGGAAACCTAAACAGCAACTTTCCACACAATAGGTGTCTCTAGACAGCATTCTCTATTCTGGTAACAAATGTTGTTGTCCCTTCTTGGTATTTATATTAAATAAGAACTGAATTTTCTTTGATTTCATTATGGCTCATATAGTACAGGTGAAAACAGACCAGCATAAAATTGACCCATGGTCAGCCATAAAGGAAAAGTACAAAAATGAAAGCTAGAAATGTTTTGCATCCTTTTACGTATACCAATCCTGGGCAGTACTTTTCCTTGCTTATATTTTAATAGCTTCGTCTACTCCTGTTTTAAGCTACTTTCGTTTAAGACTTCATTATTTTTCTTGGGAGACTATTTCACAGTCTATTAGTCACAGTCGATTTCATCCCATTACTTGAAGTTATAAACACCCACAGCTCCTTGAAACTCTTGAAGCCACAACCCTTCCTCCTAGGTATTTATTGAATTTGTAAGATGACAAAAGTACTTGAGGCAGTTTGTCCCCTTTTTTGTGGGGGGTGTTCTTCTATTAAGAGCACTTTATTTTTCAACTTGACAGTTTATTTTAATGTCAGAGTAGGTTTCATAATTGTGTCATAGAGTGGTTTAAGGTCTCCAAGGATATAGGAATATTATATTAAAACCAAGAGACATAGACTCTCACTAGCTATACCAAACTAAACTGTGAGTTTCAGTTGCCTTCTACACAGAGATGGTTTCTGTAAGCTTTTCCCAAAGGTCCCTGATCCAGTAGATATGATTCTGGGATTGGGGCTGTGCCTTGTTCTCTTCAGATTCACTACTAACTAGATAAAGAAGACTGGAAATAGATATCTATAATCTGGAAAAAGTTCTATAATCTCAAAAAAAGAGAAGCATATGGAGTAGGACAAATTTTTAAAATCTCTCATGTTTTCAGTTTTCTAAAACATGACTCCATGTGTTTGCTCTTTGCTCTGTTCTTTCATATTATATGTTTATTTTCATGAATTTTTGGCCAGAAGAAAAAGTCCAGAAGTGTTATGTTACTGATATCAGAAATGTCCACTTGCTCTGTAATTTTGTAAAGTACCAAGAGAAAAAAGGTATTTGCCCAGGGTCGCATAGTCAGAGTCTGGACTTAAACTTAGGTTAGTCTCACTCAGGTAAGCTTTCCATCTGCCATTCACATTCTAAATGTTGGTGCCAAGTTGCTTGAAAGTATTTTCATAAAACCTTCAAATATATTATTTGATAGTTTAGAAACATGAACTATACTACATTTGCAAAGTCATCCCAGAAAATACAATTATAAGTCTATTCAATGGCCAAATAAATGACAAAATAAAAAAAACTTTAATGACTAGTTATGACCTAATACATAAGATATATATAAAATTAATGTTAATTTCTAAAATTTGATTATCATGAAATCTAATATGGTTTGTATATTCTTTTCACTTGTAATGGCATGCTCATTGATTAAATAGAATTAGCCATTAACAGCTAATGAAAAGTGAATGGACATATCTTACAATATTTAACTTTTCAAAAAGTCTTGTTTAAGACATAGTCAAAGACTATCACATAAATAGGCAAAAGCAAAGAAAAGTGAAAGTGTTCACTGATCAGTGTCTATTGTTATTACAGAGAAATCAGTACAATCTATCAGGTACTCATAAGGCATATACCATGTTAGGGCCTTTGCTCTGGGACCTTCCCAGAGGTCCTAGGGTGAACCCCTATCCCCAGACCTCTGAATTCCAATGCTTTCTATAGTTAGAGATCAAACCCAGACCTGATTCTATTCCCAATGGGATCTCCTCTCCCTCCTAAAGAAGACTCTCCTAGGTCCAACCTCTATTTGCTCCTGCCTAATAAAAGACTGACCTCCCAGTGTCTTATAAGTTGAAAATGTGAATAGAACATAAAAAAAAAAAACAAGAGCAGCAAGATAACCACCAACCACTGGTATCCTTGCAATCAAATATATAAATCCTATCTTCCATTCCCTACAATCTAGTGCCTTTTTCCTGTCCTCTCAACCCTACCCCCTCAAATGTCCCATTTAATATCTATAGACACCATATAATGCTCTCTGGAATACTTAATGGTTAATAAACTTGCTTTTATCTTTGAACTTTTCCTTTAGTACTCCATCACCTTCTATCTGAAACCTTTCTCCCTTCTTGTGAGATAAAATCCCTAGTCATCCTTTTTTCAGATTGTTTGCACTTTCCCTTATCTACTGATCCCCTCCCCACCCAAAAAACCTCTTCTTTGTTCCCTAATGAGTTCAGTGGAAGCTTCACAGTATTTCTGTCTCCTCCAAATCCTGCCCTGAGACAAAGGGATTTCACCATACATATTGATACTTCCCTGTTCCTCATTTTACTCATTTCCCATGACTATATTTAATATCAAGTATACACAGATATGGTCATATCCATGGTCTTATTAAAACCTGCAAATATTCCAGTCTCAGGTTCAAGAACTTTGAAATTACTTTATCTGATCATAATCAGTCATCATTCTATTATTATGTCTAATGATACCATAAAACATATCATAGGAGTTTTAATTAAAAAATAACAGTGCCTCTTGCTTTATACTTGTTTCTCACAAGGTCAGTAACAAACTTCAAGTCTCCTACTCTTCTTTCCACTTCAATTTCCATACCCTCCACCCTTCATTTCTTTCCCAGGCTTTTTCCTATACTGAACACTTAGTGAAGCAATTCAATTTTACTGATTTGAATCCTTTGACCCTTTGATTCTCTATCCATTCAAATCCAAATTTTAAATTATTTGCACCATCCGTTGCTTTCACTCATACACATGCATATAATCTTTTTGATTAGAATATGAACTCCATGAAGGCAGAGATTCTTTATTGCCATTTTTTTTATAACTCTGGCACATGCTTCTTAAATACTTATGGAGTGACTGACTGAAAATGAAAATAAAATTGGTCTCTGCCCTCAAAAATTTTACATTCTTAAGATAAAACAATAATAGGTAAGAAAAGAGTATAACTATTAAGTCAATGTTAGTGATAATTATCACTAATGGAACAAATACTACAGTACAATGCAACCAACCTATTTGTAAATATACTCAAATGAAGGGAAATCAGCAGCATCACTTGCCTTAAGAAATAATTGTAATATACATTTAAACAAAACTACAAGTCTGTGACCATATCAATTTAGTAAAGTGATCTAGTAAACTCAATTTGCTTGGGGATAGAATGCTTTAGTTCTTCATACTTATTCATGTACTGATTGAAGAACAAACTTTTGTCTCCAGGCTCTTTCTATGTATGGAAATATAAGGGGATTATTTTCTTGTGGTGGAAAACAGAAGAAAGAACATCTGGGTTTTGAAATCAGTCTTCCTGGTGGGTTATTGAAAACATTCCTATTTGTTTGGTAATGTATAATAAAAATATTTTTCTAATATAATTTTTGAGATTTAATGGGTCTGGAGTTTCTAAATGTTAGCTAAGCTAAAAAACTGCAATAAATTTTAGGATACTGTTCTTTAATAATGATGCTGGTGTCTTTTGCTATTATTAGGTTGCAATTACAATGGAGAGTTACGCCAAATTTTGAATGTATATTCCTGCTTTGTGTAAGATAAATAAACACTCTTTTAAAAAAATCTAAAAGAAAAAAATAGGAAGGTGAGGAAAATCAAAGAAAATTACTATTCCAGAAGAATTATGTCACATATCTTCCCAAGCATTTACTGAATGTCAGAATGAAGTCACACTTCTATACTGATCTTGTATAAAAGCAAATGATTTAACTTATGCCTTCTGGTTTGAGGTATTTATTTGGTGTGTGGTTTTGCCATTTGAGGAGCTTGAAGTCTATAATTGACCAAAGGAAAGAATCTATTATTTCAGAGGAACAAACCAGAAGATGATAAGAACTGGCTTTCTTAATGGAAGTCTTTAAGCAATGGTATTTTGTAGATCATTAGAAGAGATTACTTACTTATTTTAAACTATATTATTAGCCAAAACCTTTAGTCTCATTTTTTGTTGGAAAAATTATGCTTAAATCCTAATTGTGTGTGTTCTTTCTGGTCTTTCTCTGGTAACAAAAAATGGAAATCAAAGGTTCCAGTGAAGCACTTTGGGTGGATAACTTACCATGTGATCAGCCTATCACCTTTCATGACAACATATATTCTTTGTATTTGTTTGTTTGTTTGTTTTGCAAGGCAGTGGGGTTAAGTGGCTTGCCCAAGGCCACACAGCTAGGTCATTATTAAGTGTCTGAGGCTGCAGTTGAACTCAGGTACTCCTGACTCCAGAGCAAATGTTCTATCCACTGTGCAACCCAGCTGCCCGGACAACATATATTCTTGTTCTTCATAGCTCCTCATTATTTTTAAATTGCAGCCTGCTAATTTCCACCATTCACCATCCAGTTGTCCTCTGTACAATGCTCATCTTTATTTTTTCAGAAGTACTTTTGTGCCTAGTAAAGCTGCTATATAGGAATGTTGGTAAAATATACTGGAAAATGGACTTTTGTATTTTAAGAAGCTTGGGATTTGTTAAAGTGTTTTGGTAATTTTCTAAAAACAATCCAACTCACCACTTTCTTTTGGAAGATTATAATTCTCTTCACCAAATTTAAACTTCATTTCCCAAAGATTGCATGTTGTTTAATCTACCTTTTGAAAATGTAACATATGAGAAAAACTGAGAGGAATATAATGAAATTATAGGTTAAAATAATTCCTTTAAGTTAAAAAAAATCTGAATATTTGAATTCTTCAGCTTTCCTTTAAAAGACTATTAGTAGGTTTGTATAACAAAGATACCAAAGAAAAGTAAGAAGTACATGTTTGTACCAGAAGAAATTGATAGTTCCTCTTTTTGTGGTGGCAAAAAAAAATGAAAATTGATGCAATGTCTATAAATTTGAAAGTGACTGAATAAGTAGTAGCATATGATTGTGATGAAGTACTATTTTGACATAAGAAATAAAGAACAGTACTGCTTAAGAAAAATGTGGGAAGACTTTTATGAACTCATGCAAAGTGAAATGAACAGAACCTGGAGAATATTGTGCACAGCAATATTGTAAGAATTATTAGCTGTGAAAGGCTTTGCTCCTCTGTTCAAGACAATTTTTTCAAAACAATTCTAAAGGATCCATGATGTGCTATACTTCCAGAGAAAGAACTGATGAACTTCTAATACAAAAGAAGCATAACTTTTCTAAACTTTTTTTATTTTGTCTTTTCTTTAGCAATATAGCTTATATGGAAATATATTTCACATGACTACACATGTATAATTGACTTTAAAATGCTTGCTTTTTCAATGAGGAGAAAGGTGAAGAAGGAAATATGAAACTCAAAAATTTTAAATTATTGTTAATAATTTTTACATTAATTCCATTAAAGGAAAGAGAAACTAGCAGGCATTTAGAGGAAAACAAATATTTTTAAATACAGATGTTTCTAAGTAAAAGTGATTTATTTTTCATAATAATTCCTCATATTCCCCACCCAAAATGCAATAACAGCCAATATGTTGATAAAATATGCATCATTCTCATAACCAGAATTATGTTTTCTTTTTCACTTGTAGTTGTGAATCACAGTGTTCTCATCAGAAGCAATTTCTTGAATCCTAAAACTATCATTAGAAACACTATTCCTTTCAAGCAATCACCATTTTTATTCCTAAATTTTTGAAACATTTATATGAATAGGTAACAAAAACACAAGGGAATAATAGATATGGAAGAAAACAAAAATGGGATATTTTTCCATGCTTTATGTAGTCAAACCTTACTATTCCTAGAAGGTCTATCACAACTCACAATATACTGTCTTCTATGGCATGTATTAAAGTTAACCATTAAAATGATGCCATCCATAAAAGATCCACGCACTGGGAACTTACGAATTCATTATGGCAGTGGTTCACTACCTTCAACATGATAGGGAGCTCTTTAGAAACTTTAAATACTTTATGATTTTCAGAAAATTGGTCAACATATTCTGTCAATAAACCTTTGTACAGGTTGCTTTACTAAAGTCACTTGTCTGATGATTATTGTTAGTATGGATTTCCCTTATTAAAATAGCTCTGAGATCTCATCTCACTAGAAAACCCCACCTCCTCTAGTCTGCTGTAATCCACTGATGTTCAAATTTATTAACATGGTATAATGACATCTATCATCCAATCAAACTGAGATATACTTAATTATATCCAGTTGTTGTTCACTCGGGTATAAAAGTTAAAAATAAGAAAATCATAAACACATTTGAATAAGTACTATGCAAACCATGTGTAATCTTTAACTAGCTATGCACATGCTCTGAATCCAGGACCTTTCAATTGTCTAAATTCAGTTATAATTTCTCACCCCCCCCCCCAGCAGGGATAAGCAAACCTTCCCCTTGGTTTCATTACTTTTGTTATATAGGATTTGATCTGCTGATAATCTGAAAGTTTAGAGCCACTTGAATATTGAAACTACACATGTCTCTAAATACAAGATACCAAAAACTAAAAAGAAAAATTGATATGACCTAAGCATGGACCACAGTTTTTGGAGTTTCTTTGGAACAATGTATAAATAGTTCATCTTCAGATTTTAACTAAATTTAACCATACAACCCCTGAGATTAGATCAAAACTAACCCGTCTTCAAAAATTTTTGAATTCAATCAATTCCTTTAAGTATATTGCACTAATTCAGTTCAAGTTATTTAAGTCATTAGGACTCAAATTCAGTCAACCTCAACTAGAAGTAGACAGTTTAAAAAAAGATTAAAAGATGTCTATTTTCTAGCATAGAAACATATAGAAAGATCCAATAAAAATCATTTAAACCAAAATTATATTTATGGAAAAGAAAAGAGGATCTGAAATAGGAAACTTAAAAAAACAGATTCTACCTTGATCTGAGGAGCTGGTAGAAATGTTTACAGGAACCAAATGAGCTAGCAAAAGAGTATTTTTCTTTTACCCCATTTTTCTTAGACCACTTGAAAGTAATTTCTCCTTTGTTTTAACAACAATCATTTCAAGTAAGAGCATATAAAGAACATGAAAAAAAATGTTTTGAATTAGAAACAGAATTTGCCTTTGCATGAAGACTTGGTCAATTCTTATTGCAGCAACTGGTTTTCTTTTAAGATCCTTGTTGGCTCTCATTCTCTGAGGCTACACACAAGGCTTTGATGAACTGCATACTAAACAGACTGCTTGTAATTGCTTAGAGGTTCTGTCAAATGTCACTATGCTCACCAACTCATGCATCACTGATGTTATGATTTGCGGTAATAAAGTTATGCTATGGTTATTTCTTTTTAAAATACAGCAGCATATGGTGCCAGATGCCAAGGGCATACTAATTAATGAGAAAATTACCACACAAATATTAGATCAGCATAACATGCCAGGAACTCAGACTTAAAATATAACCCTGTAACCACTTAAAATTATTTAGGTGAAAACTACAGCAAAAATATATATTGAATCCATGATAAATGGAAGGGTAATGAAAATGTGAGTAAATTGGATATATAGAAAGAATGCTATGCCCAGATAGCCCTTGTTTCTTCTTCCAAGATGAGATGACAGACACCTTAGCCCCAAATTTGAGAATAGAGGACTGCATCTAGTTGTATGGTCCACTTTTTCAGTTTATTACACATTATTTTCATTTGTATGCTTCATGTCCAACTTGCCATTAATCCAAGTCAATTTTTGATTTCCTACTTTTAGGCTTTCACAGAGAGTATCTTCCATGACTACAATATATCCTTTCTTCTTATTTTCCCTCAAAGTCTAGCTTATCAGCCACACTCTATGAAAATTCTTTTTTGATCACCCTCATCAGTGATTTCTCATTATTTAAATTATTATACATATTCTGTTGAAATATAATATCCTCCCTGGGGTGGCTAGGTGGCACAGTAGATAAGGCACCAGCCCCGGAGTCAGGAGTACCTGGGCTCAAATCCAGTCTCAGACACTTGATAATTACCTAGCTGTGTGGCCTTGGGCAATCCACTTAACCCCATTTGCCTTGCAAAAAACCTTAAAAAAAAGAAATATATAATATCCTCCCAAATAGAACACAGGTTTCTTGAGGGTAGAAATTTTTTTATTTTTTGTATCCCTAAAACTTAGCAAAGTTCCTCCACAAAATATGCATTTACATGAATGCTTGTTGTTTTGGATCGGATTTGAGTACTTTCTATGATGTAGTATAATTAATCTATTATTACAATTCCTAAAATAAAAGTAATGTAATTCCTATAATAAAATTCATAATATTTTTCTTAAGTCTTGGCAAAGCACTACTAATTCAAGCATTAGTCAAAAAACATTTAGCAGTTCAATCATGCAGATTTTCAAGAACAAACTCTTTTGAGTTGTTCACATACTTAAATACTGCAAAATCTGCTGAATAATTTGTGGAGTGTGGGGAAAGAGTATAGGATGATAAATATAAGTGGTTAAACAGATATCATTTCCCTTTAAGTGAGTTGCTAAGTGGAATTTATCTCACCTATTAATCTGTTCCAAGTTTTAGACAACCAGGTATCAAGCTTGGGAGCCAATAACAGGTCAATTAGTAAGAGAAGAAATTGTCAAATTTCTTTGACTATTTTGAACTTATTGAAACTTCCATTTTCTTTGAAAATAATACGGAATATTTTTATGAAAAATGGAATTGGGGCAAGAGCACTGGATTAGGCATCAGAGGATCTGAGTTAAAATATAAACCTATTACTAATTGACTAGTGACCTTGGTTCATATAATTTTTCTAAGTTCCAGGTTCTTTACCTATCTATCCACATATTAATCTAGTCCATTTTCCTCTCAATTCTAGACTCACATGAATTACTTGGTACAATATAAAGTAAAATGGGAAATAAATGTACCTGAATTGACTTGAACATTCATCATAAACCATATGGAAAACTCTAAAATTGTTTAACAGACTTTACCTTGGTAATGGACTAGACAAGGTATAAATGTTTTGAACATAAAATACTTAAGTGGGATTAATAAAATCAGCAAATTAATAAGATAATATGCTTTGAGTTCCCTTCCTGAATGGACACAAATTCATCCCCATTTTTTATCTTGCTTTTAATATAAGAGAGCATTCTCTCTCTCTCTCTCTCTCTCTCTCTCTCTCTCTCTCTCTCTCGACTTATTAACCCTCCAACAGCTTCAATATCTTATCTTCTTATTTTGAAGAGCTTGGAATATCACGTTAAAGTAAACTAAGGAAAAAGGATATCAGAAATTTTGTATGATTATGGGAAAATTTGCTTATAGGAGAAAAACAGAAAGAGAAAAATGTGAAAGGACAAATTTCAGAAATGCATCACTTAAGTTTGAAACTGGAAATGATGTAAGCTACGGTTACAGTTTTGGATTAAGTCTGAGTATAGGAACATTTTATAAGAATAAGAAAAGTCACTTAGAAGTTAACACCCAGTGAGGTGTTTTTCAGGCATAAGATATCAGATCAACTGAAAGGGATCAGCAAAATTTACAATTCCAAACTTATTCTGAATTTTCCTTATTCTTTGCCAAGTTTCTATATGTATGCACCTATACTTTTCTATAGATATAGACTACAGAGGTAAAAGAGTATGAATCACATTTACACATGGATTGTGATGTATTTTTATTATTCTCCTATCACCTTTAATATACTAGTACTTGTGATATAACTTTTGATTTGTTATTTACTAAATTATTATTATATTTATTATATTGTTATTAATAATATGTTTATATTGTATATTATTATAATGACCTAAAAGTGTCATTATAGTGAATAAATGAGAGTTTGAAAAGAAATTCATTATTGAGGACTCAAGATCTAGAATGACAAATAGGAAAAGCATAGTTATCCCTAGATCCCTGAACAAACTAAAGTATAGCCAGGGTTGAGATGGAGAAAAAAATGTACTCAAAAGAAGAATATTCTCTTGTAAGCCAGCAGTTAAAAGTTCAGCTTGAACACTTATGCTTTAGAAAATTGGGCTTGATTTATTTTTTTGTTGATTGTATAGACTTCAGAAAATGATGGAAAAAATTCTAGTGATACAGAATAAATTTAAAAGTATTCCATGAATATCTTTTCCCCCCTTTCCTAAATGTTTGCTGGCACACAGTATGATATAACTGTGTGATATAACCACAATCTTAGGGGTGTACCTTCCAAGATGAGACCTGGAAAACAGCTTATCTTTGAAAAGGTCAATGTCACCCACTAATTTTCCTGATGTGTGTATGTGTGGTGTGTGTAAATACATACGTATATATTTTACCCCCAGACCCATATATCTGTGGAAGAGAGAATGAGGTCTGTGACTTTGCACAACGCTTCCTCATTGAAATCCAATTTCCTTCTGAGTCATGGCATCCCCTTCCTGATGTCATGATTCTTTAAAATAATGAAAGACAAATAATACCAAATCCTATTGAGATCAAGTTAGACTGAGCAAAGCAGCCCAGAGAGCAAGGAGGGCTCCAAGGGGTTTTAGTAGGTGCTACATAATGTAGGGAAGCTATCCTGCATGTTCATTTCATAAACATTTGGAGATTGCTATATAAACAAAGACATACTGCACGAATTCAAATTAAACCAGATTTCAAGAGAAATATAAATTCAGGTTAGTTATTTCAAGAAGGAAAAAGACTGATAATTTGTGGCTCTATCTTAAAATATTTTTGATTATAACTTTAGTGGCTATGCTTTAAAAATTAGTTCTTATTCAAAATTTAATTTTATTTTATGTTAAAATGCTTAAATAAAAATACTAAATACAAACTCTTTAAAATGACTTAAATTAGTTTTGAAGTTACAACTTTCACTGACCATCTAGAGAACTCATTTACATAGGCATTGAATACATACTAAATTCTAAAATTCTACTTCATATTTCATGCCTAAGAGTATATATAGCAATGTATTGAAATCTACAATTCTTAGTTTTTGAAGACTATCTCCAAAATTAGATGAGCACTAAAGCACAACTGAGGCAAGGAATGGGAGAAAGACAGAAAAATACTACAGAAGCATTTTAAGTCTTGCTATTTTAGTTATCTACATAGTCACTGAGCTACCTCTTCTTCTCATAAGCTTATTCAAGGATTTCATAGTCAATACCCCATTCACCCTACTCAGTGAACTAAATTGTCAAGATCCTCTGTTTCTCTGTGATCAAAAGAACTTTGTAAAATAAAAGGGAACATTCCTCCTATGAAAATCTGGGGGGAACCTCTGTGTGGAAATTAAAAAGAAAATTCTTAGGGAGGATATGACAACCTTATTCAAATACCTGAAGAACTATTATATGAGAGAGAAAATAGACTTAATTTTGTGACATTTCACATACAAACCTAGGACCAATAATTTCAAAATACATTGGGGAAGATAAAGGTCTATATTTTGGTTCAAATAAGATCAAACTATTGAAACTTCCTGAATGATGGGATAGTATCTTCATGAGATAATGTCAAGGCAGTATTCATGTGGAGGATATTTATCTGGGATGACATAAATGTTTCCAAATTTGGATGGAGAATTATTTAAGATTATCTTTACAATCTTTCTCCCAAATCCAAGCATAAGAGTTAAAATAAGGGACTGGGGCAGAATCTATTATGCTTTAGCTATAATAACAAAGATAAGGAAAAATCAAAAAAATAGATAATTAAAAGAAAAAATGGGAAGCTACATCTTGCTACATGCACCATGAACACACATGCACAAAATGGAATAATATCCAAATTCTTAAAGGAAAGCTAAATGAATTATAGGAGGAAATAGACAGTAAACTACACTAGTGAGAAAAAGAAATAATGGGAGTGGATGGGCATTGGAGAAACATGAGAAAACTTATATGAGCTGAATGAAGTTAGAAGTGAGATACAAGTTGAAGTGAGGTCTAAGAGAACACTGTATAGAGGAACAGCTATTTGGCAGCAATGATCAACTGTAAAAGACAGCTATTCTGATTAACTAAATGATCCTTTTGAATGAAAGTTCATGTAAAAAACAACAGGGAAATTATGTCTTTAGGTGAAAAGAGTTTTCTGGCAGCAGAAAATTTCAAAGGACTCATAATGAAAATTGATTTTCACATCCAGGAAAAGAACTGGTGACCTCTTGAGTACAGATTGAAGCATGCTTTTTTCACTTTATCTTGTATTTTTTTTTAAAAAAATGACTAATGACTTCACATATACAATTGATATATTACTTGAATTCTCAATGGGTGGGGGGGATTAGAAAGAGGGAGGGAATTTAGAACTCAAAATTTTTTAAATAGTATTAAATATAAATAATTAAACATTTAAATGAATTCTATAAATAGAAAAATCAATAAATGAATCAATATCTAAATAGCACTTTAAAAAAAAACTAACAAAATTATGAGATGAGCAACTATGACAGACTTAGCACTTCTCAGCAATATAGAGACCAAAGACAATTTGAAAAGACCTGCAATGAAAAATGTCATCCTGATACAAAGAAAGAACAATGGAATATGAAAGCAGATCAAAGTATATTATTTTTACCTTTTTTTAAAGTTTTTTTTTAATTTTTCCTTCTCATGGATTTTTCCCCTTTTTGTTCTGATGCTTCTTTCACAGCATAACTAACATGGGAATATGTGTAGCATGACTGTACATGTATAACCTATATCAGATATTTGTTATAAGGGGGGGGAAGCTATGAGGGACAAAACTACAAAAATTAATGTTAAAATTATTTTTACATATAATTTAAAAAATAAATAATAAAAACATACCTGAGCACCAACTGAGAAGGCCTGGAGGCTTTTTTAAAATTCCCAGTCTTGAGACTTCTGGCCAAGATGGCAGAGAGAAGATAGGCACAGTTCTAAAATCTCCTGATCTCTTCCCCATCTATCACATGAAACAAACCTCTTAAAAGAAATCTGACCCACAAAACCCAGAAAGAAAAGCCAGGAGAAAGAACATCTAACTCAGGTTATGTCTGCAGCAGCAGCTTTGGCTGAATTCAGGCGGGTGAGTCTGGGCTCAGAGGGAGGATCAGCCCCGGATCAGCCAGATTAACAGCTGAATTGGAACTGGGAGTCTGAGGGCCCAAGAGCCGGACCTGCTGGATCAGCGGTGGGGCTGGACAGGGGCTTGGGTCAGCGGGGGAGCAGAGGCGCTGGTGTTGGTGCTAGTCCCCCTGGAGCTTGGGAACCTGGCTGGAGGGAGAGTTCTGGTGCAGGACAGCTGTGGACACTATTCTGGGATCCTCTGGTCCCATTACAACTCAGAACTCCTCCCAAACAAACAAATGCAAACTACTTCTGCCTCAGGCCCAGGTGTGTGAGCAGAAGAACCAGCCCAGCTGAGGAATGACCTCAGGGCAGGGTAAAGAGCACTGTTGATTGAAGGCAAAAGAATTCAATAGCTCCAACCCCTCCCTTCAAGCAAAGGGAGAAGGCATCAGTCAAGGTCACAGACACTCCAGAGAAAGCAACCACCACCTTCTACTGGCCAGCCAGAGAAACTGCACTCAATGAGTAAAGCCTTTAGGATCCCAAGCCCCTGTGAACCAGCCCCTCCCCAACTCAAGGTCTTAGCAAAATGAAGCAGGGTCAGCAGAAAGGTGGATCCATAGAAAAATTCCTGGAAGAGAAAGACCCTAACTCAGAGAGACCTGGAACCTCTGAGGAGAATACAATCTGGTCTCCAGCACAAAAAGACTTCCTTGAAGAAATAAGGAAGGAGCTTAAAAATTTGAAAGAGACAATTAATACCTTGCAACAAGAAAACAAAATATTAGAAAGTACAATTGGACAAATATAAAAGGAGAATAAATCTCTCAGATCATCAATTGGACCAATACAAAATGAGAATAATTCTCACAGATCCTCAAATGAACAAATTCAAAAAGAAATTAATTCTCTCAAAACGTCAATTGGTCAAATGGAAAGCTCTTTCCAAAGTAGAATTGATCAATTGGAAAAGGAGTTGGAAAAGGTTAATGAAGAAAACTCCTCCCGGAAAAAAAAGAATGGAGTCTACAGAAACTAATGACTCCATGACACAGCAAGAGTCAGTTAAACAAAATCAAAAAATAGAAAAAAATAGAAGCAAATGTAAAATACCTCATCAACAAAACCACTGACCTCAAGAATAGATTGAAGAGGGGCAACCTGAAAATTATAGGACTTCCTGAAAACATTGAAGAGAAAAAAGGCCCGGACTTTATATTACAGGTTCTAGTGATGGAAAACTGCCCTGATATCATGGAATTGGAGCGCAAAGTAGTTATTGAAAGAGTACATTGATACCCACCAGAAAAAGATGCTAAAATGAAAACTCCAAGGAATATTGTGGCCAAACTCCAGAACTATCAGATAAAAGTGAAAATCCTGCAAGCAGCCAGAAAGAAACAATTTAAATATCAAGGAGCCACAGTAAGGATCACATAGGACCTGACTGCATCAACATTAAGGGATCTAAGGGCCTGGAACAAGATATTTTGAAGAGCAAGGGAGCTTGGAATGTAGCCCAGAATCTACTTTCTTGCAAAGCTGAGCCTTCTCTTCCAGGGAAAAAAGATGGATATTGAAGGAAATGGGAGAATTCCAAAAATTTCTGATGAAAATACCAGAGCTAAACAGAAAATTTGGACATCAAACAGGAGGTTCAGAGACACATGAAAAGGAAAAAAAGGGGGGGGGGGTAAAAGGAGAAAAATGCAATCCAGTAAGTTGAAACTGGCTATATCCCAGCACGGGGGAAAAAAAGATTCTCATAAATCTTGAGAATTGTAACTCTAACAGAGAAAATACACGTAACTAGAAATGATGGACATTCATGACCTATCCATGAGACTGCTATCTAACGGGATGTAACTGGCAATAACCCCACATGGGAGAAAGATTCTAATAACTCTCAGGAATTTTGACTTTATTTGATAGAATATACTGAATTAGAAGGGACAGACACTCAGAATTTTCTATGACTTACATAGAATGATCTAAAAAACACTACCTCCTTAAAAAGGGGGACAGGAAAGAGACTGAAGGAGGGAGGGAACTGAATGGGGTAAATCTCATTACACTAAGAGGTACACAAAAACCTATGGCAATAGAGGGGAAGAAGGGAGCAGATGAGAAACACCTGAATCTTCTTCTCATCAGACTTGGCTTAAAGTCAACCTACACATACTCAGTTAACTTATAAAACATCTAACCTTTCAAGTATTAAAAGGGGAAAAGGGGAGGGGGGATGGAGAAAGGGAAGGGGAGTGGGGGGAAAGGGGGGGGAAATAACAAAAGGAAGGGAAGGGAAAAGGGAAAGGGGAAAGAAAGGGGAGGGTGTGATATAGGAGGGCAAAGACACTGAAGGGGTTGGTATTCAGTAAGAAAATACTGGGGAATATAGATAAAGGGGCGGAAGGGGAAAATACAACCAGAGGGAAGATAGCACAGAGGGAAATAAAGAATTAATAATCATAACGTTGAATGTGAATGGGATGAACGCTCCCTTAAAATGTAAGCAAATAGCAGAGTGGATTAAAAACCAGAATCCTACAATATGCTGCTTACAAGAAACTCATTTGAAGCAGAGAGAAACATATAGAGTGAAGGTAAAAGGTTGGAGCAAAATGTATTTTTCTTCAGCTGAAGTAAAAAAGCAGGGGCAGCAATCCTTATCTCAGACAAAGCAGCAGCAAAAATAGAGTTAAAAGAGATAAGGAAGGAAACTTTATCCTCCTAAAAGGTACCATAGACAATAAAGTCTTTTCGATATTGAATATATATGCATCCAGTGGGACAGCATCCAAAGTCTTAGAGGAGAAGCTGAAAGAACTACAGGAAGACATAGACAGCAATACACTACTAGTGTGAGAACTCAACTTCCCACTATCAGATCTAGATAAATCGAATCATAAAATAAACAAGAAAGAAGTTAAGGAGGTAAATAGATTGTTAGAAAAATTAGACATGGTAGAATTATGGAGGAAACTGAATGGGGATAGAAAGGAATATACCTTTTTCTCTGCAGTACATGGAACTTATACAAAATTTGACCCTGTACTAGGACATAAAAACCTAATGATCAACTGCAGAAAGGCAGAAATACTGAATACATCTTTCTCAGATCACAATGCAATAAAAGTCATATGCAATACTGGGCCAAGGAGATATAGACCCAGAACAAATTGGAAACTGAATAATCTGATTTTAAAAAATGAGTGGACCAAAAAACAAATTATAGAAAGAATTAACCATTTTATCCTAGATAATGATAATAATGAAACAACATGCCAAAAGCTATGGGATTCATTCAAAGCCACTCTCAGGGGATATATTATAGCTCTAAATGCTTACATGAATAAATTGGAGAAAGAGGAAATCAATGAACTAAACATGCAACTAAAAAAATTAGAGAAAGAACAAATCAAAAATCCCCAAATAAATACCAAATTAGAAAATCTAAAAATTAAAGGAGAAATTAATAAAATTGAAAGCAAAAAAACTATTGAAACTATACCCTGAAGAGATGAGGGAAAAGGGTAAAAAGGGTAAAAAAAAGGGTAAGACTAGGTGTAAAAACCAAAAAGTTGGTATTATGAAAAAACCAATAAAATTGATAAACCTCTGGTCAATTTGATTAAAAAAAAAAGAAAGAAGAAAACCAAATTGTTAGTATCATAAATGAAAAAGGTGAACTCACCACCAATGAGGAGGAAATTAAAGTAATAATTTAAAATTATTTTACCCAACTCTATGCCAATCAATTTGATAATCTAAGTGAAATGGATGAATATTTCCAAAAATATAACTTGCCCAGGTTAAATGAAGAAGAAATTAAATACCTAAACAACCCTATCCCAGAAAAAGAAATTCAACAAACCATTATTGAACTCCCTAAAAAAAAAATCTCCAGGGCCTGATGGATTCACAAATGAATTCTACTTAAACATTTAAGGAACAAATGGTTCCAATCCTATATAAACTCTTTGGAAAAATAGGGCAAGATGGAACTCTGCTTAACTCTTTCTATGAAACCAATATGGTACTGTTACCTAAACCAGGAAGAGTTAAAACAGAGAAAGAAAATTATAGACCTATTTCCTTGATGAATATAAATGTAAAAATCCTAAATAAAATCTTAGCAAAACGATTACAAGTCATCAATAGGATAATACATTATGATCAAGTAGGACTTATTCCAGGAATGCAGAGTTGGTTCAATATTAGGAAAACTGTTAGTATACTCAATTATATCAACAACAAACCTATCAGAAATCATATGATCATATCAATAGATGCTGAAAAAGCTTTTGACAAAATACAGCATCCTTTCCTATTAACAACAGTGTAGGAATAAATGGGCTGTTCCTTAAAATACTTAGCAGTATCTATTTGAAACCATCAACAAGCATTATATTCAATTGGGAGAGGCTAGAGACATTCCCAATAAGATCAGGGGTGAAACAAGGGTGCCCATTATCACCACTACTATTCAATATTGTATTAGAAATGTTCGCATCAGCAATTAGAGAAGAAAAAGAAATTGAAGGAATTAGAATTGGGAAGGAAGAGACAAAACTCTCACTCTTTCCAGATGACATGATGGTTCACCTAGAGAATCCCAAGAAATCATCCAAAAAGCTACTGGAAACAATTAGCAATTTTAGCAAAGTAGCAGGTCATAAAATAAACCCTCATAAATCCTCAACTTTTCTATATATGTCTAGCAAGAAATAGCAGGAAGAGCTAGTAAGAGAAATCCCATTCAAAGTAACCTCAGACAATATAAAATATTTGGGAGTCTATTTGCCAAGACAGACTCAGAATCTTTTTGAAAACAATTATAAATCACTTCTCACACAAATTAAATCAGATTTAAATAACTGGGCAAATATCAACTGCTCATGAATAGGTAGAGCTAATATAATAAAAATGACAATTCTACCAAAACTAAACTATCTGTTTAGTGCCCTGCCAATACATATTCCAAAAAAATTACTTTAATGAGTTAGAAAAATTTTTAAGTAAATTTATATGGAGAAATAAAAAGTCAAAAACTGCCAGGAGCTTAATGAAAAAAAAAGGCAAAAGAAGGTGGCTTAGCCCTACCCGATCTAAAATTATATTATAAAGCATCAGCCATCAAAACTGTTTGGTATTGGCTAAGAAATAGAGTGGAGGACTAGTGGGATGGACTAGGTGTAAAAACAGGAGATGATTATAGTAATCTGCTGTTTGATAAATCCAAAGAGTGACCATTGGGATAAAAGCTCCCTCTTTGATAAAAATTGTTGGGATAATTGGAAGTTAGTATGGAAGAAACTTAGATTATACCAACACCTCACAACCTTTACCAAGATAAGATCCAAATGGTTACAGGACATAGACATAAAAAACAATACTATAAGCAAATTAGAAGATCAAGGACTAGTCTACCTGTCAGATCTATGGAAAGGGGAGCAGTTTATGACTAAGGAAGAGTTGGAGAACATCACCAAAATCCAATTAGATGATTTCGATTACATTAAATTAAAAAGCTTTTGCACAGATAAAACCAATGTAACCAAGATCAAAAGAAATGTAGTAAATTGGGAAACAATCTTTACAACTAATGATTCTGACAAAGGACTCATTTCTAAAATATACAGAGAACTGAGTCATATTTTTAAAACAAAAAGCCATTCCCCAATTGACAAATGGTCAAAGGATATGCAAAGGCAATTTACACATGAGGAGATCAATGCAATACATAGCCATATGATAAAATGCTCTAAATCATTAATTATTAGAGAAATGCAAATTAAAGCTTCTCTGAGGTACCACCTCACACCTCTCAGATTGGCCAGTATGACCAGGAATAATGATCATTGTTGGAAGGGATGTGGGAAATCTGGGACACTATTACACTGTTGGTGGAGCTGTGAACTCATCCGACCCTTCTGGAGAGCTATTTGGAACTATGTCCAAAGGGCAACAAAAATGTGCATACCCTTTGACCCAGCAATACCACTACTGGGTCTATACCCTGAAGAGATGAGGAAAAAGGGTAAAAACATTACTTGTACAAAAATACTTATAGCAGCCCTGTTTGTCTTGGCAAAGAATTGGAAATCAAGTAAATATCCTTCAATTGGGGAATGGCTTAGCAAACTGTGGTCTATGTATGTTATGGGACACTATTGTTCTATTAGAAACCAGGAGGGATGGGATTTCAGGGAAGCCTGGAAGGATTTGCATGAACTGATGCTGAGTGAGATGAGCAGAACCAGAAAAACACTTTACACCCTTACAGCAACATGGGAGTGATGTTCAACCTTGAAGGACTTGCTCATTCCATCAATGCAACAATCAGGTAAAATTTTGGGCTGTCTACAAAGGAGAGTGCTATCTATACCCAGATAAGGAGCTGTGGAGTTTGAAGAAAGTGCAAGGACTATTCCCTTTAATTTAGAAAAAAAAAATTATCTTATTGTCTGATCTTGTTACCTCTTAGACTTCTCTTCTCTTCAAGGATATTATTTCTCTCTCATCACACCCAATTTGGATCAAGGTACAACATGGAAACAAAGTTAAGACTGGCAGAGTGCCTTTTCATGGGGGGTGGGGGAGGGAAGCAAGATTGGGGGGGGTGGAATTGTAAAACTCAAATAATATCTTTAATAAAAATAAATTAAAAAAATAAATAGATTCCCAGTCTTATTATTCCATTTCATTACTTTCAAAATTAAAATTAAAATGGTTCAAGATGCATTCAGTACTGCTACATGAATATCATTCATCCTTCTATTCTTATCTGAGATTCCCTCTTTAAACCAATCACTCTCAACACCTGATTACAAAGAATATTTACTTAATGATATCATGCTGCAGGTTCAAACATAGTCCTCTAGGAACTCTATAATTTCCTACTAATAATTAAAGGTCTCTTCTCTCAAGCAATGTAGAAATTAGCACACGGATAAAACTTTCATGCTACTTATGGTTAGTACTCCCCCCACCCCTTTACTTACTCTCCTATAACACTTACTATGTGTGAGAAAACTTTGTAAAAGATGTTAGACTTTAGTTTCTTAATAATAGTTCATTATTCACAACTTAACAGAAGAAAAAGATGGTCCTGATTCTATTTATAATTATTTACAATTAAAAAATAATTTCTATCAATAAGAGCTCATTCGCACCTCCCTTTGCATTCCTTTTCATTCTCTGGATATTCAATTCATCTCTGTTCAGATATATATATACATATATATATATATATGTATATATATATATACATATATATATATATATATATACCTTTTTGTTTTCAATTATGGTTTATTTGTTCAATATTCTTTATTTTTTCTTTTATATGTTACTTCATACTTAATTTTCCTATTGTTGCTGTTGTGTCAAGGTTGCCAGAGATTGTTCAATTCCTCTGATAGGTCAGAGGAATGTATGCATTGAAAAATGGTTGTGATGAAAATATAAGCCTTGGCTACTATCAATAAGGCTTATTTTTAAGAGAAAGGGAGAGGCATCACCAGTGATTCATGGCATCATTATGAATAAAGGAGCAAAAGAGTTACAGATGCTATTTAAAATTACAGAACAAGACATCTTAGTGAATTGAGATTAATTTTGCTAAAAGTCTCAGAACAAGGTAGTGAAAATCTTAGAAATGAAACCCAAGTCTCTGGGTTTAGTGATTTTCTAATTACATTTATAATTTGTAAATTATTCCCATATAAGTCAGTTTGTAGAGCCATAGATTTGGATTTAGAAGACCTTCATTTCATAAATATAGAATTTGCTATTTTATTTCACTATAATTATGTTTATGAATATGTAGATTAATATATAATCTATGTATATGTTTATGTATTGTAGATATATAGACAAATAAATATAATGCATATACATATATATATATGTATGTATTTCATTTACTTCTTTTCTAGTGGCTTTCCTAATCTGCAAAATCAACAAGTCTATGGGTCACAGACAACATTGATTTTTAAGACAACCATAGTACAAAAAAGTTTTAACTTGTGTGTATTAAAAATATCTCACAATGCCCTCAGTTTGTGACCCTAGGGATAGGAAGAATAAATGTAAATACATTCCTTTAATCGGATATGCCATACGATCTCTTGCAGATGTAATTTTTTCCCTCCACATCTTTTTGGTTTTGTCTATATTAAAAAATAAATCTATCCCTTTTTCATGAATTTCTATTTTGCCAAGCATTTAGGAGAATTAGATTATGCCTCAATGACTATGTCTATGCTTCCAATCAATTTACATATCATGATGATGATTTTGGTTCCTGTACATATATTTTTATTGCCAAAGCAACGAGCTGGATCCAGAAATCAGTGACCAATTGCTTATCTATCACCCTATTTAAGATGCTTTATTAAAGATGAGTCCCATCTAACTGAGATGGTAAGAAAATGAGACACTTTGGTTACATAACTACAAATGTATCAGTGTTTTTATGTATCACCTCTATTCTCTCTTTAATATCTTAGAAATATCCCTAACCTTGTGAAGACCAGATTAATTGAGCACAAGCTCAAACAGATCCATCTAAAATTGAATGACTTTGAAGGTGACCCTAGCAACAGGTGGAGTCTTTTATCAAAGGATGATTCTAAATTTGGAAAGCTTCATCATTGGAATGACTATAAGTTGATGAATTGGTTTTGTCTCTTATCAACTCAATCCAGCATGTTTGCTAACTTAGTAGACATTTAGAAAGCATCCATGATGTGTCAGACTCTATGATACTGGTGTTATAAAGACCTCCTTCCTTCTGCACCTTCAAAATATGTCCCTTTTCTCAAAGAGCTTATATTCTCCTGGAAAGAGTCAACAAAGATAAGTAAAATACAAAATTAATACAAAATTATTTAGAGGTTAGGGAATACTAAGAACTTGGATAGTGAAGAAAAGCATCATGTAGGAGGTAGCATAGGAGTTGAGCCTTGCAGGGAGCTAATTGTTCCAAAGGCAATCATCTCTTTCTTATGCAATAACCTTGGGACATAGGTAGAATTAGTGATATTGTTCTCATTTTATATTTAGCCACTTTGCAACTTTGATCCAACCTGGTTTGACCCTCTAAGTCAAATTAAAACATAAGCCAAATCTCTTTCCCAAATTACAGGATTTCAAAATATTTAAAGACATCTATCACCTCCCCACTAAATTTTTTTCCCCAACCTAAGTATTCCAAATTTCTTCAACCATCACTTAAATGGCATGAGCTCAAGATTCTTCACTCTCTCGGATGTCTCATTCTAGCCATTCGCTACTATATCGGTTATGGTCTTCATAAAATGTGTCACCCAGACCCAAATGGAATAATCAAACTGGAATTATACAGGGAAGAGGCCAAAAGGACTATCATCCCATTCTCAAAGATTATATCTCCCTTAGTTTTATGTAAGACTGCATTATGGTAAAAAAAAATCCACATGTACAAAAAGATTCATAATAGCTCTTTCCATTATAACAAAGAATTGGAAATTGAGGGGATGTCCATCAGTTGAGGAATAGCTAAACAAATTGTGGCATACAAATGTGATAGAACACTATTGTTCTATAAGAAATCATGATGGATAGGATTTCAAAAAAGCCTGGAAAATTTGCATGAACTGAGGCTGTTGAACAGAAATGGAAGGATATTATATTTATTAACGGTAACATTGGGTGACAATCAACTATGATGGACTTATTCATTTTGGCAGCACAAAATCAAAGACAATTCTAGAAAAATTGCGATGGAAAATACCATCCATATCCAAAAAAGGAACTGTGGAGTTTAAATGAATATTAAAACTTAAATAGCTTCAATTTTTAAAAGTTTTAAAGTTTTAAAAGTTATGTAACCAAATTGTCTCATTTTCTTACCATCTCAGATGAGATTCATCTTTAATAAAGCATCTTTAACAGGATAATGGAGAAGCAATTGGTCACTGATTTCTTGATCCAGCTAGTTGCTTTGGTAATAAAAATATATGTGCAGAAACCAGTGTCATATAGTGCCTTTTTCTCTCTTTTTGTCTTCCATTTGGATTTGATTCTTCTTCTTTCACAATGATTAATATGTATCTATGTTTAACACAGATATACATGTAGTGCCTATATTAGATTGCTCTGTGAGGGAGAGGGGAGAAGGAAGGGAGGGAGAGAGAAAAATGTAAAATTCAAAATCTTGCAAAAAATGTTTGTTGAAAGCTACCATTGCATGAAATAAATAAAACATCAAAAAATTTTAAAAGACTACATTGGAGTTTTTGGCTGCCATGCCATATTATGGGATTTATATTGAGGTTTCAGTTCACTAAAACTCTCAGCTGAACCATATACTGGGCACAATTCGCTCATCTTTTATTCATTGATATGATTTTTTAAACCAAGTTTAAAACATTTTTATTAGTTCCTATATAATTTTATCCAATTTTATTAGATTTTATTCATTATTTAGACTTTCAAAATGTATTTGACTCCTGTCTTTGTAATCCAATGTGTTACAATTCTTTCCAGCTTTGTTAGATATTTCTTCTTCATAGTCAAGATGAGAAGAGAATGAATTCCTGATACTGAGAATGACTTGGTCGACTTGAATAGACTGGAGTGCATGAAAAATGATAATATGAAATTAGACTATAGTCATAGATCAAGCTATGTTATTGAGACCTTTACATGTCAAGCTAAAGAATTTGTGTTTTATCCTAGAGATAATAGGAAGTCACTAAAGATTTTTGAGTAGGAGTGTGAGTTGATTAAATGTGTTTTTTACAAACAATATCAACCTTTGCCAAGTGTTCTTCATCCCTGGCCAGAAACCTGTTGTTTATAAAATTAAAATCATCGCCCAAAACTATAAATTGCTTTTTTTCAGGCCTTATTATCTTAGCTCTTTATTTATTTCCTAAATCAGTCTTGCCCTTCTAAAGTCCTTGCCTTTAATAAACAGATGAAAATATTACTTGCATACCTAAGATCTTCAGTTTCTTACCTAAAACTTCTAATTTTTAATAATATTTTCTAGTTTCCTTTACTTGACATCATTAGCACCAATGTCATCTATAGAAATTGTGTGGGTTCCTTCTATTTGATAAACTATTGTAATTCTGAAAAAAAAACCATACAAACAAAAACACTTTAATGTTTCTGGCTTTGTCTTTCTTCATGTAGGTGGCAAAGATATCTAAACCTTAGTCTTATGCTGTCACTTCACCTATTATCATTTCTTTATATGTTGTCATTTCTCTGGATCTTTTCATATGTAGAAATTTATATACTTAAGAAATTAGAAAAATTGCTGCCTTTATGCCTGTTATCTAAGGGATTAGAAATCGAACATCTCTGCTTGGGTGGAACCATACTATACTCTGTAAATTATCTAAACTGGATCAATGTCAGATCTTTGTAATTTTCCTGATGCTTGGGACAAAGATGAATCTAGAAATTTCAGAAAGAGTTTGAAGTATCATACTCATCCTGGGAACAACCTCTCCCCAAGACCATCTCAAACTTCTTCCTCCTGCTATAACCCTCAGACCACTCCTAGGCTTCCTGGTGATTTCTGGTTGTAGCCCTTCCCTTGAACATCTGAAGATAATCTTCACTGGATAAAGGCAAGTCTCAGAACCTTCTTTTAAATATGAAAAATACTGGGCATATTGCTCTTATATATGATTAGCAAATCATTATGCACAATCCAATACAAGTCTTGAGAACTGCTTCATCATATATAGATGTGGCCCAGGAAAATATTAGCTCTCCCATTTATTCTTAGCAGATCAAATAACTGCTACAATACCACTCCATAGGAAGTCACCCACCTCTGTTCATTAGATCACTTTCCTTTCATCCTTACCAGAAAACTTGTCACCTAATGGCACCTTTTGGCTTATATTATCAGTCCTGAGTGGACAAATACTGCTTCCTCTTCAATTTATAGTTCCCCATGTTGAGAAAGAGTTTTGTTGTTGATGTTTCACATATCCAAGTGTTCATTTTTCCTTTTTCCCTTACTCTTCTGTGTGATATTCTTCTACCTTGCTCATATAGACCAGGATCATATTCATCTTCTCATTCCTCCCTTTCTTTCTTCTACTGACTTTAAAGAAATACTCCATTCACCTGAATAACCTTCAACAAAGGCAAATGTTCCTCACATTCCTTTACTTTCTTTTCTAGAAAGGAGAATAATTTGTACTTCAATTACAGACTTCAGTCCATTGCAAATGTAATATTGTATGCACAATTCAGTTTATATAGTATTTTAAGGTTTACATAGAAATAAACATTATATATGTGCATATGTAGATACACACATATATATTTTGTGAGTGTATATTATATGTGTGTGCATGTATTTATATATATATATGTGTGTGTATGTGTGTGTGTGTGTGTGTGAAATTTTATATGCATATGTGTATGATTTTTTTGCCCTTGTAACATTTCTGGAAGGTAGGTACTAATATTCCCATTTAAGAGGTAAGGAAACTGAATCAATTTGAGACTAAGCAATTTTCTTAGGGTCACACAACTAATAAGTATCTGAGACAGGATTTGAAGTTAATTTAATCTAAATTCCTAATTTATTCAATATTTTATCCATTGTGCCATCTACTTAGATTCCTCTGCAGCTAGTGGGGATCTCAATCTTCATCTTGTTTGGCTAGTAGTTCCCCTTGATAATCTCTCAGTGAAGTTTTGTTTATTGGTTTCAATTTCAGTACCTCATTAGTTCCTCATTAACACGTTGATATGCATCTCCAATCCTTAGTGAAGAGTGCTTATATTGCAGAATTGAACAAACACTTTGATTTCAAGTATTACCTTTGCTATTAAATATCTATATGATCTTAAGTCAGTCATTTAGCTTCTCTGGGCCTACGTTTTTTTCATCTGTAATGGGAAGAGAGGTTGAATTAAATGGCTTCTAAATTCTTTTTCACCTAATTCTACAATTCTATGATCCTTCTTTCATTAAATCCTTACTATTTCATCTTACTTAGATTACCAACTATATTCCTTTCACATCACAACTTTCTTCATCTTAGTTTTGATAAATCATGAATCAGTATAAGAAATTAAATGAAAATTTTGAGAGATTTCGTGGAAGTCACAGATTACACACAGAAGCCAGCAGATGACACAGAAAATCTTTAGAAACTTAGAAATGCACAATACATGTATATACATATATATATATATAGTATTGTATAATATCAACACAATTTTACAATATTTTCAACACCCCATAAAAGGAAAAAGAAAAATTCAGACTTCTCTAGTGTGAAGAGTGAGACAAAATAGTTTTCATAAATTTTCCAGATTGCAGGAATGAAGTACCCTTAATTTCCATGATATGAAAGGAATATCTGTACTTTCTCTTTCTCCTTTTAAAGTTCTTCTTCAGATTTTCATGAACTGATGCTAAGTGAGATGAGCAGAACTAGGAAAAATACTGTACACCCTAACAGCAACATAGGGGGTAATGATCATACTGGATGGACTTGCTCATCCCATCAGTGCAACAACCAGGGACGATTTGCTATCTACAATGGAGAATACCATCTATATCCAGAGAAATAATTATGGACTTTGAACAAAGACCAAAGGCTATTACCTTCAAATTAGAAAAAAAATTATCTTATTATGTAATTTTACTATCTCATATTTTATTTTTCTTCCTTAAGGATATGATTTCTCTGTCATCACATTCAAGTGAGATCAATGTATACCATGGAAATAATGTAAAGACTAACAGAATGCCTTCTCTGGGGGGTGGGGGGAGGGAAGCAAGAATGGGGGGAAAATTGTAAAACTCAGAATAAATAAAATCTTTCTTAAAAAAGTTCCTCAGCTTCTGTCTTCATTCTGCATTTTCTCTTGTTCGTGCTGTTTCTTTTTTTTTCTTTAGGGGCTTCTGCTAAAATCCTCCTTATTCAGATCAAGCCATTCTCTATCAACTTCTAAAATCTTCCAAATTTCTCCTCTCCAAATTCAATCCCTGGCCTTCTTCACAATTCTACAACCATCCAAAATAACCTTCAAAATACCTTTCCATTTATCAATCTGTCTTTCTACCTTCTCTTTTTCAGCAAAATCACTTTAAATGTATTAAATGGGTCCTTTTAACTAACCTGTGAGGTAAGGTAAAGTAATTTTTAAAGGCAAGTAATTTTAGTTGCATATTATATATATATATATATATATATATAAGTATATATGTGTGTGTGTGTGTGTGTGTGTGTGTGTGTGTGTGTGTGTTTGTGTGTATGACAACTAAGTCACAGAAATATTAGGATATGGGTTTGACCAAATTATTTAGTGGAAGACATAGGTCACCTAACTCCCTAGACTTAAATATTTTCCACTATGCCATTATTTTGACATTTAAAAGTTTTTGCCACCCCCCCTGCCATATGTAGCAGATAGAGCCATCCATAAATCTAATTCATGTTATTTAGCCCCTATGCCAGTCTAAATGAAATCCATTTTCCTTCCATTTTTGCAAACTAATCTATAATTTCTAAAGGTTTTGTGATTGCATCATGATAGATGACTAAGAGAGATAATCCACTCTGCTTTTTTCTCTTCCTCAAAATACCATTTTATGAAGCCAGAGGATTAAAAAGCTTTTTTGCAGCTGGCATTTTGGTTGGCATAAGACTAAAAATTGAATAAATCGTTTAATCAGGAGGAAAGGAGGATTGCACACTTTGTACTAAAGTTTTAATGACAGAAGCTCATTAGGCTCACAGCTTTGATTGTAGACTATTTTCCCCATCCAATATCTAGGACACCTTTAATTTTGAATAAATGTCCTACGCCCCTTTCTTTGTGGATTCTTGCATTTGTTTCTGTGCTCTAACAAGTCAAGTATTAATCTGTTTCAAAGTATTCTCCCTTGGGGCAACTAGGTGCCACAGTTGATAGAACACTAGCCTTGGAGTCAGGAGTACCAGAGTTCAAATCCAGCCTCAGACATTCAATAATTGCCTAGCTATGTGACCTTGGGCAAGTCACTTAATCCCATTATCTTGCAAAAAAATAAAATCTCAAAGTATTCTCCCTTATAAGTCATATCTCCCAGTGATATGGAACTATCCTTTCATCTAAATAGCAGTTACAGCTTCTACATATAAATATCAACCACATGTAAGATCAAAAGCACCTGCTGTTTGTGATGTATTCAACAAGTGATGTATGTTTGTCCTTTGTTCTCAAAGAAGACGGTGACATCAGGGAGGTGATGCCATGTTGAGCACATGAATCGGATTTGGGTGAGGGGGTGCTGTGCTGAGTCACCAGCCTCACTTTCTCCTCCAAATATTGAGTTAGGAGATAGGAATTAAAATGAAAGGAGATGGCCCTGGATGTGAGGCAATCAGGGTTAAATGACTTGCCCAAGGTCACACAGTAAGGGTTAAATGTCTGAGGATAGATTTGAACTCCTATCCTCTTGACCTCAAAGCCAGTGCTCTATCCACTATACCACCTAGTTGCCACAATACACACTAAACAAGGCACTGTAAGACACTGGCCATTTAAAGATGAATCTATACATATATCCTACCTTCAAAAAAGTAATAGCATGTTTTTCTTTTATTTGTACTGTTTTTATTTTAGATCTAATCCAGGAACACTTTTTAATTATTACAAACTCGTTAATGCTTAGTTTATGTTGGTCCAGGCTCTGAAAAAAAAAACCTTTAAAAGAGTTCTTTAGTGTTATAGAGTAGAAATAAGTCAATTATGGAATGTATATATGTACATAGTGTATTTTATCTTCATTATTCCATTTTTTCCTAACAGTTTTCTTTTTAGATAACTACTTGAGGCACTCATTCCTTCTTCCTTCATTCCTAAATACAAACCTCCTCATTACTTCCCCTATTTTGGCATACCATTCCGTTCATTTTCTCTATAACCTAAATATTCTCTTGGGCTGGCCTTTCATCTGTCTCATCAGAAATCATGTTCCTGTGTTGTACAAGGTTCTATTAGGTATTATACTCAATTTTACTATGCAATCAGTTCCCCTATGATGCTTTCAGTCATAAAAACATTAATGATGCTATGCTCACTTTCCCTTAACTGTACAGATATCGCCTCAGAACCAGGGTATTCAAAGATAATTAACTGACCTGAAAATTGATTCCATACTAACGTACTAGTGGAAGATGACTTGAGGTAAACTTGATACTTTCTGGAAAATGTTGGTTTTTCACAGAGGTCTTCTCTATTGGGCCAATAAGGTTAATTCATAGTATTGGAGCCATGATCAATCTTTCTAATCTATACTCTAAGACTGATCAAAATACTCTCAAACAGAAAGTTACACAGGAAACACTACTATATCATTTTTACTTTTTTGAAAGCAAATTACAACACACAGTTCACATTAGTTCCATTACGCCACATGGTATGGACAGTCAGAGACCCAGATGAATAGTGTATACAGGGAATATCATTTCTTCCAGGGTTCCCTCTGGTGCTTTCACATAAGAACACAATGCTTCAGACCTGTAGATTTTCTGGTCCCATTACAACAATCAATACACTGATATTAATAAGGACCATCATCATTGTGAGAAATTATCAGCAGCATTTTGATTTGAGAATGATATATAGAGATAGGAAAATTTTCTGATATGAGTTAGCAAAAAAAAAATTGACCTTAGATGTTTGAGGAGTATTGATTGTTCAGGATAGACATGACTGAGCTCATAGATAATATTTATAGGTTCATATTGGTATTCTGAACACATAATTAGATTATCTTTACCACAGATTCCACCTTATTCATGATCTTAGACACAAATGAATATTATCTAGAAAGAAATCTTATGCTAGTCAGCTTTTAATAACTAGCCTAAGGAAAATAAATATTCAGTAACTTCAGAAAGTAGCTCTTATCTCAGTGTAGAAATTATTTTAGGGTTGCCTACTGAATTTTCTATTTATTATTTAATAAATGACCTTGAAAAAGCTACCATTCCCCATTATCATAGAGTACAGTAGGAGTTAGGTATCTGATAAGCAAAACCTGAATGGGAGGCTTCTTGCAAAGATTACACAGCAGGAAAATCTGTTGAGTTTTTATAGCCACCAACCTATGAAATTACACATGATTATAAAATGATTAATCCAACAAGCAAGCAAAAAGCATTATAATAAGTAAAGTATAAATATTTTTCTCATGTTTCCCATCAAATGATGGGTTCTCTTGTGATTTAAGTAGACAAAAAGCAATAAATCATCAAAAAAATATAAAAGGAGATGGTCCATCATTTAGCATTATGACTATAAGTAGAAATCATACATAAGTAGGTCACAGCACCTTCATAAGGTTCTAGTCAATAAAAATACCTTATGAAGACACTAAAATAATTTTTATTATCTAATACAAGAATTATTTAGCTATAGCACATATACCAAAAATGAATGATGGGATGATATTGAGTATCATGGGCAGGAAACAATAGATTAAATTATGAAGTAAACAAAATGAACTTTCCACTATCTATCTACTACCAAGATTATTCTATATTTCATTTTTCTTCTATAATGACTGTCAACATAGTGTTGGCTAATGATGGCTTGGGTGACAGGAAAGTTCTTCCATCTATTCATAGACTTATTCTGGACATATAAGCTAGAGCTGTAGACAAGGGTATTAATTCTTTGGGAAAGAAACCCAATCCCATCACCATCTCCCACCTCCCAACGATCCAGTCATTCTTCCAGAAGCCCAAGACTGCAAAATAGTTCTATCATAATACTATGTTAAGAAAAATGAAGTATATTCACAATTGATTTCCTTTAATGGGCTTTATTGAGAGATACATGGAGATATATGTTCTTTTCTCTATGTTTCTAAGCAGTAGCAATTGTTTCACATGGTCCTCCATTCTCTGGAAATTCTCTGAATCCCAGGAAAGGCTAGAATCAAGTTTGCTACCCAATCATCAGAATTTCAGTTTAAGCTGAGGAACTTCCTTATTTGAGGGGAAGAGTTTGTAACTTATAAGTCTTAGGATTTTTCCTACAGAGGGTTTTCTACCCTAGATTCAACTTATATATGCATGTTTGAATGACACATACAAGCCAATGGAAGCTATCTGACATTTGACATATCTATTTCTGTGAAATCCCTCCAAATGCTGGGGAAGACTTCTTGTATGTTGAGTGGTGTTGTGAAGTAAGAAGAAAAAAGAAGGTTTCAGAAAATGGAGTCTTTTTAGAGATATATCTGGGTCTGAAATGATGCTAAGCAATGCTAATGAAACATTCCTTTATAGATCAATTCATGGGTTCATAGGATCACAGATTTAGAGGTAAAATGACCTCACGGGCAATGTAATCCAAACCCTTCATTTTATAAATAAGGAACTAAGGCTAAGTTATTAAATGGTTTGTCACTTATAGCATTACACAGACAGTAAAATTTTGAGGTGAACTGTTCCCCTGAGAAAAGGAATGAGTATCATCCACTGGAAATTTCAGAAGACAAGGAAAACTGAAGAGTGAGAAAATAAAGAGGGCACTTAACATGATGTTTACTGGGTTCTGAAGAAGATACAAGAAATAAAGAAACATAGAAGGGGGCCTGGGTTGAAAGGATCTCTCACTCCTTTGGGTGGAAGGATGTGGAACCACAGAGGGAAAGAAATACCTTCAGTGATTAATGATATGCTGAGAACAGGGGCCAGAAGAGTAATCCAACAAAGGAGTCATGAATGAAAAAGGCAATGATTTAGAAAAGTCCCTACTGTTGAAGCCCCAATCAGGATACTGCCATATGGAAATGAAAGGACACAGTTCTCTGGGAAGACTGTTGTCCACTGATATTGTTATTTTCTTTGAGTTCTAATGTATGTCTTTATCCCATTAACTCAAAGATAAAATTGTTCATGTTTAGGGTTTGTAATCCTGTATGTTTTTAAGGTGGGATGGTGATTATCCCTATGGACATATCAGATACAGAAATTCCCAGGTCATGGGAATAGAAGCAATACTCTAGAAGAGTGAGAAATCCCCTCCTCCGTAAAGTTTCCTTGAGTCCCTTGTGTCTTGAGTGGGTCTTTGACCCAGAGTACAGCTAAGAGATTTGGGTAAGAGTAGTCCACTAGTCTCTTTTTCCCCTCTCGACCTCATATTTCCTTCAGGGTAACTTGAGTGTATTAAATTATTAAAAGATGCTTCTTAAAATGATTATAAAAGGAGGAGGAGGAGGACTTAGTATTATTCTTCCTTGTGCTGTACATTTCCCAAGGAGAGAAATATTTGTAATTCCCATTACAGCTAGGAATAAAAAGATGATAATTGAGTGTAAAAAATAAAGATCAAAATCTGAGAAAGAGTGTAAGGAGAGGCTAACTACTTTCAAATGGGAGAAATAGAAAGTTTACATTTCCCTCAGGAGAATATAAGCAGCTTGAGAGCAAGTATTATATTATTAATTCTTTATATTTCCCAGTAGCTTGCACATAGAGAACATTTAGGGTTTTTTAAATAGAATAGAAATAAGATATCATTTGAGTTGGATCTTAAGAGAAGGAAAGAATTTTAATCAGTTGAGTTAGTTGGGGAGAAGTAAGGAGGACTCTATTCCAGGAAAGAGGGACAGTATTTTTGATAGAGAAATGGGAAAGGTTTAAGAATGAGAGATAGCAAGGATGTGTGTTAAATAAGGGATCAGAACTTTTGGAGATCAGAGAACATTATGAGGTAGAAGGAAAAGTAGCTGGGTTTGAATACTAGCTCTGTCATTTATTACTTCTTTCTCTCTGAAAATTAATTCAAACTATTCATTGGAAGATCAAATAATGAAGTTAGAGCTTAAATACATTGGCCACATAATGAGAGAATGCCCCGCCCCCAGAAAAGACTGATATTGGGAAAGACTGAAGGCAAAAGGAGAAGGGGACCACAGAGGATGAAGTGAATAAAGAGTGAAATGGAAGCAATAAATATGAGCTTGTATAGACTTCAGGAGATAGAGGAGGGTAGAATGGTCTGGCATGTTAAGGTGCATGGGGTCACAAAAAGTTGTACATGATTGACTGACTCAATAATTTTTAAAGATCTTTCAATTCCAAATTTATGATCATCAAAATCAATCCATTCTTTTTTATAGAATCCCAACATTTTAGATAAGGAAACAAAGGTAAATTGTAATCAGAATAACCTCATTTCCAAGTAGACTGCAGTATCCACATGGTTATTCATAATAAAATAATCAATAATCAGTGATAATAGTTGAGAGTCTGAACTTGGTACTCAAAATCTATCTTCTCAACACAAGTGGTTATCAAAAATCAATTATTTGATTGTTCATTTGTAAAATGTATATTCCTGTCTTTTGCATATGTGTGATTTGTTCTTAAGTAGGATAACTCCATGTTCTTTGCTGTTTACTTCCCCGACTCTGTTCTACCCCAGGGTGGAACATCTAACCTGGGTTAACAAAATTTTAAAATGCTTCCTACTTCCTATATCCCAAAGAAAGGCAGAAGGGATCTATGGAGAAGTATATCTGATTCCAATATGATTGTCAAACAGATTTACAAGTACCTATGATCTTTAAAGAAAACTAAACTGAAGCTTTCAAAGAGGTTTGGAAGGACCTAGATTGATTGATGTACTTTATAATTTCATTTCATAATTAAAAACATACTTTGTTGTTTCTGGATATTTTTCAAAATTTGTCAAAATATTTTATTTTAGTGAATAATAAGTAGACAAATATTCTTTTGTAATAATATTCAACACTTTTAAAGGTGTGTTATTTCAGTAGTGTAAAGTTCCTGATACCCTTCACAAAAAAATAATAATTTTGAGAGATTTTTCCCTTTCCCTTACCCCTATACCATTTTCTTCCCCTTCCCAATCCAGGAACAAATCTTAGTAGTCATTTTATACATTAGTAGCTATTCCAGGCCCTTTGAACTTTGGGAAATATTTACAAATTAATTCTAATCTCCAATTGTGGAATTAATTCAGGTCACTGAAGCAGAAAGAGGATATGGTGGAGGGAGAGGAAGGAGGGTGCAGAGAAAATGAGGTAGTTGAAGGGCTCCAGAAATCACCACAAAGAGTAGAACTTATATTGCTACAAACAGTCTTCTATATAGAGAAATATCATCTGACTTTGTCCCCAAAAGAATGAAAGAGAAAAAAGGGACGAGTATACAATTTTATTCAGGTTTCAGACTTTTACATTCCTTTATTAATTTCTTTTAAGCCTTGAGCAACTGGCTGACTATTATATTCTTAGTGACATTTTTGGTTATTTTTGATCACCTGAAATAGCTCAAATGGGTGGTAAGAAAGATTTTATTTCTGGTTTTATGTTTCTCCTCTCACTAATGGAAAACCACTTACTCTGAGATATCATCCACTGAGAAGTTTCATTTTCTGTGGAAATTCTAATTCAACACTTAAAAGTGCTGTAGGCCTCTGGAGGTAAACCTACAAAGGAGCCATCCAAATACATGATCCTCAGTAAACTTCAAAACATTTGGTCTGAAGCAAATGCTGCCCTTCTTGAAGGATTTGTCATTTTCAAATAATGCTTCTTAATTAGATGATTCTACAGAGGACAGAAATAGTCAAGAACAATTCATTAATCATGGTGACAACAGTAGCATAAAAAAGTTACTTATTTGTACAATAATAAAGATTCCTGAGTTTCTAGGGAAAATAAAAAAGATGAGAATGGTGTTTTCCGTAAGTATCAGCTGAAACCCATCTGTGCTCTGCTGCCTGGTGATATCTTAATTCTCAACCTGATTATGAAAGACTGTCCATAAAGGTCATCAAACAAAAAACAAAGCCATTTGTTAGAGAAAGAAATTAGAGAAATATGTATGAGGCACACATTGGTCTTTCTCTCTCCAAAAAAAAGCAGCATGTGTAAATTCTTCTGAAAAATGTTATGGGCTGTAGCAATAAAGTCATTCATTCCATAAAATGCTTCCATTTCTTTCTCTCATTGTATAACAAATTCTTTCAAATTTTTTTCTCTAAGTCATTAAAAATAGAAAAATAATGAAAATGACAGAAAAATAAAGGTAGTTTTTTAATGAAAATAAAAGCATTATTATTTTTATTTCATATCCCCCCCACCAGGAAATGGTCCTTTTTCTGTAAATAAGCAAAGAAAATCACATGCAAGACTGAACTTAACAAGAGATGCTCCAATTAAAGGAACACAGATGGAAGCATAAAGACATACCTTTGTTGGGAAGGATGTTAAATGCCTTTGCACAGAATGCTGCTATTACTCTCAAGAGGAAAACTAACTTCTTTCATAGATTGTTTCTATTGTAAATCATTGGCAGAGGCCCCTGTAAGGTAAGAAGCATCAGACCATAAATGCCTGAAATTTCAAATCAGTCAAGCTAGTGGGTTCAAGGCCATATAAGGACAAAAATATCATGGAGGATAAAGTCATCCTTTAAGCAATGAAAGTATAGGCTGTGGCCTATTGAAATATCTATTGATAGAGAAAAAATAGTAACATAAATTATGGAATAAAAATCATGATTTTTTAAATGAATTTTAAAAATTAATGCCTGATAATGGTGTCCAAATATATAGTTTTCTAGTGTATTAATAGGCACTTATTCTCCATGGATGAAATCAAAGAAAGAACAAGGATATGACTGTTGTGAAATAAAGTCATCAAGTAAAGGTCATCAATCTTATCGAGCCTAACTACTTTTCTTAAAAGTCCAACACTTTTAATTTGCATAAAGGAGAGAACTATGATGTGGCAAGTTAAAAAAACATTTTCTCAATCATTTTATCATCTGGGTCCTTTCCTGAGGACAATGTACAGGGGATATGATAAAAACTAATAACTTAAGCAGTTTTCTATGTTTGGTAAGAGCTGGGATACTCATAGGAGTCCTTGAAAGAGATAAGAGTTATGAGAGCTAAAGGGCTGAAAATAGAATTCAAAAAAACAAATTGAATTTTCTGCAAGTAGCCTAGCAGAGGGGAAAACTTTATCACCATTATCTGAGAGAGGGAACTTACTGAGGAACTTCAAAAGCCTTGATTGAGGTAGATGAATAAAGAAAAGTGTGCCATTCATTCTTTTTAAGACAAGAGGCTTCCTAATCATAGCATTTCCTCCCAACCCCTGTGAATGAAAATCAAAATAATAGTATGTAGTATGGAAAGTACCACTCAATGAAGATTATGTCTAACATTCAATAGAAAGCTGAAAGAGAAGGATAGGAAAACTTATTAAATAAGTTTCATTCCTTCTCTGACAGAAGAGAATTACTCACCATGAAAGACCTCATTGTATAGTAGAGCAGGCTGAAAAATTGACAGATTCAAAATTTTAACTAATCCTAACATCTTTAATGAATGCTGAAAAGATTAGTTGTTCCTGAAAATAAACACCATGAAAAACCATCCAGAGTAGATATGGAATAACCAAGTAAAGAGAAACAGAAGATATGCTCTATAGTGAACAGACCCATGAGACAGGGGCAAGTAATATAACTAGAAAATATTGACAGTTTACACCATCATAAGTGAGTTTACCAAATATATGTATATATATATATATATATATATATATATGAGTCCTTTATACACATATACTCCCCATATATATGACACATGTACTTGGTCAATATTTATAGGAAATTTTCTATCTTAATTTCCTGAAAACATCACGCTCAGTCTTTCTTGGTTCACATTTTCTCTTTGGAAGACATGCATTTATAGATCAGTTTGTGGCTAAAAGTAGAATATTTTATAGTTGTTTTTAATTCTGTGCTATTTTAGTCACTGCTTTTGCTTTGAATTAAATGTTTCTTCTAGATGACTAGCAAAATCCACATTGTTAAGGGTTTTTGAGGGGAAACTAGGTGGCGCAGTAATAAGAGATCTGGTTCTGAAGACAGGAAGACCTGATTTCAAATTCAGCCTCAGAAACTTTCTAACTGTGTTTCCCCAGGAAAAATATACTAATAGCTAAGAAATTAGAAAATGTATCATGGAAGATAATGGAAAAATAAAAAATCCTAACCATTAAAACACAAAACTGAAGGTCAAATCTACTTTGTACAGCCTATCTACCATATGACAGAATCATAGGTCCATTAGAGCTGAAATGGTCCTATAATTCAATAAAATTTAGAATCACAGAATGTTACAATTGGAAGAGATTTCTGTAGACATCTAGCTCAACCAATATATATATATATATATATATATATATATATATATATATATATATATATATATATATATATTCAGGTATGGGTTGGGCACTATATATAGTGGATATGTATGTGGATACATATATATGTATATATATATATATATATATATATATATATATATATATATATACTGAGCAGCAACAAATGTACAAATATGCAGCCACATGAGCTAAACATTATAACATATATAATTCATACACATATGTATGTGTATACATTAATTATATTTTGAAAATGCACTGTGTTAAAGTTGCTGCTTTGCTTGAATGTACTAACTGGTTCAGAAGGAAAGGATGGATTTGGTCAAGAACCATTTTATTTTGTTAATATTCAAAGACAAATATGGTACTTCTAACATTGCCTAGAGGAACAATGACTTAGAACTAAAATTTTTTCAGTTATGTTTGGTTGCTTATATGACAGGTCTAAAAAAGAAAAGGAGGATTGGAGTTATATGAAAGTAATGAAATATTACATAACATGAATTCAGAGAAACTTGGTGAAATATATATAGAAAACAGATTTAGACAAAAATAATAGAACCAGAGCAATTTATATAATTCTTAAGGCAACATAATGAAAAATGACTTTGAAAGATTTTGGTCAGTGTTTTGACTTAAAAGGACTTATGATGAAATATTGCATCCCATATCTTGGAAGAGAGCGTTAAGCCATATGTTGTGAATAAGAATTGTAAGAGATGACTAATGGATTATTTTGTTTTGCTTAATGTCATTGTACCTTTAAAAAGGAAAAGAGAAAGGGAAGAGAATAAGAATTTGTATAATATTTGCTCTGGTCTAGGCACTGTTCTAAAGAGTCAATGGAAAGTGGCAACAGTGGAGCATAAGGGTATCTATCTTCCCATTCAACATTTGACATTTTCATTTTTTGTTAACTTCACCAGTCTGATAAGTATGAATGAGATGGTACCTCAGAGCTGCTATAATCTTTTCTAATTTCTAGTAATTTGGAACTCTGATCAATGCAGTGACCAACTATGGTTCCAGTGAAGTAGATTGTTATCCATATCCTGATAGAAATGATGGACTCTATAGTCAGCTTAAGACATATTTCCAGACAAGGCCAGTGAGGGAATTTGTTTTGCTTGACTAGTGATATTTCTTACATCATTTTGGTTTTTTTCTTTTTTTTTTCAATAGAAGTATGTAGGTGAAAGTTAGAGAACAAACACTTGATAATTGAAAGAAATAAAATGAAATTTTAAAAAAAGTGACAGCAATATAAAAAAGGAATAACAATGAATTGTTTCAAGAGAAGTGTGGAATTGTCATGATATTGGGACAGAGGGCAACTATAAAGGCAAGTGGGCAGAATAAAAAAACACAACAAGGGCATTGTGAAATACTTTACAACTTGACTTTAAGCAACATAGTCATTGATTGCTAAGAATCGACTGAAATAGACAAAGCACCTGTAGGTTCAGTTGAACAAAGGTATCATGTAGTTGAGGAGGCAAGGCAGCAGAGTCATGAACAAAGACTGTGTAGAACTATAGTTCATACATTGGTCATTTCAGCCTGGAACTGCTCCATATTGTCAGCCTGCAGCTGCTACTTTGGTTACATAAGACAATGAGAGATCAATAAGAAGTGCATTAAAAATGATATTTTCCAACGTATGAGACTTAAATCACACTGAGAAGAGTGACTTCCTGGGATACTGAGATACTTATTTGTGATGCTTAAGTACCTCTGTCTCTTGTGTGGAAAATGAACTATGGCAAGATCAACATTTAGACTAGATGGAGCCAACAGACTATTAGAGGAAAATAAGACAGAAATCAGAGAACATACTAAGTGACATTTGATATGAAATGTGTTTAAGCTTGGTTTTCAGCTACGCATTTTTCTATAGAATAAAGGAGTATCATCACTTATTTTCATTACCATTCAGTCATTCAGTTAAATTCAGCAGTTCAGTTCTTTAAAAAGACAATGATAGGATAAAGCACTGGCCCTGGAGTCAGGAGTACCTGGGTTCAAATCCGGTCTCAGACACTTAATAATTACCTAGCTGTGTGGCCTTGGGCAAGCCACTTAACCCCATTTGCCTTGCAAAAACCTAAAAAAAAAGACAATGATAATGATATTTTTCCTAAGTGAAATGTTTAATGGATGATCTTGTAAGTAAGCTTTCTTTACTGGTATCCAATACTTCATGGTAGATGGATTCCCCCCAAGCCAAAAGTATAAACGGAGAAGTAGAGAGATAGCCACAATAAGGAGAGAATCAGATTGAAGACAAGAGTCACACAAAATGGTAGAATACCTATTCTTTACAGTACAACTGTGATTTATTGTTTTAATACTGTCTAATTCTTCATGACCCTATTTGGAATTTTCATGTAAAAGGTACTGAAGTAGTTCATTATTTCCTTCTCCAGCTCATTTTACAGAGGAGGAAATTGAGGCAAACTGGGTTAAATGACTTGCCTAAGATCACATAGTAAATGTATGAGGCCAGATTTGAACTCAGGAAGATGAGTCTTCCTGACTCCAGAACTCTGACTCTCATGAGGGAGTGGGTAGGCAGTGGAAGATTCCCAATAGAAATTCCAGATTCACTTGGTCCTGCAAGTAGTTCTCCTGTATATCCTATGAATTCTTTTAATTAATGTGGTAGGTGCTGGAGGTAGAAGGACTAAAATGAAAACAATCCCTGTTGCCAAGGACCATGCAAAAATGGAGTTTAAATAAGCAAGTATCATAAGTTGTTTATTACAGACTTATCAGATGCCCTGCCATAAATAGGAGGGGAACCATTTACTGAGAGATCACATATATCAACTTCATGACAACTACTCCCTCTTTCCTAATGTTTTTGGTCATGTCAATCTGTTCCACATAAGGCTTACTTCATTGCCTCAGTAGATAAGGCAAGACTCAAAGTAAGTGCTATATAAAAATGAAACTAAAGCTGTCTGTGAAAGAGGTTCTCATTATGGACTGATGGATTCTTAGAACCCTGGCTTCTCATTACAGTATGCTGATGACATCAAGTGCTGACACAAGCCTCCAGACTCCAAGATAAGGAAAAATATCATTAGCATCATAATCATCTTTATCAGAGAGACCATGACAGAGACAAAGAGAGAGAGGAAAAGAGAGTGTGTGGTTTACAGTGTTTTTTTTACAACTCCAAATTAACTCTGTGGTATAGTAATTTTGTTTCCCCACTTTATGTGAGGTTATCGTGGATAGAGTCCTGAGCCTGGAGGCAAGAAGATTCATCTTTCCAAATTCAGATCTCAGAAATGTATTCGTTGTATGACCTTCAGTTTCCTCCTCTGTAAAATGAGCTAGAGAAGGAAATGATAAGTTATTTCAGTATCTTTGCCAAGAAAATCCCCAATTGAGATCATGAAGAATTGGACATGACTGAAATGACTCAACAACAACAAAAAGAGATGAGGAAACTGAGGTTGAGAAAAATTGGATTTCTTGCCTATGTCCAGACAGATAGAAAGTGTCTGAGGTAGGATTCAAACTCAAATTACTAACTAGACTTCATATGGTTGAGGCAACAAAGTAGGAAAAAGTCTTATCTAACCAAGTCACCACCTAGTTGCTCATTCTCTCCTAGTTGCTTCCTTATAAGGTTAATATATAAAAGATGAGGAGAGACATAGAGACATATTTGTTTTAGGGAAATTTCTAATCTGGAAAGCTAAGCAAATCAGTTCCTCAAGACAATTACACAAGATATTATTCTCTGTGAACAATTTAGATCTCCCAAGAGACCTAAAAGTGAGCTCTGCCCAATTAAACCTACTGTCAGTATAACAGCCTTTTCCTTTCAGGATCTCTAGCAAAAATGGTCCCATTGCAATCATTATAATGCAGCCCACCTGTGAGGCCTCCCTCTCTATCCTTTGCCATTAGTTCTAAACTAGCCATCGGCTGTCAGCCTTGCCACAATATTTTCCTTGGTGCTGATGCTTCTATGATTACAACAGCTCTAAAAATCATAATTTAGAGATGATCCTTGTTTCTCAAAACCTGAACCAATGGAACAAAAATTTTGGCAGAGATATCAAAGATATCTTCTGTCCAAGATTAAGATTACCTAAGTATAAATGGCTGTTATTGGAAGTTGGGGCACCAGGCAATGAACATTTATTGTTTGTATAAATATAAGAAACAAATAAAAAAAATCACATTTAATTTTCTCAAGCCTTTTTTTTACTTCTGCTAAAACAATAAAGAAATGGGGGGTGAGATCAAAGAAGGTAAATAAACCCCCAAAAGAAATTTTCTATATGGTTCTATGGCATTTTAAAACATTATAAACTTTATAGTGGGGGGGGAGAATTTAATTAGCTTATAGACTTCCTCTGATGAGTTTATGAGATTTTTTTTTCTATTTTTAAAAACAGCCAAAAGCAGATTAAGGAACAGACTAAATAAAATTGTCATTTAAAAACATTTTCAAATCTGATGAAATCTTTGGAGATGTCATTGCAATAATCAAAATGGTAGGAAAGTCATTAGCAGTTTTCTATTTCCATTTCATGGGAAAATGTTAATTAGGTTTATTGAATAAAAACAAGCATGCTTCCTTTATGATTAACACTTTACAATTGTAGAAATTACAGAATTTAAAAGTCATAAAGGACATCACAGTTCATCTAGAACAGCCTATACTTGATCCAATGTCACAATTCCATCAAATTTTTGATTTGTGTTTATAGTTCTCCATTGAGGTAGAATCCATTATATTCCAATGCTAGCCATTCTATTTCTGGTTAGCTCTGATTGTTAGGAAACTTTACCTTGTAATGATTCAAAATTTGTTTCTCTGCAACTTAAGCACAATGCTCAAATTTCTGCCTTCTGAGGGCAAGGACAAGTCTAGTCCTTCTTTCACATGCCAATTCCTTCAAATACTTGAAGGTATCTATCACCTATAACCTTAAATAGCCTCCTTTTGAGGTTTAGTAGCCCACATTTCTCTAACCAAAAGATGTATGCTGCTTTCTTTAGTCATCTTACCACCTTTGTCATCATCTGGACTTAATCTGTTTTATATGTGTTTCCAAAAAGGTGACATTCAGAACTGATTCCAATCCTCCTGAGGTGATATGACTAGGGCAGAAGACAATGGAACAACTTCCTTTCTGGTTGTTTTGGACACTATTTCAATTGAATCTGGATTTCAATCTGGATTTTTTTTTTGCCTACCATCAAGCTTGCAGGTTATTAAAAAAAATAATAAACAGGGGCAGCTAGGTCCTTTGAATAGAGCTCTGGGCTGGGAGTCAAGAGGACCTGAATTTAAATCTGGCCTCAGACACTTGATACTTTACTTAGTTGTGTAATGTTGGGCAAGTCATTTAACACCATTGCCTTGCAAGTAACAAAAATAAATAAATTATAATAAACAGATCTTCCTTATAGGATTATATTATCTTCCCTATCCCTTATTTGTAATATTTTTTAGGTTTTTGCAAGGCAAATGAAGTTAAGTGGCTTGCCCAAGGCCACACAGCTAGGTAATTATTAAGTGTCTGAGCCTAGATTTGAACTCAGGTACTCCTGAGTCCAATGCCAATGCTTTATCCACTGTACCACCTAGCCACCCCTTATTTGTAAATTTATTTATTGAACCCATGAGGAACTATTTATTTATCTAATTCACTTTAACTGTTTTAGATCATTTTTAATATCCTTTTGAAATCATTTTGGATTCTAGTTCTGTGATTAAATGTTATGCCATCAATTATTATGTTATCTATGAATAAACAAATTGGAAATATATAGTACAAAATACAAACAGCCCTTGGAAGAACACCCAAGTCCCAACTTTCCCTTTACCTTATTCCGTATGTAATCTAAGTAGATATCTTTCAAAATGACTAAATTCATCTAAAAATCATCTGATTTTGTACTACATGATTATATGGTGAAAATATATCATCAAAAATGTAAAGCACAATATTTTTGTCACATAGTTGTTATTTTTTCCCCTATGAGAATCCTTCAGAATATAAGAGAGAATTAGACTTAGAGTATTACTATAAAATTGCTTTTTAAATCATGTTTTTAGAATTTTGACAATAATTCAACTGACTATAATCTATGTTACTTTAATGAATGACTGAAATGTAGTGATTGTTGGCAACAGATCAGGAAAATTATTTTAGTTTAACACTGAAGTAATACTGCTTTTGCAAGGCAGTAGGGTTAAGTTACTTGCCCAAGGTCATACAGCTAAGTAATAATTATTGTCTGAGGCTGGAGTTGAACTCTGGTACTCCAAGGCTAGTGGCCCCACCTAGATATCCCATTACTTTCCAATCTCAACAAGTTATTGGCATGTTGCATACCATGTATTTGATAGTGTGACTTATGACTGACAAGGGGGAAGGGGAAGGGGAGAGAGAGAAAATTGGGTTATGGAAAAAATAAAACACATTAATGAAAATTGGGGTTTCTTTGAAAAAAATCATCAGTTGACTGTTTTTGTGAGAAGAGCCTCTGAATATAACGAGACTTACTCATCAGAAGACTGATATACAATCTCCTATCAGCCCAAATCATAATCCAGACCTTCCCATATTGGTAGTGAGTTCTCAGTTGCTATAGACTTCAAGAACTCAAAGTCACTCTCATACCACAATGAGCTATAAGAATGAGACTTACAGGAAATCATTGTGTGCACCAAGCACAAATTTAGGAAAGAAGTTTATTAGGCTTTCAGAAAGCAAAACAATGAAGCACTCATTTCTATCCTGAAGACCATGTGAACTCACTTGACAACCTGCCAATTTTTTATTAGCCTAGTAGATAGTGACTCACAATTGCTTTTTGTCCAAAAAAGAACCAAAAAAAATGTCTTGATTATTTATATGGAAAGTATATCTCAGAAACAATCATGAAACGTATTAGAATGATGATTATTTTTATAAAGAAGAAAACTGAGATTGTGTGACATACTATGGTAATGGAACAAATAAGAGTCATACTGAAAACTTGAACTCAATTATTCTGAACTTCACAAGCTGAATTTCTGAACTTCTTTCCACTGCTACCAGGTTGCCTCTCCCTGTGTGAGAGACAGTGTTGAAAATATTTTATTAAAAGACTCTATAAACATGTATTTCTATTATGAATAAAATCATTTTAGTTAGTGAATCTTAGTTAAGAAACTATTTGCAAGTACTAGAAAATAAAACCATGTAAAGAACACTATACAAACCCTACCAATTGTAATAAGCACTACATTCAAGAAAAATAAAAAAAATAATGATTTATACAACACATTGCATTTAAAGCATTTCATTCAACACAGCTCTGTCAGGTAGGCATTGAAAGTGTTATTACACACATTTTATAGATGATGAAACTTGGTTCAGAATGATTCAGTGATTTTCTTCAGGTGATACAGGAATTCAGTTGGTAGAAATGAAATTTTAATTTTCAATCTCATTCCAAACAGAGCATGTGGTATAAAAAAAGAAGGGTGCTGGGGAAATCTCTAGCAATCTTTCACCTACAAATCATCTGTATTTTAACAGTAAACTGATCTTTAAAATACTGACAAAGTTTCAAAGACAATGTAATGAACTATGTAGGATTGAGTCAACTGTAATATGACTGGACAGTAAATAGTTTAGCTTTCTAGTATATACTTAGCAAAGAATTTTAGTAATAAATGCTCTCAGCATGATAGATGTATATGCTAACCAAGCTAGAAAGTTTTCTCTCAATATATGGATGTGAATATTTCCTCTTATTTCATCAATTCAACTATTTTGCTTTGTGTATGTTTGTGTGTGTGTGTGTGTGTGTGTGAGTTTGTGTTGTTTGTATGTGGGGGAGTGTGTGGTTGCTAAGCAACCATTACACAGGTATGGCATATGCCCTTTAAAACATAAAGCACCAAAATGTGTTTGGTGTTTTATTTATTCTAATGGAAACATCCCAGCCCAACATAAAATATTTCAACATGACAGCCAACACTGTGAAACAACTTGTAACTGCCCCATGCGACAATCTATAGTAAGCCTAGTTCTGCCCACCGAGACTTGCAGCCCCTTATTACCCCCTCCTGAAACTCCTGGATGTTCAAATAACATCTTGGTACGGGTCGCTTATGAATATCTGTAGATAGAATCTGACCCTGGAGGCTCATGGAAAGAACTGCAAGGCAGAGTTGGACCCAGGATCAGGGCATATGTAGGACAATACAAAGTGTGAATTATTGTAACTCTATTACCCAGTGAGCAAACTAACCCATCAAGCTATATAGGTTGTCACAAAATGCAGTAAGGCATACTTCCTGCATTCATGTGAAGTGGAGGCAGGGCTCGAAGAAGGATTCCACATCATAAAATCCACTTTTACTCAGGGTAACCTAATTTTTTTTGGTCTATTTAAAGGACATTAATGGTAATTGATCAAGAAGGTAAAATGGCATCCAGCTGTCATTGATTTTATCACAGAGGAAGACATAATATTCTTATAGTCCTTTACATTTAAAAAGTTCTTGATATAAATACAGTCACATTTGAATATTATTTATTTGGCATATGTGCAGCATGTCATCAAAAGTTCAGTTAATTTCTAGGGGATACTTAAACAAGCTTCCCACTCAGTCAAAATGAAATATATTATTCAAAATCACAATGTTCATATAATGAAGTTTTCACTTTTGAAATGGTACTACCAGTTTATTATAAAGTCCCTCTTAATTCTACATGGTTTTTGTTCTATATTGATAAGATTTTTTTATATAGCAGTTAAAGAAGTGCAAAAAATAATAATTTCAGATCCCTTTTATACTAAACCTGTGTCTCACAGTTTCATAATTATATTCCCTTGAGCAGTCTCTGTGGAAAATTTCCATCCTTATCATGATGGGAAAAAAACATTTTTACATTTTTGTTGATATCCTTCTATATTCATCATTTTTATCTTACTAGTGTAAAAACCAATAAATACACATTTATTAAGTGCATACTATGTGCCCAGCATAGTGTATGCACTGAAATTAAAAAAAAAAATGAAAAATTTATACCCTTAAATGAACAAAATTTTATTAGAGGAAACTGCAAGCACTCATAAATTTGTACAAATGAATACAGGCTTATTTCAGGGTATGAAACATTAGCAGCTGGAAGAATCGGACAAACCCCATCCGATGGGATGATATTGTTATAAGTGTTTGATTTTTTGTTGTTGTTGCTGCTGCTGTTGCTGCTGCTGTTATTGTGTTGTCAGAAGGAAGAATAAGATACCTAAGAAATCTAGGCAGGAATGAATCTAGTTTATAGCATAATATTCTCTCTATGAGAGAAAGGTCAAGCATTTGCTACATCAGGGTCATACCTTTACACCTGAAACATAAATCATGAAACCATTTACTCACCCTTTATTCGGCTCAAACTTTTTAAATAATGCTTAACCAAAACACCATATTCTCAGGATATCCTCAGCCTCCAGGAAATGTGTATGCATTGCAAAATTTCATTACCTTAGCAGTAAGTACCAGTTGAAACTCTCTCATAATCTGATCTTCCATTCCAATAAAAAAAAAGCAGACTGTCACTCTGTGAAACTTTATCCCTCCCTCCTTTCTACCAAGTCTTGAAAAAAATGATTTAGGAGCTCAGAAAAATTATACTAATGATAAAATTTATATTGTTTCATTTTCCTAGTACAGAGGTTTTTAAAGAATTTTATATGTAGATATAATATATACATACATACATATATTATGTTGACAAATTTCACCAGTTTTTTTTGTAATTGAGCAGGTCAAGTCAGTCAAGCAGTCAAGTTCATTGTATTTACCGTAATTGAATTAACACAATTGAAGAAGCCAGTATATGCTTGTCAATTGACTGGTGTTTGAATAGGGGTATAAGTTCCATTCTGTTCACTCTTGCTCACCACAGGAAAGACAGAGAAGAGAAAAATCAATTTAAGGAATAAATATTTGGTTAAGTAGGAATATTAGAATGGGACTTGATTTCTAAATTATGATTTGACAATATAGGATTGACAGGTTCCTGGTTAGAGATGAAATATGCCACACAAAGGCTGGTAAGACTGTATTTGTGTCAGATGTCTTGTAAAATCCAAAAGGATTTACTCTAAAAATAAGATTGTGTGGGCATAGCCTCCAAGTTATACTAAGGCAATTAGTCACAAATAAAAAAGAGGTGAGATAACTAGAAAATTCAAGTAAGGAACCAATAGCAAAATCCATGGCCTCAAAAATATGTGCATAAATTCCCCAATTCGAAACAAAAAGAAGAGAAACTAGAGATCCTTTCATGAAGGAAAGCAGAGCTCATAGGTATCCATGAGATTTGGTGAGATGGAATCCATGATTGGACAGATATACCTTATTAATAAGAAATGATGAGTAAATGGTACATAGTGAAAGAAGGCTTCCTTGTGTCTTGAAAATTGTATTCAGATGAGGAAATCTAAAAGTCAGAGGGATGAAGTATTTTGAAGAGTGTTTAGATAGATATCAAATGATGAAGAAATGTGGTTTTATCATTGAAGTATTCTATTCTATAAATAGCTGAGGAGTCTGGAAAGTAAATTATAGTAATAATGAGGGATTTCATTTTGGCCCTCTCTCTTCACTATATATATATATATATATATATATATATATATATATATATATATATATATATGCATGCTGTATAATATTTGCTACATATATATATATGGAAAATAATATTTTGACTTGTCTCGGTGAAGCCATGTTAAAAAGAGAGAGGAACTAATAAATGGAAATTTTAATTTAGATAAGATTCTAACTAGAAACAACTAGTTCTTTAGATGGGAATGATGGAAATCCTGAGAAGAAGTAACCCCCTCCATCCTTGAGTGTATGATAAAGTAGGAGAGGAAATCTAGGCATAGCTTAACATTTACCCTAGAATTAGGTAAAGCACATTTCAAAGAGTTGAGAAGAAATATAAATAAGTTCTAATGACAAAAGAAATTTCAGGGGAAGTTATCTCTGAAGGGATGGGAGATGTTTCAGGATTAAATTCTGAAGGCATAAAAGGAAATAATTCCAATGAGGAGGAAAATTGGTATTTTGCTGATAAGACCAAATGAATGAATATGGAATTCAACAGCAAACATTTTTTTGAAGAATTGTACAAAAGATCGGAGCAAAGTCAAGTAAAAAGAATTAATATAATAAATTGTCCTGTAAAAATAGCATCAGAAGTTCAGAATTAAGACAGGTGAAAGAAGCTAAGCTCCCCAAAAAGAGATTTTGTAGCTCCATGAGGAAGTGGGGAAGAAAAGATCAAGGAATATGAACTGGTCTTGGAGTAGATGAACTAATGATAACTGACATATAAAAAAAAGAAAATCTCAATCCCTATTTTGTTTCTCTGTCCCCTGTAGCTGATCAGTTAATAAACATTACTCAATCACCTACTATAGGTCTGGCACTAGAAAATAATATTTGCACTGAAAATGATAGAACAAAAATGACTACCAGAGAGTATATAATACTTAAGGAGAAAAGGAAAAGAGTCTTTTTTTTAATTTATTTTTTTATTCTCATTTTGTACAAATGTTTTTTTTACATTAATAAAATATACTTGTTTACAAGTAAACAAATTACCCCTCCCTCCCATGAATATAGATAGACTTGCTTGGGCGAAAAAGTAAAGGGGAGAGAAAAAAATTAAAAAAAATAATAGTAATAATTGTAGGTATGGCCAGGTGGCACAATGGATGAAGCACCAACCCTGGAGCCATGAGCACCTGAGTCCACATGCAGCCTCGTAAACCCAATAATCACCCAGACATGACACATGCACACCCGATCCCCACTGCCCTGCAAAAACCAAAAAGAAGAAAAAAAAAACAAAAAAAAACGACCCAAAATAAAATAAAATAGTAATAATAGTAGGGGTGGCTGGGTGGCAGACAGAGCATTGGCCCTTGAGCCAGGAGCACCTGGGTTCGAATCTGGCCCTAGACACCCAAAGATCACCCTGCTGTGTGGCCCCAGGGAGGCCACCCAGCCCCACTTGCCCTGCACCCTCCCCCAAATAATAATAACAAAAGATGTGCTTCAGTCTTTGTTCCAACACCATCAACTCTGTCCTGGGTGGATCACATTCTTTATGATAAGTCCATCACAAAAGTTACTTCCATATTTTTCCATATTTTGCCATTGCAGATTGCAACTCCCTCCTTTCTTATTTCTCCACTACCATGTACCACATTTTCTCTCTCCCTTCACTCCTACTCTGCTGTAGGGTCACTGAGTGGCGCAGCAGATAGATCCCTGGTCCTGGGGCCAAGAAGCCCTGAACCCCCATACCACCCCTTAGGCCCAGAATCCACCTGGCCCTATGGTCCTGGGCAGGCCATCCAATCCCAGCCCCTTGCAAGAAGTATAAAAGAAAATGTGTTATATCTGACCACTGTCCCCCCATGGTCCATCCTCTCCTCCTTTATTCACATCCCCACCCCTTCCCGCTGCTCCCCCCTCCTTCTTACTCCAGTTGTCTATACCCCATTGAGTATATTTGCTGTTTCCTCTCCTAGCCATCTCTGATGAGAGCAAAGGTTCCCTCATTCCCCCTTGCCTCCCCCCTTCCATTTCATTGCAATAGCTCATTGTAATAAAAAAAATCTTATTATGTGAAATATCTTGGACTATTCCCCCTCTCCTTTTTCTTTCTCCCATTACATTTCCCTTTTTTTCTATTGACTCCATTTTTACACCATATTTTATCTTCGAATGCAGCTTTCTCCTGTGCTTCAACTATAAAAGCTCCCTCTACCTGCTCTATTAACTGAGATGGTTCATATGAATATTATCAGTATCATTTTTCTATACATGCAGTTCATCCTCATTAAGTCCCTCATATTTCCCCCCCTCTCCTCCAATCTCTATGCTTCACCTGAGTCCTGTATCTGAAGATCAAACCTTCTGTTCATCTCTGGCCATTCCAAAAGGAACCTTTGAAATTCCCCTGGTTCATTAAAAGTCCATTTTTTTCCCTGGAAGAGGACATTCAGCCTTCCTGGGTAGTTCATTCTTGGCTGCATTCTAAGCTCTTTTGCCTTCTGGTATATTGTATTCCAAGCCCTACGAGCTTCCAAAGTAGTTGCTGCTAAGTCCTGTATGATCCTGACTGCAGCTCCACAATATTTGAACTGTGTCCTTCTGGCTGCTTGTAATATTTTCTCTTTGATTGGGAGTTCTGGAACTTGGCTATAATATTTCTGGGGTCTGCTTTTTGGGATCTCTTTCTCCGGGGAATCGGTGGATTCTCTCCATTTCTATTTTGCCCTCTGCTTCTAGGATATCAGGGCAATTTTCCTGTAATAATTTTTTGAAAATGATGTCAAGGCTCTTTTCCTGATCATGACTTTCAGGTATTCCAATAATTTTCAAATTATCTTTCCTAAGTCTGTTTTCCATATCAGTTTTTTTTCAATGAGATATTTCACATTTTCTTCTAATTTTTCATTTTTTTTTTTTGGTTTTGAAGTATTGATTCCTGATTTCTGGTAAATTCACCAATCTCCCTGAATTCTATTCTTTGTCTGAAGGATTTGTTCTCCTCAGAGAGTTTTCTTATCTCTTTTTCCATCTGGCCAGTTTTGGTTTTTAAAGCATTCTTCTCCTCAATAACTTTTTTGAACTGTTTTATCCATTTGACCTAAGCTTGTTTTTAGCATGCTATTTTCTTCAGCATTTTTTTGGATTTCCTTGACTAAGCTGATGACTTCATTTTCATGTTTTTCCTGCATCTCTCTCCTTTCTTTTCCCAGTTTTTCTTCCAACTCCCTCATTTGATTTTCAAAGTCTTTTTTGAGCTCTATCATAGCCTGAGCCCAGTTTCTGTTTTTTCTTGGACTCTTTAGATGCAGGAGCTTGTGCTTCCTCATCTTCAGATTGAGTATTTTGATCTTTCTTGGGCTCATTTGCAAAATATTTCTCAATGGTCTTCCTCTTGTTTCTTTGCTTGTTCATTTTCCCAGCCTAAGCCTGTTTTTTGGGGTGCTTCCTGAGCTTTTGGGACACTCCCACAAGGGTCTCAGTGTGTGAGGCTCTGTCCTCCCTCCTGGTCTGTGAATGACCATAAGCACCCCCCTCTGCCATGGGACTGACGTGGGGGGGCCCTGTTGTTCTATGGGGGGCCTAGACTGGGATCAGGATCTGAATGTGGTCAGAGCCCCAGAGTCCTGTTCCAGGGGCAGAGGACAGGGCTTGGCAGTCTCTCTCTCTCTTCACTCCCCTCCCTCAGCTCAATGGGCTCATGCCCTGGGGGCTCCTGCTTAAGGGCTCCGCCTGCTTCTGTTTCCGGGTCTAGGCTGCCGAGGTCCCCCGCTGTTCCCCCATTTTGTGCCCAGCGCTCCCCAGGGTGCAGCTCAGGAGACTCCCCCACTGCTGTGAGCTGCGGCTCCCAACGCCCTGGGGCTGCCTCCGGGAGGCTGAAGTTCTTTGACTCTGGCTGGCCACCCCCTCTGGCGGGCCACCCCTCCGGCCCCAGGGAGCAGAGCCTTTCTGCTCTTTTCCAGGTTACCTTGAGTAGGAGAACTGCCTCACTGGGTCCCTTTGTGGGTTCTGTCTCTCGAAAGTTTAGTTAGAGTCCTTAGTTTATGAGGTTTTATCAAAGAGCTCCTAAGACTAGATCCCTTCATGTCGCCATCTTGGCTCTGCCCCCAGGAAGAGAGTCTTAACAAAGTATTTGGCTTCCTAGATAGAGTCAAGTAAACTGGACTTGAGGAACTACAATCTTGGATCCTGAAAGAATAGCAAGAATAGCAAGATGGGGTTCATTATCTAATTGTCAGGAATGTTTGAAAGATAATAGCAAATGGGAAAGGTACTAAGAGTTTGGAGAAGGGTAAATATTATAACAATTTTTTTAATGGAAAGGAGAGAAGAGAAGAGGATTTGACTTTGATTCCTCAGAGAAATCTATAAAGCACTGTTTAAAAATAGGTTCATTTTATATATATATATATATATATATATACATTTATAGGAAAAAGATAATTATGAAGAGTCAGCATGGCTTCAACAAGAGCAGATCAATAGAAACTATACTCCTTTTCCTTTTTCCCCACAAGATTTCTTTTTTCTTCCCATAAAATCACTAAATTAATAGGAGAGAAAATTTCAAATATAATTTATGTAGATTTAATGCAAGTTTTCATAAAATATCTTATACAATTCTTGCAGATAAAATGAAGATATGAAGTAGAAGATAATCAAATGAATTAAGAATTTCTTGGATAACTATAATCAAAGATTAGTTGTTAATGATTTGATGTCAAACATTTTAGGGGGAGTACTTCTAGGATATGTACTTGACCCAGTCAAAATTTCTTTTAAATTCAATGATGTATATAAAGTACAATCTTCAAATGTATAGATGACACAAAGTTGTGAGTGATAGACAACACAATAGCGGAAAGAGGCAGGACACAAAAGAATCATGAATGACTAGAGCATTTGACTAAATCTAATTAGTTTCACAAGATTAGGTTGATAGAGTTGTGGTTAAACAGAATTTCTTAAAAAGATCGCTGGGTTTTAGTGGAATTCAAGCTGAAGAGAAATCTATAGTATAACAAACAAAAGAGCTAATTTGAAGGGGGAGATCTTCACTTTCAGGCACAGAGATGTGTTTGTTCCATCAGATCTCATCAGGATTAACATGTTCCATTCTGGACATCATGTTTTAAAGAATGGATAAGTATGATAGTGACCAGAGGAGAGCAAGCAGGATAATGAAGGGGTTCATATGAGAATTCATTGAAGGGTGGGGAATGTATAATCTTTAAAAGAGAAAATTCAGCTCTCAAAATATTTGAATAATGGTAGTTCTCAAAATATATGAATGATTGCCATACAAAGAACAGATTAGATTTGTCATTTGGTCCCAGAGATTAAAATAAGGGATAATTGCTAGAAATTACAAAAAGAAAAATTTAAGTTTTATATCAGGAAAAAAAGTTCTTCACAATTAGATTTATTCAAAAATAAAATGGACTGCCTTGAGTAGTAGTTGACTCCCCTTCTTTTAAGGAGGGGATAACCACTTGTCAGGCATGTCATACAGAAGATCCCTTTGGTATATAGATTGCGCTATATGGTCAGTGATATGTCTTCCAACTCTCAGATTCCATGATTCTGAATGAATAACTTCATAAAATCATGAGATAATTAATTATTCTTTGTGTTATAGGTAAAAGTTGATTTTAAATCAAGAATGTGTACATTGTCATATTTAAGTACATTCAAACTAATCCTATTATTTCATAAAAAAACTAATTCCTTCTTAATTTTTCTCTTGTGTAAAATCTAAACTCTCAAGCACTGAATTTGTCTTATGCATAAATAATTGGGGATATATAGTGTATATAAGCAGTGTGGGATAGAATTGAATCATATAGTCTATATATATATATATATATATATATATGTATATATATAATGAATTGAATTCTGTGTTCAAAATTGCTTTTCTTTCAGTATCATGTTTCTTCAATCCAACCTCCAAAAAAATTAGTGTTCCTAAAATATATTCTGAGCATGTCATACCACCACTACTTTTAAAAAATCTTTAGTATCTCCTCAATAACTATTTCAATATCTCCTCAGTATCTCTTCAATATCTATTTTTCTGCTATAAATTATGAAATATATGTATGCACATATGTGTAAGTGTATAAATTTATGTGTATGTATATATGTTTATGTATATGTGTACAGTTAGTTGGTTAGTTGATGTTAGTTATTTACTTATTTAGTTGATTAGTCTGGGATTAAATTGTTAGCTCCATAATCACTTTCAACTATCTGGCTTTGCTGGCCATTTTTCTTCTCTTCACACAATCTATATTCCAAATCAGTCACTAGCTATTCTCTGTCTACTATCTTCTCTCTCTCACCTCTGTATAGTTGTACAAGTGGTCCTTTGGTTCAGGAATGCAGACCCTCATTCTTCCTTGGAATCCCTAATACCTTCAAAATTCATCCAGGTTTTATTTCTTATTCCAATCTTCCAAGTCCTCTCCCTCTATGATTTTGTATTATTTGTATTATCTTTTTCTACCTTAAGTTTAATCTGTTAATATATTATGTGTTCTTCCCTACCCTCCATTAACACCCCTACCAAGTAAATGATAAGCCCCTAAAAGAGCAGGTTCCATTTTAAATCTCCATTTTTGTAGGGTCTTGCACATAATAAGTGTCTTATAAATTTAATCATATTTCAGTAAATGTTAGCTAAATTGACTGTACTGAGAGCCTAACAAAGAATGTCTTTTCTATTTGCACTTCAAATCAGGGACAGCGCTGCTCCATGTTGTTTTAGGTTATGTATCAGTTATACTTAAAGGACAGATTTTTCACTTAAGAATGTCTTCCTCCTCATTCAGAAGGCACTAAACAATTTTAGTAACTGCCTAATTTAAAAGGATTGTTTCTATACATTAAGTTCCTGAATACCATTTTTAAATCCCATCATGTAGTATACCTTCTCTAGAAAACACACTACCTTTAAGAATTTTACCAGAAATACCAGTTCAACTAAAGCATAACTTTTTGGCTTAGTAGCCTCTCAACAACTTAAAATTTTTCAAACACTCTTGATTCAAATGCTTTTTCCTTATTTCTTATCCTGCCTGCTATTCTCAGGGAAGAGAGAAGCAAAGTCTGCTTCTTACCTAAACCTATATTTGTTAGAGAAGAATTGCTTTGATTTTTTAAAAATCTAAATTAATCAAATGGTGATTTTCTACCCATAATATAGGAAACGAATCATAACAAGCAAGATAATTATCTTTATCAAGAAAATGCTATTCATCAAAGACTCTCATAGAACAAATTACAAACATGCTTTCAAATTCCCCAAACGTCTTCCAGATGAATGTTGCAGCACCTTACTATTTGGAAGATTTGATGTTAATTATATATCAATGATTTCTCAGGGTAATTTTAAAAGCTTTGAAACATTAAACTTCACTGGCCTTGGATGTGTCTACATAATTCCTAAGTATTGTGATTGTGTGTGTGTGTGTGTGTGTGTGTGTGTGTGTGTGTGTGTGTGTGGCGGGGGGAATAACTGAATTTGGAGTCAAAACTTCTCAATTTGAATCCTGACTCTGTTAATTACTCCTTATGTGATCCTGGGTAAATCATAACCCCTGTAGGACTCAACTCCATCAACTATAAAATGAAGAATGTGGATTAGGTGATCATTGATATGAGAAGGGAAATGAGGTCTGTAGCCCAGAGCAAAGGCTCATGTTGGTGCCACTGTTATAATGCCTATTGTCAAAAACGTAGAAACAACTGAACTAAAGGCAAACCAGGACCCTCATGATGAAAAGTGGAGACATTTCTATTTCCCATATTAAGAATATATTGTAAGAGTTTCCTCAGGAGACAATAAATCTCTAAGATTCAGTTTTTTCCTTACATTTCCTGTTCCATACTTTCCCTGTTCCACATTCCCCCCCTCCCTTTTAAATGTTATCTTGCTCTATTAGAGAGTAGGGATTATGTAGCATTTTTTATTTCTATTCTCAGTACATTTAGTATATTGTTGTTGCTCAGTCATTTCAGTTGTGCCCAACTCTTCATGACCCCATTTGTGATTTTCTTGGCAAACATATTGGAGTGGTTTACTCTTTCTTTCTCCAGCTCATTTCATGAGTGAGGAAATTGAGTCAAATGCTGTTAAATGACTGTTCAGGGTCACATAGTGAGTAAGTGTCTAAGGCCAGATTTGTATTCGGGTATGCTTGATTCCAGGCCCCGCACTCTATCCATGGTGCCACCTAGCTACTTTGAACTTAGCACAATGCCTGTTAAAAATAATTTAATAAATGCTTGTTGACTGAATTTCCTCCTGATTTTAAAGCCTATGATCATACTGTATTTTGTGGGGAGGGGGAGGGAGAAAATGTAAAAATCAAATCATTGGTCTAAACTATGGAAAAAAAGGTGAAGTAACTGACTTTTTACTTTTCAACTGGTAATTATAACATGTGGTTACAGCCTTAAACTACCCCTTCCCCTTTATTTTTGTATTTTTAAAATTTTTTTAGTAAGTGCTTGGTTATGTGTATGTAGAGTGTATATGTGTATACAAATACACTTTTGTAATACCCTATGAAAATAATTATCTTATTTTAAACCTAGAAGTAATATAAAGACAATTCTAGTCCACATGCTATTCTCCTTGGCTGCTTTACACGGTTTATTTTATTTTTTTATTTAAATACTTTATTTATTTTTCCAATTACATGCAATGATAGTTTTTTCCAATCATTTTTTTGGCAAGGATTTGAATTTTTCAATTTTACTACCTCCCGCCCTTCCCTCTCTGATTCCCCTGACAGAAAGCAATCTGATATAGGCTCTATATTTATATTTATGCTAAACAGATTAATATTTAACATGTTGTAAGAAAAGAATCAGATCCCAGTGGAAGAAAACATTAGAGGGAGAAAAATAACATAATATATAAGGCAACTTTTAAAAATTGAAGATAATAAGTGTTGATCTTCATTTAAACTCCACAGTTTCTTCACTGAATATGGAAGGCATTTTCTATCCCAAGTCTTTTAAAATTGTCTTTGATTATTATATTGTTGAAATGAACAAGTCCATTATTGCTGATCATCAGCCCATGTTGTTATTAGTGTGTATAATGTTTTTCTGGTTCTGCTCATTTCACTCTACATCAATTCATGGAAGTCTTTCCAAATTTTTCTGAAATCCCATCACTCATGATTTCTTATGGAACAATAGTGTTCCATCACATGCATATGCCATAGATGGTTCAGTCATTCTCCAATTGATGGGTCAATTCTTTGCCACTTTGAAAAGAGCTGCTATGAATATTTTTGTATATGTGGGATTTTTTACCCCTTTTTCATGATCTTTTCAGGATATAGACTCAGTGGTGGTATCACATATTTTTATTACTCTTTGGGCATAATTCCAAATTGCTCTCCAGAAAGTTTGGATGAGTTCACAATTCCACCAACACTGCATTAGTATCTCAGTTTTCTCCCATCCCCTCCAGCATTGATCATTTTCCTTTCTAGTCATGTTGTTTAATCTGAGAGGTGTGAGGTGGTACCTCAGAGATGTTTTTCATTTGCATTTCTAAAATTGATAATGATTTATAGTAATTTTTCAAATGATAACTTTGATTTCTTCATTTGAATTGACTTTCCATATCCTTTGAACATTTATCAATTGGGAAATGTCTTGCCCTTTTCCCTTTACTATAAAATCTAAAAAAAAGTTTAGAGAAACCTATTTGAGGAATTATGAGAAAGACGAGAAACTGACTAAAATCCGGCTACTTCTCAACATTCCAACAGATACCCAGAAGATATTCCATCATGGAAACTCCTTTTGATGATGTAAAAACAACTCATGTGACTTGTTACTATGTCTTCTTAGAAATCTCTACAGCCTGTACCTTATTCAACAAGAATTTTTATGTTCTCTAGATAATGCAAAAACCAATGGCATACTCAAGGTGTCTACTGGTCATGCCTTGATCTTGGAATTTTCTAGTCATATACCCACCAAGGACTTCCATAGATTATATATATATACTTGTATATATACTTGATCCTGGCTTCCTGAAGCAAACAGGGATGTGTAATAATATCCCTTTCAGTACCAGGTAACAGCTTTGATTCTTGTCTCATACCCACATCATTTCCACACACACTATAAGGTGCCCCCTTTGCTCCCTCAGTATTTTTTTTTCTTTTACTGCAAGCTCAAGTGCTGAGAAGGGAACAATTAAAGAGGCTGCAACAATGACTGTCTAACAGAGATTGTTTTATGGTAGCCTTGAGGAACAATGTGAGCTTGTAAACATACACAATAGCTACCAAAAGCCCAAAATAAAAATTACCTTCAGAATTTTACCTGACCCTTCCATATTTACAGAAGTCTTCCTACTTTGTCCTAGTATCTGACCTCCATACTTCAGTTTCATTCCTAAAACTGATATATCACAATGTAATTGAAATACATTGAATGACAAAGGCAACAATATTGCACATAGCAAGAAATATGTGCTAATAAAAGTTTATTGTCTTGAATTCTACAATTTGGTTTCTTCTGTCAACTTTTACCCAAAATTCACTCATTATTTTAAATAATAACTAACATTTCTTTAATAACTTGTATTTGAGATACCACAACACGCTTAGCTTCCTATTATTGAAATGATAATTCAAGGGAAGATAAGATTATCAAAGAGGAAAATAAAATGTGGCCTAGATGAGAAGCATTAGCATTTGTCCCTTCCTCTCAATGTCTATAATTGAGGGGGATCAGGGGGGTGGGAAAGGGAGAGAAAGAAAAAGAGACAGAGAGAAATAGTCAAAGAAAGAACAAAGGACCAAGAGATGATATAAAATCTTATCAAGAGGATGAGCTTGGCAAAGAGAAAGGTCACCTCTTTCCTCAGAAACTTGAGTAAAGGAAGAAAGAATGGGATTTCATTGTAGAATATGAAGCAATGGAGAAATGGAAGATCATAACAAATGATGTAATTTTCTCAGTAAAGTAGAATTATTGTCTTTTAATATGGGAAAATTGGAGGAGTAGCAGATGAGACTTGACAAAAGAGGAGAAAGTTTCAAAAGACTACTTTTGTAAGGAATATGATAATGAATAAATCAAGCAAAAAGAGAAGAATTCCACGGCTTAGCTGAGATTATAATGAATTTATAATAGATACAGTTGACCCAGCAGTTGGGGTAGTTAGGAAAAGGTAAAGGAAAAATATATTTTAATTTATAAGGAAAATACTGCATGGGGGTAAAAGGTGTTAAGAGTAATAGTAATGGAGTGCAAAAGCTATATAGAAGGTGAAAGGAGATCAAACAAAAGGCATATAAGGAGTAAACCAGAGGGAAAAAGAAAGAAGGGACAGAAGCACTTTTCTCAATTCCATGAGGTGCATTGTGTAAATATTACTGTTCTCATTTTACAGTAAGCACTGAAAACACTAAGCAATTTCCCTTCTGAGGCAACTGTCCATTGTGTGTATATATGTATATATGCATATATGTACATATATAATATATATTATATATATGTAGTTATACTAAAATAATGGGAGCTGCTTAGTCACATTTCATAGCCTGGAAAATATACATTTTTCTATTCATTGGCTTTCTGTACACATGATTAGAGTAATCTCTTGAATTTCCAGATTTCACTGAGGGCATTTTTGTGGTATATTAGAGTTTAATATAATTGATATAATGCTATCTGTGAAGGAAAAATTTTAAAAAATAAGGAAAGAAAGGTGCCTTTTGATATTCTGATTCATTCTCATATTTTTAAGTTTTACTCAACAATCTTTTATGATAGTTGTCAAAACCTTTCACAAACTCATAATTCCCAATAAATATATTTATCCAACTGGGATTTCATTAGTATAGGCAGTATTAGGTGAGAAACTTTTTCTACCATTGGAGACTGGCATAATGTCTACAAACTTAATTTTAAACTATGTCGTAAGACCCTGAGAGGTTAAGCTATTTGCCCAGGATCATGCAACCAATAAGTGTTTGAGCCATGTCTTAAACCCAAGTCTCTTTTATTCTGAAGTCAACTTTTTATTCTTTTTAACCAGGTTGACTCTTACTAGAGCATCCTGAATTATAATATCATAAGTCTAGTATATATATATATATATATATATATATATATATATATATATATATATACAACTTTTTTATATGTATACATTCACCTACATTACATTCACCTACATTCTAGGACATAGCAACCATGAAACTGAGAATAACTGGTTCAAAATATCAAACTTCCAGATGTTTTATCCATATGATACTAAATAACTGATTTAGCATTTGTATTAAATAAAATAAATCCAAAATCAACATTTAGTTTTCAAATGGATACTATTTACTCTCTCTCTCTCTCTTATGTCTTTCTCTTCTCTTTTCCTCTCTTCTATCACTTTTTTCTTCTTTTTTTTTCTTACAGATATATACTTATTTTCAATCAAAGTTTGAACAACTAACAAAACATCTAGGATAAAATTGATTGAAATTCCCATAGAAGTGAAATGTCTGGGAAGATTTATTATTTGGGGTTCAATCGGGCAAAAATGTGAAGTAGTTTTCTGACTGTAAAGAAGTCTCCTCAGAGGTTTTTCCTTATTCACTGATTTGTAGTTATCTTAAATAACTTTTATCAGTTATGATTTAATTTGCCCTTTTTATCTATTGAGTTCTCTGGCAACTCCAGAGATCTCCAATTTTCTTTAATAACTTTGAATGTTGATTTTTCACAATTCACAATAATATTCCTATAATTCCAATATATATAAACTTATATAAATTTATATAATTTCCACACACACACTTATTTTGTTTTTGTATTGCTCGTTTTCCTTCTTCAACATTTTCCTGTTATCTAATAGTATGTCTTATGCTGTTCCAACCATTAACTTCTTTACTTTTCTTTATAAAGGGGTTTATGATTTAAACAAAAAGAAATGATATCCTAAGCAAAATGGGTAAATTCAAAATATGTAAATAAAAAGTAGAAAAAAATTTATCCCAGAAAGGAAAAGATTTAACATTTTCCTACTCTTGGTAGAAAATGGGTATGAGGGGAAAATTTAGCTTAGGGGAGGTGGTTATAAAGGGAAAAAAGGAAAGCATCAATTAAAGGATTTTTTTAAGATGCTAAGGGTCATCTGGAGGAGTATTACTGAGCTTCTAGAAACATTTCACATAATTAGTCTGGAAATATTTTGCCTCCAAATGCTTGACTAACTGGCACTCCTCATGGATATATGACCTGACTGAATGGATTCAATAAGCACATAGCTTGGTGAAGATAGGGAGAAAAAATGAGCAAAATGGAAGCTTTGGGAAAAAAGATGAAGAGAAAGGAAATATGACACAGTGGGTGAATGTATACTTTTCCTTAATCATCTAGGCACATCATACAGCATAATCTCAATGTAATTCTATGTCTACAAAAGATTTACTGAATCAGTTTATTTATTGTCAATGCCACTGTTTCTCAACTAGTGCATCAAAGAATACTGGTTTAAAAAAAGTTCTTGTAATATTATAATATCTCATATTTTCCTTTGCCAGTTTTGACTAGATAACCAAAGGTAAAAGTGATAGTAGATATAAAGTGAAGGAATCATAGAATAACTGTCTATATTGCACATTTCCTTATATCTATATCTATATATAGTTCTAGATTTATATGCATGTGTGTGTACATAATTTTATTTTTATAAGATCTTATAAGTTATTTCTAATTATTTTCTCAGCCTAGGTGGGTCATTGAAAATTCACAAGTGTCAGAAAAATTATTAAACATCATCGATCAATATCAAATAGCAAGTTTTACTGGATTTTTCATTGAATTGATTTATCGTTTTGATAATCTGATCCTGGAATCTACATGTTGTTGGACATTTCTGGAATTTTTTCCTTCTTTAATGAAAGAGATTGAGAAATCTTTACAACTTTAATCTTCTCTGGACTTTAAGCTTCATTACAATCCTTGATTCCTCATGGATCTCCTGCCTTCTGTCTCTTACTTTCATCTTGATCATCCTAGTGTCACAAGGCTTTGTCAATGAAACACAAATTCAAGCAATTCTTGTGCAAGTGGGAAAGGTTTGGAGTAGCTCTACAAGTCCTTGGAGGAAACACAACATGATACAATAGAAAGACAACTAGATTTAGAACCAATACACTTATATTCCAAAATTCATTTCTGCCACAAGATAAACTCATGATACTATACAAGTCTTCTCACCTCCCTGGGTCTCATTTTCCTCATCTGTAAAATGAAGCATTTGTACTAAATGTTTCTAAATTTACAAACCTATGACCAACACTAAAGTAATGGTCAGAGAGCCCCATTACCAGAAGTTCAGTCATCAAATGATAGATAATTTGACCATATGAAAGATTCATGGGCAAATTAGGGGAACATAGAAGAAATTGCCTATAAAAATTTATGTATGGGGAAAAGTGTATGACCAAAAAAGAGAGGGCTTCATGAAAGGTTACATGAACAATTTTGAATATATATAAAATTAAAAAGGATTTGTGTAAACAAAAGTAATGCAGATGAAATTAGAATAGAAGCAGGAAAATGTCAGTAGTGTGGGGAGGAGGCAGAAGGAAGACAAGATAGACCTTCTTCAATTAATAAAAAACAAAATTTAAATTAAAAATAGAGCAATTCTGGTTTGTGAATTCCATGATCATGGAATTAAATTTGAGTTAATATCAAAGTCAATACTAAGAATTTTAGGCAGGAAAAAGATAAGGAAAGTAAACAGATGTTCTATATCAGGATGGAAGAAAATGATTAAAGCATAAAATGTTATAAACAATGAATATTAATATTTTTATCTGTTCCTGTACCTTCCTAACCATCTTGACCTCTTCCTCTGCAAATTTTCATAATAAATTATTTTAAAATACCAAAGAGATAAGTGTATTGTTATCAGGGATGGGAGAAGCAGTAAAGCAGAAAAGCTTTTCCCTATAAGTTAAGTGGAATTTGGAAATAGGAAAATGAAAAACAAGGAGAAGTATCATCAGTCTAAAATCTTAAGGTAACAATCACTGGACCACAATTTGGCTTTTCTGGTTAGGAAAAATAATGTTTGAAAACTAGGGGGGGGTAATATATCTGTACAACATAATAGCATTTAAAAAGGTAAACCTTATCAGGAAAAGTATTCCAGAGAAATTCAACAGCACAAGCAAAAGCAAGATGGACTGAGATATGTTAAAATTATTAGGTGATAATCATAATTGGAGCTAAGAAGTCACAGTAAAACAATGAGATGACTAATAAGAAAATGTGTTGAACAAGATTATGTATATATAACCTATATTAGATTACTCACTACCATGGGAAGAGAGGAGGAAAGTGGAGGCAGAAAAAGGTGGAACTCAAATTCCTACCCCCCCAAAAAAAAATCAGTGTTGGTAACTATCTTTACATGTGATTGGAAAAAAAAGAAAATTAAATTAAAAAGAAAAAAGTGTATTTAAGGCAATGGGGTTAAGTGACTTGCCCAAAGTCACACAGCTAGGCAAATAATAAATGTCTGAGATCACATTTGAATTCAAGTCCAGGGTTGGTGCTCTATTCACTGTGCCACCTAACTGCACCCCCAAAAAGAAAAATTTTTAAAAGAAAAGCAATGATAGATGTTGCTTAACAGAACAATAGCAAAGAAAGGAATGCTCCATAATGTCCTTCCATTCAATGAGTGAATGAAATATGAAGATCCTAAGATACAAATAAATATTCTGTAATTTCCTTTAACTAGAAATGCATTGAGTCTTTTATGTGTTAATTAGCATCTATATTCATCTTTCCTCTAGTTATTGATATGTTTTATTTTGGCCCAGATACTTTTCAACAAACTCAGAAAACATAATATTTTTTAGGTTTTTGCAAGGCAAATGGGGTTAAGTAGCTTGCCCAAGGCCATATGGCTAGGTAATTATTAAGTATCTGAGGTCAAATTTGAACTCAGGTACTCCTGACTCTAAGGCTGGTGCTCTATCCACTGCACCACCTAGCCACCCCAAAAGACATAATATTTTTCCCAGAAATAATTAAGCAAAACTTCCTAATATGATAGTAATTAAAATTCTGCTTTTTAATTTTCTGGGTTTTTTTTTCCCTTTTCTTACTGAGTTCTACATTGGAAGAAGTTGCTGAGGGAATATTAGAGAAAAATACTCTATGAATATGAAAAATATAGGTATCTAGGGTTCTTAATACAGAAAGGAAGATGTGAATAGAAACTTACTTTATAAATGGAAGAAAATAGTACTTGCCATTTAATTCTCAGAAGTGTTTGTAAGTATATAGCCTCTTGATTGGTCTTACCTCAAATCTCTCCTCTTCAATCCATCTTCCACAAAAGTCCCTCTACCCACATCACTTTACTGTTCACAAAACCACAAAAACTTAGACTCTTTAATTAAAGAGAAATTTCTCTGGTTAATGCTTGAAGATTTTAACAGAATGATATGGAAATATATCAGCCTATCAAGAGTGAATATTGTCTACTATTAAATCATTAAAATTGGAAGATATATAAAGATTGTAGCCACACTAAAAGATAAAGATTTAGTTTATATAGTTTTTTCATCTTTTTAGAGAACATAGCCAACAAGCAACATTTTGTGGTATTTAAATTCACCGGTGAGGTTTTGTTCAACCAGATGAGAAAAAATGGTTATTGAACTTCCCATAATTAAGGGAGTCTGACTGATGCATCACCTGTTATCTCAAACAGGCTGTTAGTGTTCTCATTTTTGGATTAGGTTCTTACCTCACCTAGGGGAAAGAACAAGTTACATAATTATTAAGAATTAGTTACATAATGTTTCCAAGATAACAATAATAACTATATAGTGCTTTAAAGTTTTCAAATTGCCTCATATATGTTATCTCATTTGCTAATAGTATGCCTCTTCTGCCTCTAAACCTGTGTACATTTACTACCTTCATTTACCTAATGTGTTCTATCCAAATTGTCCTATGTGTTGTTCTTCATTTCTCACTTCCTAACTCCCTTTGCATGAGTTGGTCCTCTATACCAGGAGGTCCAGAGAGGTCCAGAGGTCCAGAGAGGTCCTCCAAACCCTTGTAACTTCTCCCCTTTGTAATCCCTGGTCTTCAAGATTCAGTCCAACTGCAACCTTTACGATGAATCTTTTCCTGTTTCCCCAGCTGCTAGTGCTTTTTCCCACTCTATTATATTATAATGTTGACTTTTTCTCTAGTAGAAGTGGATTTTGGTACTTGCTCAGATAACCTATGCTGGTGGTGCCAACATGGAAAACAAAAGGGATCGGATTTTGAGGTTATAACTTGTGTGAATATTCTGCTTTGATCTGATAAGGTATTTTAAGGCCATAGTAGCTGTGAGTTTATCTATGCCTATAGTTTTTGGAGAAGAAAGTTCTCCAAATTCTGTGACTGATTACAGAATTGCCTAAAACTTCATAGTTAGGGTTTGCATATAACTACTAAAAGATAAATTCATTGACAACAGAAATAGTTTCATTTTTATCTCTTTCTTTAATATCTAACATCTTTTCTCCAGTCTTTTTAATTTCCATTCTTCATAGGATTTTCTTAACAAAGAGACTGGACTAGTTGCCATTCTCTCCTCCATCTGGTCAGAGAACAGAGGCAAACAGGGTTAAGTGACTTGAATAGTGGCTCAGACCATATATGAACTCAGAAAGATGAGTCTTCACGATTCCAGGTCTAATACTCTAGCCACTATGCCTCCTAGCTGCCTACCTAGCATCTATGAGACCCTAAAGTTTCTATAAAGTGCACCCACAAAAAAGTTATAGTGACCCACCTCAGCAGAAAAAAATCTCTGTCAAGTCTCTAAAAGCTTGAAGTAACTCTGTATCTTCAAGTCCATTATTTTGAGCCATTTTAATGCAAGGACTAAATAACATGTTCCATCCATATAAAATGCATTCTCTCCAATTAGTCATCACCAAGTAAAAATATGACATTTGTAATTGCTAATTTCTAAACTATGTTTAAAGAATGGTAATCCTTTGATGTGCTTTTCTGATTCTTAAAATGTTTGAATACTTTGGATGCTATTCTTTACTCTATATCAGTATGTTTGTGGGACCAAACCAAGGATGACCCATCCATTATGATGATGGGAAAGGACTGTGAAAAAGTACCCTAATTAACAACAGGCAACTCCTTGGAACACTAAAGCATGAAAGACCAGTCTCTTCAAACTACCTTGGTTGTACTACATAGTACAGCAGCTTCCAAAGATAAGAACCAATCTGAATCCAAGGATCATCAAGAATTACTGACATATTGGGGTATGTTTCTAAAGACAGCTAAAAATATACACCTTAATTTCAATAGCAATATAACTGAAGATTGTTGAAATCCTAAATTTTCCTCCCATTGCCTATATTTCAGTGCCTCAGGGACTGATAAAAATTATTAAGCATATGTCTGGTTTGCCAAATTTGCACCATTTCTTAAGGGAGCAGCCAAAAACTTCCACAAGCAAATACTAACATGTCACACATTGTGCTTACAGTTTATAAAATTGTTTCCTTGCAACAATTATATGAAACAAATTGAATAGCTATCCCCATTCTACAGGTGAAAATCAGTTCTGAAAAATGTCATACAACTAGTAAATCGCAAGGTTAGGATGTAAATCTAGAGCTTCAGTTTTCCATATAGGATTTTTCTAGCATATCACCTTAACTGATCAGAGTTTGAGGCCTTAGAGGTCAAGGAAGTAGGACTGCTGTTGGGGTATTTCTGCCTAATGGCAGAGACAGGTAGACTGAAATCCAACCCTATATAGACACCATGAAAACTATCATGTAGGCTTCATCCATTTCATTTTTCTCATAGTCACAGGCTCTGCATAGTGGAGTTATCCAATGTACTGACCTTGACTCTGAACTGTGCCTTGAAATGAAATTGTCTGCCAGGACTATATAATGAAAAATGTTTTACCCTGGGCCTTTGTGGGTGACCTAGCCTTCTTTCCTTCATTGAGTAAGTTTTATGTGTTTTGCTTTGGGTCAGGGACTTTAGCTCCCTATGATGGAATGCATTGTCATGTTTGTGTCTCTTAGAAACAAAATTGTTTGTGGGACCAACTATTGTTAGTCAATGAGTTCTGCAGAAGCTACTGAGATTGAAAAAACATCTCCTTACAGGTAACCTAATCTAATCATTACATGAACAGGGTTCCTTTGTACAATATCCTCAATGATGAGTTATCTAGTATTTGTTTGGAGACCTACCTTGAAAGAAGTTCATTTTCTCTTGATACAGGATAAGTCCAGAATGTTTCTTTAATTCCATTAAACTGACATCTGTCCTTCAGCTTCTAATAGTAGATAGATGGAGCCGAAGAAAACAATACTTGGTGTCAAAGAAAAGACTGTTTCCTAAATAGGTCTAATTCTATCCTCCCTAGAGTTTTATATCTATCATTCAGCTTCAAATGTTCAATGATTCTTCTCTTCTTTCTGTGCATGACATTTTTTATACTAATTTCTTTAGAGTTCTAATTCCCCCCCCCCCAGATTATTATTTTCTTCTTTTTTTTCACTTGAAGCTCATATCATCTCAAGGAACATGTCATTTGCTCAGATAATCTATAAAATAGAGATGAGTTCTTTCAGTCCTTTTACTTCTATCAAAATAATGATCTATACTTTGTCATTCATAGTTGAAAAAACACAAATGGGGAATACTCCAAAAATCTCTATAAAATCCCCCTTGTTTTACATCTTTTTAAGAGGAAGCTTATCAGATGTCTGATTCTTGTTTATGACGCTTATAGAAAATTTCCCATTTGCTATATTTGATTATTGAACTAGGAATGTTAATGGAAGGAAGAGGGGCTTTTTATTTATCAACTTTTTCTTTCCAATTATTGATTATATTTTATCAGAAATTAGAAAAATCTTGCAGTATTTCAAATATAAACATAACCTAATATTACCTATTATTTGTAAGAGAGTCTCAAACTAAGGCTTTCAAACATGATCTCTTGAAGGTAGATTCTATTTTCAACCACCTTCCTCCTCTTCACAGTGATTTTTGTCTTGCTACTTCTCTGTCAGAATATCTTCTGTCCCTTCAGAAGCCCAGCAAGACTTTAGTTATATTAGACTTTTGAGGGTTCCTCCCACCTTCAACAAGAAGCTGGCTTTTTCAATTGCCTTTGATCATAAATTAAAAGATTATTCAGCCTTTGTAAAAGGTCTTGTTGCTCTTAGAATTGCATTCTACTCCTCTCACTCAAGCTTCAGATGTATGTTAATCATGGTTATTTGGGATAGGTCTCTAGTGGAAATAAGTCTGCCTTCTTTCTTTTGTCTCATACTATTTTTGAATTAGGTTTGAGAAGGGATTTGGTCTCTTAGTTTGATGTGAAAATTGTTTGAATTTTAGTATTAAAAATATTGTTATATTGGTGTTCTATGTGTTCCCCAAATAGAACACTACACTAAAGTTTGGGGATGGGAAAGGCAGACATATAGCAAAGAAATCAAAGATGTGATTTTTCAAAGTGTAGACCTATAAGGAGCAAAAAGGAGCAAATACATGAAAAATACTTAATATTTTATATTAAGGGAGCAGCTAGGATACATGGTAGATAGTGCGCCAGCCCTAGAGATGGAGGACCTGAGTTCAAATTTGACCTCAGACACTTCATAATTACCTGTGTGTGACCTTAGGCAAGTCATTTGACTCCATTGTCTTGAAAAAAATTGTGTATTCAGAAAACAAATAAACAATAATACAGAAACAAAATAAACAAATATAAAAACTAATAGATTTGAATCCTGTCCTAGACCCTACACTATGCATGATAGTGTAGAAATAGCATTAAAGAAAGCAAAGATGAGAAGAGCTTCTAAACTTGATCAAATATGTATAAAGCCTGTACTGAAAATAACATAGTTTTGAGGGATTTATTCTCAAGATAATGAAAAGAGGGAAGAATACCTAGAAAAAATCATAGAACTTTTTTAAGCAACTGAGAAAATATCAATAACTACCAATCCATATGCCTACTTTCCTATCTTTTATAAAATCTTTATGAGAATAATTTATACACACATCAAGGGCATCCTTGTGAAGTTATAAATAGGAAATAGCCACTGAGAAATTGTATTTTATAAGACTGCACAATTGATTGAAAGGTACAGAGAATACAAGATCTTACTATATTTAGAACTTGACTATGCAAATGTCACTTTGAAAGACTTTTTTCAATAAACATATATTATGCTGATGTTAAGGTAAAAATAATATGGCTGAAGATCATAAAAAATACTTTGGAGGGCAGCTAGGTGGCACAGTGGATAGAGCACCAGCCTTGGAGTCAGGAGTAACTGAGTTCAAATCCAGCCTCAGACACTCAATAATTACCTAGCTGTGTGGCCTTGGGCAAGCCACTTAACTCCATTGCCTTGAAAAATCTAAAACAAAAAATACTTTGGGAAGTTTCTCAGGTATAGTGTTTTACCAAGAGGATCCCACATTTGATGGGGTCACCACATTTAACTGAATAACAGCTTTAAAACCAGTAGTATGTCTAAAAATCACAGCTTGGCAGCTGTGTTGAGAATGAAATGATGTCCAAAGAGACAATACAGAAAAACCAGTTATAAGGCTCTTACAATAATCCACACAAAAGATGATAAGCATACAAACTAGAGGGGCTGCCTGAGCAGAAAGAAGCGAACATATAGGATAGTTGTTGTAAAGGTAGAAATGACAAGAAGTAACCAAAAAATAGTTTAAAACATGATTCTGCATTTTTCTCTGATTAAAAACACGTCTAGAGTTTAGTTTAAGTAACCACATTAAAGGAAAGACCTTGAAAAACTTGAATGTTCCCAGAAGATGAGATTCTTTGAAATTGGAATGCTGTTCTAAAGGATCCGCTACTATTAATCAGAAAATATCCTTGGTGGTCTCTTTTTGATATTTCACATCCCATTATCTGAAAGCCTACAGGGTCTTCATATTCACAAGATGAAGTATAAGCACAATCTATTACTATCATCACCCATGTCCAATCTCCCCCACTATAATCTTCCTAGTACAAGAAATAATAAAAAAATAACATGTTTGCAATATCTTGGATTTGAAAAAGTTATATGGAGATATATATATATATATATATATATATATATATATATATATATATATATATATATATACTTTTTCTCTTTTGGGGGAAGGGAGAATGGACTAAACCCATTACTTAATCAATGTGGGGAACTACTAATGCAGAAACTCCCTCCACCAATGCACATCAACATCATAAATGAAGCAACAAAGTTTTGGGGAGTTACCTTAGGCACTAAAAAAATTATAAGACTCACCTCTCAACACAGAGCTAATATATGTCAGAGGCAAGAATTGAATCCAGGTCTTCTTCATTTCCAGATTAGTCCTCTATCCTCTATCATTTTATTAATAATGAAAATAATAATTGTAATTTGTATTTATATAATAAATATAATTTTCTAATCATCTTCCTTTCACCAGTACTTATTATAAAAAGGTGTTTTCTCCCATGGTCTGGTTGAGGTAACTATTAGACAAAAGCTAAATTATTTTCCTGTAATTACAGCTTAGAAGCAACAGGGTAGGATAGGCTCAATCCAAGCCTTCTATTACAAAGGAAAGTGTTTAATCTATTGTAATATACTGCTTTTCACAGAAGACTCAGATCTCAATCTGCGAATTCATTTGAAACTTATGAAACAAAGTTTACTAGCCCTGATGATCAACAATTCATCTGCAATATGAAGGAGTTGTACAGGCCCCTGGAAGATAAAAATTACCCATGGTCTGAAACCACATATCAAAGACAGGAACTGAACCCATGGTCTTTCAAACTCCAAGGTTGGGCCTTTATATACTTTGTCATATTGCTTCACTAAAGAGAAATAAAAGCCACTGGTGAGAACTTACTCACCATGTCTAAAACAGAGTCTTTAACCTCGATTAGAAATACCCCAATAAACTTAGCCCATGAAAGAAGACCATCCCATTTATAAGGAGAGAGCTCTTTTTTTCACAAAGGATCTGATTCCTAGTCCTGAAATATTTACTCTCACCAATTGATATCACTGGCTTCTGTAAGGCTTATGGACAGTCCTCTCTCCAAGTTTGTTTGTTTTTAATCTTCTTTGAATAAAAAGGATATGAATCCCTATTGTGCTGAGCATAAAAGATGTCTCAAATATTGATATGCTGATTCTGGCATCATTCTGTCCCTATGAATCTTGTAATTTCCACCTTCATGGGTTGTGTGAACTTCCTGATTTCTTAATTCTATGCTAATCTAATTTGATTAGATCCCACATCCTGAGACAGCAGAGTCATGGTCTATATAGAGCCATGTCTCTCAACTATTTCTAATCTCTAGGCTAATTCCAACTCCTATTAACTTATCTTATCCATCCAGTCTATTTCCTCCATTCCAACTGCTTTGAACCCAGCCACCTGTTATTCAAGACAAATCATCCAGCAAAGGGAACAATCAGAGAAGTAACTCAGTAAAGCACTTTGAGGATAGAAACAGAAATTGGAGGCAAAGCAAATACTATAAACTTATGTAACACAAACACAGGAGGTACAAGTAGGTTACCAAACCCAAAAAGATGGAAAAAGCAGAGGATTCCAAATCTCAGAATCACACACCAGGAATCATAGTTGATCAAAACTTCAGAGGTCATGTAATTGAAATTATGCTTGAAGAATTACATCTATTATACACCCTAGAAAGAGGATGCCCAAATTTTCCTTGAAGACGTCCAGGGAAAGGAGAACTCACTATTTTCCAAAATGGCTATTTCCACCATTAGATGACTCTAAGCATTAGTCATTCCAAACATCAAGCCTAAATTTGCACCATGGCTTATATTCACAGGCTCTAATAGGTTTTTATTAAGAGAAAAATACATGAGGGAAGAGACTATGCCTAAAAGGGAGGGTGTATATGTGTGGGATGGGGGGGGTCCTTAAAAATCAAACTGACTTTACTGAAGATATCTTTCTATAAGATGCTCATACATTATAAGACATATTAACCTCAGCTTACCCCAGCCCACTTACTTTCCTTACTTTTCTAGCAATGTGCACCAGTCTGTCATGATGAAAAAGTTTTAGAGATCTGGCTTTTTTAGTCAATCTGATATCTTAAAAAAGGCTACAGCAAACTAATCATTACATTCAGCAACACTTGTTCTGCAATAAGATGAATTTCATTGTTTCCCTACTTCTGATCATGCAAACACTTGCAAAAACCCTCCTGACCTTCATTATATGTAAGCACCTATTTATCAGTTAATATGGAACTATAAATAAATGTGCTATTTTAATAAACTTCTGAATAAAACACTGAGAAGGTATCACCTTTTATTTCTGTGTTTCAAAAAATAATTAGATGAGTAATAATCATGGTCATACCTGAGTCCCTGATATCAGTCAACAAAAAAAAACTTTATTTTACAAACTGAAGTAGAAGGTAGATTTCTGAGAATGGGAAAAATATTGCAACAAGCAGACAAGATGACAGGTCAAGGGTGAACTGTGCACAATGAAAAGTTTTTATTCATAGAAACTGACCTATTTTAGATAAAAAAAGAACCAAGTTGCTGCAGGGTAGAAGACAGGCTAGCACCTGGAGAATCCTGCTGCTCCTATACAGTTGGCTTTTACTTTCGCTATTCTAGATCACTTATTAAGGAAACCATAATAACCATCATCTTTTACCTGGACCATTGCAATAATCTTCTAATTTAGCTTCCCTTTTTCAAGTTTTCCTCTCCCTAGTCCTTCTACCATCCCAACTTACAAAGTGATTTCCCTAAAATATGAACCTCACTATGTCACTCCACAATTTGACAAATGTGAGTGATTTTCTTTTAACTCTAAGATCAAAGTTATTTTTTTGTTTGACAATTGAAACTCTTCATCACTTGAGCCCATCCTATCTTTCCAAAGATTTTAGACATTTCTATCTTCCAAGTTCTATCTTCCATGATGTAGATATGCTTGGCTTTCCTGTTTCTTGATCACAAGATAATCTATCTCCCATCTCCATTTCTATGTGTTGGCTATTCTCCATACCCACTTATGCTCTTCCAAACTAAAACTTCGAAATAAATAGTTTCTTTTATGACAACTTAAGTACTACCTCTTCCACAGTCTTTCTTGATCTGTCCTTCTTTCCCAGCTACTAACACTATCCTCTCTCAAGCTACATTCCATTTAGTCTATATTTATCTTGCAGTCTGATTTAGATAGATAGATAGGTAGGTAGGTAGATAGATGATAGATAGATAGATAGATAGATAGATAGATAGATAGATAGATAGATAGATAGATAGATAGATGTAGATATACATCTATAGAGAGACATAGATAGATATAGATATATAGATATATTGTCTCTTTCATTGGAATGTAAACTTCTTGAGAACCAGAATTGTTTTTTGTATTCCCAATACAGTGCTATGATTAACATAGAATCAAACAATAAATGTTTCTTGAAAAATAACTAATTCTTTACATATGCTTTCTACATAAAGGGCACAATATTTTATGTTATTTGATTTCTATCTTCCTGGAACAACATTCTTATATTGATGGGGCTAATTATTAGTATGAAGTTTGATTAATGAGAAGAATGTTTCCTAAATTGTTTGTCATGTTTCAATAATTGTGAATAGCAATGGGAGAACAATGCCACTCCACAATTTGACAAATGTGAGTTATGCCTCTCCTGTCTTAAGTTCATCAGCTTCAGTCTCAACATCATACTAATAACTACCACCATCTTCAGTCTCCTCTTTCCTCTGATTGGAGGACTGAAAGGTGAAATACCAAACTCCTAATTCTTTCTTTTATAGAGGGCAGAAGCTAAACTTTTTGTCTCATTTGTCTCATTCTGTATTTGCTGTCCTATCTGTTTCAACTCAATGGAGTAAATTCCCCAATGATCCTCAGCAAGCCCCCTCCCCCAATTTCTTTCCTATCTCATTTTGTAGGTTGTTTTGCCCCATTAAATTACAAGCTCCTTGATAGTAGAGACTGTCTTTTTTAACAATCATATGCCTATCATTTATCACAATGCCTTGGCAAATATTTGATTGATTGATTCTTAGCCTTCATTATCAAAGAAGAGCAAAACTTCATCACTGTTAGAAACAAGTTACATGTCTTACTGTGACTTCTCAGACCAATATGAGTTTAGAATGCTCTAACACAGGACAGACACAAATAATCCATGTGAATACCTGAGGATGATACCCTAAACTTACATATATTGCATTTCCTTTGAATTGCTTCAATTCTGCTTCACTCATAGAACACAGCACCCTCTTTGATGAGGGCACGCCATGATGAGCAGTTCTGTGCCAGTGTCTTCTATGCTTGCACATTATAGACACTTAAAAATGTTTATTGGATTAGATTGGAAATGTTAGGAGACTTTTCATTAACTATAACATAATTTAACTTATACCTTAATTGATTCTGACTCCCAAATCTATTATCTATCCAATTCTATTTTCTATTAAATTTTGGTCCTACATCATGAACTACTTAGAAGACACTTTGAACTGATGCTCCATATGCATCTGAAATTTAACATGTCTAAAAACCTAACCCTCTACTAAACTTCCCTATTATTAATTTTTTTAGAGGGTGGAGGGGTTGAGGCATTCAGGCTGAGTGAGTTGCCCATGGTCACACAGTTAATGTCACTTTTGTATCTGAGGTCATATTTGAACTCGGGTCCCCCTGACTCCAGGGTGAATGCTCTTTGCACTGTACCACCTAGTCATCACTTAACTTCCCCTTTCCCCATTATTGGTTTTTTATTTTGTTTTTGTTTTTAATTTAAAGCAATGGAGTTAAGTGACTTGCCCAAGGTCACACAGCTAGGTAATTATTAAGGGTCTGAGGTCAGATTTGAATTTCGGTCCTCCTGACTCCGGGGCCAGTGCTTAATTTTTTATGATCTCTTTGAGATATAGACCTTGTATTGCTGGACCAGAAAGTATGCACAGGTTTTTGTTTTGTTTTGGGTTTTTTTGCCTTTTGATCATAATTCCAAATTGCTCTCAAGGATGGTTGGATCAATTCACAACTCCACCAACAGTGTATTCTTGTCCAGTTTTCCCACATTCCTCCAATATTGATCATTTCCTTTTTTATCATATTATCAATCTGATAATTATAAGGTGGTATCTCAGAACTGTCTTAATTTGCATTTTTCTAATCAATAGTGATGTAGAGCATTTTTCTTATGATTATAGATAGTTTTGACTATTTATTTATTGGGTAATGACTTATTTCATATAAATTTGACTCAGTTCTCTATATATTTTAGAATTAAAACCATTATCAGAAACATTTGCTTTAAAAATAGTTTCCCAGCTTTCTGCTTTCTTTCTAATCTTTGTTGTATTGTTTTTGTGGGTGCAAAACCTTTTTTAACTTAATGTAATCACAATTATTTTGCATTTTGTAATGTTCTCTAAATCTTGTTTGGTCATAAATTCTTCCCCTCAAGGACTTTAAAATTTTATGAGAAAGACAAGAGATGAAAAGAAGTTGAAATGTCTAAAGGGGATAGGGAAAGTACCTGCTGTGGAGATGTGATGCAGGCTTCCAGAGGAGAGTGCCTTGGTTAGAAATTTTTATACAAGATAGACATGAAGAAATCAATTAAAAAGAAAGGTTTATACAAATGTATATTTACTTCTGAGAGGCAATAAGACACTACATGGAGCTTTGGAGATTCAGTCTTGATTCTGACAAATATTGTCTATATAAGGATATATCATATATTCCCTTAGCATCACCAGGCAGTCCTATAATAGCTGATGATCGACATAAATATCTGTATCTAAAGTGTATTACCTGAATGTGTGCTTTCTGAATTGCATGCAGACATTTATTACAGAAAATCCATTAAGCACCCCTTGGAAGTGTGTTAGAGATTTCATTAAAATCTCAAATTTCCAATATCAGATTGGATTGATTATTCATTAAATAAGGATCCTGAAAGACAGAGAATCTGTCACTCTGTCTTCACACACACACACACACACACACACACACACACACACACACAAACACACAAACATACAAATACACAAAATCAATAGGTAGAAGATATTTTCAGTTTTAGCTACATTTTCACCACTGAAAGATTCTCTTGAACTATAGCATCCTTTCCTTGATAAATTCAAAATCTTCCTCCATTGACACAATTTTGAAAAAAACAATTGTTTAAAACAAGGAAGACTGATGCTTATCCAATGAAAAACTTTGAAATATATTTACAAGAGACATTGCTAGTATTTCTTTTTCTTAGGTAAAAGATTTATAAGTTTGACCTGTTGTCTGTGTTTTTTCTAAGAAAGAAACAAGCTGAAAGAATCAAGGGTTCACAAAATACTTTTCTTTTTTAAAATGTTGATGTTTCAAGAAATTTAGAAGGAATTCACCTGTAATTCATAGCATTCCTCTCCTTCAAATAAACTTGAGAAATTCATATTAGGATCATTTTCCAATATGATTTTTTATTTTCAATTTCAATTTCAAAAGTAGTTGCAGAGAAATAATTCTTTAGATGTTATTTCAGTCATTATGGTATTTTTCCTTTACTAGAAGAGCAAGAGAGACAAATAAGAAATCAACAAAGAAATTCATGTTTGGTTCGTGGGTAAAATAACTTCTATTTCTCCAAAATCTGGATGTCATTTTTAGAGTCATGAACAGAAATGGAATTCAGTTTCTTAGAAGTAACTGTCATTATTCCAAATTTTGAAACACACAAATGAAATATATTTTAATTATTTGCATTATTTCCCTTTTACTATTTATTTAGAATATCTTTATTTCTCAGTCAATACCACTGGTGTGAGATATCTACATTGATCTAAAGGACTGGATTCAATTAAATTTGACAGAATGAAGTATTAATTATATTAAAGTTTAATGTTGGCTCTCCGGTTCTTCACATAAATAAAAATTCTATCAGATACCTACGGTCTGCATCCCTAGCTCCAGCCTACTAAGGGTGCCTGGGAGAACTTGGAAAGAGTCTGTGATTGGCCCAGAACAATTCATCTTTGTCTGATCTCCAAAGCTCAGGAAATTACTCTCTTAAGATAAAGAAGAGACCAATTTTAACATGACAGAATAAGAGGTCATAATAAAAACTAAACATCTTTAATTATGTCAAAGCTTTCAGCAAGTGTGCCAAGTAAAGAAAAGAAACAAAAAATAATTTTATGAGGAAAAAATTATCTCAGAAAAAAGGTCAATTACAGAAATTAATAAATCAAAAAAAGAAAGACATTTCAACATAATGAATAAATATTAAGAAATAAAATAAGTCAAAGAAAAGATATCAGAAAGATATCAGAATGAAATAGCATCAACAAGAGCTCCAGAAATGAAGTTAGATCTATCACAAGTTTACTCCAATAGGGATAATGAAATCATTCTGAGAAATAAGAAAAGATCTGGCATATATAAGGGGTGGAATTGAATCAGTAAGGGAAAACATAAATGACTACAAGGTTTCACTGCTTCAAACATTCAGAAGAGAATCATAATAAAATTGAGGACTCCCTAGGGGAATAGAATTATCCTAGTGGGAGAAAAAACCAGAAGCATCAGAATAAATAGCTAAATCAAAAACTCCTGTCCTGGGAGAAGATCTGAGAGATGTAAAATGGGAACCTGAGAATTATTGGTCTTCCAAAGAAAATGTGAACCAAGAATGACTCTGATTGTAAAGTTTTCTGAAAATCAAATAACAAAATTTCCTGAAAATATTGACAAAATATAGCAGAGTTCAACTGAATCTGTGGTGGGCTGATTGAGAATGTCAAATTTAACTCCCTCAGACAGATTATCACAAACTCTAAAATTTCAATATTAAAGAAAGGTTTTACAAATGGCTAGAAAGAAAATGCACTATAATTAAAGCATACATCCAAATTTCTCAATATTTCTATACAGTCTAAGAATTGATGGAATGAAACTGTTATAATGTCTGTTCTTCCTTCTCAAAGAAGACTGTGACAGCAGGGAGGTGATGTCATCACAAGCATGTGAATTAGATTTGAGTGAGGGGGAGCTGTGCTAAGTCACCAGCCTCATTTCCTCCTCCAGAGCCATCTTGATCAAGTGGCCAGATATGAATCAGGACTACAGGAGATGCCTCTAGATGCTGGGCAATCAGGTTAAGTGGCTTGCCAAAGGTCACACAGCTAGAGATGAATTTTGCTGAAAATGAAAGAAAAAAAATCATCAAAATATTATCAGAAAAATTCAAAATGTCTTTTCAGGAGAGAATATGGTTTTAAAGTAAACAAAAGAAATTCAGACATTCCATCTAGGGAAACTAATTGTAGTGATGTTTTTTGATATGCAAATCAATCACCAGTAGAGTCTTAATAAGCCAAGCCATTGAGTATTAAAAGCCTATTAGGTGTTAAGTATTGCTAAGTGCAAGTGAAACTAATATAAACAAAAACAAAGAAGTCCCCTCCCTCAAGGAACTTACATTCTAATACGGGAAGAAAACAAACAAAAGGAAGTTGAAAAGAGGGATTCTGGGTAGTCAGGTAAGACTGTTATGAAGGTCTGATATTCAGAAACACTGTTGGAAAAAGAATGGAGGATAGCCAGTTTGAACTCATTTTCAAACTGGAAGCCTCCGGAAAAACTCAATAATGAAGGGGGAGGAAAACTGACAGCTGGGTGATCCTGGACAAGTCACTTAGCTCTGCATGCCTTAGTTTTCTGTCCTGCAAAATGGGGATAATGGTAGCACCCATCTCCCATGGTTGTTTGGAGGAAAAACTGATATAGTATTTGTAAAGCATTTTACAAACTTTAAAGTACTATAAAAATACTAGTAATTAGTAGCAGCAGCAGCAGCAGTAGTGGTAGTAGTAGTAGTAGTAGTAGTAGTAGTAGTAGTAGTAGTAGTAGTAGTAGTTCTATATTCTTTCTCTATATTTGAATTTGGCCTTTCTTTTCTCTTATTTTTTTTGTTGATGCTCCAGCTATGAACTTTCAGATAAATTTAGTGCAGAGTCCAGTCTAAAATAATATTTAAAAGAGAGGAGTACACTATTGATGATAGTTTCATATAATAGGGTAAGAAAACTCATTTACATATATTATTTAAGTCACCAGATAAGCCTTAAGTTCCTCAAGTGACATCAAGAGGAATATTATACAGGTTAAATATATAGGCTATCCAGTCTCAGAATTGCAGAAAGATTCCTTTCATTTTAATACAAAGGATCATTTTCATAAGGAAAATCCTTAATCAGTAACATAATCCTTATGATTCTTTGACTAACCTGCTCACAGATAGCACAAGGGCAAATAGGTTGTTTTTTATTATGTGTTTGATTATTTGAATTTCCTTGTATAAGGAATTGGGCTGTCTAGAATGTTTGTGCCACTCTAACAATATTTGGAGACAATTAGAGTACAGTTCAAAAGAATATGTGAGCTCTATTCCAAACAATCACTTAAGCCTGGTATAAAAGTTCAGTCACCTTCGATACTTAAATCCTATTCCTCCGTTTACATCTGGATACAATCCCTATTTGAGTTTAGAAAGGGGTGGGGGGACGGTTGAATTTAATAAAAACAATCACTGAAGTTTGGAGCATTAATTTGTCCTACTACCATCAAGTACCATATCTAGCTGGATTTTTCATTTTCAATTGCTTTTTGTTATATTTTTTTCCCTGTGTCAAACTCTCCCATAAAACTCCATGTGGCTGGAATCAGATTACATTGTAATTGATAAATGCTTAACAAAATAAAAAAAAAAATACAATGTAGTTAATGTTAATTTTTAGATTCTAAGTTAACTTGCAGCAGTAACTGCACTACCCAATTTCTACAACAGATCTGAAGGCTGAAAATAAGTTTTGGGGTCCCTAAAGTTTAAGGATAAATAGGGACTTAATTCTTTTGATCTTCACAAAACTGAAAAATAAATATCAGAAATAAATTCAGTAGACAATGTTTACATTTTAGAAAGTAACAAAGGCAGGAAAAGAGCTATGAAATTATAAAAGAAATGAGTTAAAAATAAATGGTAAGGAAAAAATCAAGAGCATATATTTTAAGTAGTTTTACTTAACTAAAAGAGAATAATCCTATCAAGGTCATATGCTACATTGAATAGATCACCAAATCAGAGATATAGATCCTCAATTGCAACCTCCCTTCATTTTACAGTTAAAGAAACTGGGGCTGAAAATATTAGATGACTTACCAATCAATAGTCACATAGATTGGGGTTGTGTGTGTGTGTGTGTGTGAGAGAGAGAGAGAGAGAGAGAGAGAGAGAGAGAGAGAGAGAGAGAGAGAGTGCAAGAGAGAGTAGCTATACAAAACAGAGCTATAATTTTGTTGTTATTCAATAATTTCAGTTGTTTCTGACTTTTCTTGACCGATTTAGGGTTTTCTTGGAAAAGTTGTTGTGGTGATTTGCCATTTCCTTCTCCACCTCAATCACATATGAGTAAAATGAGGCAAAAAGGATTAAGTGACCTGCCCAGGGTCACACAGATTTCATCTAGGGCTACATTTGAACTCAGGTCTTTCAGATTACAGGCCTGGCATTCTATCTCCTGCATCACTTAGCTGCCAAATGACCAACTATATCAAAAAAATTTATTCAAAGAAAAAAAAATTATCTGCTCTGATCATGATATAAAAGAAAGACATTCTCCCATTTTGCACAATAACATGTTACAATAACATTCTCCCACGTTCCACAAAAACATTTCAAGATCTGTAAATCACAGCATACAAAGTGGCCATTGCCACTATAATGACCCTGGGAGAAAAGGATAACCTATCACTAAAGGAAAAGTTAAGTTCTATGTATGGAAATCCTGCTAAGGATAGGCACCAAGTACTACCATTGCAAAAGTGGTTTTTTGGTGTCACTGAAGATTTGCAAAAAAGACACTGGAAGATTGCATCAATATTTAGCTGATAGATACAGTTGAAAACTTGAGCTCTCTTTTGCCTAATTAAAGATATGTACAAAATGAATTCCAGAAAGCAAAAGAAATTCCTGATTTCCTCAATCAGAAATTAAAAGTGTAGAATTAGACCAGTGTGGAATTATAACCAGAATTATAAGGCAATATGCAAAGTCAAAGCATTGCAAAGAACCAAATAAACAAATCTGTCTTTACCAGAAACTGTATTATAGAGGTTTGAAAAAGAAATTAAAAAGTGCCCTAAAGATGGGAGATGAAGAAAATATCTGGTTAACCTGTTGGGCAAAAGAAACCCCCAAAAATAAAAGTATGCATTAGGTCATATGGGAAACTTAAAGTAGTGTGTCAGACAGAATGAATATGACAAAAGGAGTGCTTAAAATTTGGTTCTCAGCAAATGGTGTAAGGGGTGGTTGAAATGCTTCAGTGATTCATGAATTACTAGCAAAGCACTTTACCAGCCTATTCTCCAATGTTTACTAGACCCCATCTTTCATTGTGGAAAATGTTACATATTTATTACTAAAAGATGAAAAAAAGAATGACCCATCCAAATAAATGTCCATTTTGTGTTTTAGTACTTTATACAATATACAATACAATGGATATTCAAAATAAAAAATAATCTATGAACATTTTTAAAGAAAAACAACATATAAGCTGAGGAATAAGCAAAAGTTTACCAGAAAGCCCAAGGATTACAAAAAAAGTAATTCACTATCATTTCAATGATTACAGAACTAGGCAATTGAAAATGCTGCATTTACATCACCTATACCTGCCTTTATTTCATTTCTACAACTGTGGCTTAGTCATATACTTCAAAAATATAAAATGGATCCTAGAATAGTGAGCACATTAGGTGACACAGTGTCTAGAGTATTGGACCTGTAATTAGGAAGAGCTGAGTTCAAATTCAACCATATATACCTACTAACTGCATGACCCAAGTAGTTTTCTCATCTTTAAAATATCTGTGACCATTTTATGACCATTTAAAATGGTTGTGATAATAGCATCTACTTCCTAGGGTTGTTCTAAGGATAAAACAAGATGCTTTCTAAAAAGGACTTTGCAAACCTTAGAACTCTATTTAAGTGGCCTTATTATCACTAGAATATTTTAACTACATAAGGAAAAATGTTTGCTATTTAAAATATGTCATTAGCTTGACAATATCAAGAACAATTGACAAAAATACAGCATTTTCTGTAGAGATAGCTTATGTTCTCTGCATTTCTGTATAGACTTAAATTTTATTACAGTCAAAAGCAACTGAGCATGGCTTTAAAGAAGGGTGATTTTGTACATGCTAAATGTACTATCATCGTGAAGTCAAAATTTAGAGAAAAACATATTTAGATAAATTAATTGGGGCTGTAATAATATAACTTTGGCAAAATATAGTAGATGACAATTTATCTAGAAGGTGTCTGAAAACAAAACATAACAAGAATGTTTGTAATATAAACAACTAAGAGACTCTTCACCCCATTACAACTACAAAAAGATCAACTTCCAAATCAACAAAGAGAAACATAGTTGAGAATACAAGATCAAAAGGTGAAAGATTTACAGAAACAAATCTGTACACCACTTTACAAAGCAATTATAAAGGGGAGAAATGGGTATAGGCAATAAGGAGTGAATTATGAAGAGTGTATGGATACAGATTAGGGCATGATAAGGAGGTTAAAGGAGGTTAAAGAAGAAAACTCTCAATAGAGCCATGTCATTCTTTTTTTTTTAACCATTTTGAGGTAAGGAATTGTGACTTTTTCATCATTGTTTCCCTTGCAGCTAGGAAAAAAATAAGTGGCACATAGTAGGAATTTAACTAAGATTTGATGAAATAGAAATGAGGGAACAGAGATATATAATATGAGTAGGATTTATAATAGGAAAGGCATAATTTTAATAATGGAAAGGAAGAAGTTGTAGTAATGGAAAATGTAAAAAAATCTGATGAACTAGACTGGCATTTTGTGTCACCTCAAACCTTGATGTTAGGAACTTATCATTTCCATTTACTAATGCTCCTAGTTCTTAATTCCCTTTTGATGGCCTTGGACACATTCTCATTCCATCTTCTTGAGCTGCCAGATTTCCTTTTCTTTTCCTTTTATTTATTTTGGCGACATTTCATTTTGGAGATAAGAAATTCAGGAATGATGAAGATTATAACTTTTTTCAAAAATAGTGGTCCCAAGTGAGTCATTTAACCTCCATGGACCTAAATTTCCTCATCTGTATTATTGGGGTTTTTTGCAAGACAAATGGGGTTAAGTGGCTTGCCCAAGGGTACACAGCTAAGTAATTATTAAGTGTCTGAGGCCATATTTGAACTCAGGTACTCCTGACTCCAGGGCCGGTGCTGTATCTGCTGTGCCACCTAGCCACCCCTATCTGCATTATTGTTATTGGAGTTCAGTCATTTTGCACTCATGTCTGACTCTATGACTTTATTTGGGGCTTTTTTGACAAAGATAATACCTTCTCCAATTCATTTTACAGATGAAGAAATTGAGGCAAACAGAATTAAGAGATTTGTCCAAGGTACAAGCTAATAGGTATCTGAGATCAAATCTGAACTCAAGAAGATGAGGCTTCCTAATTCCAGGCCAGTAGAACTTTATTCACTGCATCATCTAGCTACCCCATCTGTAATATAAGAAGGAGAAATTCAGTGATATGTAAAGTCTCTCCCTCTTTTAAATCTATGATCCTATTACCATATTTAATGGTAATGAATGACCTCCATAACACCAATACACAGATCAAGTTAGTTAATACACAGAGAAGTAAGAAGAAATTTTAGAAGGTTTCCACTATTTTTTAAAAGATTAAAAATCATAGAATTGGTGGATTACATAAACAAAATATTCCTTGATGGAATCCACATAATCATGCTCTAAGACGGGTCAAGATAGCTGACAAGTTAAGAACTGGTTTTACATTTTAACTAAACTAAAACTTTATTCTAAAATATTAAAAACTATTTTTAGCTCATGGGTTAGATGTGACCTCCTGAGAAGTTTTCTGACTTCAGTCTGATGGAAAATAATCTGATATTTCCTCATTGAGATTTAGATAGATAATTGTTATATTTTTAAACTTTAAAAAATATATGCCTTGTGTGTGGGTTTTTTATTGGGAGGTGATTTTTTTGGATTTTTTTTTTTGTTTTTCTGGTTCAGGGTCCTGTTCTCCTTCCACCAAAACTCAGTGTGAAAGGATCAGCATTTACTGACAGTTTCCTTGTTGGCCATAGCTTCCTTTACTTAACCTGAGACAATTTCACTCATAAAAAGCTCCAGACTCGTAACATCTGAGCTTTTCAGAGTTATTTGGAACCTGAGACTACTTGAGGTACTATATCCTGATGATAGATATATCATAATATCTATCCATCCATCTATATCTCTATACATATACCTATCTATATCTATAGACAGACAGACAGAGAGAGAGAGAGAGAGAGAGAGAGAGAGAGAGAGAGAGAGAGAGAGAGAGAGATCAAGACCGGGTGACTGTGTACATTTCTTTATTGTATAAAAACACTTCCTTTGTTAAATGTTTAGTGACTTATTGGTGCCTCATTTAGTCCCAATATCAAACCTGGACTTTGGGGGCTCTGCCTTTAGAGCTGTGCCTACCACATTTGGAGATGGAATAGTTTTAAAATGTGTTAAATTAAATAAATGCATCTTACTTGTAACTCTATTACTGTTTAGTCAAAATGAATTATTGCCACAGGGACCATGCTGTCAAGAAGTCCTTGTAAATGAAAGAACAGAAGGCAGTGTGAAGCTCTGGATCAAATGCATTTTTTTTAATTACCACTAGGAAATATTAAAAAGCATATTTGGAGTGCTGCAAGATCAAAATCTGATTGAACTGAAAATATGTAATATTATTTTTACTATCTTGAATAGCAGTAGGATACTTCAATTCTCCTACTATGCTTGCTCCTACTATGTTCACTCAACTGATTAGATGGTAAAATGAATGGAGTGCTCAGCCTGGATTGAGGAGTTCTCAAGTTCAAATTCAAATTTGTAGAATTATAAATCAGAATAATGTATAATATATATACTGATTTGTAGTGCTGTATATGTATCTATGTATGTGTGTGTGTGTGTTTTTAGAAATATATGTATATGTATATATAATATCCATGATAGTATTCTTTACCTACTAGCTGGCAAGTCACTTAATGTCTGCCTGCTTTAATTAAAAAATAATGTAATTATAGTATTTTATATTATGATATTAACATATGATATATAATCATATCCCCTATTATATATTTTATAATAATGATAATAACACTAATTGCATCAACCTCATATATTTGTAAGAATCATATTTATAATATTTGTAAAGCACTTAACACAGCTTGGTGTACATTAGGTGCTTATTAATGCTTATTAAATGCTTATTCCTTTCACACACATATCCTCCTTTCTCAGTGGATAAAATGAGGTAATATTTGTAAAGTACTATAATAGGCACTATACAAATGCTTATTAATTTCCCTTCCTCTCAAAACAAAACAAAATATAAAAAGCAGTCCCTGCCCTCAAGGACCTTACATTCCACTAGTGAATACAAGTTCTTGCTCTAAGAAACTGATGGTCTGTACACTGAGAGCTGATTCAGTTATTACTCCCATACCAATAATCATTTCTCGTGTATTAAAATTAACTTCATGTTTGTTAATGATATTTGTTGATTCCTGTAGTAATTCCTAATTCAATATTTATTAAATATTTATTATGTACTTAGTTCTTTGTTAGATGCCAGGGATATAATTCAGTTTAATTTTTCAAATATTTATTATGCATTTATTATATGGAAAGTATTTTGCCAGATACTGGGGAATAACAATAATGATAATAATAATGATGAAACAATAATAATAGTTTTTATATAGTGCTTATTATGTGCTAGTTTCTGGGCTAATATTGGGTCACATGATCCTCTTAATCACATTGGGAGGTATCATCATTATTCTTATCATTTTACAGTTAAGGAAACTGAAGCAAATAGGAGCTAAATGACTTGTCCAAGATCATATAACTCATTAAGGGTCTGAGACTAAATTTGAACTGAGGTCTTTCTGATTCCAGACCCAGTGCTCTGTCCCCTGAACTACAAAGTGATTAGGCACACAATTCAATTGAACTATCACAAATAACCCAAACTCTATGTGAGGCAAGAGACAAAAATTTAAAAAATTATAGTCTGCAAGGAATTTACATTCTACTTGAAACCATAACTTCCAAATTTTGACAATATCTTCATTGTTGTTCGGGTAGGGACTTCAATCATGAATAAGGAGTCTCAAGATGTGTCATCCCCAACTCTCCCCAAATTCTATAATACTCATGATCTATAAAATTGTCATAGTTCTGCCATTTCTATTAAACCTCATATTTTACTAACCATTTTCCCTATAAAAAGTATATGAAGTAGAGAGTACAAAGACCATTATGTCCATTTTACAGAAGAAAAAACTGAGACTTAAAAAGAAGTTATTTGTCTGTGGTCATATTCATTCTTTATATTGCATTGTAACAATTCTCTTCCATCCCTCATTTTTCAAGCAGACCAATTTCCCACTCGTTTTGATCCCTAAATATTCCAATAGCAAAGGCCTTCTTAGTCTTCACCTCTATCATTTTATATTCCAGTAATCTTAAATATTGAGATATGGAGTGTGTGGGGTCTCTCACTAAACATTCATCCACTTAGAAATATACTGGTGTTTTGGTTGATAGTCCAGCCCATACAGCCCCTTATAATACCCAAGGGTCAAAATCCCACAGAAGAAATAAATCACAAATCATAGGTGAGGGGCCATGCTAAGTGCTTGGAGAGTGTGAGGAATAAGAAAGAACTGTACCAGTTTCTTGGTTTACATATTTGGTTACAACTTCTAGGGATATAATTGCAGAATCTGTCCATTTAACATACTTTTTCCAGAAAGTGATGTCAGGAAAGACCCTAAATTTACAAAGAACTTGCCTCCATTTCCTTATTGTACTGATCCTTTATCTGTTCTTCTAAACCTTTATCCAACCAGCTTGGCTAGCTCACACTGTCAGCTGCATTTGACCCCATCACCTGAGGGCCAACATCCTATTTAATTATTCTTACCCATGCAATGATTAAAAGCCCAGATATATCCTTTTTCTCTTGGGTTGACCTTGTGGTCCTTTACCAGATGAAATGAATAGGTTTCATCATTATTTAGTCATTTCAGTCATGTTCAACTCTCCATGATCTCACTGAGGTTTTCTTCTTCTTAACTTCCATTTATTAACTTTCTTGGCAGAGATACTGGAGTGGTTTGCCATCTCATCTTCCCTGATCCTTTTCCAATGGAGAAAACTGAAGCAAACAGGGCTAAGTGACTTATTCAGGGTCACACAATTAGTAAATGACAGAGGAAAATTTTTACTCTAGAAGATGATTCTTCTTGACTCCAGGCCCAACACTCTATCCACTGCTCTACTAGCTAAATTACCTGACTAGATAATCTGAGCCCAGCCTTTGGCAGAGATGATTGATATGGAACCATACCTGCCATGGCATTGTTCCCTATGTGAATGAAGATTAAAGAAGTTAATCAGTACCACTTCTTGAACTAATCCTACCCTCTGGTGGCCTGCTTAATCACCCTCCAAAGATCAGAATTGGGGAAGAAAGGTATATTTCTTAGAACCAAGAAAACTTTGGAAGGAAATTGAAATCTTCTCTGGGTGCCTGAAAGAGGAGATTGAATTCAAAACAAGGTACAGATATTTGGACATGGTTAATGTGGGAATTTGTTTATCTTTCACCATGTCTAGTTGTTTTCCTGTTTTGTTTTTCTTTAGCAGAAGGTGGGGCAGAAAGGAGTGAAACTAAATGCTTGCTAATTGAAAAGAAATTAATAGGAAAGGGGAAAAAAGAAATTGACTTTTAACTCCTCCAATATGCCCTAATCTGGTTATAGCATTAAAATTTTGCAGTCTTAAAGGTCAGTCTCCCCAGGTATTATTTGTAGGGCAACTAAGGACTAAAACAAGTGACCCTTGGACAACTCTGATCAACATTTTTGCATGTTATTCTACTCAGTGAAGTCTTCTGGAATTAAAAATTAATGTCCCATTGTTTTAATCCATTTCTCTCGAATATATGGAGGAGCATGCTTATTATTTTAATAGTTTAGCTCTTAATTCTTTATTTCTAAACAGTTGCAAATGACAGCAAAATATTTTTAGGTATTGCTACTAAAGGACCCTTTTTAGCAGAATTTCTCTATCACTATTTTGTGAATGATTGCATAGTTGTTGTTGTCCAATCAATTCAATTGTACTTGCCTCTTTGTGCGTTTTTTCAGGGCAAAGCAGTTTTCCATTTCCTTCTCCAGCTCATTATTTTACAGATGAGGAAGTTGAAACATGTGGGGTTATGTTATTTGCTTGGGGTCATACAACTCTTAAGTGTCTGACACCAGATTTGAACTCAGGAAGATGAGTTCACTATCTGCTACATCACTTAGCTGCACTAGTTATGTAGTAGTAGTAGTAGTAGTAGTAGTAGTAGTAGTAGTAGTAGTAGTAGTAGTAGTAATAGTGGTGGTGGTGGTGGTAATAGTAGTAGTAGTAGTAGTAGTAATAGTAACAGCAGTAGCAGCAGCAGCAGTAGTAGCAGTAGTAGCTGCAGTGGTAGTAGTAGTTGTAGTGGATGGAGGTGATAGTGGTAGTAGTAGTAGTAGTAGTAGTCATAGCAGCAGCATTAGCATCTAGTATTTATATAATGCTTTAAAGTTTGCAAAGCACTGTATAAATATTATTTCATCTGATAAGACATCATTTCTGGGAGGTAGGTGCTATTATTTTATTGTCATTCCCTCTTTTATACATGAAGAAACCAAGGCAGAAAGAAGTGACCTACTTAGGTCACATAGTCATGTCTGAGGCTGGACTTGAACTTAGATTTTCCTACCTTTAGGTCCATTGCTCTATGTACTTACTGTACCATGTAATTATGTCAGATAAAAGTAAGCTAATTCTAAAGCTGGATGAAACCTTAGAGTTCTTCTAGTATCTAGCTCATTTTTTGGTGAGGAAAAAGATGTTAAGTGTTTATTCAAGGTCACAAAGGATCATACACAAGCATATCCAGGACTCAAATCCAACTCCTCTGATCCCCCCAATCAAGCCTTTCTCCATTCTGACCAACTCACAGCTACCTCCTGTCATCAAGTGAGCATAGCTATTGGTCCTTCATCTCGGAGTGAATACTTGGCTAGACCTCAGGGACTGCTTGGTGTCATACCACTACAGAAAGAAAGTCCTTCTTTCCTAGATTACCCTCAATTTTTCCTATAGCTTTCTTGTTTGTACACAGTTGTTTGATCAGTTTCTACTCTTAGACTATGAGGAAAGCAGGGACTGGGGGTTTTTTGCCTGCATTTATATATCCAGTAAAAGTTCCAGGAACAAAGTAGATAGCTAGTGTTTTCTGACTAACTGATTCATGACCTAAGGCATGGAAACATGTGTTTCATGTATGTGTAGAATAAGGAGGAACTTTCTATTGTCCATTGAAAAGAAGGAAATAGGAAAAAAGAAAGAAGAAAAAGAATATAATTTCTGCTTCCACATAAATCCTCTGAGGGTTGTTCTATGTGATTACTGAAACTGAAATTAATCTCATTTAATTTAAACTTCAGGAAACTGAGGATCAGAGAGGTTTTGTTCTTTGTTTAAGGTCACCCACATAACAGGTATCATAGACAGAATTTTACCCATATTTAAGTTTGGGAGGTAACTAGGTGGCATAAGGAATAGACATAACTGGAGTTAGAAAGGTCTGAGTTAAATCAGGCCTCAGATACTCACTAGCTACATGACTTTGGGCAAGTCACTTAACTCCATTTGCCCCAGTTTCTTCATCTTTAAAATAATGAGCTGGAGAAGGAAATGCAGTATCTTTGCCAAGAAAACCCCAAATGAAATCACAAGAGTCCACATTTCTGCAACAGCTCAACAATAACAACTAAGGCTACCATCAATGATTATAAAGTCACACTGAAAATCAATTTTAAAATTTCTCAAATTGATTAAGAAATAATGTGTTATATGTTACAATAGTATCATTTATCAGTGCACTCTATGAAGAAATATGATAGTAACCAAATGTCAGACTGTGCATCTATAATAGTCTACATCTTGACTTCATTTTTATCATTATATGCATTCCTGAGGTCTCTGTGAAGTGAATATTGAATCTTATTTTCCTACTAACTTTCATTATAATTTCAGAGGTACTGTCTCAGAAAACATTTCAGATTCAACATGCAATAAAATTTATATTTCAGAATCTTAATTCTCACTTCAGAGAAATATATAGCATTAGACTTGCCCTTGGAGTCAGAAAGACCCGGTTTTCAAGTAATGCCTCTGGCACATACTAGCCTTGTGACTCTTACAGTCTTTTAACTCCTCAATGCCCCCAGAAACTTCTTCAAGACTTCAAGTTCCCAATGAGTTGCTCATCTAAATCAGTAAAGGGACTTTCCACAGAAGATATTCCACATGCAGATGAAACCACACATCTGGACCATTCCCCATTGAAACATCCCCAAAGGTGGTCAGTTCATTTCAAATATTTATTAAGTCCTCACTTTGGGTCAAGGATTGTGAAAAGTACTGAGAACAGAAATTCAAAATAAAGACACACTCTTGGCCTTGGGGAACTTTCATTCTGAGAACAACATATACACAGATAAGTCAATACAAAATATAAACAAAGATAAATACAAAATAATTTGGCAAGAGAAAATAGGAATGGTCTTCTATAGAAGGATCCACCACAAGTTGGAAGTAAGGAGAGAAGGAAAGCATTCCAGGTATAGAGACAAATGGTACAAAAATATGGAAACTAGAGAGATGATCTCAGATTTGCTCTTCAGTTGTTCTTCAGTCTTGTCTTATTCTTCCTGACCCCATTTAGGATTTTCTTGGCTAAGACACTAAAGAAGTTTGTCATTTCTTCTCCAGCTTACTTTACAGATGAGGGGACTGAGGCAAACAAGATTAAGTGACTTGTCCAGGATCATAAAACTATTTAAAGTGTTGGGAGCCAGATTTGAACTCAGGAAGATGAGTTTTCCTGACTCCAGGCTTGCTACTCTACTATATTTCAAATCCCATTTTTGATGTTTACTATCTCTTCAATAAAATGGAGGCTGGGGGTTTAAATTAGATGGCATCCAAGGTCCCTTCTAACTCTGGATCTATGAACTCATAAATGTCATATTTTAGGAACAGAAAGTAGAAAAGCTTAACCAGAGTGTATGTGATGGGGGGAATGACAGGATTAAATGCAAAATCAGTCTTTAAAAAAGAATAAGCTGAAGGATTACTAAGGTCTTCAAATGCCAAATAGGATGACATATTTTAACCTAGTGACAATAGGGAGGCATCAAATCTTCTTTAGCAAGCAAATGCCATGGTGTAAGAAACTCAGAAGTCTCTTTAAAAGCCCCAAGAAAGTGCAAAAACTCCTGGCAGGAAAGCTGAATCATCTTGTTAAAATAAGATCAGTGGCCAAATGTTGCTTTTCCTTCCTGGTAAGAAATTGGAATATCAACTAACATTCAATTCGCTGAGAAGCCCACCTTTACCAATTGGCATAAATCAGCATCAGTCTCCCCAGGTTCCAAACTGGGGCTGTTCATTTAATTCTCCATTTCTATAAGAAGGTCACATGCGTCATCTACCTGCATTATCTTGATAGACTTTTTTAAAATTATTCCAGTATATGTATCATTCTCATTTAATTGGACAGTCAAGACAATGTAAATTCAAAGAAGATGATGGATTGGGGGCAAAAGACTTTTTTTTAAAAAAAAATGGCCAAAGTGACAATTATTTTGCTTTGATTATGCCTATTTTTTACAAGTTTTTCTCTTTTGTTTTTTAATAAAGAAAACACAATTAGAGGAAGAGGAAAGAGAGTTTATTTAACTGTGAAAAATTTAATTTAATTTTTTTAAAAAGAGAATACAAATGACTTTGGGACAAAGATACTTTTTGTTTTTCTCTCTATTTCCTTACTGTCTAGCACAGTACTTGGAACATAATGGATGTTTAATAAATTATTTTTTGAATGAATTAATGATGGTCCATGTCTCCATGTCCTTTAAGGTTTAAACAATGACATCTGTGAATGCCTTGACTATTTTGCAGTGACTTCTGGAAAAATTAAAGTCAAATTTTGATTGAATCTTAAGAGCACAATCTCAGAGACATTCTAAGAGTAAAGGTGCCACCCTTTTTTCAATTATCAATAAATGTTTGTGCATATAATAACTTTAATAGTGATTCCAAAGAGGCTCTTATCAACCTACTTCTTCAGCAGATTTATAGTGTTGCCAGAAAAGCTCTTCAAAAAACAATTTTAACCATTCAAGGAAGACAGATCTTCTGTGAATTCCCTAAAGTGGTGGGAGTCAGATATAGAAATCTTAAACTAATCTAACCATAAGGGAGTATGTCCAAAGAAAGGCTAATTTGTCAATCAAGTCAACAAGCACCTATTGAATCATCAAATAACCCTAGTAAATTTATAAGTCTTGAAATACCTGGGAGAGGATATACACTAAATAATATGGCATACCAGGCATAAGATTAGATACTAAGAGCTGGAAAAGGTATCAGAGAAATCATTTAGTTCTCTTTTATCATCTTCCAGAAAAGGAAACTGAGGACTAAGGATGTTAGGTGATTTAGCCAAATTCTAACAGGCAATAAGTAGCAGGGCAGTTCTTTAATCTTAGGCCTCTAAACCCAGTTTTGATTTTCTTTATATCATCATGTAATTAGTTATGTCATCAACAAAAATTTGAATTTATAGATATAATTGCAGGAGTGAGTTGAGGTACTAGGGTTCAGGCCATTTCTCAAATAAAATGTTTCCTTTTCTTGAAAACAATAGGCATTAGCCTTTGACCAGGGAGTGTTATGACTTTGTTTAGAGGGATTAATAGGTTAGTTTGTCTCTAAATGATGATGGTTTATGGAACATCCATCAGCTGCCTGCCTCATACTTGTACCATTATCTTGTCATAATGACATTCAGCAAGATTGTTGATGGGGATTATCCTGCATGCCCTTCCTAGAACTATCCCCATATCAACTCTATAATTTTTCTTTTCTCATAATTCTCCAAAAATATGAGTGCTTAAAAAAGCACTCCTAACCCTCTGTGGCCATTTCATACACTTGCCTAGAAGCAGTATGCCTTCTCCCTACCCCCACTCCCAAGATATTGTGTTGAAAAAAAAATCTAATGCTTAAGATGACAGGTTGTGATTTAACAGTCTCAAAAGATGCCAGTCACACTAAATAATTCTCCCAACTCCATGCCTTTACACTGTTTCCTCTCTTCTTCCCTCCCCTCTCTTCTCCTCTCCTCTCTTCCCCTCCCTTCTCCTTGTCCTTCTCACCTAGGCTTACTGGACTACTTCAAGATTCAGTTCAAATTCCATCTTCTCTTGGAGGTCTACCCTATCCTTCCACCCATTCCATTGCCTTACCTCTGATACCACCTACCACTAAAATTATATACAATAAATCTATATAGTTGCATGTTTTCTACCATACTAGAAGGTGGTCATCTTGAGGGCAGGAACTGAATTTTCTTTGTCTTTGTTTACCCAAAGTTTAGTACAATTCCTAGGACACAGTGAATACTTAAAAACTGCATTGTTGGCTTATTATTTGACGTTCCATTCTTACTAAAAATTCCATCAATTTGTCCCTTAATGGATAAAATCAAAGAAATGGGTGCATTGCATCCTGAAGACCACAGATAAAATGGATATATTTTTATCATAGTATATTGGATTTAGAATTAAGAAGACCTGGGTTCAAATCCTATTTAGACACTTACCCTAGACAAATCATTTAGTATCAAATCAAATTCCCTTGGTCTCATAGGTAAATGAGGTTGGACTAACTGCCTAGTCTAAATCTCTAGTCCTATGACTTTTTACCCACAAGGAAGGTTAATTTATTAAATTAGTCCCTTGTACCTTGAGGTTTATGGGATTAAGATAAGAAAAATCAAGTTGTAATTGAGATTAGAAAGACAAGCATAGTAGTAAGAAGCTAAAACCTAGTGGAAGACAGAAAGAGCAAACACTGCCTTTCATTTCTAGGATACTTTCCATTGCATAACTACTAAGCCTCCCCTATGTTTACCCACCACCTCAACCCCTACTCAAAGTTCAAGGCAGCAGGAATTACCAGGAATATGGTATTTGCAAAATGATCATAGCTGTCTTAATGTTGAGGCTGATGTACTGAAGGAGTTTCTGCCCATTTGCTATTGAAATAATCAGAGTGATTCTGTGTTTTTTTTAATTACGCTATTTACATTTAATTGATTTTGTCTTGTAGCTACCTAAGTCATGATTCTTAATTTCAAAACTTAGTTCAGAAATTCAGCCGGCCTGTAATTAGTTAAATTTAAAAATCCAGGTCCCCTGCTAAATCACTCAAGGAAATCTGTTAACCTTGAAGAACATTGGTGAGATTCCGATTTAATTTCTTTACACCACTGTGCTAGCCTTCAAGAATTCTGGTTTGTTATTCCAAGAAGTCTGATCTACTCAAACAATGAATATTTCTTAGTCACAGGATGAAAGCAAGAGGTTGTTGCTGTACCCTTATTTCCAATTTCCAACCCATCATGTGGTTCTCTGTGCCTCAATTCTGTAACCAATTATATTAATTTAATCATTCATGTTAACAAGTTTTTATAACTAATCATAACTTCTTCCTTACCTAAAAAGATCTGCTAATTGTTCTGTACTTGCCAGAATCAATAACAGAGAATTGTCCCTCTCATTCAGGATTTTAGCTTTGCAGGAGAAACTGAGATCCTATGTATTGGTAAATTCATGTTTTACTAATAAATTTATCATGCTTAGAATTTGTGCCTCAATTTACATTAATATTAACTGTTGCATTATTAGACTAGTCAATAACCAGCAAATACTCTGCTCTTCTAAACAATGCCATTCAGAACCAGCTAACAAGCAAAATTTATTTTCCCATTTGACCTAATCTTAAACCCCATTTACCTCAGCCCCACCTCAACTCAAATTGTATCTTTCTTATTCCTTCTCCTGCTATATCATCTGAAAACAACTCTATTGTCAAGATAACTTCATTGTCCTTAAATCCCTCCTTTAATATATTTTCCAGCTTGCAATAATCTATGTTCTTCCTAAAGATGTTGCAACTTTAAAGTGAAAGCTATTGTCTTATTTCTGTGTCTTATGAGAAAGAGGGAGAGGAATTGGAATGTGCTTTATTCACCACTACTCCTGCTTTCCCCCATAATTCAATAATATCTTTCTCCTCTTCCCCTCCCTCTCCCTCCCTCTCCCTCTCCCTCTTCCTCTTGTTGGAACTATATAGGAACTGAACTAAGTTATAATAAGCTTGATCCCCTTTCCCTCCTCAAATGTGAGGTGGTGAGGGAAGACTATGCTGTCCTTGATGAGCAAATGAGCAATATATATACATTATATATATGTTTGTTATTATTTCTTTGAAATTAAATATTCATTTGTAAAAGATAATCCAACCTTTAGTGACTAAATAGAGCTGGAGTGCAAGAGCAAGAAACTATCTCCTATACCCAAGATAATATCATAGGGGTAGTGGAGACATTTGCAGAGAGCTTAGATACCTTATTTGCTCTTAAGAGTATTGGAGAGAAACCATCTGAAGGAAGAAAAACAAAACAAAACAAAACACAGAAAACCCCAAAACACACACAAAAGCCCTTCCAAATCTGATGAACGCTTTACAAAAATTATCTCTTATGTATCTCTTTCCTTTAATCCTAATTCCCCATGCTAAAAAATACTAATTTGTAAACATATTTGTCAATATATGTATGTTTAGTGCTAACCTGACTGCTTCCTCCTGAGGGGAGGGGGAGATGGGAAGGGAGGGTGGAAGGAATTTTTGTAACTTGAAAATATGCATGTGCATATTTTTAAATAAATAATTTTTTAAAAAGAGTACTGAAAAGATGAAAATGTAATCTACCTGACTTGCAGATAGTGAGGAACAGAGGTAGTTACTTACATATAGAATCACTTTTTAGATCTTGTCGGCCATCTCTTCTAAATGATTCATTTTACAGATAAGGAAACAGAACTAGAGAAGTGAGGGCCTAATCTCACAGAAGACATGACAGAAATGGGATTTGAACCCACATTTATGTAACTACAAATCAATATTCTTCATACTCCAACACAGGTCCCAGGATGATTTTGATCCAACCTACTTCATACATCCATCTCAACATTAAGCAAAAATATTTCATTTAATAAAAATTCAAACTCTAAATTTATTCTTTCTCATTTTCTCACTCTACTCTTTGACCTTTTGTCCTTCAATACTAGCCAGTTTCCAATTCTCATCCTTCACAATCTTGACTCTCTAGTCCTTTCAACAAGGAATTGTCTTCCATCTCTGAATTCCATTCCCTCTTGTTCTTGCTTCTTTTATCTTTCTTTGTATCCACAATGTTTGCATGACACATAGCAAGTATTAATTAATGCCTATTGACTAAATGTCACTGTTGATGCTCTGCTAGTAACTAACCCAGATCACATCTACCATCTTATCTTTTCTACTCTGACTTCAGAGTCGCCAAGTACTATGCCTTATATACACCTATTATATGATTGCTGTATTTAGCTGAATTGAATTAGGTCATGAAACAGTGTAGATCAAGTTTAGTACAAATTCATGTTATCTAGCCTCAAATAAATCCTCATGAATATTGGGATGTTTACCAATACAGAGGTCTTATTATTTTTTAACTATATACAACCCAATGTTTATATTCCATTAAAATTCCAGTAAAATAATTTACAGTCTGTTTCTTTTTTCTAGTTAATCATATAATTTAATCTTTTCATTTTGAGAGTAGCAAGTAACCATTTTCATTCCCATAAAAATATTTCAAAAATATTTCAAAAATATTTCATGCATGCATTTCCAGTTGAAATAGGATTGATGAATTTTCACTGAATTGTAGGGGGATGCTTGGGTAGAGTTTGAAATTGGCTTTTTTGTTGCTTTTAGATTTCTTTATTCTTGCTCTGGGGGTCATGTATCTGAGAGTAGGAAGAGAATATTTGAGATAGACAATGGGCACCACCCCTATCTTCAGTACAGTAATGTGTATACAGGACATTAGTGGTGTCCATTAATACATTTAGATATTGAGTAGATTCTACCAAAAGGCAATATTACTTTCTTGAGAGATATGTTGCTATTACCACGCTGTCAGTGCTGATAATAATAATGGAAAAGTTGATTAGATCTCTGGTTTATTATAATTAAGCATTTGCTAAAAGTGAATTGAGGCTTCCTGTAGCAGCACTGAACAAAGAAATAATCTAAATCCAACTGAACTTTTACATGAATTCCTGCCTTAACTCTTATTTACTTGCAGAATGTACTTTAGTGTCAATTGCTGTTTCTATAACTTCACACATTTCACATTTATCTTTAAATTTACCTAATCCCACATCTCTGCAAAGTCAATAATGTTGAACCATATTCCCTATACTATGTTCTCTCTCCTCTACCATTCTATCACACACACCCAGTCTCAGTGTCCTCCCCTAAACCTGTCAATCCAGTGCAATAAGCGTGTGTTGTCTGTGAGGTCAGATTTAAGCTTTCTTCAAAGCCCAATAAATCTACAGTTGTTATTTCAACCGTAACCTGGCCAAGATAACTTTGTTATGCTTTTGTTTATAGGACTCCTGTCAGGATAGGAAAGACATTGCTGAATTAAATGACATGGTAAGAGTATGATTTATTGCAGACACTATACTTTTAAGGGCTATATATATATATATATAGTAAAATGGACTGAGATGATAAACAATGTTTATTCATTAAGTGAAGAAAAATCAGACATTTCCATCTACATTTCCAAACTTGAAACTGGAGTGCAATACGTTTGTCAAACACTTAAAGGTTCCTATTTGAAAAGTTTAATCCTACAAGAGCCTTCTTCCAAGCATTTCATTCTCTCCGTGGTTTAAAAGCAGTTCTTAGCATTAGGGCCGAGAGGAAACCTAACTCCAAAGAGGAGTAAGATCATTGATTTCTCAGATATTGATAGAAGACTCCTGAGTTCAGTTGAGAAGTCTTTAACAGCATGACTCTTAGACTTTTCCAGTAATGCTTTCCAGGCTTTCATTCTTGATTTCCTATTCTTTGAAAAAGTTTTACCCCTCCTATTGCTATTGTTGTAAATTTAAATGTCGTGAATTCCATATATTTAAAATTCTACAGTCACTCAAAACCCCACTTACCCTTTGTACTAGGTTATAATCTTTTAAATAGTATTTTCTTTTATAAAAATACCCCCCAAGCATGTGTATAACAGACTAACAATATATTAAAATACATGAAATATATGAAATATAATCATAGCATTTTCAAATTCATCAAAACCAATCCCTTTGTTTTGTGTATAAGAGACTCAGAAAGGGAAATGAATTGGTCAGTCACACAAGTCAGCAGTATATAAACTGGCAATATTCCCCTAATTCCTAACCCACTCTGAACCATGCTGTAATAATGACTAATATCAATTAACAGTAGTCAAATACCAACATAAAAAGATATTGTCTCTCCCAAAATTGAGTAAGCTATATAGCTCTGTCAAACTCCTAGAGCAAGAAAGAAATGCTATAGTTAAAACTCTTCTATTTATCTCAGAAAGATACTATTTGGAAAGCAGCCAAAGTACAACCCATGTAAAGCTATATTGGCCATAACTGATTACTAGTTTGCTCTAAGAAGCAAATTATGAGTCCAGCACTAGTGTATGTTCCTCATCACTTGTAGCATTCATGATCTTTTATCAGCTATCTTTCATTTACAAATGCTTTTCCAAAGGAACCCTCATGAAGACCCAAGGAAATTATATGTCTTGATGACCTATATATGATGTGCTTACTCTCTATTCCATATGGGGCTCTTCTTATCTTTATGAACTTCCACATTCTCATCTGTATAATGGTTATCATAATACTTATACTAACTATAAAGTTGTTATAAGGATCAGATAATATATGTACAACTATTTCAGGAGGTTCAAGTTTATATAACTTATTTTTACTACCATCCCTATCATTATTACTTTAACTGTTCTTTTTTAATTTGAAAGGAATGAAAAATGCCTCACTGTAAGAACTCTAAAAGAGGAAAGTGACAATGAAAGACAAATTCATTTGCACAAAAACTGCTTCTTTCCCTAAAACTCTTATCAGTATAAAGACAGCAATCAAAGCCACCTGAAGAGGATTAGAATCTAGGGTCTGCTGAGGGTTCTTAGAACAAGCAGTGCAACCAAAATGGGGCAACATAATTCAGATGATAACTTTCCCTGTTAACAGTTTTTGCTTATTTAGCTTTTGTTAACAATTATCTACTCTAATACTTTATTATGATATTTTATGATATTTTTATTTATAGTTATTATTTTATTATGCTTATTAACAGTATGAAAGCTTCAAAAAACCTGACTTCTTAGAGAGTCAGAATTTTGTCCTAGAGACAATGGGAAGCCCAATGAAAGTTATTAAACAAGACTATAGAGAAAACTGTGCTGTATTTACTTTACCACTTAAAATGTGTGTGGCTGGAGGCAAGTTGCTTAACATCTATGGACCTCAGTTTCTCATCTCTAAAATAGGGGTTCATATGGAGGAATGCAGACCAAAGTATATTATTTTCAGGTTTCAAAAATTGTTTGTTTTATGTTTTTTCTTTCTCATTATTTTTCTTCTTTTCTGTTCTGATTATTCTTTTATAACATGACTAATACGGAACTAAGTTTAGCACAGTTATACATGTATAACCTATATTAGATAACTTACTGTCAAGGGGAGGGGGAGGGAAGGGAGTGAGGGAGAAAAATGTAGAACTCAAAACCTTAAAAATTGATTGTTATAAATTACTTTTGCATGTTTAAATAACTAAATTCATTTTAAAAATAGAAATAAATAAATATATAGGTGTCCAGACTTGATGACTTTCAATACACTTTCAAGTTCTAAATGCTCCATAAATTCTGTTGTTTTTTTTTAGTTTTTTGCAAGGCAACTGGGGTTAAGTGACTTGCCCACAGCCACACAGCTAGGTAATTATTAAGTGTCTGAGACCGGATTTGAACCCAGGTACTCCTGACTCTAGGGCCGGTGCTTTATCCACTGCTCCACCTAGCCACCCCTTCCATAAATTCTTTAAGAGAAACAGAGACCACTGTATTTCACAGACCCAAGACCTAAGGGATAACAGAAAATGATGTATATAATCACAAGAGGAAAAATGCTGAGATGTTTCTGACTAGAAGATGGTGGTCAATTCAGTCTTCTAACTGGAAATCCTGCCTAAGGTGTCTCATTTTAAATGGCCTCCATTTTTTATGATATGTATTTACCTAGATCCTATTTTAATCCTGACATTTTTAGTAAGAAGCTGAAGCGAGATTTGGTTAATTAGTTCATTATAATCATCTACTTTGCTATCAATTAGCATGATGGTTTTCCAAGTATGGTCTAGGGATTACATTGCACCCACAAGAGTCTTCCAGGTGTCTCATGGATACTAGATTAAAGTATTCATATCTATATTATGTCATTTTTCTACACTTTTGTTTCCAGTGTGCCTAGATCCACTTTTTCATTTATTTTTTAAAAATCCTCTGAAGTGATAGCCCTTGTTTATCAAATATTATATTAATTCTGAAGAAAGACTTTCTTGCTCTGTCAAACAAGAGGAAATGGGCAGAATATTAGGTTACTTTTGTCATAGCAAGGAATGTAGTTAGAAAACGTTTATCTCATCACTAGATTAACACATTGTATCAAAGTCATTGCTCCTCAGTCATTACATGGAAAGTCCTCTTTTCAACTAACCCACTCTTGTTAGTGACACTATTATCTTTGAAGACATTGAGAGACCTAAGTTTAGAATAATTTTCTGTTAGTTTCTCTCCCTTAATTCTATACTGGAGTATCACTAAAACCTCTGGACTGTCCTTCATTAGATTTCCCAGGTATATCTTTTTTGTTACCATAGCAACAAGTCCTACTATAGACCTTAATCATATTTCTCACAGCATTTTGTTTGTACTTCTCATGGATTTTTCACACTGTACATTTTACAAATTCTAATTCAAATTTATTTGCATATGGCTCATTCTACTTGTCAATACCATTGGACAAATGAGGAGACTATCATCTATCAAGGCAGAAAATGGCATGATTAATGTTTTCTTCCACACTGTTCTGCCTTGCCCTGCCATTACTGAATCTCCCAGAAGGAGCTTGACCTCCTACACACAGCTAAGGAGCAAATGTTTGCACTGTCACTTCAGTCAAAGTATTTAGGGGACAGTATTATTTTTGTTGTACATAGAATTTCCAGTGAGAAAATGAGGCAACTGCAAAGACCTGACTGGTTGAAGAAGAGCAGAGAAATACATCTTTAATGTGAAGTGTTTAGTCCTGGCTCTCACTTTTCTAATGTGATCACCATTTTAAGTAAGGGATTATTCACAGGTGCTTGAATTAGTTGATGGTTAAAACTGTACTTTTCCTAAGACTGTACACCAGTGTGCACCAGAATTAATTTAAGTGATAATGAAGTGTTGTCTTATGGTCAGATTCAGTCTATATCTACCTATTTGAATTGAACCAGTTCAGATCCTTCTCAGTTTCTTGGCCCTCGATTAGAGTTCCCAGTTGAAATCCATAATGTTCCCTTTCCTCTTCTAAATTCTACAATTGGTACCATATATTCCATTTGCATAGTGCCTTTTACATGGCAAGGTTTTGTAAATTTTTGTTAAATTTAATATTTGACTGAATTGATCCCCCATGTATGGTTGTTAGCTCTTTTGTCACTGTCCTTTATTCTTGATAATCTTCAAAACTCCTCTTACCAAGAGAAGAAAGATTTATCTTTCTCAAGTGCCCTTTTTTATCATGTTATTTCTTCTTTTCCAATTCCTGCTGTCTATGGCTTCTTGTGGAAAATTAAAATTCTTGTTCATGAGTTCCAAGGTTCTCTATCAACTGCCCCCACACATTTACTTGTGTCGTTTTTCCCACTATCCCTGCTATTCTCTCTACCCTAGTTAGGCAAAATGAGAAATATGACATTTCCCTCAAGTGATAACAAAAGAAAAAGGAAAATGTCAGGTTTGCCCATCCTGATTCAAAGCAGAATGCTATCAAAGGAAGGCAAAATAAAATCTAAGCCTGCTAACTTGCAAAGTCTCCATACTTGTCAAAAATAAATTGATGATTAGATAAGAAGTCTTATGAATAGCTCAGATGTTTGGCTGTAATTTTAAAAGGAAAACTATGAATTGTCCTGATAAACATTTTTTTGTCTCCATCTACTGGAAGCAGAGCAGTTATACACACTAATTTAGAAAAGTATAAAAATGAAGTCAAGTTTTGACTCAGTAAGATATGTCCTTTCTATACAGGTAACAGATTCAGAACCTATTATCTAAGGATAATTGAAAAGTGAATGATTCAATCAGTTTTAGAAGGATTAGGTCAAATGAAGTAGGTCAGTAGTTCACATTTCAGATGATAATGGAGTTAAACAGCAGCCTCTGTCTTCCAAAGCCTAAATACTTAAGATATTCTCAAATTGTTAGAGAGGAAACACATGATATTGCTCAGAGAAGAATGTACTTAACTCCTTTGTAAAAGAAGGTCTTGGGATGTTATAGTTGTGTAGGAGTAGTGCTGTCCATAGATCCTGGAAGAACTGAGATACCCTCTTTTAAAAATCTGTAATCAGATTTATTGAATAAAACATTCTGTTGCTACTTACTCCCTAAAGGGATAGAGGGAGAATGAATGTTTCTCTGTTCTTGTGAGATGTCAGTCAAGCAGCCATGAACATCAGACATCACGAGACATTTTCCTTTCAACTGTAATTTTTTTTTTCTCAGTGACAAAAGAATCTAAATCTTCTTTGTTTTTTTTTTTGAGGAACAAGAGGCATTAAATACCAAATTAAGATCTAGACTAAATGAGAGTGATTATAAAACAAGTGACATATTTCAAGAAGTCAATTTCTTAAAGGTTTGCTCACAGTTATGTACATTTTGAAGCTCAAAGACATTTTCGATCATGTAATTTATTTTGGGGAAAAGCAACCACAGAATGTCAAGACAGCAAACATTTGAATGAGATGAACTCTCCCATGAAATGGAAGCAGATAGCCTAATATATTAAAAGCCAGAATGGTATTCTTTATTTTCCCTTAGTCCTAATTTCCCTTGCATAAAATGACTAATATGTAAGTGTATTAAACACAAATACATTTGTACAACTTTTATCAGACTGTTCATCTCCAGGGGAAGGGAGAGAGAAGGGAGGGTAGTAGAAAAATGTGTAGCATAAATCTGCAAAAGGATGAATGTTGAAAAACAACCATAACACGTAATTGGAAAAATAAAATAAAATATAAATTTAAATATATTTTTTAAAAAGTCAACAAACATTTTTAAGTGTCTACTATGCGGCAGACATTGGTGCTAAAGGCACAAAAAAGCAAAAATTAATTCTTCTCAAAAATTTCATAATCTAAAGAGGAAGACAATATGAAAATAAGTATGTACAAAGAAGATTCAGTATAAATTTAAGATAACAGAGGGGAAAGTGCTAGAATTTAGAAAGACCAATAACAGCTTCTAGCAAGATGTGGAATTTTACCTGAGGCTTAAAAGAAACCAAAGAAGTCAAGAGGTAGAGATAAGGAGGGAGAGGATTCAAGGCATGTGCGATAATCAATGAAAATGTATGGAGTTGGGGTGCCTAGGTGGCGCAGTTGAAAGGGGCAGCTAGGTGGCGCAGTTGATAGAGCACCAGCCCTGGAGTCAGGAGTACTTGAGTTCAAATCCAGCCTCAGACACTTAATAATTACCTAGCTGTGTGGCCTTGGGCAAGCCACTTAACCCCATTGCCTTGAAAAAACTAAAAAAAGAAAAAGAAAAAGAAAGAAAATCTATGGAGTCAAGAGATGGAATGTCTTATGTGAAGAATAACATAGGCCACTGTCATGTGGAGGGAGAAAGGTATAAAAATGCTAGAAAAGTTAGGAAGAAACCAGATTGTGAAGGATTTTAAATGGAAGATTCTATATTTGATCTCAGAGGTGATGGGGAATCACTGGAGTTTACTGATTGAAAGAGGAGTGACATGGTCAGATCTATATTTTAGGTAGGTCACTTTGATCACTTGAGGAAAATCAACTAGGGTAAAGAAAGATGAGTCAGAAAGACTACTCACCAGATTATTATAATGGCGCAGGCATTAGTAATAAGGGTCACCTCCAGGGTAGTAGTAGTAGTAGTAGTATCAGAGAACAGAAGTTGCAAAGGTTGAGTCAATAGACTTGGAATGAAAGTGGATATGGGAGTATGAAAGAGAATGAGAAGTTGATGAGAACACCTAATTAACAGTCCTGAGTGACTAGGAGAATGGTGTACCTTTGACAGAAATAGGGAAATTGAGGACATTTGGCATAGATGAGGTCAATTTTAGACATGTTGGTTTAAGATGTCTATGAAAGATCCAATGCAAGATAGGCACTAGATAGAATAGCCCTGAATCTGGAAGTTGGGAGAAAGGTTAGGGCTGGATCTGAGTATCAGTTACATAGAGATAAATCTAATGAATCCATTGAATTTCATTGGCATTGATTCCTATGGAATCAGAGATTCCAATCAATTTACAGGAACTAATGAGATCAAGAGAAATAGTATAGATGGAGAAGAAAATAGAGATTAGTATAAAAAATTTAGTTTTACAAGCAATTATTCTTGTTAAGATAGTCAATAAGCTCACCATGTAGCAGGCACTCTGCTAACCACTAGAAATACTAAAAAGAACACAAAAACATAATTGCTGTCTTCATATAATTTCCTAATGAGAAGACTGTGATGCTCTGTATTACCAAGGTGGGAAGGAGCAGAGATGTTAGAAAATAATACTTCCCATGTCCCCTTCTACATTTAGATGGACAGTTAGATACAACAGCTCAACAAATAAGCTACAAAGCCTTGACTATGCTCCATAGACTCTCAAAAAGAAACAGAGTACACAAGAAACCAATGTTGTATTCTGCAGTCCACTATGATTGAGTATGTCTTAGACAATTTCTTTGTCTTTGGCTACATAAAGCTACAGAGGTACAGGTAGAATTTCAGTAGTCAATCTACCAAAATAGCTAAATAATATAGTGGATAAAGCAGTACACCTGGAGTCAAGAAGACTTGCTTTCAGATCTGACCTCAGAAAGTTACTTACAGGAGTGACCCTGGGCATCTCACATAAACCACTATCTACCTCACTTTCCTCAGCTGTAAATTATAGATAAAAACAGCACCTACCTACAGAACTGTTTTGAAGATCAAATGAATAATATCAGTATAGCATCTAGCAAAGTGCCTGAATTGTAAGAGGTGACATATAAATATTTATTCCTTTGCCCATAGGAATGAGATATCAACCCTATTTACATTAGATATTAAAGGAGAGAGGTGATCACACTTGATCAAAATGGTAGTTAGTTATCTAAGTAAACTTTGATCATGCTCCTTTTTTATCGAAAACTACCTTGTTTGTATATTGACTAATCAAGATAGTTAATGAACCTCAAGACAATGAGTTAGTAAAGAAAATAAAAATAACAAATGGGGAATATCTTTCTAATGATCTTTCTAATCTATTGATCCCAATATGGTAGAACAAACAATATTTTACAAAATAGAATAGTAGTCTTTCTCCATGATCTCAATCCCAAACAATGCCAAGAATTTCTTGACTTAAATAACATATATAGTAATGAGATGGGGAAAAAATCAAAAACCAAAAACTTTATGCAGTTGGTATGCTCTAGCAACTGTACTAAGTATGGGGGATTTAAGGAAAGGCAAAAACAAAGTTTCTGTCCTCAACAAGCTCACATTTTGTTGGAGAAGATAATAGGTAGGTGCAAGAGTACAGAGAGTTTATACAGAGTAAATAGAAGGCACTCTGAGAATTTGTACTTTTCTCAATGAATCAGAATTTGTCATTGTGACTTCAACTTTAATCTATATGGACAATTTGCAACTCATCCACACCTAGGTCAACAAGTATGAATGTTATCCATATCTTTTGTAAATCCTCAAAGAGAGGCCTACATAATGTGATGTAGACCTGCTCAAAGGATCTCTTGATACTCCATAGATATCAATAAAATATGTGGCTATCATAAGTTCCCTTTTCCTCTAAGTAACTGGTTCATCTACTTTTTCTGGAAGTATATTTCTCTGACATTCTCTACTACTATGCTATTTCACATTTTGTGAAAGGTACCCACTCATATCCACTTAGTACCCTTTCACCATCTATGCTTTATCCAGATATACTCATCAAAAAAAGGTTAGCAGTTCTTCACATAATTAGTAATCTTCATTCAATCAGTTTGTGTAATATAAATTTGCATATAGTCAATAAACTCCTGTAATAAAGTCCTATTCAAAAGCTTCGTTGAACTTGGAGCTGAGTTAGGATTCATGGAGACTGTCAGAAAAGCACAAGCAGTAGTAGGTCCTATCAAACTGGAAAGGTTACTGGCATTTTTTATAACTTTTGTCTAATGATAAGTTTGTCTATGTATGGGGGAGGGAAACTCAATGCTCACCTGGCCAAAAGATGAAGATTTTTTTGACCATAGCACTTCTCAATGACCATCTTTGTAGGAGGGTTACAATCTATGCCAATGGTGAAGTAGTTGGTGATGGTGGTGGTCTTTTATTCTAAAAGAAGACCATGATAAAGACCTATAATAATGAAAAGAAAGATCCTTGAAGTATTAAAAATATTGGCAGGAGATTGAAAAAATGTGTTCTTTGAATATTTCTTGAATAAATAGGTTGTTTTTTCCCTCCCCAACTGAAGTCATTTCCTAAAAGTAAGTCCACTTTTGATTTTTTTATCCAATTGCAATTAATTCTGTTCTGATTAAATCAACTAGCTAAGTTGTCATCAAAAAGGTCATTTAAAAAGGAGCCTTTATAGAGGTTAAAAGAAGAGTTACAATTTAATTTCCTTTGACCACATCTTCCCCCATGAACCTACCAAATAAGTTACTTATCTAGAAAAATATAAATAGCATTGGGTTCCTGACCAATTTAGTTTTCATTACTCAATTAAATTTGATATTATTTTTTTATTCCTCTTCCCCTCTCTTGCTTATCTGAATCCTTGTCTCCTGAAAAATCTGACAATTTTCAATTTATCTCTGTTTTTCATAAAAATTAGTAAGGTCATATATATATATATATATATATATATATATATATTAGTAAATATATGTATGTGTGTATGTATATATATATATATATATATATATATATATACTAGAACTTTGATTGAAAATTTAGGCTTATATATATTACACACAATTATTGTCAAGTTAGAAAGTCTCTTGATAGTTCCAGCACTCCCATCTCTACTCATCAGAAAATACTGAAGACAAAAGAGTTGAAGAAGCAAAAGGGGTCATGAAAGTGCATTTTTAAAACTGAAACAAAAAGAAGTCAAACATTACAATACCTTTGGGCTTTTCAACTTATACTAAATTATCCTGCTTCTTAAAATACACCTATACTTTAGAGAATAGAAGTAATTGATGACATTTTCAAGCTGCTTCATACCTGATGATGAAGTAAAAAGATGTGTGCTGGTTGATGCTAATCAACAAGCTGCATAACTATGACAAATAAAGAAACGAAGTCAGGAACTATGTTGAAAATAAGTCAAGATTCCTTTGAGAAGACTCCAGGACAAAGTGGGTCATATAACAAAGCTAAAATTTTAGGTTTAAACTGATACATTTTATTGCCATTAAATCCAGTATAGTATAGACTTACTTTTGGAGCAGGGTTTCACTAGTTCCATTGTATGAGCATAAAATTTAAAAAATTATAGATAGAGCATTTGTACTTTTGTTAAATCCTATGGAAAAGCAACATAATAAAATTTTAATATCAAGGTCTTGGTTTATATTCTTTCTTTCTATTCATTTTTCATACCATGGTTCTACTTATAATTGCTATAAAATCATTCCAATTTCAGTATATGGCTTCAGATCAGGATGCAGATATTAGCATATAAAAGGTTATCTCTTCTATGTCCAACTGTAGTTCATCACTGGCTCTGATTTTCTTTTGATGTTTATTGGTCAATGCTATTGAAATTTTCAGTTCCTGTTGAAAATGTATCTCTATAAATATTATGTCATATTATCTTGATTCTGTAATTATTTTCAGTAATGATTGGTGCACTATACAGAAATATCATATTTATTCCCTTTTGGATTTCTATATCTATTGTATGTCATTCCATTGTAGTATTTAAGAAAACTGTTTTGAAGGAAGGTTGGAAGGGGGAGAATACTAGTAAATCAAAATGGGGAAACTGGCCCTGGTTCAAGCAATACAGAGTCATTTGGCAGAGAAAGAATGAAAGCAATCATCAATTTGCAATTTTTTGCTTGTTTGTTTTCCAAATACAAATTAACACCATCATTGAAAATAGGAAAACCATGCCTGATTTCCATTAAATGCATTTAAGGTTGATTATAGGCATGTTCTGTTAATGTGACCAGCCCATCAGCATTGTCTTTTGTCAGTGCTTACACTATACAAATTCCTGCCATATTATCATAGAAATATTGGCATCATCATTGTAGACTCATGTTATGAAAAAAAGGAGAGGAGCCAAAAATGTGAAAAATCAGTACCCAGTTCAATATTTTTAAATGTTTTTTCCCTCTCCAAATTCATGTTCTTTTTCTTTCTGAAATAATTCTCATAATAATGTAAACAAATCAACATTTAGTTGTTTATAAAGGTCTGGGAGAATTTTAAAACTCACTTTTATTCATTTCAATCTTTTGGGGATGATTTATCTATATTTCCTTGTATGTTGCAAAGAATACTTGCTTTATTAAAAGAGCTCCATCTTCTGGCAAATACTGAGAAATAAAGATACTGATTCACAAAGAAGAAAAGTTCTAAAAAATCATTTACAGGCTCTAATGAAAAATTGATCCATTGTGGGAAATGCCTAGAACTATATTCCACAGAGAAATAGTGACATTTTGGATATCATATTAATTTGTTACTTGTTAACCTTGACCTTTAACTTTTTCCAAGAATTCTACTGTCAAATGACTGCTAAAATGACCACAAATAATAAAGTCAACTTGGGGGTGAAGGGTGGGACAGAAGGGAAAGGCAAAAATATATAAATAAAACTAGCATGGAGCTATTCATGATATTACCAATTGAAAGAAGCATTTCCAGTTTTCCCAAAATGGTGTCTAAGATCCTAATTCCCACTTTATTAGAGAACTATTTAACCTATTCAAAGGAAAATCAGTGTTCTCTGCTTGGCCTGATTCAGTGATAAACACTGGCCAAACCCTTAATAGTTTAAGACTGATATTGAAAAATTCATATATTAACAAAAGGAGATTGACTGAGTCACAGCCATAGCAGGGAAAGGATACTCAATAAGGATAAATTTTGCATACTCAATGATTTAACTGATTAAAAAAACCCTGGATCTGAGTGGTGCATGAGTTTGCCAGTCAAGCATCAGCTTGATTCTTGTACCTATTTTGAACTCCTATCACCAGGAAATGATGTCAATAGCTAATTAATTCTTGAGTATGGTTTCAATACCTTTTAAGTAAAAGTTAATTTCATTTCTAAGAAGTGTGGGGCTACTTCCACTACAACCAGAATGCTAATACTAGTACAAACTAAAGACCATTTTAACAAATTTATTTTTGTGGCCACGTGGAAAATATGATAAATAAATTCATAAATAGATATTGAATGCCTATAAAGTAAGGTAGTATAATAGAAAAGATACTGAACTTGCAGTACGTAAAACTAAATGAAAGTGCAACTCAAGTATTGTCAATACTCAATTGCTGGTTTTGTGACATTTGGGTATTGCAAAATTGAAGCAAATATACTAGATGTGTATGCAAAGTTCTTGGGAAAATATAAGGGTAGGTCATAGTCTACAAAATAATCTGCTGAAGATGAACATTTTACAAAAGCCAATAAGCCAATACAGTAATGGAAGGAACCAAAAACACATGGTTCTTGAACTGGACTAGTATCAGAGAATCCTAGAGGTAGATAAGGTAAAGGTTGGACTAACATCAAAAGAAATGTTTGGAATCTCTCTGGGGGAAGAAAATCTTGACTAGATCTCACTGAAAAGTATTATATAATATCATACAATTAGTTACAAAGAAAAAACAGAATTAGAATACAAATATCCAAGGCCCCCAGTCCAAAATTCTTTCCACTTTATACTCAATTTCATATTAATGTCAGGTGTATTATAATTAAGAAACAATCTGCCAGCATTGATATACTCAATTCTTAGCATGGTAGGCAATTAATGAATTGTTTGCTGGTTGGTTGATGGTATTCCAAGAAATGATTCTGAATTATTAATATAAGAATGAGATGATACAATACCTCTAATATTTAAGTGATATTGAAAATAATACCAACTGCAAATTTTATGCAACCTCCTAATTACCCATCATTGCCCATTTATTCTTTAAAGCTCAGATTCAAAGTCACTCCCTCCAAGAGGTTTTATTTTGTCATCTCAAATGAAAATAATCTTTTTTCCTTTGGACCTTACCCTACATTTTGTTTTGTAACTTTCTACTGTATTTTTCATGAGTAAGAAATTCAATATCCTACCCAATCAACTAAACAAAGAAACCTTTCCCTGAATCAGGAAGTTTGAAAATCAAGTAACTACCAATTCCCCAGGAATCCTCTTCCATTTTTCCTCTAGCATGCATCAGGACCAGTTCCTAGGTCTGGGCTTCCTACTCTTTTATCTCAGGGTCTGGTCCTGACTAACCTAAATAAGAATGGTATTAAAACCAATTCGATTTTACTGGTTTGGGGCACCTAATTACATTCAAGGTTCCAGTGGATTTGATCTACTTTCACCATCCTCCTTGACCTGCCTTTTTTATTTGTATGTTTCCACAATAATACAGGGTTGGTTTATTATCTTTATATGATCCGTGTTTTCTTGTATTGAACTATGGGTAACCCAAATCTTACAAAACCTTTAGTGAGATATAATTTAATAGTCAGTAAATTATTATTTATTAATTGTTTAGTACATTTCAATCATGGTGTTAAGTTTTAGGTATATAAAGAAAAGATGGACCCTACTCTCAGGACTTTGAAGTCTAATGGAGTAAGATAATATAAAACCACTATAAAAAAAGCAAGATATAGATATAGATATAACTAAGTATGTATGCTTATGTATGTATGTGATGTGTGTGTGTGTGTGTGTGTGTGTGTGCGCATTGTTGGTGTCTTACCTTCCTACCAAAATATAAGCTCCATGAGAGTAAAGATCCTGACTTATATTAAACTTTCTCTCTCTTAAGCACTGTATAAATTATCAATACCACAATAATATGTTTGGTACACAGTGAACATAACAAATGTTTGTGGTTATTATTACCTCATGAGAGCTAGATACACAATGACTCCCTAATAGTTTGAATAAATTACCAAATTCTAGTCTACTAATTCACTTTGAAAAAAATTCATTATATGGAAAACTTTGGTTCCATGACTATTGTATTGCCAAGTTTGCCAGCAAGACATGGATATTAACTCTTAACTATAGAATCTCTAGTTTAGACACTAAAGCCAAGCTTTAATCTTTAATCCCCACTAGTAGCCTTGTGTAGACTCTGCCCTGAGGAATCCTTGGTGACCCTTCCTGGGATTGACATATCTTAAGGAAACCAAGCTATCACGCTCACTTTTCTCACTGCTTCCTCTTTAGCTGACTCCAGCTCTATACCAGCTGCCAAGCCTTTGGTGGGCACCAGCCTTACCCACAATGTGTCAGTTAAACCCTCACCTAATTGATTTGAACCTAGTCCTCTATTCAGTAGATCATATTGCCTTGAAAATAGTTCACAACAAATGATTTTTGAATTTAAATTCTATGTAGAACTATATTGCATATTGAATTATTATGTGATATATAATTTATCTTTAATTATATGTCTATTATATTACTGTGTTCTATTAGCTTTGATTCAAACAAAATTCACAAGCATTTCGCTTATCACTATAATCTGTTTACTTCTAGACTATGGTTCCAATAGGCCATGGTGTATGACAAAACATGACACTTTTTTTGTTAACAAATCATTTCAGTTGTGAATGACTGTTCATAACCCCATTTGGGGTCATCTTAGCAAAGATACTGAAATGGTTTGCTATTTCCTTCTCCAGATCATTTTCAGATGAAGAAACTGAGGCAAACATGGCTAAGTGACTTGCCCAGGGTCATACAGCTGGTAAAAATCCAAGAAAGGATTTGAAATCAGTTCTATTTTTAACTCTAGACCCAGAGCCACCTCACTACCCTGAACAGAGTACTACTTCTCACTAATTCATTGTTTCCATATCAATATTTAGTAAACTCATCTCTTCACAAAGCAGACATTTAAACACTTCTTAAAGGATATATGTGAGTTACTATGCTATGTTCATTACAAATATCTCATTTGATCCTTACAATCTGTGAGGTTAATATTATTTCCACCCCCATTTTTCAGTCTGGCTTAACCTAGATTTAAATTGAGATCTTTCTAGTTTCACGTCTAATATTCTATCCAGTACAAACAACTCTTAGTTCTTTGAATTAATGAATAAATGAACAAATGAAAGAACATTTGACTTTTTAAAAATGAAAATAAGAATTACTACTTTACAGAACCATTTTTTCTTATATATATAAATGTATATATGTATATACATATATGTATATAAATATATGAATACATATATACAAATAAATTTATATAACAGTTGTTTCTATAAGGAACTACAATATAGAAAATATGTGGGAAAGTATGCTATCTAACCATGAATGGAATTTTGGTCCTTCTGATTTTTCTGTGGTAGTAGGTGGGGTATACAAGATTCCACTTTTTTCATATTTCTCCTTACACTTAAGGAATAATCATCTATATTATAAAAAATTCGTGCAACCATGTGGAAAAATAAAAGTTACATTATAAATTGAAGTCTGATGGTCAATTTTGGATTAACCTCTTACTTTACAGCTCAGTTGCTGCACACATTTTATAAACACACTGGAAGCATGCTGTCTTTGGAGCCCATGTGTGATACCTTACTATCTCTGAAATCGTATTTGCATTGAAGTCCTCCTACCACATTCGGTAACTTAAAAGCCTCCTTCGAGTAAATAGAGTCCCAGGTACCAGGCAGAGTTATGAAATGCAGAATTCCAAGCTACAGAAAACATATATAGTGTATTACTTAAACCAATGAATTCTATGAATAGATTTTAACCAAAGAACAGATGTTTGAAATAAATAATATTTCTTCTCTTATTTAACCATTCTTGACTATACTAGAAAACATACCAATAGGCCCTGGAATATTTGGGAAATGTGTTTACCAGGCATTGATTGTATGCTTCACCAGTTCTTTATTCTCAATTGGTTTGTTATCTTTTTATCATTCCTGATTAATTGTACATTCTAACATACTTTATGAAAAGTATGTTTCAAAGCAACAATTAATGATTATTCATCCTGTAGTGGTAGGAAGTATAGCAAGGAAAAAATGTGTCCCAGATGATATATCAGTGAATTCTAGTTAGGTTTTAATAATTTCATATTAATTTGTGTTTGTGGAAGTAATTGGTAGATTTTTACCTTTCAAAAAATCTCTTTCATTGACATATATAAATTCTTAAAGTGACAAAAAAATTTCCTTCTATTGATTGTTTTAGCTTACATAAATAATCAGTGTGATTTATGTTCAAGATGATGTCTTCTCTTTAATGAAATGGATCTTTCAATGTAGACTTTTATTCTCCTTAATGGAAGATTCATTTCACAAGTTACTAAAGACCTATCTTCATCAACCATCTCAGTCTTATCCATGATGTTTGTTTCAACAGGAGAGAAATTTAATTTAGAAAACATTTAGTACTGACAAGTGCAAATCCAACTGTAACCTGCAAAAACCATGCCAAAAACTTGTCATACTTCACTGATGTTTTTAAGAAAAGTTGCAAACCAATCACTGAAGACAGCTCCTGTATTTATATTGAGAGCCAAGGGAAAAACCTGGTTTTGACTATTGCAGCTCAGTGAAATTGCCAACTCAACCCACTAAGCTTTCATACACATATGGATTCTCTCACCCAGTCATGCAAAGAACCCAAAGGCATCTGACCTGATAAGTTGCCTGAAAATATGGAACTGTCTTCCTGAATAATTTTCCTCTGAAATAACTCACATACAGTTTGGGATTTATTATGGATTTCAACTTGTAGGCTGTGAAGAAAAATAACATGCTTTATGGAATGTCCTTGCTAATACAGAAGAACCTGGAGCAGGCAGCACACCATAAATACTTTTTGATTGATACAGTTTCTTTGAACATTAAAATATACACAGTCACAAAAGCAACATTTTGAGAGCTCTGTCCTACAAAAGATACTGTTGTTCTCTTTTACAACCATCTGTAAAGGGAGTTATGTCAAGAATGTAGAAGCCAGCATGGCATGAAATAGTAACAATTGTGATTGGGAGTAAGTGCATTCTAAAGACTGGATGGGGTAGCTAGGTGGCACAGTGGATAGAGTGGGGGCCTGGAGTCAGGAAAATTCACCATTTTAGTTTAACTATGGGTTCAGACACTAGCTTTGTGACCCTGGGAAAATTATTTAACCCCATCTGTCTCAGTTTCCTCATCTATTAAAAAAAAAAGAGCTCCGGCACCTTTGCCAAGAAAATCCCAAATGGAATCATGAAAAGTCAGACAAGATTGAAAAAATTCAACAACAATAACAGCAAAGGAATGGATGGCAAATTTTAAGACCACATTCTCTAATTCAGAGAGCTATAAACCAATGAGAATGATCATAAAGTAAAATAATACCATATAAGAGAAGTGGAGGAGGAATTCACAATAATTATGCACAGGATGGCTTATCAAATAATTGCTCACTGAGGAAGACAAGATAATTTTACCTTTTATGATAACAATTCCAGGAAATCATGAACTTGATTCTTTTCTTCTTCATATGGGCATGAATGAGGCAAACAATCTCTAGAGTAGAGTAAGGCTTATGCCCTCTTTTTACTCTTCCCTATTTAAAACAGTTTATCCTTGAAAATTCCTGGCTTCTCTGACTAGCTCAACGAGAATAATGTTCTTTCAGTAAATGTTGTCTTTAAAATTACTAAAAGAGAAGTTGCCTTGTACCATCTTAAATGGAGCAAGTTAAAGCTACTTAGGATCTTCTAGCAGTTATGTGGCACCTGACTGTCTCAATAGGCTGTATCCCTGGACCATTTTTAGAAGAACTAATGGAAATATTAACTATGTCTATCACTTAGGATCATAGCTCTGCAATTGGAAAAACTTTCATCCTTCAAATCCAACTTCCTCATTTTACATATGAGAAAATTAAGGCTTAAAGAGAGTCAGATAAAACACATGCAGAAAATTCCAGAAAGTAATATTTGAATTGGTGTTTACACAAACAACTTTGCTGATCCACAATAAGGGAAAATGTTGTACAAAAATATAATTGAAATCATAGAATAGTAGGGAAAACTAAATGCCCTATGCTTCTTCATTATCCTGAATTTATTTTATAATTAATCATTAAAATTGTCTGTAGGGGTTTAAAAAAAACTATTGAAAATTTAAAAATCTGAATTATCACTTCCAGGGGTGGAGCCAAGATGATTGAGTGAGGTCAGGAAGTTCCCAGAATTTTTCCTTAAACAACACTAAATGAAGCCTCTAAACAGACTCTAAGGTAACAAAACCCACAAAAGAAAAACAATGAAACAAGTTCCCAATTCAAGATATTGTGGAGGAACATCAGTGAAGGTCTGTCTCATGAGGGGAGAGTGAAGGGAGGGTCATAGAAAAATCATATTCTATCTCTAAGAAAAGCTAAAGAGAGAAAGACAATTGTTACAATGGAGCAGAGGTGGGGGCTTTTCTGCCAAGGGTCATTGGATATTTATGGCATTAATTTTCTGTTATATTTGGTCAAGCATTAAGTTAATTCACTGCTCAAACCTCTTAGATTTATTAATTTTGAGTTTCACCTACAGTTGTCTTGGCAACACCAGACTACAGGTCTTACATAGCACATTGACTAGAGGTTCCCAACCTCTGCTATAGATCATCCTCTGGAGTTGGATGAAGTGCATGGCCAATGAGGATAAATTTATTTTAGTATAACTTGATTAGCCTACAAGGTTAGCATTGGTAATGATCATTATTATAATAATTATTAAAGATATATATAAATTTGGTAATTTTTATGATAATGAGAAATTTCTATGTCTCAGTGCCAGTCCTCTATTGCATTATAAAACTTTATGATATGGTGAAAAGAACAATTAATATGTAGTTAGAAGGTCTAGTTTGAATTCCAAGTTCTGCTATTTACTCCCTCTTGGACCTTGGGTAATTTATTTCAGATTTCTGGGTTTCACTTTCCTCATCTGTAAAAAATGAAGTAATTGGATTTTTGATCTCTAAGACCTTTTAAAGATCTAAATCTACAATTCTATAAAATAATTGTGGTTTGTCTTTGACAGTGTTCACCCCTCTTGCCTGCTCCCTTTTCCTTACTCCAATTACTTTTTTCTTCCTTACCTCATTACCTCCTGGAATGTCTCCTCTATATACCATCTCTCATGCTATGTAACATTTCCAAAGGAATTTGGTTTATTTTGCTGATAGAATCCCTAATAAGGTGTTAGCTAATGCTACCTAGATGTTCCTACTGCTACTAGTATTTACACATGAAATGGTGGATGAAAATTAAAATAATTGAAAAAAATGCTTGCTTAGGAGTTAGGCTATCTGCAATCTAAACCCTGGAGGTTTTCCATTTGCAAAATGTGGAAGGGGGGATTGAACTTGATTTTAAAGATACTCTCTGTCTCTAATAGTTAGCAATCTATGATTTTTCTGGTAGTCCTACAATAACATTGCCTATTCAGTTTACTACTCTTTGTCATAATACTGTCTCTTCTGTACTTTAAAAAACTTAAATTTGTCCACTGAAGAAAATCTTCCCATTCACTTTTCTGATTGGATTGGTGGGATAGAGAAAAATTTTGCCGTATCATTTCAATTATACACTGTCAAAACAGACTGAAGGATAAATGTCTGTGATTCTATAACTAATAGGAGGTAAAAGGATAAGGAATTAAAGATGAAACTTCTTGTAGGAAATGATTACATTCATTAATCAAAGGTCTATTCCAAACTCTCTAAATCAGAAGGTGTGGGCATCATATTTTGAGATTTCTTATTTCAAGGATCAGTGATTTCTTCAGTGGGAGTATTCTTTCCATCATTGCAGATTGCAAACCCTGGAAGCCTTAGCTGATGGTTTTCATGATTTGCCAGGGTCAAAAAGAAAATATCCATGTGACTAGCCTCCTAGTTCAAAACAGCTAGCTTATTCTTTAAATGACAGGCATATTGGCACTCAAACACTTTCCTAGTTGTTAGAAACTGTCAGAGCTCATGTGCCACTGTCATAGACTTCAAGAACTCAGGGTCATCTCCAAGCAAGAGTGAGATATTTTAATAGGACATTAATGGAGATTTACTGATTCAATTAAAGATAAAAATACTTTCTTTTTTCTTAAAACTTAGAACTATATTTTAGCATTATGTGAAGGCTTATAAAACAGATGGGCTATTTTTGCTGTCTGATTGAAGAAGCACTCCAAAATCCTAACCTCCAAATATCTCCTCATGGCATCCTGTTTCAGAACCTAAAATCTCTACCATCAGCAAGATTTCTGAGTTGAGGTACTGTTGTCCAAAAGCACAATGACTGCTTAGATGCACAAATGCTACCTAGAAGAGGAGGAAATGTAAAATTAACATAGCATCAATTATTTTGCTCATAATAACACTATATCAACCTGGAAAGAAAAGAGTTGAGTTTGGAAAATGGGGAGCACAGAAATATCATCAAGGAAGGGAAAAGGAGACAGCAATGAGAGTCCACAGTAAAAAACAAACAAAGAATGAACATTAAATGTGCCAAGTTTTCTTGGTGAAAAGAAGTTAAAAGGAAGAAAGGAAAGAAGAAAACTAGGAATGGAGCCAAGATGGTGGAGTAGAGGCAGGAAATCTCAGAAGTTCTCCCCCCAGAATACTCCAAATATCTTAAAATTATGGCTCTAACAAAATTCTAGAATGATGAAACTCACAGAAAGACTGAGTGAAATGATTTTCCAGACCAAGACAACATAGAAAATCCAAGGGAAGGATCTGTTCTGCTGGGATTGGAAAGAGGCACAACACAATTCATGCCTCACTGGCCACTGGAGCAAACTAGCTCCAGACACCTAGGAACAATCCAGGTCCCTAGGGGTGCTTGGGTCAGTGGGAGTAGAAGTGGTTTCCAGACTTCTCAGGTCAGGGATTGCCAAGGACAGCCTGGAAGGTTAGTGAGAAAACTCTTCTGTACCAGAGTAAGCACAGAGCACAGAGCAAATACAAGTGCAGGTCTCAGCACAATCCTACCTGGGAATTTGCAGAGCCATCCAACAGCTGCTTCCAGAGAGTTCAACGCATAGGTGGCAAGGAGGTCAGGGGAGACTGCAGAGATCTCTCTGCTATCCCTGGGGCAGGACTCTGTTGCTTTGCCCATACTCAGATCTAGATTGCAGCCTGGCGCCCAATACTGTCATAGTGGAGCATGGATCCTCCTCATAGTTCCAGGGTAGAGGGAAGTGCTTGGAATCCTCAAACCAGAGCACAGGTCAGGAGAGCATTCAAAGTCTCTCATAAGATCTTAAATGAACTGAAATCCCTAAGGGATGGGAGGGCAGGGAAACTGTCCCCAAAACACTCAAGAATTTAGGAAAGTGTGTCCTCTGCTCTAGAAGCAGAATCCCACCTTAACAAAGTGTTAAAATCAGGTCATAGATTGGGGGAAACAAACAAGAAAGAAAAAATCACTTGACCATAGACATTTGCTTTGATCCAAAGGATGATCAAAATACACACTCAGAAGATGGCAAAATCAAAGCTTCTGTATCCAAAGCCTCCAAGAAAAAATAGGAATTGACCTCAGGATATGGAAGAGTTCAAAAAAAATTTTAAAAATCAAGTTAGGGAGGCAGAGGAAAAATTGGGAAGAGAAATGAGTGATGCAGAAAAATTATGAAAGCCAAAATTGGTGAAATTCTGAAGAAAATAATATCTTAAAAACCAGTTTGCATCAAATGGAAAAAGCAGTCCAAAAGATCATTGAGGAGAAGAATACCTTAAAAAAGCAGGATTGGTCAGATGGAAAAGAAGATTTAAAAAAACTCTCTGAAGAAAATAACTCCTTCAAATGTAGAATGCAGCTAAGGGAAGCTGATGGCTTTGAGAAATCAAAAACAATAAAACGAAAGCAAAGGAATGAAAAATTTGAAGAAAATGTGCAATATCTCATTGGAAAAATAGCTTAAACTGAAAACAGATTCCCGAGAGATCATTTAAAAAGTATTGGGCTACCTGAAAGTCATGACCAGGAAAAGGGCCTAGAATTCATTTTTCAAGAAATTCTACAGGAAAATTTCTCTGATATCCTAGAAGCAAAGGGTTAGGAATCCATTAATCTCCTCCTGGAAGAGATCTCAAAATAAAAACTCCTGGGAATATGATAGCAAAATTCCAGAACTCCCAAGTCAAAGAGAAAATATTACAAGCAGTCAGAAAGAAACAATTTAAATATCATGGAGCCAAAGTCAGGATTACACAAGACAGTGTCTACATTAAGGACTCATAGGGCTTGGTATATGAAATTCTGGAAGGCAAAAGAGCTTGGATTACAACAAAGAATCAACTACCCAGCAAAACTGCACATCCTCTTCCAGGGGAAAATATGAATATTCAATGAAATAGGGGAAATTTCAAACTTTCCTGTTGAAATGACCAGAGCTGAAGAGAAAGTTTGAACTTCAAGTGCAGGACTCAGGTGAAGCAAAAGAGGGTTTGGTGGGAAGGGCAAATTATGAGGGACTTAATAATGTTTAATGACTTGTATTCCTGCATAGGAAGATGATACTGATAACTCATATAAATCTTCTCATTTATTAGAGCAATTAGGAGTAGATACATAGTTAGATAGATAGATAGATAGATAGATAGATAGATAGATAGATAGATAGATAGATAGATAGATATAGAGAGAGAGACAAGGTCCAGAAGGGAGCTGAAGAGGAAGGTTAATATATTATAAAGATAAAATCAATGGGTGAGAAAGGAATGTACTGGGAGAAAGGGAAATGAGAGGAAGAATGGGCTAAGATATTTCTCATAAAAAGAGACAAGAAAAAGCTTTTGTGATGGAGAGGAAAGGGGGAGAAGGTGAGGGGGGAATGAGTGAGCTTTCATTTTCATCATAAGAGGCTCAGAGAGCAAATAACTTACACGTTCAATAATGTATAGAAATCCATCTTACCATAGATGAAAAAACAGATGGGAGAAAGGGGACAGGGAGGAGAGAGGGGTGTAGGTGATAGAAGAGAGGGAAGATCATGGGAGATGGTAATCAGATACAACACACTTTTGAGGAGGAACAGGGTGAAAGGAGGGAGAGAATAGAATAAATGGGAGTGGAGAGGAATAGGATGGAGGGAAATACAGCTAGTAATAGCAACTGTGAGAAAAAAAAATTGAAGCAACTTCTCTGATGGACTTATGAAAAAGAATCTGACCCATCCCAGAGACAGAGTCAATGGTATCTGAACACAGATAGCTGTACACTTTTTTCTTCTCACTTTATTTTTCTTGAGATCTCTCTACTTTTGTCAGGGAAAAGGAAGTTTTGTTTACTTTTACAAGATTATTGTAGTTATGTGAAAATAAATAAATTAAATATGGAAAAAAATTTAAATTGAAAAGAAAGCTAATATTTATTAAGGATCTACTATATGCTAGAAACTGTACCAAGTGCTTTACAAATTAATATTTTTAAAATTTGATCCTCATAACTCTGAGATGGAGTGAAATTGAGGCAGAGGTAAATTAATTCAATTATTCCTGACTCTAGGTCCAGGATTCTATCTACTAGCTGGCTGCCTGAAGAGAAGAAGGAAGTGAAAAATTGGGGAGGATGGGCAGAAGGTCACAAAGAAGGAACAACCTGAAACTGAAAATAAATATTCCCTACTTTACACATTTTTCTTGAACCATATCTGAACAAAAGGGTTTTTTTGTTTTTATAAAGGAGAAAAGTAAGACTATCAACAGTTCTATGGCTGCATTGTGCAAAGGCATCTTTTAACTCAAATAAACACTGAAATTTTTCTTTACCAGGAAGGAAGAACTTTGGAATTCCAAATTACCCTTTCTATTTATAGAGCACAGGGGCAGTGAGGAGTAATGACTAGAAGATCAGGACAACCTGAGTTCAATTTCTGCCTCTGAGACATACTGGCTTTGGGAACCTGATCAAGACAAACTCTTGGTCCCTCTGGCAACTCTCTAAGATTAGAAATCATAGAAGATACTTATCTTTAGGAGATCAAGTTTTCTCACTAGATGCTTTCTACCTTAATCAGTTGTATGGATCTGGACCAACTTCATTTTTAACACTTCATTTTTAAAACAACTTTCATATACACAATGGAAGTTATGACCATAGATAATATTTTAGCAATATAGAAATACTTATGCAAAGACTATAGCTTTTAATATGTGGCATGCTAAGTAATGGTAATTAGTACTCATGTTAAAATTATGATGTATTTTAATATCATTAATATGCAAGGGGTACTTATTTTGAGATATAGGAAAATCCTCTTTAACAAAATGTTGTGGGTATGAAAAATAGGATTTGGATTATTTATACTGCATCAAATTATAAAAGAAAATAATGAAAATAGAATATCCTTTTGTGGTCAGGATCATTACCTGTTATATATTATAGATGTACAGTGTATATAATTATATAGAGAGATATCATTTGATCTAAGGGATTTTCCATTTCTCTTCACTATAAAATGTCAGTGGAAAAAGTCTATACTGAAAATATCCTTGATGAAAATATAAGAAACAGATAGACTTCTATAGTCATAATTTATATCATATTGTGTATTTCCAGTCAAGTACCTAATTGAAAGGTATATTGAATATGAGATACCCTTATGTGAATATTGTTTACAAAAAAGCATTGAATCACTATAGCAATCTAAGCTTTGACTATATTAGAAAAAGTGTCACATACACACACACACACACACACACACACACACACACACACACACACACAAATATATTTTTCCATAGGTTTTTGTTTCCTGGATGAATGTTTACCCAAGGGAGTTTGTCACGGTAATAGAGGAGAGACAGCAAAGAAATCAAGTTTAAAAAGGTGTGGGCATCATATTTTGAGATTTCTTATTTCAAGGATTGATTCTGGATGGTTCTCCAAATACTCTTATTTATGAGTGACTGTGCTTATTGTTACCTCCCATAATAATTCAAAAAAATGTGACTTGGCTATTTACATTAGAATAACTTCAGCATTGGACCCAAAATTTAACAAGAGAAAGAGAACCATCTAGATTTCCTTTTGGGAAATTATAAAATACTTTTAATTATCTCAACTTTTTTTCTAGAAATATAAGCCCATCTTTTTAATAGAAATATTCTATTGATATTAAACTCTGTAATTAAACATAAGACATAAACCATCTACATTTGGTGGAAGTGAGCAGGGTACAAGTATAGGCAATGTGGAACTTTGAAGAGAAACAATAATAAAAGCTATCATCAAAGTGATGTGTGACAGGAAGAAGAGAGATCCCTCAAGGGTGATGGATGATATGTGAATGACCCAGGTATTTTATTGGCAATCTACTGATATCAGAAATTATTAAGGAAGGCTGCCAATACATTGGATGGACCTATGATGAAAATACAGGAAGATAATAATATTTGTCCTTCATTCTCAAAGAAGACTATGACTTCAAGGAGGTGATGCCATGACAATCAGATGAAACAGATTAGAGTGAGAAGGTGCTACGCAAAGTCATCAGTCTCACTTTTCTCCTCCAGCCATCTAGGTCCAGTGGTCAGATATGAAATCAGGATGATTAGAGATGGCCCTGGATGTAAGGCGATCAGGGTTACGTGACTTGCCCAAGGTCACACAGCTAATAAATATCTGAAGCTGTGTTGGGAGACTAGAGGCTGACTGTGTAGTTCACTTGCCCGGATTTTTTTCTCCGGGGACAGCCAAGCCTTACCTTTCCCAGTTCTTCAGTGCACATCAGGACACAACCAGCATGTTCTACAAAGAGAGTCACAGGCCAGAGGAGAAACAGACAGGCAGCTTTATTGTTCTAACTTCAATGATTACATCTCGGAATCCTTCTCCCCGACCTTCCTGCTCCCTGCAATTATACTCTTGGCTATCAGCAAAAGCCACATGAAATAGCAACAGTTTCCAATCAAGGAACAGCAAACCCACATGAAATAGCATCAGTTTCCAATCAAGGAACAGCAGACAACTTGTGATTCAAGCGTGCACCAATTAGAAAAATGCTCATCCCTGCCCTGTTGCATGCCAGAAGAAGACAAACAATGTTAGACCACCAAGAGGAAGACTGGAGCTCACTTCCTGAACCAAGAGCACACACTGGAGATGCCTATGTGCAGAACATGCTATACTTCCCTGTCCCTGTGTTCCAAAACATGAGGACAAAGTTCATTCACATATCCCTCAGCAAGTCCCCAGGGTCTCATCACCATTCAAGAGGAACTACACAGTCAACCTCTAATCTCCCAACAGAGCTGGACTCCAAGACTAGTGTTCCATCCAACTGTGCCATCTAGCTGTTATCATAAATTAAGGCAGGCTGCTAACACATTGGATGGACGTTAAAAGTTGCAGTGTTGTAAAAAAAATCTTCAAATTGATATAACCCCACATTAATTTGAGTATTTAAATATATATTACCTTCAAGTTTGCAAAATACTTGAAGTAAAACATTGCAAATAATCATGACAATAACACAAAGTATTCATATATCTATTAAATAAAGAAAGAAACTGAAACTTTGAAAAATTAAATTACTTGCCCTAGGTCAAATTGATAGTAAATATCAGATATGAAATTTAAACTCAAGACTTCATGATACCAGATCTGGCATTTTATCTACTCTACTGTTCTAGATATGCTCTACATGTGCTTGTCAAAGGTCTTTATCATAGTCATGTAGGCTATTTCACAGAGTTCAAATGGGAGCAAATTGCCCTACTTATAGATAATGAGATGGCTCTTGTTTGAGATGAATTGTGCTAATTGCCCCAGAATGTGACAGGGACTTCAATAGACAAAAAATTCATATTTCTTATATCATTACATATAATTGAATGAGCATCTCATATAGATAGTCTATCAGAGTATATGTTATGTGTATATGTAAATAGGCATATATACATGCATAAGTGTGTACATGTGTTTATATATTTGTATGTATGTTTGTGTGTATATATATATATATATATATATATATATAATCTACACATGAACAATAACAAGGGCTAAATAGAATGAAAAGAGCAAATTGGTCTTGATTTGGGAAATTGTATAAGTCTTTTGATGATTCCAGGCTTGTTCCCAAGATAAACAACAACTTTGCTTTTTTTAACATCTACATTTTTTGTATAATACTACGCATAGATTATCATGTTTCCCAAAGAGGTCAAACTCAAAGAATGACTCAAAGAACAAAATAGAGATGCAAGATGTATTTGTCTCAACTACAGCATATTATCACAGATGATATTTGTTTAAAATCATCAAAAGAATATTGGACTGGAAACTGAAATTGGTTGGTCAGATATGTTTCTCGAAAGGCACACTGATATCCATGGATTATTAAGAGAAATGGAAAATTTTTGACATTTTTGGAGGAGTATTCATAGAAGTATATGGACAAAAGTTAAAGATGGGAAGACTGGATTCAGTTATAATGTCTAATGTAGAAGAAGAATACACAATAAGATGACAAATTCTTTGAAACATCTTTATATTATACAAATACAATATCCCAAAACATAATTGTAGCTACATAATGGGCTCATTTTTCCACACTTCATTCTAATATTTAGACAATGCATTGACACAGTCAAAGGCACATCTGCTTGTCAATGAATGGGTTATAAATCTACCACATTTAATTGTGTTCTGCATTTTACTGTTATATTCCTTTATGTGAATATATTTATTTCTCTACCACATTTTTGCTTGTCTACATTTACATGCAAACTGACAAATTAATATATTCTTTTGACTTTATGTTTCTATTGGAGAGCTAGGGAATATTTTATTTGTAAACTATTTTAAATGCTTTTCTTTTCAGAAAATGCCATTTCTTCAAATAGAATGAAAAAACAGAATGTGGCAGGATCAACAAAATGTTAACTTCTATAATATTTTGCTATAATATCTAGTCTCTGTAGTTCCATATTCCCTTTTAAATTATGTTTATAAGTGATTTTGCTTCTTAGAATTTGGTAACTGTGTGTTCTAGTCCTCCTCACTCAGAAGATGCAAATGAATTAATGCTGCTTGACACAGGCTATATTTCTATATGCATATTTATTCTTAGCTATATTAATAATTATGGCCTTTCTTCCCTTGTTAGGAACTTCTTCATGGGAATTTAATCCCATGCTACTACAGAATCTAAACTAATATTTAACATGAAAAATTCAAATGACAGACTGAGTGGACTAAAAGCACCTCTATGAAGTTATTGATTCCTCACTTAAAAGGGTAAACCTAGGTCATTCTTCTGGTACATAACCCATAAGTGTTAGTTGTCACTTGTTTTTTTTCCTTTCAACTCTAAAACCAGCTAAGAGAGACACTTCTATTTGCCCAACAATAACCCAAAAGTAAAGTGTTCATCTGGCAAGATGGACCCATTGAACTTAGGATCATTTGCATTCATGTCATATGATGATGATGCTTGTCCTTAATTCCTGAAGACTTTAACATCAATGACGTATTGCCATGACAAGTGAGTGAATTGGAATAGAGTGGGGGAATGGGCTGTGCTAAATAACTAACCTCTGGGTCCAGTGACTAGATATGAATCAGTACAAATGGAGATGGTCCTGGATGTGAGGCAATCTAGGATAGGTTTTAAGTCAGGGATTGGGTCATCACTGCTCAAAGTGGAAAATTAAGGATGAAAAGATGAAGTTGAGAGGAAGAAAGTAAAAATGAAAAAGTTTGTGTTTTGGCAACTTGGACCTCCTCATCATTATTTAGGAAGTACAAGATATACTTCTTAATAGTTATAAAGTCATTCAGACTAACTTTCCTTGCCCACTTTTCTTCTCCTCTTCTTTATTCTTCCACTACTTTCCTCTTTTTTTTTCAAGTCTTCTCCCACTCCATTGGTAAATTATTTGGGCATGGAAAGTTGTTGTGGGAAAAATGAATATTAGGCCAACTCTGGTAGCAAATAATTGTATGGCTTTAGACAAACCATTTAATTTCTTTAAGTTTTAATTTCTTCATATGTAAAATGGTTACGATATTACTTATATACTCTATTCAAACAGGACTGTGGACAGGACTTGTAAAGTATATGATTTCCTTCTTTTTTTTGCAAGGCAATGATATTAAGTGGCTTGCCCAAGGCCACACAGCTAGGTTATTATTAAGTGTCTGAGGTCACATTTGAACTCAGGTACTCTTGACTCCAGGGCTGGTGCTCTATCCACTGCTCCACCTAGCCGCCCCTATGATTTACTTAATAGAAGAAAAATCTGGTACCTAAAGGGGGAATTCCCACTTATCAGAGAATAAATATAGTGTGACACATAAATGTAAATGATATTTTGGCACTATAAGAAATAATAAAAGAATAGTATAAGGAAATTGTAAATACCTCTACAAAATGATGCAGAATGAAGTGAAAAAACAAGAACAATTTGTAGAGTGACAATATTATAAAGAGAAAAAAGTCTAAAGTTGTTTTAGAAATCTGATCAATTCAAGACAATTCATTCCAAAGGACTAATGATGAAGTAGGCACCTTCTTCCATAGAAGAAGGCAGAATGGAATAGCAATTTTTGGACCTAATAAATTTGCCAATAAATTTTATTGAACTTTGCATATTTGTTATGCAAAACTTAAAAAGTTTTCCTTTTTTTCTTATTGTTTAGTTGTGAGAGTAAGAGAGAAAATAAATGAAAGTTAATTGAAAGACAACAAAAATTAATTTTTTAAAAAAAGAAAGTACTTTATAAATAAGAGGCATTGGTATTTAATGGATAAAAATGGGATTTGTAAAAGGAGGTTTCCAATTTGTTAATTTTAGAAGCTCATTCAATCATCTGTCCCCATGACTTTTAGTGATGTGGGGAAGTAACTGGAATGCTTTTATCCTAGATATCCACTCACCCAACTCTTTTTCTTTCTATAAAACATTGCAACCTTTGATTCATCGATCCACAAAATCTTAGATGAGTTTCCTGGTCCCTGTTTAAAATGAGTTTGGGTGAGAAATAATCCTTGTTTCTGGTTTACCATTCCCTGGAGTAATTTTTCAAGTAGCTATCCTTTCCTGTCTTCTGCTATAATCATGCTCTTTGATACAAGTTTGTCATGAGTATAGTTGTAATCTGCTGGCAGCAAATGAGCTGTAGGTTCTTTTTCCTTCTCTGTCATTTTGAAAATGTATTTGTAAATATCTCACCTCACTTGTATTAGGCTTTCTATCATGACCTTTTCTTTTAATTTCATTCTGGTCCTTGTAGTCATTTAGATTGCTTCCATATCTCATTAGTTATTTTCAATTGAATTCACTTCAACAAATATTTATTAAGTGGCTGCTATATGTCAAGTACTGTGCTAGATATTGGAGACACAAAGGCAAAAATTAAAAAGTCCTTGTACTTATTGAACTGAAAGTCTCTTAGTGCCACTACATTTTAAAAAATATGAAGTTGAACTGTGGTAATTCCAAAAAGGGGTGCAGGGGAGAAAGGTTGGGAAAAATTATTTTAAATTCACAACAATTCAAGTTATGAAATTTTTTAAAGGCTGAGTTTTATTTTTTTATTCATTTATTTATTGCTTTCAGGAATTCAAATTAAATTACTTCCTAGTAAAGGTTTTTAGGTATTAAGATATAATTAATAACTAAATAAACTTTAATCAGTGCACAAATTGTTTATATGTAAATGTATCCTAAAATTCATGAAAACTGTTATCTTACAATCTTCTTCTTACAATTATGTTTATATTATAATTAGTATAGCAAAGTCCTTTTCCCTCTCAAAAATAGTGCAGACACTCTTGAATGTATTCCCTTTCTGAATTATCTTAACAGTTAAGTGAATAGATTTCACATTAATGAAGGATTCTGATATCTTCATCCCACATTATGCAGCTCATTATATTTTTCTTCACTTGATTTTGATCTTCACTAATTTCCTTCATGCTGTGTTTTCCTAAAATATCAAACACCATGTTGTCATCTGGCTGCCAATTTGCTTATATACCTAAAGCAATTAAACTTGAAACAAATTTATACAAAATCACATTGACAGTTATAAAGTATATTTTTAATGGTTATCCCTTGCTCAATTAATCCTAGAATAAGTCAACTTTTCATGCCTAAGGATTGCCATTTAGAAAATTAGAGTGTTCCATTTGGAAAAGGTTTTAGAAATCATCTAGTCCAGTGATGTAAAATTCAGCTAGAAAGTTTGTTGTGGATGTTGTTCAGTCATTTTTAGTCATGTCCAACTCTTTGTGACCCCATTTGGGATTGTCTTGGCTAAAATACTGAAGTGGTTTGCCATTTCCTTCTGCAAATCATTTACAGATAAGGAAACTGAGGCAAATAGAGTTACATGACTTGCCCAGGTCCTCCAGCTAAAAAAGGTCTGAAGTCAGATTTTAATTCACATTTTTCAGGTTCTAGTCCCAGGGTTCTTTCCAGTAGGTTACCTAGCTGCCCTCAAATAGAAATGGAGTCCATTGATCCATACATAAGCCTATGAGTCTCATTAGATTTAAACTGTGATATTACTTATTTTTATTTTGTTAAATATTGCCCAGTTAAATTTTAATCTGGTTTAGGTTCCATCCAGAGTATTATGGGCCATGTATTTGAAACCTTTAATCTGGTCAACACCCTCTGTCACCCCCTAAAACCACCGACCATTACCATTTTATAGATGAGAAAGATGAGCCTCAGAAAGACTGAGTTTCCTCAAGACCACAAAACTAGTATGTTGGCAGTGCCTCACATTGAATCCTGACCCCCCCAATCCATTGTTCTTTCTTTCCTCTGAGTTATTATTGCATTGTCTTCCCAGATCAGTGTGTTTTACTTTTTTAATTTTGGGGGCTATTTTAATTTAAGTTTTCTGCTTTTGTGACTGCAGCCTGTTTCTAGGTTTCAATAACCAGACTCTCTTAGCCAGAAACCTTTCCATCTCAAAGAAAAAGTAGTTCAAAAAGAATAGAAAGATTTTTCACAAGGCTACATCTTAAAGTACCTAGAGCAACTTAAATATATCACCTAAGCAATGGTGTCAATAAATGAATCCTTGAGGGCATATTTTAATTTTTGAAATAAAAAAAGTATTTCTGAAACATTAGAATTTTAAAAAAGTTGATTGCACATGAAATTATAAATTTACTATGTACAACTTGTTATTCCTTCTAAATATATAATAAACGTATCATGTTAATTTCTCTTTTCCTTTCCTCCTGTTACCTTCTCTAACTAGTAAATTCCAAGCTGAAAAACATAAGAGTATGACTTTAAATAAATAAAATTAATTAATTAATAATAAATAAAATATCAAACATCATGTTGTCATCTGGCTGCCAATTTGCTTATATACCTAAAGCAATTATACACTTAAGTTTAAAGCTTCACCAGTAGGCCATACTTTTTTAAAAATTTTTTTATTTAAGGGAATGGGGTTAAGTGACTTGGCCAAGGTCACACAGCTAGGTAATTATTAAGTGTCTGAGATGAGATTTGAACTCAGGTATTCCTGACTCCAGGACTGGTGCTCTATCCAATGAGCCATCTAGATGCCCCCTGGCAGCCATACCTTTGAACTCTTTCTGCACTACCAACAATCCTCAGTATATATGGGTTTGCATTGCTGTCTGGCCCATTAGACTGTCAACTCCTTATGGGCAGAGACTGCTTTTTGTTTCTTTTTGCATTCCAAATCCTTACTACAGGTACCTCATATAGAAGGTATTTAGTTAATATTTATTGATTGACTGATGGATTGATTGGTCTGGAGTCAAATGTTTTTATCACTTTGTTTCTTAAATCAGGAGTTGTTAACTTTTGAAAGATCATAGAGAAATTCCTGGGGAGTCAGGGACACAGAAGTTCCAAACAACTGCTTGATAGTCGTGGTAGAGTGACACATTATTTAAATTTTCTCCCCACATGTTACAGCAACTTTATCCCCTCATCTTATCAAAAGTAAATCAATAATATTTATAGAATCCTTAATTATACCTTTGCAACATGTTTTTGTCAGAGAGATGATATTTTGACTTGAAATAGAAATCTTGCTAGGCTATTTATTTTAGTCTGGGGTGAATGGGCAGATTGAAGCCAGAGGAATCAAGAAAGGACTATAGGATAAAGGAGTTGCTTTAGATCATTAATAAGATTAAGTAATAAGGATCTCCTCACAAAATTCACTCCTTCCAGTCTAGTTCTTTATTACTGATCTATTTGAATACCAGGTTCCTCTCTATGTTTCCCAATAAGTTCAGTATTTAGTTCAGTTTTCTTCTTCATCTCAACAATTAACCCTTTTATCTATCCATTTATGTATCTCTGCCCTGGTCTCTCTTCCACCACTTCAGACCAATTTGCTCCAGGTCCCAGAATCTCTAGCTATAGCTCTGTACATACTCTCAATATCATCATCTATGTATGTTAGTACAACTTGAATGATCCCTTCCAAAATTGTAATTATTTTTATCAATTTGATCATTATATATTTTCATCAGTAATATAGTTTTGCTTTTCATAAAAGTGGGTTTTAATTCATTGTTCAACAAATATTTACTGAGTATCTGTTATGTGCATAGTATTGTGGCAAATTAAATTAAGAACATAGAGTAGTCCTGGTGTGCCAGCAAACTCTGAGAGAATTTAGAGAAGGGGGGAAAAACTATGGGTAGTGCCCTAGGTATATCAGTATCACTTGTTCATAGTCTATGTCAGTGGTTCTCAAACTTTTTCGTTTCAAGACCCTTTTAGACTAGTAAAAACTACTGAGAACTCCCCGCCAAAACTTCTGATTATATGGATTATATCTATTACTATTTCATATATTAAAATTAAAATATTTTAGTACTATTGTGAAAATAGTTTTAACTTTGCAGATCCCTTGAAACTTTCTTGGGGAATTCCAGAATCACACTTTAAGAATTGCTGCTCTATGTACACCTATTTTAATGGGGGTTTGGCTCAAACACATATCACTAAGATAGGATCATCTTCATGGAAAATATTAATAATCTTATCTTAGGGACAGTTAGAAGGCATAATAGATAGAGCAACAGCCCTGGAGTTGGGAGCCCTGAATTCAAATCTGGCTTCAGACACTCAACACTTACTTATCTTTGTGACCCTGAACAAGTCACTTTACCCCATTGCTTTGCAAAAAATATATATATATATATATATATATATTTTTTTTAAATCTTTCAGTTTGAGCATAGTTGGGGATTTTTCTTTATATGAGGTGAAGGTGCCTAACAATCACTTTCATGATCCCATCTACTCACATCTGTTTCTCCCAGTCCCTCCCAAAGTAGAAGAGGAGTGGTGGATATTAGGCATTTCTCCTTTACTGTCTGGGTTCCCCTTTGCTGAGTGAAAGAGCAAGACTTCACCCTCATATCAACAACAAGAAAGCCCCAACCAGGCTTATTCTGGCACTTTAAAGATGAAGATAACCCCAAATACTTAGTCATAGGAAAAAATACTGCTCCCAGATCCATGATCATTCAAAGGCAAGATGTCAAACATGCATTTTGTCTCCTAGAAGCAGTTCCCCACTGATTTCCAGGTGGGTGATTCTATTACAGATGAGTTGTTGCATATGGGTCAAATCTCCAAATGAATTCTCTTGTAAGTTTACATTTGTGAGAAATGTCTAGCAATCTGATGCATGTTTTTTTCCAAGTAGTTCCTGTTATAATGAATCAATAAACATTGCTAAGTGCCTACTGTGTGTGAGGCATTGTATTTTTTCAGTGTTTTTTTTTAGTTTTTGCAAGGCAATTGGGTTAAATGACTTGCCCAAGCTCACACAGCTAAGTAATTTAAGTATCTGAGGCTAGATTTGAACTCAGGTCCTCTTGACTCCAGGGCCTGGGCTCTATCCAGGCCCAGGCATTGTATTAAAAAAACAAAATACAAAAAAAGAGGCAAAAGACCATCCTTGTTTATAAGCAGCTTATAGTCCAATAGGGGAGATAACTTGGAAACAAATAGACACAAAGAAATTTTATATACATGATAAATCTGAATTGCTATAAAGTTGGAATTTTAATTGCCAAGTTAAAAGAAGTGGAAAAATGATCATTTTCCAGGCATGTTGGAGGGAAGAGGTGGAAAGAAGTCATAAGAGAAATTCCCAAATTGACCTTTAGTATATATAATAGCCTTTACATTAAATTATACATTTATATAGTGCTTTATGGTTGATAAAGTGATTTTCTCATAACCCTGCCAGGGGAAGTATTAAAGAATTGTTATCTCCATTTTATAAATGACTAAGCTAATGATTAAAGAATTTAAGTGGCATTGTCTACTCTGGCAGAGCCAGTAATCTACAATGATGTGGTAGCTGATGCACATGTATATGTATATCTGACTCTAAAATCTATGCCTTTTCTTGTACTCTATTGTAATAAATGACACTTCCTCAAGTAACTTACTGAAATCACAATATGCCACATTGATCCACTTCATTCCTTTTGTCTAATAAATCATTCATTATATTGAAGAAGTTCATAGATTTATTTGTCATGCCCCCTTTTTAGTAAATGTGGGGTAATTACTATCTATTAGACATTCTGTTCATAAGTCTTCATATATATTGACACCATTGCTTAGGTGACATATTTAAATTGCTCTAGGTACTTCAAGATGTAGCCCTGTGAAAAATCTATTCTTTTTGAACTACTCCTTCTTTTGGATGGAGAAGTTTCTGGCCAAGACAGTCTGATTAATGAAACCCCAAAACAGGCTCAGTCACAGAAGCAGAAAGCTTAAATTTGTGGACACATATTAGGGAAAAAACAGCTCAATATTGAAAGTGTTATCAGAGATCATAAAGTTAACAACTTTGTCCTTATTAACACATTACTACCAAAACTGTCTCATACACCCAAATAATATAACTATTTAGTCATTAATATAATGATGACTGTAGGAGATATCAATTATTAAATGCTAATATTAGTATTGGATAAGATTTTTAAAATAATTTTTTCACTCCAATTAGTCTTCAAATATGTGTTGTTTAGGAAAATGTGAAATATATTTTTATAAAAATAAAACATATATATAAAGCTCTAAGTATAAACTTCAGCATATCATTCATCTTTATCCTTCGCTGTCATTCCCTCTCTTTAATCATTCCAAGAGATTTCCTGAATTGGCACTTTTCCCTTCCCAACATATCTTGTTTTGATTTATCATCATCACCACCAAATCCCCTCAACATTTAATTATTGATAATATATCTGAAGAACTTCAGATAGGTTCATCAGTCTTGAAGATCCTATGGACATAAATCCCATTATACAAGTTTCATTTTCAGCATTACAGTAGGGGGAAAAAATGAACTGTTCTTGCCTGTCAGAAAGGCAGACAGCAAAGTCAAAAAATGAGGGAAAAAATGAGTTACCATTCCCCAATTTGGCCTCATGATTCCAAATAATAACCAAGTATGTTACTGCTATGAATATGTCTAGTATACTGATACTACATGAGCAACAAGAAGCATCTATACTGTTTTATCACATATTTCGGTTTTAGTCTACTTTTTGTTCCATATTCTCTTTAATTTCACAGATCAAATGACTGATTCATTCCACTTTTCTCCTCTTCACTCACAACTATGCACAATCATCCTTTCCTTTTTCCTTTTCATTCATTCATTCATTTACTCAGCACCTACTATTTGGGCAATATCTATCAATTCTCTTGGGAGGTGAGTTGACCTTCAGAAATTTAATAACACATTTTGTTCCACTATTCAAATTATGGCATTTTGATTTTGCCTAACTCATCTATAAAAATAAGATTTTTTTAAGACAAGTGAAGTCAATATATGCCATAATGGTTAAGGTGATGATTTCTTCTTTTATGAAATTCAATATCTTTTTCTATAAAGGAGGAAAGCCTGCAACAAAAATCAAATTTCTACACATTTTGGTGGGAGAAATTATGAGCGGTTCATGAATCTTCCAAATTAACTAACTCTCCACCCAAACATATCCCAACATATCAGATACTTTAAGGAGGACTCTTTAGTTAATAGTACTTACTGAAAGGAAGGGATGATGCATGAATATAGATATAGAAGAGAGGAGTAGAATCAGTGAGTCAGTGAACATGAGAAGAATATAATATAAAAAGTATGTGAAATCCCAAATAAACATTAAAATGCTACTTGTTGCTTGTATGGTATCAAGTGGACTAGGAAGTCTAGGATTGGAAAGCAGAGGATATTGATAAAGGTGTTTTCTAACTGTAAATCCACAGTATTCCTGCTGTATGAAGGAATTTCTATAATTATAAAAAAGTTTTCCATGCAATGGAAAATAGATATATATTACTATTCCTTGGTAAATCAAGTTAGAGAGGCATGAATATACTACCTTTTCCTCCTGTGAGGTAAGTGAATAAAGCATTAACTTGGAATCAGGAAGATTTGAACATGAATTCTACATCATGCTCTTACTAGCTCTATGATTATGGACAAATCAGCCTCTTAGTCTCAGTTTCTTTATCATAAAAAGAAGGTAATTATGGTTCCTATATCATTAGGTTATTTTGAAGATCAAATGAGATACAGTATGGAGAGTGTTAGATAAATTGTAAAGCATAAATGTTTACTGTTATTGAGCAGCATGACATGGAAGATATTCTGCCCTCAGAACCAGGAGAACCCAAACTCTTTTTAAACACACTGACTAAATGACTAAATAGTTCAATTAATCTCTCAGTGCTCAAAGCAGCTCAACTAAGTTGAAGTGAAGGAATCAATCTGCATTGATAAAGGGAATTTCTTCACCAAGAGTTTCCTCAGTCAATGAAATTACATATTCAATCTTTATTGATACTATTCTGGCATTTTATTTTAATTTATGCACCTGTTCACAAGCTGTAATAATTTTTATATCAGGATTCTACAGTTGTCTTTTTTTACATTAAATTCTTCTTGTCTTGTTTTAACTGCACAATACATTAATTAATATATTTGATCCATGGTTGTACCTACTTTATACTTATATTTATAATAGCACTGGAAATTATTAACACCATTACTTCTACTAAAAACTGCAATTTTTAAAATAAATATCATTATTATATAATTTTATCAGTAATTTCATTTTAGCCTTTATAGAAGTCACTTTTTATTAATTCATTCAATGCAATAAATATTTACTGAATCTGATATGTATATCTAATTATGCTAAGTATAGTAAACACTTTTCCCTTCTAAAACATTTATTGAAATGTTAACAATCTAGTCCATGATTGTTGTTTTTTCTTTAAGTTTATCCTATAATAAAATACATTTGGGTCAAAAAAATACATTATGGTAAATATTCTAGCTATTCTAAAATAGATAGAATAAAAATGAAGTTGGTGTTTTAATGTCAAATAATAGAAGATGGGAGAATGGTGATCTTCAAGAAAAAGATTATTTTAATTATTATTCTAAATTTATGAAATTCACATGAAGTCCCCAAAGAACCAAGCTGATTTTCATATAATCCTAACGTTCCTTCTCTAGAGGAAGATGAGGTAAAGAATGAGCAAAAAGAGAGAGGGAGAAAGTTAAAGGTACTCTTTTCAACAGAGAAAGATAACTTCCAAGGTCAGTTTAAGATTTTTAAGCATTTCTTTTGCCTGTGAGCATCAAAATAGTTTCATCCAAATGACTTTGGTTTGACCACAGGGCGTTAAGTTCTAAGTAACAGTAGGTTCTAAAAGGGATGTAGCAAGAGTCTTTACTGTAATGTATTCCATCCCTTGGATAGAATAAAGAATATACAGAAGTCTGTTGGGAAGCTATCTAGCTGCATATAATTTCACACAGTTTTCAAGTGAATCAGGGATAAAAATATGAAATCCAACAATTTTTTGAAGTTGTCTTTTAGATTTATGCTTTTTTTCCCTTGGGAGTGGGGCAAATAATCATTTCTACAAATCCATAAAGACCTTGGCAATTGGGATGTTTATAAATTAAGAAGATAATAATTGGTAAACCAAAGCTATAGATGAGTAGTATCTGATGATATTTCTAAATTTAAATATTTATTTCTAAGTTGAATGAATGTTAAATGTGTGTCTATATGGAGATATATGAAGAACAAAATTTTTCTAAGTGAGAGATTAAGAAACTTTATACACAATTATCACTCTATGGTTAGATTATCTAGGTCTGTTTTATTTATAAAAATATGTAAAAGTATATGTATAGCTTTAAAATCTGAAAGTGGCCTCGAAAATAATGTATATGTCTGCTTTTGCTTCAGACCTAAGAAGACAAATGCAGATTTTGCTGGAGACAGCAGAATCAGCAATCCTGATTTTTTTCCCCTTTCTCCAAGAATACAGGGCACATAGAATTTAGCCACTGCCCAGATATAAAATGCTCACATATTTATTCATTCTCTAACATAACTATTTCCTCTTTTCTTTTTTTCCCCTTTCTACATTTTCTTCCTTTTTAAATCTTGCCTAATTTGATCTTTATAATTCCTTTTTCCCCCTCCTTCTTTCCTTCTTATCTTGATCATCTTTTTTTCCTTTATCTTTTTCTTTCCTCTTCCATCTTTTCTTTCATTCTCTCACACCTCTTCTGGACCTGAGAAACAGTAAAGGACATAGTTTGAGAACATCAAGGTCATCTAAGATGCCTGAGGACTAATCTTGGCTTTCAGTTGCCTCTACTTTAATATACAAAGGCTGGAGTGGATGATCTCTAAGGTCTCTCCCAAATCTATAATCTATGAATGACCCTTAGGAGGTGGATTGTGGGCTGTAGCAACAGCAGGAGCATAAATAGTAGACCTGCCTGGAAATTCATTCCTTCTTTCTTTAATTGCTAAAATGCTTGCCTCCTTATTCTGAATACCATCCTGAAGATTCTCTATTTTGAACTCCCTGTTCTGAAAACCCTGAGGAGATCAAATCAGTTCTGGATCTGCCCAAAGGATTTACATTTCTATTTGAGGGAATTATAAGTACTGGAGAAAATTTATTTCGATTACACTCACCATCTTTGATTATTCTTCAGCGGCACTAAAGTAAAACTGAAGCAATAATTTTCCAAAAAGTGTTCTAGATGTCTTAAATAATTAACTAGCTTTCAGAAAATGTTTAACTTTCATAGTGTTTATCTATTTATTTATTTATTTTTGTTTTTGCAAGACAATGGGGTTAAGTGGCTTGCCCAAGGCCACATGGCTAGGTAATTATTAAGTCTCTGAGGCCAAATTTGAACTCCTGACTCCAAGGCCAGTGCTCTATCCCATAGGCCATCTAGCTGACCAATAGTGTTTATTTATATAAAATAAATAACATGCACTTCCTTGAGGGCAGGGACCATTTTCTTTTTGTCTTTGTGGCCCTGTAGACTTGCATAGGGCCAAGCAATTGGCTGGCTCTTAATAAATAATTGATTAACTGATTTAATAAGAGGGCCTAGGGTATGGAAAGACCTGGATTCTAAATTCCAGTGTGCCACTTCCTAACTGTATGATCATCAGCAAAACACCTCACCTTTATAGGCCTCAGTTTTCCCATCCATTGAATTGAGAAGGATACATCATTACACAGAGAGAAAAGGTAATAGAAGGATCAAATGAGATAATTTATATAAAGTGTCCTGAAAACTTTATGCTAGCATATGAAAGTATTATAATTAATAAAGTTTTATGAATTCAAATTATATTGTAATTGGGTAAACAGTCAATTAGTTCTATCCTAATAGTAAGTGTGATTAAAGTTATAGAAAGGTATTGAATCTTCACCTAAAGAAGTAGACAGTACAAACATGCCTTATTTCAAGTAAACTACATTTTGACATTTTGTTGGTCATGGTAGATTTAAAGATTGTTGTAGCTTTTTCAGAAGGGGGGCTATTATTCAACTGTGTGAGGAACTTTCATTGTGACAGATCAGTAATCTATATTTTATAGTTTTAGAAAGATGTCTGAGAAACTAAGTGGTTAAATAATGCATCCATGACATCCCAACTAGCATTAGTCAGAGTTAGGATCTGAACTCCAGTCTTTCCAACTTCTAGTCTGGTTGATTCCTTATCAGCTACACTACATTGCCTTTTAGAACTATCATTCATTTTGAATAATTCCTTTTCCCTTTAAAATTGCCATAGCATTCCTTTAAACAGGAATCTAAAGTATACCTAACTTTGATTTACAAATATCTTATTTACATAGAACTTTTTAGGAATATGTCTATTGCCTAAAGTGGAGATTTACCAGTTCACAGCTCACAAATTTTAAACCTTTTTTTTCCCCTAAACTAATAACCCACAGAGACATGAAATGAAAGTTTATGGTGAGAAGAGTCATAAAAAATAAAGAACTGAATTATGGTCAGAATATTGTTGCTGCCAAATAAATACCAGAATATTTGACATTGCTGGTCACAAGAGAGCAATTGCAGCATTAAGCTGACCTTAATTAACCATTCCTTATAATTTGTAAAAAGTCTCTATTTAACAGCATTTTTACTGTTTTAAATATCACAAAAATAACTGAAGGAAATCCCCCTTAAGTCAAGTTACATATGAATAAATTATGACAGAATCAGGGTGTAATGGGAAACTCTGACTTCTTAACTCAAGTTTTTATTTTCCATCCAAACTGGTCTTTTCATTGATGGCTTTCTCATTATTTTACTGGTTCCAATATGGCAGACTGGACATACTCTAGAGTTATTATTAAAAAGAAAAAAAACCAGTACAAGAAAGGGCAAGTAGGTGGTACAGTAGATAGAGTGTTGGGCCTGGAGTCTGGAAGACTTCTGAGTTCAAATCTGGTCTCAGATATTTACTAGCTGTGTAAACATGTACAAGTCACTTAATTCTATTTGTCTCCGTTTCTTCATCTGTAAAATAAACTGGGGAAGAAAACAGTAAACCATTCCAATATCTTTGTCAGGGAAATTCCAAATGGGACAAAGAGTCAGTCATGACTGAAAATAATTGAACAACAAAAAGTAAAGGGAAATTTTTTATTTATTACATAAAATATTTAGTTTTTGAAGTCTAGATTAGCAGTTCAGCTATTCTATCCCTGCTGGTCAAAGTTTATTTTCCAAGTTCACTCACTTAAGCTTCCCTTCAAAGAAAAACAAATACATTTGCAGTTCATTTTTCAGGTTAAATAATTCTCATTATTAAAAATCATTTGATAGTTAATTTTTTCTTTCCATAACTTATCCTTCTTTTGCAGTCAAGATAATTATTTTCAACAAAATTATAATTTTAAGAAAAACAACCTTTATTCATTTTTGTCAGTTGTTTCCTCTTTTTATCGTTGATCCATTCTTACTTCATTTTAAAGATAATTCCCATTATCACATAATTCATTAAAATTTGTAAATACTCTCATGTCTCTGAGCACATTGGTTCTAAGTTTCAAAAAAGGATTAAAGCCTATGTCTGAAAAAAAAGAAAAGAAAAGAAAAGAAAGAGGAAAGGAAAGGAGAGAGGAAGGGAGATGGGAGGGGAGGGGAGGGAAAGGGGAAAGGGGGAAAGTGGGAAAGGGGAAAGGAGGGAAGGGGAAAGGGGGAAAGGAGGGAAGGGGAAAGGAGAAGGGAGAGAAGGGAAAGAAAGAAGGGAAAGGAAGAAGGGAAGGAAGGGAAGGAGAGAAAAAAGAAAAGGAGAAATGAAAGAGGAATGGAAAGAAATGGAAAGGAAAGAAAAGGAAAAACAGGATTCTAAGAACTGGAAAAGAAAATGTGGCTTAGCTATTTATTTGACCTAAAAATTTATCCCTTGAAGATCCAATTAAGTAAAAAGAGGGGGGCTTTCTCTCCAAAAAATATAAACTAAAACATAAGCAAATTTTTAAAAAATAAGAAATAATACTCTATGGATTTAATTATGGCAAAAGACTCTGAAGCTAGTGAAAATATGATATTTGAGCTAAACCTTTTGTGAATCTCCTTATTACATAGAAACAAAATGGACAATCAAGTAAGTTAACCCAAAGACCCATCAGAGGTTAGAGAGTAAGCTATTTGGTAGATGAACGTCATAATGGTAATAATTAGGTAACAGTTTTTGCCAGTTCATACCTACAAGGGTGTTTGCATTCCTTATAAGACATCGCTGACTTTTTCAAAAAAAATAGAGAATAAAAATGACCCTGTAAGCTTGACCCCATTCAGCAGAGATTAACATTAGCAGAGCAGTTTTGGTCCAGAGGTTGCCACCTACATGCTGCAACATTTGTAGGGGTCTATAAAAACCCATGAAGAAAACTAAAATTACTTCCTCCAAAGGAATGGGATATTGGATTTGGATATTGATGATGCCATTGACCCCTGTTCAACTTCTTGATTGAACTTGGAATGTCAAGTTAGACCCAGGCTGGGTTAGCCTAGGGCAATGGGATCTGAGGTAGGTTCTGAGGCAGAGCAGGATAGTATCAAGTGAAGAACAAAACATATATTACTGAAAGTATTAACTTTAGTTTAGTGTGCAGAAAGCTTTTGCCTTGGGTTGGCCCCTCAGTGTTAGCTAAAACCCATCCCTGAAACGTGGCACAGTCCCAGAACTCTAAATGATAAATTGTGCATGTAAAAACTAAAGCTTAACAAAATTTAACTTAACAAATATCCAAAAAAAAAGAATATTTTAAGAAGAATTCTTTATCCCTTTCCTGCTGCTGCAATCATGCTCTTAAAGGGACTAATGTAGCATCACCATTAAAAAGGTGCTACTTGTGTTAGAATGCAAGAACTTTTCAGATCTCTTTTTTGATTATTTGTATAATAACCGCATGTGGTAGATATCAAAAATTCTGATAGTGAAAACCAAACTTAGGAAGAATGAGAATTTTTCCTAGCTAATCAGTTCTGTTACTATACTCATTCTTGTCCCCATTTCATACTGGTGATAAACATAGGCATAAATAGAATGCTGGCCAAGTGTGTTCACATAATCTAAATCTTCATGAGACCAACTGAAGACAATTACCCCTAAAGCTGCTCAGTGCTCAACATATGGTCCTCCCAGATTGTTTTTCCATCCTTAATTCTTGAAGAGGACCAGTGACATCAGTAGGGTGATGATTTACAAATGGCAGATTTATGTGAGGCAGAGCTTTCAGAGTCATTAGCCTCACTCTCTCCTCCAAAGTCATCAGAGTTCAATTGCAAGATGATGGGAGGCTTGACCTTTTTAAATTAAGGTCTTTCCAAGATTTCAGTTTGTCTGTGGCAATGTCCCTTCAGTATTTAAGGGTAGGTAACAATTGAGGCAAAAGTTGGACTAGTTTATCTTCATAATATAATCTGGGAAAGTTAGATTGACTGGTCATACCTCCTCCCCAACATTGCATTTCATCCTGCCCCAGTCTATAATATAAATTTCTCCCATTTATGGGTCTAAGTTCAGAATGAATGGGTAGCACCATAGTTGGGTGATTATTAGTTTTTATCACTTAGAGAACAAAAAAAGAAGGAAAAAATGAGTAAAAAATTGCTATCTGTGGAGTCAGAGAACCTAAGTTTAAATACAACCTCTGACACTCATTAGATGTGTACATTGGAAAGTTACTTTTCATGTCTCTGAGTCTCAGTTTGCTTACTTATAAAATGAAAGCGTTGGACTAGGTGATCTCTAAGGTCTCTTCCTGCCCTTTTCTCTGGCTATCTCTCTCATGTCTGAAATGCTCTCTCCCCTGTCTACTGACCTCTCTGGATTCCTTTAAACTCTAACTAAACTAAAACCCCATCTTTTCCTGGAGGCCTTTCCAACTCCACTTAATTCTAGTGTTTTCCCTTTGTTAATCATTTCTTATTTATCCTGGATATAGGTTACTTTGTATATATATATTTGTTTGCATGTTGTCTGCTGCATTAGACAGTAAGTACCTTGAAGGTAGGGACAGTCTTTTTGACTCTTTTTGCATCCCAGAATGTAGCATAATGCCTGGAACAATTGATTGATTGACATTAATTGACTCAGTTATCTTAAGACCTTGGGGGAGCATTCCCATGAGTTCTTTTCATGGAAAACTTCTATTAAAGCAGGTCACCCCCATCCTCTACCCTGGGGGGGTGGAGGGGGTGCACTGAAAACATTCTCCCCATGTGTACCAAAACCCACTCACCCCACATATGCCTATGGAGATAAATGCTTTTTCTCATAAAAATCTTAGAGATGAAAAAAAACTTTAATGTTGCCATGTACTTTCTACTTGAAGGCTTCTAGAGACAGGGAATTCATTCTCTTACAAAGCAACCCATGCTATTGTTGGAAAAAGCTCATTGTTAACAATAATAGCAGTTGAAACATAGTGCTTTGAACTATGCAATGCACTTTACATACATAATCTTGTGATGACAGTCTCTAACAATCCTGGAGGAAGTTAACATAGACCCCTCTCATCCTCATGTTAAAGGAGAAGAAACTGAATTTAAAGAACTTAAAGTCATTTGCCTTGATCACAGGAGAAATTCAGATACAGGATAAACCAGTCTTTCATATTATCATCTTGTTAGAACATTCTTTTCCCCATTGAACTGAAATTGGTTTCTATTTAACTATCATCCATATTTCCACAACCTGTTAAATATTTGTAGACAGTTTCAAGCCTTTTTCATGTTATATATCATTATCTTTATTCATTCCTCATATTACAGTTTCCAAACCTTCTTCTGTGGAAATTATAACCACAATATTTCCCTGATTTACTAGGGCACAAGAGCTAAACCTCAGTAATCCTATCTCTTTCAGTTTTTTGGCCAAACTTTTTGGGAAATACCAACTACACTGCACTCAATTATGCAACCAGTTCTGAAATCTATTTGATTGTTTTATTATCCATCTTCTCTACAAAAATAGCATGAGATACTAGTCAAATTGCATTGGTGGGGAACATCTAAAGAATTATGTTCAATTCTGGGTGTCATATTTTAGGTGAACACTGAGTTTTGTCCACCAGAGAGTAAACAGTATAATGATAGGTTACCTCTACACCAAATCCATCAAAGTATAAAGACAATGCTTTTCTGAGCTTATGTAAAGTAAAATTATAACATTTTTTACTCTGGATATTATAGTGAGTCAGCATGATGTAGAGAAACAAGTTTGGAAGTTGGCAACAGGTCCCCCAAAGACTGAATTCTACCTGACACTTAACAAGCTATGTGGCTTATGACAAATTGCTTCAACTCTAAGTACCTCAGGATATTCATTTGTAAAAAGAGATAGCAATACTTATGATACAAGTTAAGTCACTTAAGTCTACCTTAATTTCTTCACATGTAAAATTTGGATACTCATAGAAATTATTTCCTAGAATTGATGTGAGAATAAAGAGAGAAATATTTCTAAAGTATTTTGTAAGTCTTAAAGGGCCACATATGCAACTCTTTGAAGTGGCAAAGAATTGGAAATCATCAGTTGAGGAATACCCAAAAAATGTAGTATGGAATTCCATCACAAACGTGATGGAATGCTGTTGTTCTATAAGCATTCATGAGCAGGTGTATTTCAGAGAAACTGCGGTTAACCTAAAATTAGACCCTTATAATACTGGAAAGACTCACATGAAATGATGCTCAGTGAAGTGAGCAGAACCAAGAGAATATTGCGCTTTTTATTAATAGCAACAGTGTGATGATCAACTATGATAGACATAGCTCTTCTCAGCAGTACAATGATCAAAAACAATTCTGAAAGACTTGAGATATACATTCAGATAAAATACTATGGAATCTGAATGCAGACTAAAACATACCATTTTCACTTTTTAAAATTTGTTATATGTTTTTTCTTCTCAGTATTTTTCCTTTCTGTTATGATTTTTCATTTGCAACATGACTAATATAGAAATATGTGTAATAGTTTTACATATATAACCTTTATCAGATTACTCTTTTTAAGGGAAGGAAGTTGGGGAAGAAGGGAGGGAGAAAAATGTAGAACTCAAAGTATTACAAAAAAATGAATGTTGAAAACTATCTTTATATATAATTGGGAAAAATTTAAAAATAAAGTGCTATATAAATTTCATCATCGTTAATATTTTATGCACATATCCAGATCTCCTACCCTTAAAAAAGTTTTCACTTGACCACAAAAGTCCCTCAAAATATCATCATGTATTTCTCCTCCCTTTCTTTGCCAATACCAAAAATAATGGAGTTAGAGAAAGAGGAAGAAAAGGAAAAACAAGAAGAGGTAAAGGAGAAGAAGCCCTTTATACATGTTGCCTCAACTCTTTTATTTACCACTCTTACCACTTCATTTTGACTTTGTAATCCAGTTTTATAAACTTATCTTTTGGCTGAATCTCCTCTCTTCAAGGCTACCAACAATCTCTTAATTGCTAAATCCAGTGGCTTTCTCTCATTCTTTATCTTCCTTGACCTCTTTGAAGGACTGACTATACTTTCTTCTTGTATACACCCTCCTCTATGGGTTTTCATGGTATTACTTTCTCCTACTTCTACTCTTGTGCTATGTTTGTGCCTCCCACATATACACATACATACACCCACTCGCACACCACACCACCACACACACAGAAGAGAGAAGAGGGAGAGGAAAGGGAAAGAGAAATAAGTTTGTCTTTTCCTTTAATTTTCCTTTAATTCTGGTTCACAACTCCCTTTCTCTGAGTTAGACGAGATAATGAAATATTTGCTTTGGAAGACCTTCTAGAAAATTATTAGTGTTAACAAAAGCCTTTTCACCCACTCTGCTTAATTATGTCAATAAGAAAAGCACAATTTTCTGTGAATAAGTCACAGTGCAGATAATTGAAAATTGGTTGCAGTTATCTTTGTTATCTTTGTATAGCATAGAATAAAGGTTTCCAAAAGGAAGGCTTTTATCCCTTCTTTTGATTCTTTGATAAAACAGATGTTTTATATTTTATAACATATTTCAATTAGATCTACACACAAAAATCTTACATTATATTCAAGTTTTTAAAATTATGTACACTAAAACAAATACATATTTAATGGATTTGTGAAAATTTGTTAACAAGTTATTATAATGTTGTGCAGACAGGCTTTACAGAGCATTTGTGGATAAAGTAGATAAATTTCAAACCATTTGTAATGATAGAATGTACACAATGGAAATTTCTGACAAGATTCATAAATCTCATGATAGATTTGATCCATATAAAAATAAATTTAGAGAAAGTGTTTTGCAGAAAGAATCACTTTGTTCACACATTTCTATTACCAGGAAAATACACTTTATGTGCTAATTATTAGTACAGATGGTAAGACAATTCAACAGAACCACTGAGACAAGGAACAGGTGCATATACTAGCTTGTGCAGGAAGATTGTTCATATAATTTCTCCAGTGCTGGTGCTGCTTGTAGTCAATGTATTTAATGAAGAAAAACTAGCAAAACCATTTCTGGTATATTGAAAACTCATTCATTCATTCACAGGAAAGGTAGGTTCTTGGCATATCAAAGCAGCTCAGCTGTGGTTGTTTGGGGTCCTTAGGTAGTTTTTCTTCTACACCTATGGTTATGTTCTGCTGATTGACCACCCGTCATTATGGGGAGATCAGGAAGTCATTTCCTATGTGTTTTCCTCCTGTGCCTGGAGCTGGAAACATTATGTTGCTCCAGGGGCTATGAAGGGTTAGCCCTATTAGAAATTTGTTCCATGATAATTCTGTGCCTTTAGGCTCAGCAGAAATTGCTTATCTGATAAACATCATCTGAAATCACTCCTTCCTTTCAAAACTTGCCTAGTGGGGGCTAAGAACAGAACAGAAATCAATTTACAGGTAATCTCTAGCTTATAAGCAGTTTGTGCTTGAAAAATTCATTTATAAGTCAATGCCTTGGTACTTAGTATATATTTTCCTATTTCTAAAAATGTTGAACATAGTCATTAGGTTTCTAATCTAGTTTACTAAAAAAAAAAAGCTCATCAACATGTATTTGAATTGACTATAAATTTATAATAAAAAGAGAAAAATAGTATTGTTTCAACAAAACAGAAAATGGTCAAATAGAAGTGATTTTTAATACTGTATGAGTAAAGTCAGTTTTAATCAGATGGGAATAAGAAGAGAAGCCAGATGGAGTGTTTCCCATACATTCTAATGAAGACTTCCGGGTAATTTCAAGGAGTTTAGAGAATGATTGATGACTTTATACTTTGATAATTCTTCTCCTCTCCTTTTCTCTTTAGTCATTCTACTTCTTTCCCCTATTCCCTGAATGTGGATGTATTATAACACAAGGTTTTATCCTCTTTACTTTTCTAGCTACATTACTTAATTTGGAGAGATCATCCATTCTTATGGATTGTTACTCATTGGAGTTCTACAGCAGGTGACTAGGAGTCTTCAGAGTCTGACTATAGTGTATTATGGTAGATAATATTCAGTAAAATTCTATATCTATATCTATATCTATATTTCTATCATCTATATCTATATATATTCACTCATTTTACATGCCCATACACATATACAGATTGTATCTTAATAACCCCAATACATATCTATTTACCAAACTAAATTAAAGTGATTAATTTGGAAGAGTTTTTAATTTGAAATGGATATAGAAATCTATCCAATAACTTCTTTGAATGGTAGATTTTAATTTTACTAAATTTTACTAATTTTAATTTACTAAAAAAATCCACAAAGTAAATATTTACCTATGTATGCTTATACATATAAATTATATGTATTATAAATGAATAAATATGTATTAATAAAGAAAAATGTGTACACACATATGGGCATACATGCATATAGATTGTGTATATGTTGTATATATACATGTATGTATGTATGTATATATGAAATCAGGAATTGAATAATTCTTTTTCTGAGTACTACTGAGCTTCGCAGTCCTCACCCCAAAAGCTCACATACTGACCAGGAAATCAAGTAGCCCCCAAAGCATCCCAGAAAGGGAGGGGTTTTATGTATTGAAGAAAGTTTCTTCCTACTCACTCCTTTCAAAAGAACTCAGTCTAATGTCTGCCAGTGCAGAAAGAAAATCTTGGCCTCTCCTTTTTTATATCTTCTTTAATTCTCACAATTTAATTTAATTCTCATTTAGTTTCCGTCCTCCTCATATCTACCTCACTCCCTACTTCTTCTGGTCCAGTAGAGGTCTCAGAAACTCCTCTCACCTGTTTTATGTGATCTTCCCTTTTACTAGTAATGGGGATAATTTTTTCATTATGTCTTTAATAGCCAGGGAGTGCTGTGGAACAATATTTGGACCTATTAAGCCATCAAGCTATCAATCTCCAGTTGGGCTCATCGCCCAACAGCTGAGGACATAAAGAAGCTTTCTCTGATTCAGTCCTGGATGCCTTCTTCACCTTACCTTCACCTCATACCATGAGTGACAACACTGTGTTCATTAGTCTGTGTGTTTGGCAAGGATTTATATAGTCAGAAAATGACTCAGTTCCTGTCCTACCTTTTATTCCTCCTTTCATCTATTCAGTTTTCATTGAAATCCACACATCCATAACTGTGTACAGCTCTTTAATCATAACAATTTAAGAAAACTTTTAAAAATATTTCAATAAACCAAGCAGTCATCTCTCTTCCTCAAACACACAATACTACTCCTCAGATTCAGATTCCTCCATTTAACAAGCTAAAAGTCAGGAGACTGGTTATTCCTCCATGTTAGAAGCTAGTAAGAGATATATACCAGGGCTTTGACAGACATGGCTAAAACCTCCAAAAAGATTGATAGAAGTAACTATGCTATTGGTCTCTATACATGGACTGTCAACAGTCTTAATTAGACCAATCTATGCTCTTCAGTTCTATAGCTCTTTTCTCATGTACTCTATAATGCCCTCTTTCACTTGGACAAATGTGAGAGGGACAGAATTTCTTCAGGGAACAGATGGTCTAGATTTCTTAGTCCTATTCAAGGAGCAAGAGAGAAAGAACACACAGGTTTCCCTTAGCTACAAGTCATTTTCACCTGTATCACCCTCATGTTTAGTACAGCCTCTTTTAAATTGTGTTCCCTTTTAAGTTTATTTGTATGATTTCTCATACTCTACTTGAGAATTTTTCATCTCTCAAGTCAAAATTCCTGAAAATTATTAAATAGGTTATTGGACTCTATCCTTTCCTCTGAATCCTGTGAAATCTGATTTCTTAATATCTAGGGCATTTGATTTATTATATTCCATTTTCCTCCCTTTTGTTACAAAAGTTATCATGGAATGGTCACTTAGTCCAAGATTTCTCTTATTTTATTTCAACATCTAATTTCTCCTTGTTGGTCAGAATCAGACCTGTAACAGTAGCTCTCCATGTCATTTCCTTCATCTTCAAGGACTAAATGATCATTAAGTTGGGTCACAAATGTATCTTCATCTTGGTAGAGAGAGGAAGATCTGTCTTTGAGCCTGCAATTAATATATTCATAAATAACAATGAAAATGGAAGAACTTTTGTCAGATTTACATGTGACAAAAAACAAGAACAGCTTAAAAATAAGTGACAGAATACCAAAAGATCTTGACATAATAGACTGATTATTAACTGAAGCAAATAAAATGAAATTTAATAGGTATAAATTTGGGTTCAAAAAATTCAATATGGCAAATTTAAAAAGTAAAAGAAAGATTACTAGACAACATTTCTGAGAAAAAGATCCAAAGACATTAGAACAGAGATTTTAAACTGGGGTTCATGGATCCCAACAGAGTTGCTGGATAAATTCCAAGATCTTAAACTTGGAGAGGAAGAAAATCACATTTTTATTTCCATCAGTCTAACTAAAATTTATCATTTTCTTAAATTATAATAAAGACAACAAATCATTATTCTAAGAGTCCATATGTTTCATCAAGCTGCCATGACACACACAAAAAAAGATTAAGAACTCCCATTTTAGTAGATTGAAAATTCAGTATGTCTGCATAGAAATTTGGCAAGAAAATAACAAAGGCAATCCTAGGCTTCATTAAGAGAAGTATAGTGAATTATAATCATTTCAAGGTAAGTGAAGAAAGGTAAAATGCAAAGATCCACAGGTTAGAAAGATTCACAGGTTCTGGTAGCAAGTCACAATAGAAAAGGACAATCCACTGTGATAAGCAATAAAAGCAGCAGAAGAGAACTAGGGGGAAAACTTTGGAAATTTTGATTGCATGGGGAATATAGAGTAAAGAGAGAGACCACATAATGAGGGGAGTCATGAATCAGAGAATGAGGGTCTAGAGTAAACAAAAATAAAAAATATATAATAAAAAAACTGAGATAAAACCTTTTTGGAAAGGGGTACCAAAAATGAAATAAAATAATGAAAGGGCTAGTTGAAGCTGGGGAAGCAAAGGAGGGGGGGGAATCTAGAGGTAGAAGAAATATATAACCAGATAAAAAGCAGAAGAGAGAAAAAGAAATTAGTAAGCAAAGCCCAAAGGGAAAGGGGCAACAAAAGAGAGTTGAATAACCTGGAAAAAATACTCATAAAAGTGATAACAAAACTAAAAGCTGTTTCTTTGAAAAGATCAATAAAATTGATAATTTTGATCTATTCTAATTTAAAAAAAGGAACAGAAAATCAAATTAGCACTCATAACTAGGCCCATGTGAATATAATAAAAATGACAATACTACCAAAATTGACTTATACTTTCAATGCTATCCCAATCAAAATGCCAAGTAGATACATGACTAATAGCCATATATAAGTGGTGGAATTATAGGCACATTAATCCATTGTTGGTGGAGCTATGCAACAATATAAAAATTTTGGAAAGCAATTTGGAAGTTTGTAAATAAAGTGATTAATATATCCATATCCTCAGAACCAGAGATTCCAGCTCTGTGATTATACCCCCAAAGAAAATATCAGTAAAAGAAAAGATCTGATATATGACAAAAAAATGTTTGTGATTGCTAAGAAGTGGAAACAAAATAGGTGCCCACCATTTAGAAAATAGTTTAATAAATTGTGGTGTGTGAATATAATGGAATATTACTGTGCTATAAAAATTCTGTGTGTTATAAATATAAAAAAGGCATAGAGGGGCAGCTAGGTGGCACAGTGGATAGAACAAGTCAGGAGGACCTGAGTACAAATCTGGCCTCAGACATTTAATACTTATTTAGCTGTGTGACTTCAGGCAAGTAACAACCCATTGCCTTGCTCCCCCACCCCAAAATAGAAAGATTTATATGAACTTATGTAAAATAAACAGAGCCAGGATAACAGTATATATAATAACTACAACAATGGAAATGAAAAATTAGACACTGAAAAATCAAAAGTAAATATAGTGATATTATAAAGATCTCAACTGAAAAAATTCAAAGACCCATCCTTTTATGGAAGAAGATGGTCCATAGGTATTATACATTGTATATATTTTCAAACTTTTCCCAATGAATTAACCAATTGTACTGATTGTTTTTCCATCGCCAAAATATATGATTTATTATTTGGGATGACTTTCTGGAAGAGAGCTAGAGGAAGCTATTTGTATACCTATGAAGATAAAAAATAGATGAAAAGGAATAAAGATGAATTTTTTGACCCCCAAATATTTTGTTTTCATCAACTTGCATGTACCTATGTTTTTGTAGGTGAACATCAGATTATAACATCATTATAAATGCAGTAAAACATTTCCCAAAAAGATAGTAATAATGTATGAATTTTAAAAAACATAAAAAGGCATCAAAAATTTCTAGCATGCACATAATGAATAAACCTACCTCTAAAAACAATAGGGTACTCTTAATGAAGGTGAGGAATAAATACCAAGAAAATTATCTTGGGAATCATTAAGAACAGTTGACCCAATAATAACAGCACTTACCATATTTTGCCCTCCCCTCCCCCCCAAAAAAAAGCATTTAGGACACATTCAGTCACAAGAACACCAAGAATCCAGTATCATGTGGGCTCAAGCTTACAAACTTATTGGCAAAAGGTAATTCACAATGCCTAGTTTAATAGAAGTTCTTTTCTCCTTTGCTGAAGATCTCGTGAAGTTCTCTGAGGTGTAACTCCTTGCTAGACTAGAAGGATAAGACCTCTTGTAGAATTCTAAGGTGGCCTTTTCTGAGTATGTCAGTTTATCCTTGGTTCTTGATATAAAATCTGCTGTCATCTACTTATGCTCCAGAGATATTTGCCATTGCTTATGAGAAGTCCCGTATCTTCCAGTCTTTCTGTATTTGCAAGGTCTTCCTATAATCTAGGGAAGAGAGGAAAAACAAAGAATTTCTCTTCCAATTTCCTCCCAAGTGATTCTCTCTCAAAAAACATGGCTTAAACTATTCTACTGACCTGCTATTGGAATCCCAAATTTCCCAAACTATCCTACTGTTTTTCTCCAAGCCTCATGGGTCATAGCTGATTCTTTCAAAGTAACACAACATATTTCCTGTGTAGTTGTATCTCATATCCTCCAACTATTCCACTTCTTTCAAATTGATTAGAGATTTTTTTGGCACCTAAGAAAAGTCTTGATTGACTAATGAAATAGATGAGACCTTGAATTAATTTAATAATTCAATCCAAGAGGTGTTCTTACCTGATAAAAGGATAAAGCACATTCCATTTTGCTATTCTTTAATTGAGGTGAAATGACTAATTGACTCCAGTTGGACCTCTATGTTGAAATGGAATGGGATTTACTCTCACCCTTACATATCCATGCCTTTCATGGATATGCTCTGATTAGGCATTTCTTCTTTGTGAGTACCTCTCTAAGTGTACTTGGGTATACTGCATGCATGCCTGGCTTGCCATGATCTGTATGCATTTCCCTTTGTCCTATTGATTTTGTATGTATTTGTGAGAGAGAGAGGGAGAGAGAGAGAGAAGATATTCTATGTTAGGGGGAAATGTCCTTTTTTTCATTTCTTTTTCTTTCTTTTTTATCCTAAGGTTTTTGCAAGGCAATGGGGTTAAGTGGCTTGCCCAAGGCCACACAGCTAGTTAATTATTAAGTGTCTGAGGTCAGATTTGAACTCAGGTACTCCTGACTCCAGGGCCGGTGCCCTATCCACTGCACCACCTAGCTGCCCCTCTTTTTTCATTTCTTATTAAGCAATTTCATTAATGAAGGAAAAATAGTTCCTAAGGTTTGTTGTAAAGATCAACTGAGGAACCTCTTAACAAACCTTAAATAAAAGGCTACCTATTAGTTATAGTAATGATAAATGCCTTTGCTTTGAATTTATTGGTCCTGTTTTTTCCAGAAAGCAAACATACTGATGGGAGCTCTTGAGCTATGGTTTTGAATGAATGCAGACCCCAAAAATAACTTAAGCCCTTAAGTAACATCTTGATTTTATTCTCTATGAGACCTGAGAGATGACTGAATCCAGACACTTCATTTACAAATGAGGAAACTGAAGCCCAGAGAGACTGTGACTTGCCCAAGGTGACCCAGGCAATAAGGGTCATAGCAAATTAAAAGACTTTTTTCAGCTTTTCATGTTTATATTCTAAATATGCTTCAATTTTTCTCAACACTAATCAGGACAGTTTCCAGTGGGTATGCCTTGTAACAGGCCAAAAATTTTTTTTTAATTTCCCTATAATTGTCCATATTTCTCTTCTTGGTACTTTATAAAAGCAAGAATTGCAGTGTGTTTCCTCTGGTATTATCCTCTGCACTTCCACTAGAAACATGTGGCATAGCAAATTGGAAATGTTAACTCAAGGATCTTGGACAATTGTGTTTGCATTTACCTCAATAGGGTCAAGTTCTACAACTTAAAAAACTTAATGTGGAGACTGACCACTATGCATCACATGATATGATTTGTATTTCTTAAGACTAGCCATTTAAGAAAGCCATATAACCTTTTCAGGTGTGACTTCTGCCATTAATATATCTCATTTTACAAAAACAAAATGTATTGCTGAAAATCTACTAGATTCATTTACAAAATGTACTAAAAAACTAATAACAACCTGACCCTTGAATGTCTTTAAGCATATAGTTTATTAATGAGATAACAATATCTGAATGATTTTACATTAATATAGGTAAGTTTCCTAAAACAGAGAATTTCTATTTGGCTATGACAAATCAGCAAATGCATCACCTTGGAGTTACAGGATTATGAATGAATGAATACTTCAAAGTAGTTCAGTTTATAGCCTCCTTTGACCAGTTTTAAGAAGTGATTTAAATTTCCCTATGTTGAAATGGGTTCTAATAACTTCTACTTCACTTTGGGAATATACCATATGGGTTTTCAATCAGTTTTAATAACAATGAGAATGAAAGGGTAGCTCCTGTGTTTATTAAAGCTTTGCTAAGTCATATTTTCTTTCCCAACATATTTACTTCCACACTTCCCAGTATTCTTTCACAACTTGCTGTCAGCATGCCAAATAGGCAAAATGTAGGGTTGCCTTTTTCCTACCCATCTCCTTCCAATTCTCATTTCTTCAGATGAAGAAGTTGAAGGCATCTTTTGAAATGTAAATTGTTATATGAGATGCAAGATCATCTCTAGACTCACTTGTGAAGCAATCAGAACTCTCCCCTAAAATCACCCTAGTAAATCAGCCACTCCAAATAGAAAAATAACTCACAGGTATTAACAACAACCTTTGAGAATAACTCACAGGAAAAACAACCTCACAAGAGATTAAGGGATTCAGAAATAAAACTTGTTATGGATAAATCCAATTCACTACATATGACAAACTCATAAGAATTAGTCTTTTCATTTTTAACTGTCATAGTAATAAATATATTATGTAAATTATGTGTAATAATGTAAAATATTTTTGATTTTTAAATTATATACCAATTTTTTTTAGGTTTTTGCAAGGCTATGGGATTAAGTGGATTGTCCAAGGAACACAACTGGGTAATTATTACGTTTCTGAGTCCAGGTTTGAACTCAGATCCTCCTGACTCCAGAGCTTGTGCTCTATCCACTGCATCACCTAGCCATCCCAAAATTATATAATATGTACCAGTTTTTGAAAATGAACTACTACATAAAAGTAAGAATTGGTTTTATGAAAAAAATAATAAAGTAGATAAAACTTTGGTTAATTTGATTTAAAAAATAGAAAGAAAACCAAATTACCAATATCAAAAATGAAAAAGATTAATTCACCAAAAATGAGGAGGAAATTAAACTAATAATTTGGAGCTATTTTGCCCAACTGTATGCCAATAAACTTGACAATCTAAGTGAAATGGATGAATATTTACAAAAATAGAAGCTGCCCAGGTTAAAAGAGGAAATTCAATAGTTAAATAGCCTTATCTCAGAAAAACAAATTGAACAAGTCCATCAATAGACTTCCTAAGATAAGATCTTATTCACAAGTAAATTCTACAAACATTCTAGGAACAATAGTTTCAATTCTATATAAACTTTGAAAAAATAGGTGAAGGAGTTCTGCCAAATGCCTTCTCTGACACAAACATGTTGCTGATACCTAAACCAGAAAGAATCAAAATAGAGAAAGAAAATTGTAGACCAATATCCCTATTGAATATGAATTCAAACATTTTAAATAAAATATTAGCAAAGTAATTACAGGCAAGTTATCACTAGGATAATACATTATGATCAAGTAGGATTTATATCAGGAATGCAGGGTTCGCTCAATATTAAGAAAACAATCAGCATAATTGACCATATCAATATCAACCTAACAGAAATCATATGATTATTTCAATAGTTATTAAAAAAATCTTTTGACAAAATACAGCACCCATTCCTATTACAAACACTAGAAAGCATAGTAATAAATGGAGTATTCCTTAAAATAATAAGTAGTCAGATATATATATATATATTATATATATATATATATAATATATATATATATATATAAAATCATCAACAAGCATTAATAGAGCACCAGTCTTGGATTCAGGAGGAGACAAGTTTGAATCTCACCTCAGACACTTGCCACTTACCAGCTATGTGATCTTGGGCAAGTCACCCTGATTGCCTCACATCCAGGGTCATTTCCAGTCATCCTGGGTCATTGGACCCAGATGATCCTGAAGGAGAAAGTGAGGCTAGTGACTTAGCACAGCACCCCCCCACACTCAAATACAATTCATGTGCTTGGTACATAATGGCATCACCTCCCTGATGTCATGGTCTTCTTCAAAAATGAAGGACAAACATTATTAGAAGCATTCCCAATAAGATCAGAATGAAATAAGGATGTCCACTGTCATCACTATTACTCAATATTGTATTAGAAATGTTAGCTTTAGTAATAAGAGAAGAAAAAGAAATTGAAGGAATTAGAATAGCTAATAAAGAAACAAAACTCTTACTTTTTGAAGATGATATGATAATATACTTAGAGATCCCTAGAAAATCATCTAAAAATTGCTTGAAACAATTTGCAACTTTTAGCAAAGTTGCAGGATATAAAATAAAAACACAAAAATCATCAGTACTTCTTTATATTACCAGCAAGACATAGCCTCAAGAGAGAAATTCCATTCAAAGAAACCATAGAAACATAAAATACTTGGGAGTCTACCTACCCAGGCAGACTCAAAAACTATACAAAAGGGGCAGCTAGGTGGTGCAGTGGATAAAGCACCGGCCCTGGAGTCAGGAGTACCTGGGTTCAAATCCAGTCTCAAACACTTAATAATTACCTAGCTGTGTGGCCCTTGGCAAGCCACTTAACCCCATTTGCCTTGCAAAAACCTAAAAAGTAAAAATAAAAAAAAATACTATATGAAAACAATTATAAAACACTTTTCACACAAATAAAATAAGATCTAAATAACTGGGCAAATGTTAGTTGCTCATGGGTATGCCAATCTAATATAATAAGAAATGACATTTTATATAAATTAAATTACTTATTCAATGCCATACCAATCAAACTTCCAAAAAATTACTTCATTGAGTGAGAAAAATAGTAATTAAATTCATATGGAGGAAAAAAATGGTCAAGATAATCAAAGAAATTGGGGGGGGGCGGTAAATGCAAAGGAAGGAACCCTAACCACACTAGATCTAAAATCATATTATAAAGCATCAGTCATCAAAACTGTTTGGTACTTGCTATAAAAATAGGATGATGGATCAGTGGAATGGACTAGATACAGAAGAAACAGTACTAAATGACTATAGTAATCTACTGCTTGTTAAACCCAAAGATTCCAACTTCTGGAATAAGAACTCACATTTTGATAAAAAAAAACTACTAGGAAAACTGAAAGATAGTATGACAGAAATGAGGCATAAACCAACATCCTACATACTATATCAAAATAAGATCAAAATAGGTACAAGATTTTGTCATAAAAGGGGTTATCATAAGCCAATTGAGAGAAGATGGTATAGACAGATCTATGGAAAGGGGAGAAATTTATAACCAAAGAGCTAGAGAACATTCTAAAGGACAAAATGGATAATTTTGATTACATTAAATTTAAAAGCTTTTGCACAAACAAAACCAATGCAACCAAGACTAAAAGGAATATAGTAAATTAAGAAACACTTTTTATAATTAGTGTTTCTGACAACTAATTTCTAAAATATAGACATAACTTATTCAAATTTATAAGAAAACAGGTTATTCCCTAACTTATAACTTGTCAAAGGATATGGAAAGGCAATTCTCAGATGAAGAAATTAAAGCTATCTATAGTCATCTGAAAAATTGCTCTAAATCATTATTGGTTAGGGAAATACAAATTAAAACATTTCTGAGGTACTATCTCACACTTATCAGGTTGACCAATAACACTAAAAAGGAAAATGACAAGTGTTAGAAAGGACATGTGAAATCTAGGACACTGATGCTTTGTTGGTGGAGTTGTGAAGTGATACAACTTTTCTGGACAGCAATTTAGAACTGATTTCAAAGGGCAAAAATACCTGTATATACTTTTTGATCCAGCAATACCACCCAAGAGATATGAAAAAAGGCAAAAAACCCACATGGACAAAAATATTTATAGTAGCTCTTTTTGTAGTGACAAAGAACTGGAAATTGAGGAGATACCCATCAATTGGGGAATGGCTGAACAAAGTGTGGTATTATGAATGTGATGGAACACTATTGTTCTATAAGAAATCAAGATGAACAGGATTCCAGAAAATCCCAGAAAGACTTACGTGAGCTGATGCTTAGGAAATGAGCAGAACCCAAAGAACATTATACACACTAACAACAACATTGGGTGCTGATCAATTATGATGGGCTTGTTCATTTCAACAGTACAATAATCAAAGACAATTCTAAAAGATTTGTGATAGAAAACCATATCCCTATCCAGAGAGGGAACTGTAGAATTTAAATGCAGGTCATAGCTTACTATTTTCAGTTTTTAAAAGCTGTCTTATATATTATTATTATGTTTTTTTTCCTCTTTTTACTTCTGTTTGGATTTGATTCTTCTTTCATAAAATGATTATTATGAACCTATGTTTAGCATAATTACACATATAGACCCTATATTATATTGCTTTTTGTCAGAGGGAGATGGGAGGGAAGGGAGGGAGGGAGGGAGAAAAATGTAAAATAGTTAACCTTACAAAAAAAATGATTGGTGAAAACTACCATAGCATATTGTTGGATATACAAATAAAAAGATATTTTAAAAAATAAATAAAATAAAATATACTAATTTTGTTTTATAATTTATATTCATTTTTATAAGAATTTCATTTTAATTAAGAATTTGAACATAGTTATAGACCAATAACTTATCTGCTACTTGTAATCTTTGATGAAGGTAAGTTTATAGTATGTTTCTTTTGCCATTAGCTCTTATATTTCTATAAAGAAACATAGTATAGCAAAATGGAAATGTTAACTCGGGGCTTAAATAACTGTGTTTGCATTGATCTCAATAGGGTTAATTTCTACAATTCAAATAACTTGATTTGGAGACTGACCACCATGTGTCACATGGTATAATTTGCATTCAATATACATGATTCAATTTTCCTAGGCTCTGAGAGAATAAATGATTTACTCATGGTCATAGAAGTAGTATGGGTCAGAGAATGGACTTGACCTTAGTCCTTTAGACTTTACAAAACTAAATCTCTGCTCACTACTGCTGGCTGGTTTTGAATTTAATAAAGTCCTTTATTTATTCACAGAACTCTTGCATTGGTAACATAGCTACATTGTCTGATGTCCTGAGGTTCTTCTTTTATTGTTTTTTTTAAAACCAGTATTGGCTTTGCTATTCACTGTAATTCAAACCTTTCAATCATTTGATTTCAAGCAGGGAGCAAAACCTCTCTGTTGAAAGTTGTGCAGAGGGAGTAGGAAGAGACATGCTAAGATGATATTAGTTTCAGTTCAGTTTTGAAGAAAAATGACTATAGAGAATATTGTATTATTTATCTGTTTCAAGAGTGTTATACTATGTTATATGGAAGAAAAACATTATTTAAAAAGTTGCTATCAGTGAAAGCTTGTCTAATTGACTTTTTTTTGCAAGGCAATGGAGTTAAGTGGCTTGCCCAAGGCCATGCAGCTAGGTAATTATTAAGTATCTGAGGCCAGATTTGAACTCAGGTACTCCTGACTCCAGAGTCAGTGCTCTATACACTGTGCCACTTAGCCACCCCTGTCTAATTGACTTTTGAATATCCCTGGCAGTAGTAGCTGATGAGACCAGTCAATATCTTCTCTTCATAAACTAAAAAAACAATTTAAAATAATAAAATACATTCACATATACATAAGTATAAATATGTGTGTGTGTGAGCCCTAGAGTCAGAAGAACTTGGCTTCAAAACCAGCCTCAGATACATGATATATATACTGTGTGACTTCAGGCAAGTCATTCAACTCCATCACCCCACCCCAAAATTATATATGAACACATACATATATAAGTATGTGTGTCTGTGTGTGTGTATATGCATATATATACATATATATACATATATATGTATAAATGCATTTGAGAAAGGACAACTTGTGAAGGAGATGAACATGAACCAAAACACAGTCATGCTTCCATTTCTCCCTCAATACTTTCTAAAAAAGAAATGAAGAAGTCATAAGATGAGCAGAGAAAGAATCATGTTTCTCCCTCTTGAGTTTAGTTGAAAAGCAACTGGAACAAGGATAAAAAGTAAGAGGAGACTTTTACAACATCTGTGGCATAATTATTTAGAAACATAAATGTGATCTCTGTTTCCTTCCCCAACCAAAACATTATATAAGAAAAAAATAAGTGAACGGTTGTGAACTTTTTTTAAGGTTGAGTCTTTCTATGTTTGTAACTATGACTTCTCATAATCCAATTCCACCAATTAGATAACTATCATTTTATTAAGCATCTGCACAGGAGCAATGACCTAGGTGAGATTGAATCTCTTGAAGCAATCTGAAGGACTCTCACTGTGGGGAGAAGGGGACGTTCACCATATTGATGCTGCTTGATACAGAACCCTATTTCTATAATATACAATTGATACAATATCTTAGCTTTCTACAACTTAGAATAATACACCAGCCTACGCAATAGCCAAGATTACAGATGCATTATCTCACTCACTGGCTGTGAATATTTTGAAATAATATAATTAAAATAAAGACCCCAAAAAAGAATGGGGAAATGTTGCTTTATGGCTCTTGAGAACTAGTGCGGAATGTAGAAAAATGAAACTTCAGACATAGTCAACATGCAACATACCATCATAGAAAGGAAATCAAATTCAAACTTAAACTACTAATTTGTGTCCACTCACCTGCTGATAGGAATTAGGGGTACTGAGGAGTTACTGGGGCAGTTGGGGTACAAATTCTTTAAGATCAAGGAAATAACAAAATGATTCTAAAGTTATGAGTAATTCTCAATGAGTTACATTCAATTATTGATATTATTGTTGTTGTTGTTGTTGTTTCATGGATGGCCCAAATATTGTATTGGTACCAACTATGAATTTCTCATGAGAACTAATGGGAAAATGCATAAAACTAAACTTCAAACATAAACAACTAGTAATAATAGAAAGGAAATTTTCCCTCATTTCTAATTCTTCCAAAATTGTGGTATTCTCTTTCATTTAAAATCATTGAAAGAATCTCTATGATATAATAAAGGACCTTTGTTTTAAGAAGAATCATTGAAGATTTTCCCAGAAGTAATCAACCCATTCTCTTCCATTTCAGTTCCTGGCCCCATCTATTCACAGAGTTTTTCCAAAATGTATGACTAATGGATCAGCATCAGGAGTGTGCTAGAACAAGCTAATACTACTAAGTTTTTGGAATGAATCAACCTCGGAAATTAACAAGCTATATAAATCTGGACTTTATTTAATTTGGTGTTGATGAGGATTGTCTAGACTTGACAAAGTAAGGTAGAAAATGTTAATAATGCAGATCAATATTAAAAATATGTCACAAACAGATTTTATTTTATTTTTTGGAGAGCTGTTTGTTAAACATTTACCAAGGTGCACATGGACTAGCCCCAGAGTATACCCATTTAATGGCATATCGTAGTCTGGAAAAAAAAAAAACACACTTTTCATCCAACTGTTTTTTCCTGTGTGGATAGTTAGGTTGCATTTTATGAATGGTCATGAATCTCATTTAGGAAACCCTAATATACCCATGCTTGGCTCAATCACTACTATATTGCCCACAAACAGCAGTAGCCAGAGGATCTCCTCTCTATTAAGAATTCCTTTTTCATCTGGATTCTGCACCAAAAATCATCCACAATCATGGCAAACAGAGAACTCCCTGCCTTATGTTTCACTTGATATGAATAATAGTATGAGAGATCTAGGACAAGAAGAGGTCTCAGAGGTCAAATAGTCTCTCATTTTTACAGATGAGGAAACTGAGGCCAAGGGTGGTTAATTGACTTGCCCAACTTTTACATATGCATGGAAGATACTTTAAGACAAAATTCTATGTATCAGAACAAGTGCTTTTTTAATATCCAGTGAAGGGAAAAGGGGTCAATATAGTAAGCATTGAAGAACACAGGTTTTTAGAATCAAACCCTGACTCTCCCAATTATCACCCAAGTGAACCTGGAAATGTCACTAAACCTGGTCTTCCATTAGCTCATAAAAATAAAGGAATTGGACTAAGTGGTCTTTATTACCCCCTCCCAGTCAAAAATTTGTTATAATATAATTTTTCATTTAAATGAAATTACATTCTATGGCTGAAGTTTAAGAATGAAGTTTGCTTAGAAATCAGAAAGAGAATTTAAGGAATGGGGGGAGTCAGAGGAGACTAGAAAAAAGGGATGCTAAAAAAAGAGTAGAGAAAAAAATGACATAAAAATTTTTTCCAAAGGATGAGATCTCCTGGGAAGTAGTCAGGTAAGAATTTCTGGGTAGGCCTCCTCTGGTCTGTAAGTGCGTGTGTGTGTGTGTGTGTGTGTGTGTGTGTGTGTGTGTGTGTTGTGTGTTTCTGTGTGTCTAAGTGTGGATGTGTGGATATGTGTGTAAGTACATACAGTACCCATAGATATAACTGGGGGAGAACAAGCTGGGAATTGCTAAAATTAGGGGACAGTGTGAAAGGAGTAGCTGTGACATTAGAGGATAATGAGGAAAGAAGGATTATCAACACCTGAAACTCTTTTTTAAGATCTATGTGCCACCAGGTTCTAAGTCAGAATTAGCCTTATCCCATTTTCTTAAGACCTCCAAAGCTCCAGATTCTTGATTTTTTTTGTCCAGATTGAAGTATGGATAGAATGTTGTATTTGGAGTCTTGAAGACCTGGGTTCAGATTTGATATCTGATCCTTATCAACATACTATACTATAATAATTATATCCTAATCCTTGGTCTTTACTATATGTACTGTATTCTATTCTAATAAGTATTTCATCTATTTCTTCATCTTTTCTAGGATTGTTGAAGGAAACGATTGTAGAAGAGGGGAGGGTTTACCATCTTAAAAGTTAGGACAGCTTTCTGTTTCCAGTCAAGTAAACACACATTGATGGAACCAAAACAGAGAAGTCCTATTTAATCAATACAACAACAGCAACAATCAATCCAAATATTCCTTCCTCAGCATTAATTACTGCATATTACTCAAAGAATCTCATCACAGGTAAGGTTTCAGTTTGCCAAGATTTTATCAGGAGCTAGCTGACTTCTTAGTTAAGCTGCAATTAACCAGATGAATATAATTCTAAAAGAAAATAATACCTGAAAGGGAATTAATCACTGAAAGCGAAATTTTAGAAAACAGTTGCCCAGAAACATTTTTCTACCTTGAAATATAATGGATGAAGCAATAGACATTCCATATGATATCTTATCTCTGTGTGAAACGATCTCAAACTGACTTCGCAATGTGGTCCCGCAAATGACTTCAAATTTGGCTTTCTTTTCTTCCTGGAGCAACACCTTGAGGTGAACTTCATCTGGAGTCCTGCAAATAGATATCATCTATCTTTCAGATAAGTGTCCTGACACCAAACATCTGTGATAGTCTCTCATTTTGAACTAGATACATCAATTTCCCTGCTATTTGCTATTTTTGCAATGACACCTGACCTCAATCCATAAGCCAATGACAATATTAACAAAGTAAAGTGTGATGGGCCAAAACAAATAATTTTGGAAGGTCTGTCTAACTTGACCTGGGTTGCAGATGAGATATTACTAACAATCAGACACTTGACTTTATGGAGGGAAGGGCAGGATGTACAAATAGGAATTTATATTTTTCCTGGACAGAACTGTTATTTCTCTGAGAAACAGCATGCCAAAACATTGAACATAGAATCAAAAGAATTTCTTAAAGCACGGCCTTACTATCTACTAAATATATGACCTGGGGCAGGGCAGGAAGGAGCCATTTTATCCATGAGCCTCATTTTCCACCTCCATTAAATGAAAAAATAATATTATCTTCATTCTAAGAAGTTATTCTTAGAATAAGGATCAAAATGATACAGTAGATAGGGTGTTGGAATGAAGAAGACTCTCAATCCACTTTAGTTGCTTCAGATTCTTACTGAATAAGTCAATCTATCAGCTCTGTCTTCTCTTCTAGAAAATGAGGATTAAAAACAATTCCCTTATAGGGCTATTAGAAGAATCAAATGAGATATTATATGTAAAAATGTTTGCAGTCTTAAATTATCCTGTAAATGTTAACAATTATTATTTTTATTGCTGACTTTTCAGTCTTGCCCTACTTTTTATGACTTCCATTTGGGGCAAAGATACTAGAATGGTTTGTCATTTCCTTTTCCAGCTCATATTAACATATGTGAAATTACTTTGTATAACTTTAACGCTACTGCTTTTCCTCTAACCTCTACCTCCTTGTTTATGAAATCTTTCTATATAGATATAACTTAGCTACTGGGAAAGGAATACACTGGAGCTCTTCCTGCAAATAAATGCTCCTGGATAGAGAATTTAGCTTCCTTAAAGGGCAGGGGCTGTTCTATTTTGGCTTTTGTATCCTCAATATATAGCAAATTGTCTGGCACATTGTGGGTACTTAATAATTTTTTTATTAAGTAGTTAATTAATTGATCATTGATTTATTACTGACTGGAGTTTCAAGGTATATTAGCAATCCCATGAAAATAAAGTACCTAAAAAAACTTAGACCTATAGCCAATTCATGTGAATAATTCCCCTTAAAGTCTTCATGAGTCAGTGACATGACTGCCTTGATCAAATTAGCTAAGAAATTTCAAATTCGCACTCTGGGCTATAAAGAGAGGGTAATTTATGATAAAAATGCTAGAGAATTTTAAAATGTAACTTTAATTAAGATATACATCAACTATAGAAATATAGGAACTCTAATTTTGCCAAAAATGACTATCAGACTTAGCTCAGCTGTAGTGATTAACACAAGAAAGAACAGGGATGGGGAAGGGAGAATTGTGGGAAATAACACTACTTTCAGGGAGTGGAGAATTTTATATTTTAGGGATTGAGAATTTTTGTTTAAAAAACATTACTGTCCATATTTTGCCATCAGGCTTCTGATGTTTACTGTCAGCAAATAAAGTGATAAACATTGTACAGCCATTCTAGGGAATGCTGCTGCCCCATGAATTCTTTTGATCCTGGTCTCTTTCTCAGTTCGGGCTTTGCTTCCTTAGCATGGTAGGTAAGGGCCTGGACTGGGCAAGGTCACAGATGACCTGTTCTAGCATGTGGCTGCATGCTCCCTTTTGCCCAAAGTACTCAATTCATCCCACTAGCAAATATGGGAAACCTCCTGAGACTCCCAATTCCCACACCCCATTCCTGACCACATCTTGTGTGGGAGGTTCCAAGAGAGGTGGAAACAGGAAGGTAGTTAGAAGAAAAGGTAAGTGATTCTAATTTTCCCTATCTAGAGAAAGGGTATCATCAGATGAATAGTGTTTGCTGGAGCAATGCAGTTTAGACATAAATACTCTTCCAATACCTATAAAGCCTTTGAAATCTCCAGAGCCTGGGACCAAGTCTCAGTAACCCCATGTTTGTTATCACCTTTTCCTTGTTACACTGTCTTTATTTTATACAGCATGGCCTCCCTTAATTAAGTAATAAAAATAGTTAACTCACACAATTTACAACCCCAGGGTACATTTTGAAAAAAACAGATTACTAGTTTGATAGTCTCAAATTAATTTAAAAAATCAAATCTCTATTCCTAGTTATGATGTATATAGATGCAACCATCAATTCAAGGGTACGGTGGACAGGGATAACTATTGGTGAAATAACAAATCTAGAAGTTATTAATGCTACCTGAGCCACATAATGTAAAATATTACTTGCATGGACTTGACACAAAAAATTTAATTAAGAGTTACAAAAATAAAAACAACCAGAATATTATACATTATAAAAATAATAAGAAAGCATAATAAATCAGCACTGTATTAACCAACATTTTCATAGATTTCTATTTTGGGGAATAGTAATTACATAATTGCACAAACATTTTAAAATTAGATTTGGTGGATCTGCACAAATTTTAAAATATGTAAACATTATGCCTTTACTTATCATGAAGTTAATAAATGTTTAATGAATACCTAAGTGTCATAACCTTGTCATGGTAGTGCTAGCTGTGATGCTAATGTTTTCTGGCAGTCCATTTTGGCAATTACTTTTTAAAGGTCTGTTTCTCTTCGTTTTATTAGTACATAATAAAGTCAAGTCTAAAGGCTTCCGATTTCTCAAGTCAGTAATGAAATATTTTAGTTATCAAAGAGAACCAATGGAAAAAATTGAAATTAATACTTTGTTGTTTGGGAAAGTATCTGTAGTCTTAGAATTATTTTTAAGAGACCTAGGAAGACTAATGTTAATTTTTGATCAACAATGCAAGGTCTTCAGTTACTATGTATAGACTTGTAGACTTCCTAAATGTGATGAATATAAGTTGTTCGAAAACATGCAAGAAAATCTAATTCTTATTATGGTTAACTGCTCTGTATTCATGCCTTTTGGTACTGTGATAAATGGTTTGCTGCCAGAAATATGGTGTAGAGTAGAAAGAGTCCTAGATTGCTAATCTTGTATAAATAAATGTAGGAATTACCAATTAACTACCAGAAATCCACAGTTGGGGGGGGGGGGTTACCTAGAAACTATGAGTGTATAAATAGAATCTGAAGAAGGAAATCTCTAGTAGAGACCTGACCATCCTCTAAGGGGGTTATAACCACTTAACTAATCCAGTATAGTTGTAACTCTGGAATCAGAAGATCTTCTGCTATAAATTGTTATATGTTTCAGTAGGCCAAAACCTCTCTGAGTTTGTTTGCTCAAATGTGAAACAGAAGGATTAGGATAAAATCCCAATTCTCCTTCTAGATATGATTCAATTCTTCAAATTAAAGGAAGAAAACTACTTAATAGACTAGGAAATTTGAATACTAAGCAGTAAACTAACTAGTCTATTAAGTAGTTTTCTTCCTTTATTCAATTTACTTATACAAATAGCTGAGTGGTAGCTATGTGGCACAGTGGATATAGTGCCAGGCCTGGAGTCAGAAAGAATCATCTTTCTGAGTTCAAATTTTTCCTCAAACACTTATTAGCTGTGTGACTCCTGAGCAAGTCATTTAACCCTGTTTGAGTTTCCTCATCTGGAAAATGAGCTGGAGAAGGACATAACAACCTTCTCCAGTATCATTGCCAAGTAAACCAAATGGAGTCCCAAAGAGTCAGATATGACTGAAAAAATGACTGAACAACAAAAAAACTGTTAAATGACCACAAATCATCCTCAACATTTTGAAAACTATAAACAAAATATAAATTTAAATTCATTTCACAATGTGAATAGAAATCTTCCCTTGATATGTTTAAAGTGTTCTGTGTTTCATTGTAAGAGAGTATAGATAAATTATTCCAAATCTTAATACCATTAAAAATCTTTATTTACAACCAAGTCAAAATATTCCTTGAGACTTCAACAGATTACAGAACTCAATCAAGAAAATTTGACCAAAATGCTATGCTGTCAATCTTGAATTTATTTTCCAATGTTAGAAACTAGAAAATGTGGAAAATACAGTGCTCAATCAGCCTCACTTCCTTTACTCCCCAGTGAGTACTACCTTTCCCCAAGGTTCTATATGGGACCCCAAATTCATAATGTCACCCCAAGGTTTGAACTCCAATGAAGATACCTGGATAAGTACTTTCCAACATTCCTTTGAACTCCATTTTCATCCCTAGAGAAGGATATGGTAATCTAGCTTTGTAGTTGTACCCAAAGGGGTTAAATACCCCCTACCAAAAGAAAACCTGAGTGTTTCTAGAGAAATAGCCTTCTCTATTGTCCAAATAGAAGAGAGAAAAATCCAGGTACTTTACTTTTCCAAATAGTGACTTTCTTCCTCCCTATTTTTCCAGCTCCAGAGGTTGTGGGGTCCATTCTCTTCTCTCTCTAATAGAATGGTATTATCAGGAATTCTCTCTTCTCTCTCTCTAGAAGGAACTTGAATTGAGGCAATATCAAGTCTTGGAGTGTCCAAGAAACCTCTATTTCTCTATTTGTCAAAGAGTTCCCTTCTCCTTTGATGCCATCTCTTAGTCTAAGAAGCTATCCCATTGCTTCCTCAGAGCTAGAACCAAGAACTTGGCATTCAAGAACTTTCCTTTTGCCCTAGATTGGGGAAAAGCAGATGTAACTACCATGAGCCTATGTCCCAAGACTGACATTAGCAGCTTCCAGGATGAGTTTATGCACATATATAGGCTTCCCTGGCTTCCCCAAGGACCAGATCTGCTCTTAGCTCAACTCTCTAGATCTCCTTAAAAAAATGAAAAAAGGAAAAAGACTTAAAAATGTCTTCCAAAAGCTGATTAGAAAAATAAAGAAATATGTTCATCCTCTATGTCAGTGTTAAAGAGAGGATGAGTTAATGTGAAAATTAGCGGCAGGTACAGGAGGCAAATTGAGCAGTTTGTTAAATCCTGGGGCAGCATGAATGGAGTGAAAATTGTTGTATGTTCACTTTTGACAGTATATTTATGGGAGCCAAATAGTGAAAACAGAGCTTTTTTATATCAGTAATTCTATCCTGCTTGTAGTAAAGAGCAGGCTGTGTGTGCAACTATGTATCTATGTATGCATGCATGTATATATGTAATGTGTGTATGGTTTTGTATGTCCACACATATGTGGGTGCATATAAACATACATGCCTATGTATTTATACATGTGTGGGATGTGTGTGTGTTGAAAGCAAAAGTTAACATATAAATAAAGAGTCCAGTTGTTACTTTTTTCACCCATGAATTGAAAGTTTGGATTTTAAATGGTGTTTATGCTTTCACTTGTTGGATCTCATAAAACTTTAGAGCTCACATTCAATATTCACACCATAATCAAAAAAATGAGATATGAAGAAACTGTGGCTCATAGACAGCCTTTAAGTATGTGAACTATAAAGGCTGAACCTATTATCTACAATCTAAAGTTTGAAACCAAAGTACAGCATTGGGAGAGTGAGCAGTTGCTTTATATCACAGAATAATTGTTTTTTTTTCAATTTCATCCAACTCTTTGTTATCCTATTTGGGGGTTTCTTAGGTATTGGAATAGTTTGCTATTTCCTTCTCTACCTCATTTTACAGATGAGAAAAAGTTAATTGACTTTCCCAGGGTCATACAGCTAGGAAGTATATGAGGCTGAATTTGAACTGACTTCAGACCCAGTTCTCTCTAACCATTGCTTAAAGGGGTAAAACCTAACTGAATACATTTGTAGAGATGCAGATACTCATTGCATTTTGATATAGATAAATACAATAGGAATGGTCATCTACTAACTGAATGAACTTGGGTAATTTACTTAATTCTGATTGCCTCACATCCAGGACCAATAGTTCAATAACTTAAAAGTTACATTATTTCATAGGTATAGGCACTTCTTTCAGTAATAGAGCTCACCACTTCTTCTAACCTTTGTATGCAGTCTCATGATTGGCTCTGTCCAATCCACGCCCCCCCCCCCAAAAAAAATCATCATCTCCTTGTCAAGTTTATGCTTTTTGCTTTTGGGAATTTTTTTTTTTGCCTCTCTAAACTTAGACTGATTCTCAGATGAAAAAGGAAAAAAAAAAATCTAGCACTGGGAATATATATTCAAAATCTTCCTGGACATGATAGAAACTGTGATAGCTAAAACTTGCTTGTCATTACCTTTGAGAATGCAAAACTACATCCATAATAAAACAGGATTTAACAGAGGGATGGCTATATCCTTATTCATATCATTAAACCAATAAATTATAGATAAATATACATGCGTGTGTATGTGTATATACTGTTGTTTGTCCTTTGTTTTCAAAGAAGACAAAGACATCAGGGAGGTGATGCCTGAAAAAGCAGAACTGAAGCATAATTCTCAAATATATTCATTTTTCTCATTAATGTATCAGTCATGGTTCTTTAGTCTTTTGTCCCACAATGATGGAATACTCTGTTGTCACAACAAATACTGAGAGGGTGAACAATATTGGGTCCAGAGCGGATATCATTTAGAATGTCTGTTGGGTTAACATATTTTCTCTTACCTCAGCTTCATTTCATTTCCATGATGTAGAATTAAAACCATGGCAATTTCAGAAATGTGAAGATGTAAATGTAATGTTTGTATCAGTATCAACTCTGACACCCATTTATTCTACAGGACTTTTCACTTTTCTAGTTTATTCCATATCAACGTCTGATGCTCATTTAGGATATAGGACTGACACTCCTACAAACCCTCCTTTAAGGCTCATCTCATGTCCAATTTTGTTGCAAATTAAACAGAAAAATAGGATCCAATCAGAGTAAACCAAAAAAAGACCAAAACAAAACAATGTTCAATAGTAAGCAACATTTCACTAAAAAGTTTAAAATATTTCAGCCACTTTTAATTGGTAAAAGTTCCAGCCAGAAGCAATTGACTATTGTGTCTCTATATCACTATACTCTTCCATAATTCCAATAACTTCAAGCACACATCCCAATTTTTCTTGCAACGAGTGAAATAAAAGCTTCTAGGAAAAATCTGATAATATCTTTGAAACTAAGTCAACACATAACTGAACATTTGGTGGCTTAAATGAAAGTGTGGACAAAAGAAAGGAAGGAGGAAACAAACTGCTATTTGTTATTACTTATTTAGCAACTTTTGGTTTAGGAAGGAAGGAAACAAACAAGCATTTATTAAATTCTATGTTGAGTTTTACAAATATTATCTCATTTGATTCTCACAACAATTTTACTATTATCATCCCCATTTTATAATGAGAATTTATTGAATCAGATAGAGGTTAAGTGATTTGTTTGGGGTTACAAAGCTAATAATTCTCTAACGTCAAGATTTGAATTCAGCCTGTCTTCAGGTTGAGTTATTTTCTCCTCTGCTCTGCCCAACTACCTCTTTGGAAGCAATAAGTGTGTTGAGAAGTATAGTTCTGGATTCTGGAATGGAAAATTTCCAAGACTTACTGTCCAATCAAAATTCTCACATCTATATAATAGATATAGTAGCCTTGAAAATTAGAAGAATATAACCAAAAATATAATTAATTTATGTTGACAGATATAAAATTATTATTTACCTACATTGGTGGTATTTAAGAATCACCAATTAGATCATCAACTACTTAAAGCAAAGATCAAAGTGAATATGAATTTATAAGCGTAAAGGTGAGAAGACATTGCAGGCAATTATAACAGATTTTACCTAACCTATTCAAAATAGCTGTTAATTCTGAAAAATGAGAAACACATAAAAGTAAAAACAATAACTCATTAACACCATTTCTTAGAGAAATTTAATGATTGTGAAACAGTCAAAATGAGCAAACTAAAAGTGTTCAGAAAGTTCTAAAGCCAGGATACATTTGATCTCTTTGCAAAGCAGACCAATATGGCAGCAAAGGGCAACACAAGTTAACACTATAAACTCATTAGCAAACAATTACAAAGGAAGATGACAAAAAAATTACAAGCTGTATCACCTTGTAAAATGATGAAAAACAGGAGAGAGAAACAAGGCATCAAAAGCTTTGGGTGAGATCCAATCAAACCAGATTAACCCAACAACATTGTCATTGAAAGTGGGGTGGAGGGGTTGGAAGGGGAAGAAATTAAAATGAAGTGAAATGGAACATTCCTGTAATCATCTCTTTTCATCATTGATGATAGGAAAATTGTAATATTTAGACTTTGTTCTTTAGGACCTAATGTTCTAGGTGATAAATTTGAAAAAGCATAAAAGAGAAAAATATATTTTGAACAATTTTGAGCCAGAGTTATATAATTATTTTATAAGGTGCTCAGGATCACTTTTCAGATATCTCAAATGGAATAAGATATCATAGAAAAGAAAGGAGCACAGATTTTATTATCACTAATATGTTGAGCAATAAGACATCAGCATTTATCAAACTATATTCTTATTTCTTCTTGTCTCTATTAACTTTATGAGAATTCTATTCAAAGTATCAAGGATGCCCTTAATAAAAACACAAGGAAACACACTAACTTTTGTAGACAATTTTCTATAAGAAACCAAATCTTCTTGGAGGCATGTTTGAAGGAATGAATTAAAACTATAAATTCCCACTCTGTTTATTGTTTATTGTGATTACATTAAAATAATTAACTCAATGAAACAAAGCACGACTTTAATATACCACTTCAGACAAAGTGTCGCTAGTGCATTTGTTAAAATCTCATGATTCCTTTAAAAATACAACCACAAAGGGGTGGCTAGGTGGCGTAGTGGATAAAGCACCAGCCTTGGAGTCAGGAGTACCTGGGTTCAAATCTGGTCTCAGACACTTAGTAATTACCTAGCTGTGTGGCCTTGGGCAAGCCACTTAACCCCATTTGCCTTCCAAAAACCTTAAAAAAAAAAAAAAAAGAAAAAATACAACCACAAAGATATTCACTAGACCACTGAATAGTAAAAAAGGCAGGCATAAAAGAAGCAAACATATACTACTAAAGATATTCACCAATGTCATGGAAGATATGAACAAAGTTTAGAAAGAAAAGGTACCCTTTAGAAAATAGTTGCCCTTTCCCTCTATATGTCCCTATCACAGATGACATTAGCATGAAATACTTTAATACTATAGGGTCTTCTCAATGAACTACATTAGTCACTAAATGAAAATAGTCTCACAAGCCACACTAGGAAAACCAAGAAATGAAATGCTCAGATTGGGGCATGTGATCAGATGAACAATCCATAATGATTGTCCACCATTGCATATTTACACAAGTACATCACACCCTTCACAAATACAATGAATTTGACCCCAAATTAACTTGAAAATCAGACAAAATACATATGTGAGGGGCAGCTAGGTGACTCAGTGGAGAGAGCATCAACCCGGGAATCAGGAGAACCTATGTTCAAATCCAAGTACAGACACTTGATACTTACTTAGCAGTGAGACTTTGGGTAAGTCACTTAACCCCATTGCCTTGCAAAAATAAAAAATAAAAAAAGCTTGTTCCAAAATACATATGTGAAATTCTACAATATTTTTAATAATGCTGAGTTGTTCCTAACCCAAAAACCTATCTTTTTTAAACAAATATGGTGATGTTACAAAGCAATGAAATATAGAATATCACAAACTTGAAAAGTAAGATGTCATGGACTAGATCAAATTTTCAAGGATGACTGATATACCAAAATTGGCATAAATGCATATATGACTATAAAAAAGTAAGAAGACTGGTCATATAGATAGAAAACAGAGAAAAGGTACAGGTTCTAGAACTGGAGTCAGAAAACCTAAGTTTTAATACTGGCATGTTTTTCCTGGGGTCACACAGTTAGTGTTTGAAGTTACATTTGAACTCAGTTCCTCCAGACTCCAGGGCCTTGAAACTCTATCCACTGGCAAGTTACATGACCTTACTTATCTAGATCTTGTCTTTATCAGGGAAGACTGATGGTAAGTAGTCTGAAATACTTTGCTATTTTGTTACTTCTTAAGGAGAAGAATAAAACTTTGAAGTTGAACTTGGAGTCTTCAGTCATCTGTATTTATGGAAAGCAATAATAAATAAATGAATCAATGAAGAGGGAGACAGGCAGACAAACAGACAAAGAAAAAACAAATAAATAATAAGAGTTTATTTGCCACCATCTACCTTTTGATGTACCCAAACACCTTTGGATGTAGAAGCCAAGTGATTGTCTTGTAACTAGTATCACAAGCCTCATTAACCTAGCAGTAACATTAGGTTAGCTAACTTAGATGTCAAATATGAAAGCTTTTATTATTGAAAATTCAAAGCTTCACTAATTAGAATTTTTAACAACTTTTCAAATGTTCCTTTTTAATAAAAGAGACCAGGATTAGAACTGTGGTTTTTATTAATAGGAAAGTCCCAGATGAAGAAAATCTGTCTATCAATGTAGTTCACCACCTTAATTGAAACTTAATCTTGGATGTGTTGCCTAAAAACATGAGAAGTTATGTGTCCAGGGTAACAATCTTTATGTGTCAGAATCAGGACTGGAACTCAGGTCTTTCTGATTCCAAGGTCACTATTATCTACTCTACCATACAGTTTCTCAGCATATAATAGAATAAAATCATGGAAATGGTAGCAACAAGCCTGAAAGTTATGGATTTTTATTTTTTATTTTAAAAATCTACTTTTAATCATCTCCATTTCTGAATGCATTCCTTATTTTATTAAGTCTAAACTAGGTGTTAGCAAAAATCTAGTAATCATTTGCAAGTAATGACTAGGTAAAATTTCCTCTTAAATGGATTTTAAAATATAGAAATTCCTTATGTACTTGCATTGAGGTTTCAGAAAATGCTGGAACTATATTTGAACTTATCTACTGCAAATTTGTGTAGGAATGGAGATTTCACCTCTTGTGTTAACTTTTAACAGTATAAGAAGTATATAAAGCATTAAAACACTACTTGTGATTCAAACGAATTAGCTGCAATAAAATTGACTTACCTGCAATATAAATTTTACATTTAAGCACTGTTTTGCCTTATAATTTTAGGTTTAATTCATTAAGAAACATTAAAACTGTAGCAAAAGCTAATTCCCAATGCCTTTCAATATCCAATGATAGTTATTGAGGGTAATTCTCAATCAGAAAAGTTTGTCTCAGTCCTGAGTACAAAAAAAATATTGTGGCATGTTTTTTACCTTCTTTTGTTGCTTAGATTTGATGGATAGGCAATGATAATTTTAAAAAAAATATTTGTTTTTGGTTATATATGTGGCCCTCAAAACAATTTTGACTTATATTAGAATCACTATGATTTGCAGATTATCAGTAAAAGTGCAAAGGGATCAAAGTCCTGGACTCTGAGTAGTCAAAACTACTCCATTCTGCCATATGTGTCATAAAAGCAGCCACAGACAATATTAAATGATTGAACATGGCTGTGTTTTAATAAACTTTATTTTAAAATTCTTATTTTTAGCTTGAAAGTCATACAAAAGCAGGCAGCTGCTGAGATTTGGCACAACGTCATAATTTGCTCACCTCTGGTCTAAAATGATAAATTAAGTCTGGTTTTTCAGTGTTTGATGATTTCAGAGGTAAATGATCACTGAAAAGTTATAGCAATCATTCCTCCTGAGCCTTAAACTGGTTAATACTGTCACAAGCTTATCCCCAAATATGGACCATATTTTGTAAACTACATAGAAATTCCTAGAACTTCAGATTTGGAAGGGACCTCAAAAATCATCAAGGTCAAACCATACCTGAGAAGGATTCCCACTTCAAATATACTTGAGAGGTAGTCAGGCTCTGCCCAAAGATCTTCACTTTTTCTTCTCTGTTGCTATAATCTGACTTTATGTAACTTCTCTCATTGCTCCTAATTCTGCCCTCTGAGACCTATCAAAAATTATTCTGTCTTCTACATACAACAAAATTGTGAGGAATCATATCTTTTCAATTTTTTTCCCAGTTTTCCAGATTCCCCAAACTCAACCTCATTTGCCTTAGTTTTAAGTGATCTTGACATCAGCCATCCTTGAGCATATTCCAGTCTCTAAATGTCTTCCCTAACATATGACAATTGGGAGTAAATCTCATCTTATAGTCTGATTAGAGTCCCACAGATGCTACACTGGTATTCAATTGTTTCAGTCATGTCTGACTCCTTTGAACCTATTTGGATTTTCTTGGCAAAAATAGTGAAGTGGTTGGTCATGTCCTTCTCTAGTTCATTTCACAGATGAGGAAACTGAGGCAAAATGCCCAAGGGCAGATTTTAACTCAGGAAGATAAATTTTCCTGACTCTTAAGCACAAAGCTCTGTCCTCTTTACCATCTAGCTAACCTTGATATTGTTGATGCAGTCTGAATTTGCTTTACCCTTTTAGCTGGTGATCACACTGCTCACTTATAATGAACTTTTAATACACTAATTTGCAGAATGTGTAGTAATCTATATCACTGAAAGAAGTACCCATATTGTTGAGATTCCAGGTCGACTGAGGAATTGAAGTAAAAATTCTAAAGGAAATACATAGATGTGACATATTGTGCAGCACATCAATATTTAAAAACAACATTTAAGTAACATTTTATCTCTAATGTAAGTCAGTTATATATAGAAAATGTCCATATAACTATTTCCATATCATTATTCCATATAAACATGCCTTCTAATTTCATTCTCCTATATGTTTTTCTTTCTTACAATAAAGATTAGATTCCCATTCCCTTTTCCATATTATTAATATTTTTAAATTTTTTAGGCATTGCAGCCTTTTGAATATATCTATATAAGTTGTTCTCTCCTTTAGTTTATAGAGCAGTTATAATATCATTTATCAAATTCAAGAGTAAAAAATTGGTTATAATTGGTTAGGAATCATTAAGATTAATTTTATGCTTTTGTTATGCTAAGTTGCATGTATTTTGTTTTATATTTACTGCTACTTGTTTTACATCTTTAAAATATGGCCACTTTCATGCTTCGTAAAAATAATAGTAAGGAAAAGAGCTTCCTCAGCAATATAGATGAAATCATTTGTACATTAAAGTGGTATAAAAACACTTCTACTATGTAACCTAAAGATAAAGATGAAGAAAATAAAAATTAAATGTAAGTTTTTATTCTAAATGTATTCATTTATACATGCACACACACACACATATATATATACAGTCTTCCATCTGGTAATAGAGTGAATGTTTGGAAAATAAATTTATTAGCTAATTACAGTATTTTGTTTCTCTAAGTTTTTCCTGACATTCTGATCCTTATTTTTGGCCATAATTTTAACACAGCCCAGAGCATTTTAAGATTTTTAACTGCATCAATCCTTAGAAATTACCCAAACAGCTCCCTTCATTCTATGGATGAGGAAAATTCAGCCCAAGGTCACACTGAGGTAGGATTTAAATGTGTTTTGACTTCATATCCAGTGCTATTGCTATTCTACCAAACTGTTCCCATGAGACATTCTACAGACATCGAACCAATTCTGAGCAAGATATAAGCCTAGAAAAACTGCCAAACACTAGGGATGTTGATATTAATGGAATTAGGAGTCTTAGTCCTGCTGCCAGACCTCATTATTGTTATTTTCAGTTAAAGAAAAAGCATTTTTCACTTAGGTAAGTCATGGTGAGTATTCACCATGTGATCCTCCAAAAAAAATAAAAGAATAGTTCTGATGTTGAGGACTTGTAGTTAGTTGTCGACAAAAGAATATCAATGAATCATTCTCTGAGGGGGTGACAAATTCTCTGTCACAATTTTTAAAAAATATTTGCCAATAGGAAAATACATTCCTAAGCATGAAAGAAAATGAAGTTGCTGGTGGGATCAGCAATCTGAATGCGTTATCAAGTAAGTACAATGAAACAGAATAAACATGATTATATCAATGAAATCATTTAATGATTTTTTGAACAGTACATTTCTGTTGCAACAGGGGTTTCAAATCACAAGGAAATAAAGAGCTTCCCCTGTCACTGAGCCTTAAGGATTTTCTTAAGAGTGGTTCTGCTTCTTTGGAATTATGACTCACTATAGTGGCAGATGAATTGATTTTCAACTTTCTGAAATGACCCTTGGGTAAGAGATGTTGAATTTATTATAGGAGATAACATTTTGCATCAGCAATACAAAGGTCTATTTTGTAGGTTCTATAACATATCTGCATAAATGTGACAAGAGAGAGAGGATTTGATTATACTAGAAATATAATATGTATTCCTTTAAAGCTCCCAAAAAAGATGTAGAACAGAGGAACTAATACAGAGAAAGAGAAAAAATTATATCCAAAGTTGCACATTTGTCTTGAAATCTATCATAAGTCATTCAATTATAGGAACAACTCTGTCTTTCCCAAACCTGTATCATGTATCATCTATTTTTCTCACTTTTACCAGATATTAAATCGATCTGGCCAAACTGTCAGCTTTCAATGCTTGCTTCTTCCTGTGATAAAATTCCCTACAATAAGATTTTGTAATAGACAGTTCAATAATCTATATTGTTCTCTATTATTAATTCAGAAAATTGATTTTTCTCTTTCAAAGGAAGATGTAAATGACTTTGAGAATTTTTTTCTGATAGGAATGTATTAAGTTTTTATTGGGGGATTCTGTCACTTGTTCCTAGTTTCCTTGGTGAAGGTATCTTCTTTCAACATGACTATTCTAAATGCAGTTGAGAGTGAGAGAGAGCGAGAGCGAGAGCAAGAGAGAGAGAGAGACAGACAGAGAGAGAGGGAGAGAGAGGAGAGAGGAGAGAGGAAGAGAATAACAAAATGTGGAGGAGCATCCCAAAATGTTTTTAAAAAGCCCACAATTTTTACAATTCTCTTCAAGAGAGAATATATAGAAAGGCCAAGAGAAAGTATTTCCTAAGTCCCAAAGAAACAAAAGTCTCATACTCCACCATTTTATTCTGACAAACCCAAGTACCTTTAAGAGGAAGACAAAAAGTAACAAGGATATTACCAAGGATAGAAGAGTCCTCTTCAATTTGGTACCATACAAATGAAGCAAGAAACTCAAAAAATAACCAAAGAAAAAAAGTGATTAAAGATTTCAGAAACTGTAGGGGGAGACCAAAGACATGGCCACTTTCAAGCTTCATAAAAATAATAGTAAAGAAAAAAGCTTCTTCAGCAATATAGATGAAATCTTTTGTACATTAAACTGGTATAAAGCACTTCTAATATGAAACCCAAAGATAAAGATGAGGAAAATAAAAATTAAATGTAAGTTTTCATTCTAAATGTATTCATTTATACATGCACACACATATACACAGTCTTCCATCTTAGAGGAGAAAAGTATAATGTAGTTGCTTAATGAGCTACATTCTTCCTACTGCATGAGATGAAAAAAATAAATAAAACAGTTCATCCTTAAAAAAACATTAAGGATATCTTAATAATTTTTTTCGAGGGAACATGGTGTGGAAAGAGAGGGAAAGGGAAAGAAAATGAGGGGGAAAAAAGGTATAGAAAAGTATCCATACGCACACATACGCACACATACGCACACATACACACACACACACACACACACACACACACACACACACACACACACACACACACACACACACAAAACGCACCATCACCACCACCACTACTACCACCACCACCATTCCTACTAGCATCCTCACAGTCTATATACACTACAGTGGCCCAAGCACAATATTAGTTGACTGAGAAATGTTGACTGGGTAGCGAAGGTTAGTAAATTTGAGGAATATTCTCTTGTATACTTCCTAATCTCACTCTGCCCATTTATACGGATCATTGTATCTTATTCTATTATCTACAAAGAGGTTACACTTAATCTTTTTTTTTTAGGTTTTTGCAAGGCAGATGGGGTTAAGTGGCTTGCCCAAGGCCACACAGCTAGGTAATTATTAAGTGTCTGAGGCTGGATTTGAACTCATTTACTCCTGACTCCAAGGCCGGTGCTTTATCCACTATGCCACCTAGCCGCCCTTACACTTAATCTTTACAGAGCAACAATCAGAAGAACCCCTAATCACAAAATAGAGAAATTGATTTCAGTTGATGACTGGGAGGGATATTCTTTGGAGAGTAACTATATTTAAACTGTAAAGAAATGAATGTGAGGATAGAAAAATGCTTGATTGTGGGAATAAAATGGAGAAAAGTTCAATGGAGAAAAGTTCTTATTTCCTTTGCTTCTAGAAGATAATACTGTCCAAGTTGTCAGAAGCAAATTAAGTCAAATAACACTATTTAAAATATTAAGGCATGAATACTTGGGAATCAACATTTCAAGATACACAGGAATACAAACAAAGCTGCAAAAGACTATACTCAAAAAAAGCCAAATCTAAGTTATTAGAGAAGTATTCATTGTTCATGAGTAGGCTAAACCAACATAATAAATAATATAACTTAAATGAGTTTACTTGTATCATGCCAAGCAAATTATCAAATGATTACTTTAGAGAGCAAGTAAAAAGTATATTTTTAAAAAATCAATTATGAGAAAAAATGTCAAGATCTCAAAGGAAATAATGAAAAAATTGAGGAGGGGAATTACCAATGTCGAATCCCAAAGTATGCTACAAAGCAATAAATATCAAAACAATTTTGTATGGTTAAGAGAGGCCAATAAGCGTCAAGTTAGATGCATAATGTACCTAACAAAATATCACAGTAGCCTAATGTTTGATGAATCTGAAAATCCTAATGATTAGAGGAAAAATTTCTATGGTTAGGAAAACAGTTCTTGACTAAACAAGCAATAGCAAGGAACGTAGAAGGCAAAACACATAATTTTAATTAGATGAAATTTAAAAGTTTTGTATGCACAAATCTAATGGGAGTAAATTTTAAAGAGAATGAATTGAAAACGATTTTTGTAGCATATTTCTCTGCTAGTATCTTAGTTCTAAGATGTACAGGCAATTGATTCAAATGTCTAAAAATAAAAATATCATTCTCAATTTGATAATCAATGGACAAGAACAGGCAGTTTTCAGTATGGTATAAGCAGTTATATTAAAAAAATATTCTAAATCTCAGGTAATTAGGAAAATACAAATTAAGACAATCAGGTTCCACTTCACACCCATCAGATTGGAAATGTTGACAAAAAAAGGAAAGTGACAAATACTGAAGAAGTTCAGAAAAACAAGGTATAGTTGTACCCTATTTGGCAGAGGTGTAAACTAGTCTAACCATTCTGAAAAAGAGATTTGAAACTATAACTGCGAATAAACTGTGATACAATTGCGATGTCTAAACTCCAAAAGATATCAAAGAAGGAGGGAATTAACATGTGTGTGTGGGGGGGGTAGGGCATTATGAGCTTGTCTTGGTCTGTTCAGCCTCAGTAGGACAACTGTACATTGACCCTAACATTATGATGTCATTTTGGTCCTCATTGAAGGACAACATATGAAAGAATGAACAAATGTAGTAAATCATGAGACTATAGAAAACTTTTATTTTTCTCTTTGAAAACTCAAGTATAAGCTCAGAGTCTCTTCTAATTTGTATTTCTGTATTGCTGATGCATTTATGATTATAGGAACATAGAATCATAATTTTGAAAACAAATGGAACCTTAACCTTAGAGATTATTTACTTAATTCCTCCCAGTTTCATAGATGAAAACACTGAGTTCTTTACAGATGAACCATGTTAATACTGTTAGTAAATTCTATTGGCTTCTGACCTGATTATCCAATTAGAACTGCTCTCTGCAATTATTTCTTAATTGCCAAATCTAATGGACTTTTCTCAGTCCTCCTTCTTCTTGACCTCTTGGCAGCCTTTGACACTGTTCATCATCTTCTTTTGACTAACTATTCTTTCACAATCTCCTTTGCTGGATTTTCATCCAATTTAAACTCACTAACCTCTTGTCTGCATCTTCTGACACTTTAAAATTCACTTTGAGGTGTTATTTTCAGTAATTTAGGGGGCTAGAAGAATAGGGAGATTTGAGAGAGTCAGGTAGTGTCCTGCTTTATTCTGCCATCTTCCTACAATTCCCTGCTTCTGTAGCAAGTTATTTCAAAAATCAAACTTTATTTTTAATTAAATATAAAATAAGAAAAAATTATATGCACAGCAAAATGAGAGGATTTATAAAAATTTCCATTTCAAAAAAGTCTATATTAATGAAAACCATGTAAATTGTATTAAAAGTTGTCCATCTTTTCTTTGCTTCCCTGTAGGGTTTTTTTTTCTGTTCTTTGCTGTTCATTGCTTATTTTATTTCTTCTCTCTCTTGCCCTCAAGGCTACAGTTAAGTGTGGATAAATTCATAAATATACATAGATATAGCTATATACATACTTATACATATTGACATATACATGCACACAGATAGACACATTCATATATATATATATACATAGTTAATATATATACCTGTTCATAGATATCTATATATTTGATTTGTGTATTTCTCATTTTTATAGCATTTCCTGAAAGCTCCTCTATTTCACTTCTACTTATTATCTTGCTTTCTTTTTCCTTAACCTTCAAAGAATCCCTCCCTTACACACCCTTCTATACAACTTTTTTAAAATGAACAATAAATCTATATTTCTTTCACTCTCATTGAAAAAAAACCTTAAATAAATGTGAATAGTCAAACAAAACAAATTCCTACATTAACTATGTCTTGTTATGGATCTTGCATCTTTACCTCATACAAAAAAGTCTCAACAGCTTCTCACAGTGGCATTCCAGGGCATTGCAATGAATCAAAAACCCTTGGTTTATAGTTTAGAAAACTGAGACCCATAGAGATGAAATGATATGCCCAAGGCCACACAGTCAGCAAGCAGTAGAACTAGGATATGAACTCATTTTAAATCCAATGATGTTTTCATTGTACCATAATGAATCAGACATCTCTCTAGGAAGAATATGTATATATATATATATATATATATATATAATTTTTCTTCTCACCAGAAAATCATTATAATAAATACAAGCATAAAACCATTAAAATCCAGATTATGACATAAAGTATTGTTAAAAGCAAGTTATCAAGGGGTGGCTAGGTGGCACAGTGGATAAAGCACGGGCCCTGGGGTCAGGAGTACCTGGGTTCAAATTCGGTCTCAGACACTTGATAATTACCTAGCTGTGTGACCTTGGGCAAGCCACTTAACCCCATTTGCCTTGCAAAAATCTACCAAAAAAAGCAAGTTATCCACATCATTTTCTAGGACTATTTTGACCATCAGAATTTGCCTTTAGTATTGAATATACAGACTCCTAATAACACTGATAAATTGTGAATACAAATGAGCTTTTTTCCAAATTTCTCAGTCTTTCAGAAAACATATTTTAATCCTTTAGAGATTATTTTTTCACTGCAGCATATTCCACAATATGGCAAGTTTATTTTTAAATAAATATTTATTGATGTCTTTCATTATCATATGATCAAAATGTCTTCCTGAATCTTTCTTCCCTTTGATCTCAGAGAACTATCCCTCCAAAAATGTTTTTTTTAAGAAAAAAAGAAGAAGAAGTGAGGGGAATCCAATAAAAACAAACATCACCAACAACAACAACCACAACAAAAGTCAGATGTCAACTAAATCTGACAATTTATGCACCTGCACTCTCTTCTTCCTCCTTTTGCAAAGGAATGAGGATTGGGGAGGCATTGTTTTCTCATAGTCTTTGCTTGGGGCTAAGCTCATTCTTTGTAATTTTGATTGAATCTATTTCCATGTATTTTAATAGATAGGCAAACAGATTGATAAATATTGGGAATTTATTTTAAGGTTAAGAAGCAGATCTAAAGAAAAACCAGGAAAAGTAACCTAGACTTGTGTCTCAATCCATTAGACCATGTTATTTCTCAAGATGCATATGGTTCAGAAATATCAGTTCATTAGACTATAAAATAATTGAGAAGATTTTATTCAAGCCTGAATTGGCATGTAAAGACAGGTTGGTTGATGAAGTTAGTCATGTGATGGATATTTTCTGAAGAAATAAATTTGACAAGCTGTCAGAACTTTTTTTATGAAGAGAAATGTTGAACAGAATTGCTCTAAGGAATATGTGTCAATTTGGTTCTTTTATTACTACATCAGATTTTTATACTGGATGAGTGATCCCTATGGACCTGTTCTAGAAATTGTGTTGAAATAAAGGCAATCAGTTTTACAGGAATTTGATTAATACTATTGATGAAGTGATCAGCTTTATTGCTGATGGTATTATATGGTATTATAGTTAATTGTGATTGTGTTCCCTCCCCACAAAAGAGAAAGTTTGAAAATGATAGAACCTATGTCTCATCTAATCCTTGTGTTTTATTCTGAATCTAGAAATTTTATAAAGTTGGTCAATCAAGAAACATTTATTAATTGCTTACTGTGTGTTAGGCACTTGGTTGAGTACTGTGAATAAAAAGAAAGAAAAAAATCTGTGTTTCAAAAAAAAAAAACTAGGAGGAGAGATGACAGGCAAACTATGTGCAAATAAGCCACATAGAGGATAAATTTGAAATAATCCTTGGAGGGAAGTACATTAGCATAAAAGGAGATCAGGAAAGGATTTATATAGGTGGAAATTTTAGCTGGGACTTGAAGAAAGTCAAGGAAGCCAAGAGGTGGAAATGAGGTAGAAGAACATTTCAGACTAAAAAAACAGCCAATGAAAATGTCCAGAATCAGGAGATGGAGGGACAACAACCAGGAGACCAATGTCACTGAATCACAGAGAGGAGTGATTGAGAGTGTATGTGGTATGAGTTTACCCACTTAAATAAAACTTGGGGATTTCTCAAGCTATGAAGAGAAAAGTTTTATTCAGTTCTCGAGAATTGGACCCCTTGCTCTGCTTTAAACAAGGAGAGAGAAAGGGTACAGGGGCAAGAAATCCAAAATCTATTTATCCTAAAGCGATCCTCCCCCCCATTGGCCCATCCTCATTAGTGAGGAATATGGTCTTAACAATTTAGACATGTAAATTACTCTAAAGAAAAAGCATATAATTCAGAGACAGGTTCTCCCCCTCCAGGACAAGGAATGTAGAAACATCTGGACTTCATTCCAAATAAGACAGGGTCAATTTACTCCTTAAATTTCAGTCACGGTAACAATTAAGTTGCTTGTCAAGGGAAGAGGGGTAGAAGAGACATAAAACACAGCTCAACGATTTCTTTTTTTTAAATTATTTATTTATTTCTAATCTATAATATTCTACTGAAGAAATCTCAGACTTTATCCCATTCAAGAGGATATAAGTGTAAGACTGGAAAGATAGGAAGGATTATGTTAGGAAGAGATTTGAAACATCAAGTAGAATGTTTTGCATTTTGTCCTAGAGATGATAGGAAGCTAGAATTTATTGAGTGGGGGATTGAAATGGTAAGACTTGCACTTTAGGAAAATCACCCAGTCAGCTAAATAGAGATGACTATGGAGTGGAGGGAGACTTATGGCAGGGAGAGCAACCAGCCAGCCAGCTATTGTAAGTTATTGTAATAATAGTTCAGGCATAAAAGTGATAAAATCCTACCCAAATGGGTGGCAGGGTCAGAGGAGAACAGGGGGCATTTGTGAGAGATGTTATGAAAGTAAAATTCTATCATTTTATTCTATAATATTATTTTATATATATCATTTTATAATAAAATTAATTTATTATAAAAATTATTTATAAATTTATAAAATTCAACAAAAATTTAAATTCCCAATTTATGTAGTGCACTGGATTCATCAAACATCTATCAATATTGGCCAAGCATTGTACCAGGACCTGCTGGGGTTTTGCAAAGGAAAAAAAAAAGCAAACAAAAGTCAGTCTCTGCCCTTAAGGATTTCACACTTGACCAGGTCAGAGACACTATATGATAACCCCCTAGATCTTAACTTTCCAAAATCTCTCAGGAGTTTCTTTTGACTATTTCTTGGGGAGTGAGGTACACTAGAAAATAGTATATTTAGGTGGATTGGGAACAGATTCAATGGCAAAGCCCAAAAGAAGAGTCATTAAAGGTTCAATGTCATGATGAAGTGAGTCTTATAGTGAAACATCATAGTCACCTGAACTGTTTAGCATTTTTGTTGGTGACTTAAATAAAGGTATAGATGGCTTGCTTAACAAATCTACAAATGATACAAAGTTCAAAGGGATGATAGAGTCAGGATCCAAAAATATATTGACAGGCTTGAATAGTGGATGAAATCAAATAAGATGAAGTTCAATAGAAACAGATTGCAAATACATAAAGCTGTCTAATAATGGATTATGTTGCTTTCAAAATGAAATTAGATGTCCACCCATCAGAGATAGTATAAAGATTTACCTTACCCTGGACATCTTCCTGACTTACTGCTGCTACTACCAAAACTACCACACTAGAGCCCGAGTGGGCACCTGGGTGGTGGAAAAGATAAAATGCTAGTCCTGGAGGCAGTAAGATTCATCTTCCTGAGCTTAAGGATGACCCCACACACTAACTGTATGACTCTAGGCATTAAATCACTTCACCTCAGTTTCCTCATCTGTAAAAAATGAAGTAGAGAAGGAAATGTCAAGTATCCAGTATCTTTGCCAAGAAAACCCCAAATGGGGTCTTAAATATTTAGACATGCCTGAAAGATGAATGAACAATGTTATATCTGGCTGGTCCCAGATCTCCAACTATATTTCACCCTATTTATCTTCCTGACATAGTACTTTTGCATATCCACCCATGCAGAGCCAATCATTTTCCCATTCCCACCTTACTCAGGTAACAAAAATCCAATCAAAATCATCTTGGTTCTAGAAAACGCATGCCATTTCAATCAATAAACACCTCTATATACATGTATATGTATATGTGTATATATATATATATATATATATATATATATATATATATATATATATATATATATAGTTTCATTAAACTGCAAATTCCTTTGTGGTTGAGAAGGAAGGACCACTAGGTGGAGCAGTGGATAAAGAACCAGCCCTGGAGTCAGGAGTACTTGAGTTCAAATCCAACCTCAGACATTTAATAATTACCTAGCTGTGTGGCCTTGGGCAAACCACTTAACCCCATTGCCTAGCAAAAACCTAAAAAAAAAAAAAAAAAAAAAGATTAGCTAGAACAGACCATGGATGGACAGTTATGTTGCCTGGGAAGCAGTAGCGAACCTGAATTATCAATAATGTCCCCATTTGCCTTCAAAAAAAATCAAAAAAAAGTCTTAAAAGATAGTTTCAGAGTTGGAAGGGATCTTTCTTTGAGATCAACCAGTTCAACCCACACTTGATATACTCTTTCCTATAAGATCTATAAGAGGTCAGTCATCCAGACATCTCTTTAAAACTTCCAATGAAAGGCAACTCACCACCTCCTGAGGTAGCTAATTCTATTTTTAGACTGCTCTAATTATTAGGAAGTTTTTTCTTATATTCCATCTAAATTGCTCTAAATCTAAATTGATCCACACAACTTTTGAGAACATAGGTTTGAATGTTAATCCCACTACTTATTCCCTTTAGGTAGGCAGAACTTCTATGAAATTTAGTTTTCTCATCTGAAAAAAAAAATGATTTGAACAAGATAATCTCTTCAAACTCTAAAACTATGATCCTCATTTACTGATAATATGCAAGACAGTGTTTTGCTTTAAAAAATATATACAAGGGACAGCTAGGTGGTGCAGCAGATAGAGCACTAGCCCTGGACTGAGGAGGACCTGAATTCAATTAGGCCCCAGACATTTAATAATTACCCAGCTGTGTAACCTTGGACAAGTCACTAAATCCCATTGCCTTGTAAAAAAACAAATGTAAACACCCAGAAGAATGATTTCCTCCCTGAGGAGTCAAAGCTGTTAGGAAATTAAAATGTTAATCCATTTAAGGAAGCCTATAACATGAAAACCAGTTATCTGAGGAACAAGAACAGAAAATTGCTGTTGAACAAATTTTCTATATAACCCTGGAGAAATCATATTTATACTTCTATTTGCCCTTCCCTTAAAAATAAATTTTAACAGTTCCACCTACCCTAACATGTAGATGATTTGCTTCAGCAAGAATAGGAAACAATAATTCAGCCTTCCTTTCCTCCCTCCTCCCTTCCTTCCTCCCTCCTCCTTCCCTTCTTCCCTCCTCCTCCCTTCTTCCCTCCTTCCCTTCCTTCCCTCCTTCTTTCCTTCCCTCCCTCCTTCATTCCTTCATTCCTTCCTTCCTTCCTTTCTGTTGACAATGCAGCAGTCGTTCATGGACCCAGCCCCATTTTTCTGCTCTAGGGGGATGCCAGACTCTTTTCGGAGATTCAATTTGTTTTAATTCTCCTGTTTTTTAGAACTTGGGAACTCATGCAATCTACCAACCCTAGCAATAGGGATTAGATATGTGCACACCTAACCCTAGCTGCTACTTCTTTTGCCCTCAGAAGCCAAAGCAATTAATATTCTGTATTCTATAAGACAGTCTTTCATATACTTAAACATAGCTGTCCCCATTCCTCTTGGCTTGTATTTTCTCTAGGCTACATCTTTTCTTGTAAGTTTTTGTTTTCATTTTTTCAATTGATTTTTCTAGCAGCAGCTAGGTGGTACAATGGACAGAGGGTTGGGCCTGGAGTAGGAAGACATTATTATTTGAGAGAGGCTTAGTCCTTAAATCAATAAGTAAATTTAAATACCTCTTATTTTAAAAAAGAAATAACTAAAAAACTATATCAAGTAGCTTAGAATGTGCTACTTTTTTAAGTCCCAATGAATCTGTGAAGATAAAGGATTAAGGCTATCTGACCTCATTATATGTTCCCCAAAATCCCCCAATAGTCAATTCAAATAGTGAATATGTCTTTGTCTCACAAAGGTTCTGCCATCCTTCCAGTCTCACAGGTTCCTGGACTCTTCATTTCACATAATCAATTCTAAAATCTTGACATTTGAACCTTCATAACATCACTCATTATCTGACCCTTCTGTCCAATAAACAATAATTGCCTTAGTTCAGGTCTTCATCAGCTACTGCTGAGACTATTGAAATATGCTCCTATTTGGTCTTCTGACCTCAAGTCTCTATGCACTCCAGTCTATCCTACATACCATCGCCAAAGTAATTTCTCTTATTCACAGATCCAACCATGTGATTCTCCAGCCAATTCCATGTAGCCTCTAAGAAAGGAGGGAGGAAATATTTATTAAGGGCTGACTGAGGGGCAAGCATCTAGCTATGCCTTTGAATTCACATTCCTAAAACGAACTCCCTCCTCACCTTTGTTTCATAGAATCTTTGTTTTCCATTAAGATAGAGTTCAAAAACCATCTTCTGCATAAAGGTTGTCTTGAACCCTCTACTGCTAGTACCTTCCTTCCAATATCATCTTCAATTTAATTAATCTGATATATTTAATTAATCTGATAATTATGCTGTATATATGCACATATGCACACATATTAATATGCATATATTGATATATGGAAGTATTCTTCATTTGTTTATATGTATGTGTACGTATGTTTGTTTATGGATATACACACATCTTGTGTAATTTATTAGAATATGAATATCTTAAAGTTTTATTCTTTGTATTTATATTACCATACCCCACAGAGTGCCTAAGGCATAGTAACCACTTAATTAATACTTGATTGACTGATTGAAGGTTGAGTTTGTAAAAGGAAAGGAAAGGTAGAGAAAAATGTCAAGCCTAAAAATTTAAGAAGACAGGATTAGCATGCTTGAATGAAAGATTTTGAACTTGAACTGAGATCCTTGTCCAATAACTAGTATCTAGACTTATTACTGGGAAAACTAAATCATATTGATTTTAACATTCTTACTATCAATGAAACAAATACAAAATGAAGTCACAGCTAAATAGGAGAATGACTTATAGATTATTCTCAAAGAGAAAAATGAAGGAAAGGGCAGAGTTGATTTTATCAAATGCCCAAAGGCAACAAGAAACATCATCTTATGGGATTTTTTTAATGATTTTGAATTATAGTTCATCATAAGTATTTGCAAAAGGAACATAAAAATGATTGTATCATTTATATCAATATCTGTTGCAAAGTCTGAGCAGATAAAGAAATTTTATGAAAAACTCAATAACACCTTTCAAATTAAATCAGCCTACAATTTGATACTTGGTGACTTCAATACAGAAATGGACAAAGAAAAACCTACCAAAAAAAAGAAAGATACTGGAAAATATGAATGAGAGGTAAAAAAAAATGAGACACTTCAAAGGATCATAAATTACTCAGAAACTTTTAGGAAAACCCTATAAAAATAAAACAAAGCAAGCCAGCAGGCTCGATGTTTATTATTGTTGTCCCTCACTGCTATTTTAAAACACATAAATGAAATGAAATTTATGTCAGGAATTCCTTTCATTTGCTAGGAATTCCAATCTCCCATTCCAAAATCCCAAAGATTAATATTTGTTGAGAATTTGGAAACACTATCTTGAATGTTTCAAATAAAAATCCAACTGTGGTTTCATGCTATCCTGGAGAATCATGAGGTCTTCTGTCTCCTCGAGCCTTGACTCACTTTTCTTTGTCTTAAAATATTAATTCAAAGATATTTGGACTTATTTAGGTGCTCTAGAAATCCTCTGTCATGAATATTTTCACTTTTCATTTTTCTGCTTCTCAAGATTTTTTATTGTTTTCTGCTAAAATCTTTAGTAATTTCAGATATTTATTCCTTTATATTACAATTCTAAATAACTGATTTTATTACTCACTTTCTGACTCATTCCCCTTGGATGGTAGATCCCCTAAGTGTCAGATGTCAAAGCTGTCTCAGTTTCCTCCCACACTAGACAATCAATCCACTTTTAATCAAGTCTCAAGTGACATCTGGGAGAACAGAACTGGTCTCAATTAGATATTTTGCTTTTAGTTTCTTATAGTCTCACACACATGCTGATTTCTGGCCCTAGTTTCCTCTGTTCCTTAATTTTCTAGCTACTCACCCTAGCAAGGAAACTTTCTTAAATCTTCAATTCCTCTGGAAAAAGGGGCAGGGTTGATTTCTGCTGATTGTTGACTCAGAATGGTAGAATTAGAGCAGGGGTGGTATTTGTGTGCTGACAGAGACTTCTACCATAGCACAGAAATTGCTGAAAGAATATCACTAAAATTTCAGAAGTTCTCTTTTTCAACAGCTTGTTACCTCTAAAACTGGACTGAACTAGGAAAACTTCATTTAGATTAGATTCCACCATCAATCCCAAATTACTCATTTATTGCTTTGGACAAAAAATATTAATAGCCATGAACTTGAATAGCAATTTCAAATATCATAAGCACACAGTCATGAGTTGAAAAAGACTAAGATTTCAAATAGTGGGCTATGATGACTTACTTTCCTTCTCCCTGAACCCTACCTTATACCTATACCTCCTCTCCATCTGTCAAAGGCAGAAAGGGGAAATGAAATCAATAGGCAAAGAACAGTAGTCCCCAGGCTTTGCTCCAAGAAAGGCAGAAGTCAATGAATAGTCATATTACTAACCATACTGTTTTTGTAACCCAATCTACAATCTGATCCTGTGACTAGACCTGATCCACATACATTTTGCTTGCATCTAGACTGCACATCATTTCTAATTCCAGTATTCTAATTTCCTCTGCTCACTATTGGGTAAGGAAGGGCCACTAGTCATTAGTTTGTTCCTAACTTACATATCCTAGAAAAAAAAAACACTAGCCAATGTGGAAATGACCATTATTGATGTTTACTTCTTAACTTCTTGCTACTGGTCTTTTTTTTTAGCCTATCACCAAGTCTGAAGACTTAAGCCTTATCTGTGATGCACACATTCACTCAGTCAGTGGTCTTTCCCCAATTGGGTACCAACCATCATGGAGCCAACATGCTAGCTCAAGTACATCTAATCCCACTGTGGAGCTTGGAATTCTTACTCTTCTCCACAGCACTTATTGACTCTAATGAGCAGTGGGTATTTAACATCACAGGATCTTTAGGCATTATTCCTACCTGTTCTTTTGGAAAGCATCTTTATCCTAAGTCAAGAGTTTAAAACATAATAGCTAATATTTATGTAGCACCTATTGTGAACCAGGCTCTCTGCTAAGCCCTTGACAATTAGTAGATATCTTGATCCTCATAGTTATCTGGAAGTTAGGTGTTATTATTTTTCTCATTTTATTGATGGATTTTTGTTGTTGCTATGTTATTTTAGTCATATCTGACTCTTTCCGACCCCATTTTGGGGTTTTTCTTGACAAAAATATTGGAGTGGTTTGACATTTTCTTCTCCCGCTCGTTTTACAGATGAAAAAAGTAAGAAAAATCAGGTTAAGTGATTTGCCCAGGGTCACACAACTAGTAAGTATCTGAGGCTGAATTTGAACTCAGGTCTTCCTGACTCCAGGCCCAGGACACTATGTACTGTGCCATCTTTCTTTCCTTTATAGATTGGAAAATGAAGGCAAAGAGAGGTTGTAATTTTCCCAGGGTCACATCATTGATTGTTTGAAGTCAGATTTGAATTCAAATCATCCAGATTCTGAGTTCAACACTCTAACCACTGTACCTGTCTAATTGCTTCTAATGTATATTATTTAATTGATGCCAAGCGACACAAACTGTAGCAACTCAAAGTAAGTCAACCAAGCTGAGTGGCCCAGTAGATAGAATGTTGGATCTGGAGTCAGGAGGACTGAGAAACTTAATAGCTATGTGACTCAGGGCAAGTCATTTATCCCTATTTCCCTCAGTTCCCTCATCAATAAAATGAACCAGAGAAGGGAGTGGCAAATCACTCCAGTATCTTTGCCAAATGGAGCCTAAATGACTGAAAAAACCTCAATAACAAGCAGGTCACTTTACCTCTTTGAATCTGACCCTTATCTGTAAAATGACAATAATAGTATCTGTGGAATTAAATGACATAACATTTATAAAATATTTTGTAAACTTTACAGCATTAATTTACTTATGCTATGTAATGGTATTTGTATTTTTGATATTCCAACTAAACATATTTTGCTGAGCTATTTTATAGGAGCTGAAGTTAAAGGTAGAATAAGATAATTCTTATGAGTGTAATTTTGATTCTTAATGTCCCCAGAAAAAATCAGCATTGTGTATCTTGAATGCTTTAAAGTTTCTAAATACCTTTCTCATTTAAATTAGTCAATAAATGTTCACAATTCATACAATTTTAGGGTTGGAACGGACCTTAAAGATGATCTGAAATAATAATAGTAGTAATAATAGTGTTAATTATGATGGTGGAGATAACTACTTACATTTATATAGTGCTTTATAATGAGATAATATTTGAAAAATGCTACCTGGCTCATAGAGGAGATTTAACAATTACTTGTTCCTTCTCTTCCCCGCTTTTTTGAACAAGGAACACAGAATCGTTCCATTTGAATTTCAACAACTCTAGGGGATATGTCATTCAAGTATCATCATGCCCATTTAACAAATGAGAAAAATGATCAGAGAAATTGATTGACTTGACAGTACATACAGTGTTGGAAAGTGGCAGAGTTAATATGAATTCCAGGTTCCCAAGTATAAGTTCGCTCAGCTAAGTAGTGAAAGAACTGAAAGTAGAATCTGGGCCTTTGGAGTCCTAGTTCAATGATCTTTTCCCTGATGTATCTACCAGGCATGAAGTAGGTAGTGGATAGGATGCTGGCCCTTGGAGTGACAAAGACATGAAGTTCCAATTCTCCCTCATAGAGACATGTAACCCTGGGAAGACACAACTCTCTAGACTTCAGTTTTCTCTTTTTTGTAAAATGAGAAGCTTGGACTCAATGATCTCTAAAATCACTTTTAGGTCTTAATGCTATGATTCTATGGAACTGTATAACAGAACAAAGTGTTTTAGTTACCCTATGCAAATGTCCAGAATTTAATTAAGAGTCTTGCAGGAAATTGTTATTAGATTATTTCTCTTTTGATTGAAATATGCTAAAATAATATGACACTTTCTATAATACTGAAAATTTAAATAATTGTCAATATTCCCATATAGTAGGTATAGTTCATTAGTTAAAGAAATACATATGGTCTTGGTCAGCAAGTCAATTTTCAAAAACAGTATTCTGTATCCTCCAAACTCAGAAGTGCTTCAGTGTAGCAGCCATGGTGACACAAGATTGATGAAATGAAACATCCAGCCATTGTTCACATTTATGGAAGGGTATTGGGTGGCAAAGATAAGATTAATTGAACTACTTGCTGATTTGACAACTGGATGATAGTGTTGAGCTAATTAGCTTAACACTGCACTGCAAAGAGAGGATAATTAGTGCATTAAATGAGGAAACCAAGATATCTCATTTAAACCAGAAAAATTCCTCTGAGGAACTTTTTTTTGGCATAACAGGAAAATAAATGCTAATCTATAAGTGAATCTTTCATTTTTTCCATTTAAATACTATAATATTAAATATAATAGAGCATCAATAAAATCATCATCAAAAATAGCATTTCTTATTCCATTTTATCTTGGATAAAGCCATGTTTGCACAATTTAGCCAGAATGCCAAACACTAGACTATAGTTGTTAGTCAGTAGTTTTAGTCAGTCTAACACTTCATTACCCATTTGGGGTTTTCTTAGCAAAGACACTAGAGTGATTTGTCATTTTCTTCTTGGATTCATTTTATAGATGAGGAAACTGAGGGCAATAGAGTTAAAAGACCCATCCAGGGATCACAAAACTAGTAAGTCTCTAGAGGCTAGATTTGAACTCAGAAAGGTGGGTCTTCCTGACTTCAGGACTAGAATGCTATCTACTGTGCTACATAGCTGTTAAAGACCTAAACTACTGTAGTTCCAGCTATTTCAGCTCTATTAAAACACAAAAAAAAGCAATTTTAGAAGTGTCAAACATTTAACTTCTGGGTCACTAAACAAAACTTTGCAAAGAGGTCCCTCACAGTCTTTCTTCCATATAATATCTCCCACTGGGCACTATGTTCTCAGTCTTCCCATGAATTGTTTTATAGACTCAAACTGGAGAAGTATATTATGAAGATTATTTTGCTCTTAGCTCCAGAGGACTGGGTTAAGTACCACCGCTTAACTGTTTTGCTAGCTGTATGACTTTGGAGACCCTACTTAACCTTACTGGGTCTATCTTCATCTTTAAATACATATATATATATATATATATATATATATATATATATAGATAGATAGATATAGATATAGATATAGATATAGATATAGATATAGATATAGATAGATATTAATATCTTATATTAATACATATTTATTATATATAATATATAAATCTCCATTATCTATTTGGGCATATATAAAATCATTGCTTATCAACATATGCAACTTATCATTGCTCTGTTAATCTAAGAAAGTCCTAAAATTGTAGTAGCTGCTTGGGTATTTATAAGTATACTTATCATTGGTCCTTTAAGCTAATGGACATAAATCTAAAGAAAATATCTCTGAAAAGTACCAGTATAACATGGTCTAAAACAAAACAAAAATATACCTACTATGTGCGAGATACTGTTAAGTTCTGAAAATAAAAAGTCAGATAAAATACAGAATCATTTTCAACAAGTACATAACAATGTAATAAAGTCCAATGTTGGACTGTGTGAAAAAGAAGTATATTTCACAACTTAGCAAATACCAAGGGAAATAACTTTCTATCAGGAAGAGTTCAAATAGAGTAGAGTCCATGTGGTTCAAATTTGGTTGTAGATATTTAATCTATATGGTCTCTCCCTCTTTTCCTGGCAATAACAAAGTTAGGAGTAAAGAAGGAACAGGAAATATTTCTGATCATGTATATGAGTGTGTCATTAGGTCCTAAGTATACAGTAATAGTAATGTTTTACAGATACAAATAATGATTGAAATGTGAACAGGTTGATGTCTGCAATAGATAAGGAGGGGGCAAATTTGTTCAGTCAGTCAGCTAGAATGTATTACTCACCAATTATGTTTCAGACACTATACTAAGCACCTTGCTAAGAAGAGTGAAAAGCAGTTCTTGTTCTCAAGAAGTTCATCTAATGGGGAAGACAATATGCAAATGAATATATATATACATATATATATATATATATATATATACATAAACAAGAAACATGTGGGCCAAATTACCAAATTAGGGGTGGTGTCATTTACAAGGGACAACTAGGAAGGGCAGGGTCACTGAATTGCACAGTATGTGGAAAGGAAAAGAATGTAAGAAGAGGGGAAAGACAGGAAACAATCAGGTTCTAAAGAGTTTTTTAATAAGTCAAACTAGAGATTATATTTGTTCCTGGAGGTAATCAACCACTGGAAATTATAAAATAGGAGAAAAGAGGTGGTATGATTTGTCCTGGACTTTAGGATGATCGATTTGACAACTTAGTGGAGGAGGGATTAAAGAGGGAGAGACCTGAGGTAGGAAGATCAACCAAGCAAGTCCTCAAGGTCCAATAATAATAATAATAATAATAATAATAATAATAATAATAGCATTACTAATGTTAATCATTCATTTGGAATGAAGTACTTAGATTTCCTTTCAATCAGTATTGCCTATCAATGAATAATATGTATTTGAATTTCCATGGATCTTGGAATTGGCATCAGTAAATAATGCTCGGTGAATTTTTCCCCCAAAGGCAGAAAGAAGTATTGGAAAAAATATTTACCTACAATAAGATGTGGATTCGAATCTCAGACATGAGACTATGTGACTATGAGCAAGTTGATTAAAATCTCCCTCAATTTTCTCATCTGTAAAATGAAGATAATATGTGTACTACCTATAACAGAGGTTGTAAAGAGAATATTTTGTTAATCACAAAACACTATACAATATAAGCTATTTTATTTTATTGATATTTCTAATCAAGGCAGAGATAATAAGAGCAATATTAACAGGATTCTAATTAATGAAATTTATTAATGCATATCCATTTGGCTGGACCACATATTCTCAGGGTCAGGAATTCTCCAAAAAAGATAGATGTATTTATATTTCTTGGAGGGGGGGAACTGCACAAATTCAAAGAGATATATTAGTTTAATTTCTTTACTTGAACAAAATAATTGCTGAGAGGTTTTCTTAAATTTTATATGAATAAATCTCTGAGGTATGTTCAGAGAAAGAGAGCTGGTTCAAAAGGTTGACATTCATATGTTTTTATTTTCATCCCAAGATGGTGATGATGATTTATTTATAAGTAGTTGTAGATGTACATGACACTTTACAAGCAAATAAAAGACAAGACTCCTGGGGGGTTTCAAGTCTACTTCAAATGTGTACAATGTGCTAGATAAAAGCTCAAGAGCAAAGGCAGGGAGCCAGTGAGGGTCTGAAGAAAATCAATGCTTGCAAGCTTTGTAAAAGAACTGTGTTCTAAACTTTTAAGAAGGGATTTCAAGGATTAAAAAGGAGTTTGTTCAAGGAAAGGGGACAGGATCTAGCTTAAAACCATTTGAGAATTACCCATGCATAAATAATCAGAATAGTATTCATTTTTTTTCCTCTTTGACTATTTCCAGGCTTTAGAATTTTCAGAAATTCAAAGATAGTAGAGATTTGAATAAGATTATTCTTGAAATAAACATGAAAGGTGTTTATCTACAGGGACTTTTAGCTGAAATATTACCATTATCACTATTTGCTTTGATAGTACTATGACATGCTCTCACCCAGCAATAAGAGCAACGGATTACACATAATGCTAGTCTAATAAATATTTTAATTGAATTTGAGAATGAATGAATAAATAAAAAAATCCTTTACTAAGTTTGGTATAAGGAAACATGGCTTAGTTAGGTGGAAGAGAGGATAGAATATTGGAAATGGGGTCAGGAAACCTGAGTTTAAATTCAACAGCTCTTATTGTTTTTATGACCCTAGGTAAGCTATTTAATATGTATGCCTCAGTTTCCTCAATAGTGTCTACCTTAAAGGGTTGTTGTGAAGGTCAAATGAGATATAATTTGTGAAGGCTTGGCACAGTACCTTGCACACACTCCTCTTGTGTGCCAAGGAAGTAAGGCAATAAGTAAGCACTGGGATACAAAAATGACAGAAAAACAGTCTCTTCCCTCAAGGAATCTGTATTCTAATATGAGAGCTAAGAAGCAAGGGAAAGGAATTATGGTCTGGGAAGTCACAAAGTTGGGGAGAGGAATAGTAGGGCAGCCAATTGGCATAGTCATCTCCAAAGATAATTATATCATGTAGATTGGATTATGAGTCTTTCAGCAAGAGATAAAAATAGGGAAGAGGGACAGGGTTTGAAGGAGGATAGCAACAGTGAAGATGTGGCTGCCTTTTTGATGGCAATGCCTTGTGAAGAGGCTTGGCTCTTTCCAGGTATGGTCTTTGGAGATATGGGTTAAAGAATGGAGCAATGGCGTAGATTACTGTTAACAACTTCTTGAACTATATAGGGTTAAATCATTTTGAGACTAACCTAGAAAGTTAAAAATCACTTATAGACACCATTATATTTTAGGAGTTGCATACAATTGAAATGAACTTTTGGCACATCTCAACTACATCTAAGATGAAGACTTATGATCAATCAATCAACAAGCAAACATCAAGGGCCTACTAAATTATAGGTATTGTACTAGAAGTTGTGGATGCAAATGCAAGAAGCCAGAGGGGACCAGAGGAAGCCTCCCACAAAAGGTGGTGCTGATACTGATCCTCTCTTTTTCTACTTCTCTCCGCTCTTCCTTCTTTCCCTCATATCTGGAATTTAGAAGCAAAATATGTCTTAAAACAATTTTTATTTCATGCTTTTGATAATCAATATAAATATATAAACCAAGGGTAATTTCCCCTTTTTAAAAATAAAATTTCCCAAAGGTTTTATAATTTTCTAGAAATCCCTGTAGTATGATAACTATGGAATCATTTACATGATATTAATATATACCAATAACAAATTCTAGTATAAGTGGGTATACCATGGTTCTCAGAGTGAACATCAGACAATCATACACTGGGAATGAATATGACCTCATCTTCTTTAAGAACATCTTTTTTTATTAGATCATTTACTTAAGCCTTCAAATGAACCAATGTACATGAGGATAAGAAAATATGAAAGAAGGTTCTTTTCATCATATATTTTTCTGTGTTCTGTAGAATCTAAGATTTCAGTTAACAAATAATAAAATATCTAGACCTTCTGGTTGCCAAGATAGTCTTACTGCTATAAATCAATGTACCACTGTCTTATAAACTGCTGGGAAGCCAGACAGCCTGGAACAATTTAACACCAAGAGAGGTGTGAATTTCCCCTATTCATCTTAATAAAGTGTTAACTTCAAAGTGGGTTGAACTATTTAAGTGCTCACCATTTGAGAACAAAACAAAAATGATCAGCTCCAGTTATAGAAACTTAATTAAACCACATTTCATTTCTCAATGTCTATCTGATATAGGACTTCTACTGTACAAACAAATTTGTTCCTGCAGAACTAATGGGAATTACCCCTAAAATAAATCTCTGCATATGACTATGGAAAGCATTTTTATTATGATTCCCAGAGCATTGTTCATAACAATAATGTTTAAATTTGTTTATGCTAATGCATTTTCAGTATGCTAGGGTATGTGCAACAAGAATGATTTTTCAATATCTTATAATTCATTTATTATATATCATATATCAAGTTTTACACAATTTTCATTTATGGTATATGCTATCTTCCACTCTAGTCCTATAAATGTATTTAATTGCAGAAAATATTTAATAAAGGACTTCATTTGACTGAGTTGATGACTTAGCAAACATGAGTCTTGAATTTAAAAATGACATGAAGCTATAGGAGAGGCAGTTAGCATATTGGTTGCTTATAACAAAATTGAAGAAAACCTTTGGTATGTTGATAACAATAGACTCAGAAAAATAATAAAATTTAATAGACAAAAATCACTTGGACTATTAGATCTAAAAGGCATTGGCCTGTACCATAGGAGATCATGTGATCACGAGTCTTAACTTAGAGTAATCTCAAACCAAGCTTGACTATATCTTTTATCTTGAGTATTATATTTGGCTTTCAGAACCAATTTTAAGAGAGACATTGATAAATGGAGCTTTTCTTAAAGAAGGCAGTATAAAGTATAAAGTCTGAAAATTATTTCATATGAGAAATAAATTAAGAAGATGGTAGTGTTTAGCCTAGAAAAGAGAAGACTTGGTTGTGGTCAAATATTTGAGGGGCTATTATGTGGAAGAAAAATTAGAGTTCCTTCATCTTGAATAAGTAGGCATCTTAGAACCAAGAAAAGGAAGTTCAGAGGAATCTGCTTCAGCCAGATATAAGGAAGCATTTTCTAACAATTTGAACCATCCAGCAATGGCATGAATGACTTTGTTGAGTTTCCCTTTCTTTAGAAGAGTTCAAAAAAGGAATTTGTCAGGAATATTCCAGAAATATTCCTGTCTTAGTTGAAATTTTAAACTAGATAAAAATCTAGTCCCCTTACTTAACTTATTGAATAAGAGATCCTTTTTTAAAAATTCAATTTTACTTCATATTCAATTCTGAATTTTTTCCCCATCTTCCTCACTTCTCTCAATCTATTGCAAAGGGAAGAAAAACAAAATCTATTACAAATATGTATAGCTATGCAAAACAAAATTGTCATGTTCAAAAAAAAGAAAAAAGGAAAATCTATTTCAATTTGTACTCTAAGTTCATTTGATGATGCATTTTTTGGAATTGTGATTGGTCATTGTATTGATATGAGTTACTAAATCTATCCAAGTTCATTATCTTTATAATCAATATTTTTGTTATTGTATAAATTGTACTCCTAGTTCTACTCAAATGACTTTGCATCAGTTTATACAAGTCTTCCCAGGTTTCTATTAAACTGTCCTGTTCATCATTTCTTATAGTACAATGATATTTCATCACATTTATATACAATAATTTGTTCAACCATTCACAGTTAATGGGTATCCCCCCCAAGTTCCAATTCTTCCCCAGTTCCAAAGGAGCTACTATAAATATCTTTGTATCTATGCTCTTCTCTTTCTTTGATCATCTTGATTTATAGGCCCAGTAGTGATATTGTTCAGTCACAGTTCAATATCCTTTTAAGAATAGTTTCACTTGCTTTCCAGCAGGGATGGACCAAACCACAGCTCTACCAAAAGTGTACTAGTGTACAATTTTTTTTTTCCATGGTCCCTATAGCATTTGTCATTTTCCTTCCACATGTCATCTTAGTCAATCTGATGGGTACCTCAGAGTAGGAGAGAACAGTCCTCATAATTTCTCTTACATTGAGCTACTTATTTGGCAGTGAGAATCTAGAGGATCAAGACTTGAGTCTTGAGCACATGGTCTCTAGAGGATCTAGAGGCCTGGAGTCAGAAAGACTCGGCTTCCTGAGTTCAAATTTGGATTCAAAGAAATGCCAAACCATTCTAGCATCTCTGCCAAAAAAACCCAAACAAACAAAAACAAATGGGGTCATGGAGAGTTAGACTCAACTGAACAATCAGAAGCAGGTTAGTTTATATTCAGTCATCAATCTACTGAGCTGGACTTTAGATTGGTAATATATGTTGATGCCATATAGTTCTTACCCAGTTGTTTTAATCTGGCACTTGTTCTAGATTACAGGGATCTTCTGTTTTGACTTTCATGAAATTTGATACTTACCTCCTTCAAAGTCATAACAGTCAAAGAGACTAGAGTAGAAGTAAATGCCAGAATTGTCTAATCCTGATTGAATTGTGATTGTTCTTTGGACTTGGGTTTTAGCTCATGATTCTTCCATGAAAATCTCATGACTCTTAGTATTTGAAGGTGGTAGGATTTTAATAATGATAACCCCTTCCTGTAGCCCATGGAAGTATTAGGTTGTTACACATCACCAAGTTGATAACTGCTCCAAATCTGTACTGGATTGTTAGGCTGACACTTGATTGCTTACCAAAAATTTTCCTGCTGGGTTCAAGGACAAAGAAAGTGTATGCTCTTCTATTTCCTAATAAATTAATAAAAATATACTATCTGATCAATTATAGCTCACATCCTTGTTCATTAAACTAGAGAAACTTCTTTTCCCATAAGTCTTCAAAGCAAACAGAAAAGAATATGTCTTTTAAAAAAAATTACCATGTAGAAATGCAGCATTGTCTTTTTTTAGTCTTCATTGCCTAGAGATAGAATAGGATGAACAAAGAATTTTTCGAGTGCTTACTAAGTGCTAAAATCTGTGACCACATTATGCATATCCAAGTTCCATAGTCAGTGATTAAACAGGAGAACATTTAGGTAGGTTTAGGAACTGGATCTTCAAAAAATAAATATCTAAGCTAGAAGAAATAGTTCCAAATAGTCACAACAAAGTGAAATAAAGAGATGAAAGTAAGAAAAAGTAGGCTGCTAATGAATTTTCCTTATCTCACAGATAAAAAGAAAGATTTTTGATATGTGGGCTTTTGAAAGACCTCCCATTTAACAGTCTCATAAGGAGTAAACACTTATAAATTACAGGGGTTCCACTCAAACTGTGAGATTCTCAGAGATATTATATCTAATTTCCTATGGAACTTAATAAAGTATTGCCTTACTTCACAGAATATAAAGCAAAGAAACTGAAAATTTGAAAAAAATCTGGTAAAATCCAATATAAAAAATGAATATTTATTAAGCAGAGAGAACTTGTTAGGATTAAATCAACTTTACATTTTGCAATATTTATTGATGTTTAAGGGACGAGTGATGTGCATGTTAAATCAAAGCAGCACTTGTCAGCCCTATCTTCATAGTCCTTTAGGGTGAAAATTTTTGAGCTGCCTTTGAATTTAATCAATTAGAAGTCTTGCTGACTCCTGTTGTCTAGTCAAGTTTGCATTCTATGTTTTCTATTTATATAGCCATTAGACTACTTTGAGACCACAGTATGTCAGTCTTGCATAATTTTAATTCTATAGTTAGTCGCCCTAGCTTCAAATGTTTTCTGCCTTAGTCCATGATATATATATATGTGTATATATATATATATATATATATATATATATATATATATATATATACTTATACTTGACTCAATTTCATAAAACATTTTTTCTCATGTCATTCCCTAATGAAATGAAAAAATAGCTTCTTCAAGATCCTCTTAACTCTTCTCAGTTATACACATAAACCCTCTCTGGGTATCTGGTAGTAATCAGGGTATTATTATCTATAACCAAAACCTCTATTCATTGATAGCATGAGGTCTTAGTGATTGTGTTTGGTGGCTTATCTACTGGGTGAAAGACATCAGGAACCAGCCAGAGATATTACTAAAGTTCTCTCTTGTCCATCATACTAAAAGATTTCCTACCCTGTGAGGTATGTAGGTATATTTGTAAGAAGTATGTAAGTATGAAAAGTGTGAGTGGATTACATGGCTACCAGGTAGGCAGGGATGATTCAATATTAGGAAAATATTCAACATAATCAAACTTATCAATAGCAAAACCAACAGAAATCATATGATTATGTCAATAAATGCTAAAAAGCCTTTGATAAAATACAACATCCATTCCTATTAAAAACACTAGAAGGGGTGGCTAGGTAGCACAGTGGATGATGGAGCACCAGCCCTGGAGTCAGGAGTGCCTGAATTCAATTCTGGCTTCAGACATTTAATAATTACCTAGTTGTTTGGCCTTGGGCAAGCCACTTAACCCCATTGCCTTGCAAAAACTAAAAAGAAAAATAGAAAAAGAAAAGCACTAGAAAGTATAGGAATAAATGGAGTTTTCCATAAAATAATAAGAATTTATCTAAAATTATCAACAAATATTATATGTAATGGGGATAAACTAGGAGCATTTTCAATAAGATCAGGGGTGAAACAAGGATGTACATGATCACAATAACTATTAAATATAGTATTAGAAGTAAAAGAAAAAAATTAAAGGAATCAGAATTGACAATGAGGAAGTAAAGTTTTCACTCTTTACAGATGATACGATGGTATACTTAGAGAACCTAAGAAAATGATCCAAAAAATATTTGAAACTATTAACAAATTCAGCAAAGTATGAGGATACAAAATAAACCCACATAAATCATTATTATTTCTATATATGAACAACAAAGCCCAAGAGCAAGAGAAAGAGAAATTCCATTTAAAGTAACTGTAGACAACATTAAATACTTGGGAATCTACCTCCAAAGGCAAACTCAGAAACTGTTTGAACACAATTACAAAGCACTTCTCACCCAATTAAAGTCAGATCTAACCAATGGGGAAAATTTCAACTGCTGATAAATATAAATAATAATAATAATTAATAATAAAATAAATAATGAAAATAAATGATTGTAAATGATTGTATTATATATTATGTTATTATTATTATAATATTACTAATAATATAAATCAATAATAAAATAAAAATGAAAATTCTACCCAAATAAATTACTTATTCACCACCATACTACTCAAACTACCAAATTATTATTTTATTGAACTAGAAAAAAATAGTAACAAAATTCATCTGAAGCAACAAAAGGTCAAGAATAGCAAGGGAACTGATTTTTAAAAAATGTAAAGGAAGGTAGCCTAACTCTACCAGATATAAAACTATATTATAAAGTGACAGTCATCAAAACTGCCTGGTACTGGTTAAGAAACAGAGTAATGGATCAATGGATTAGGATAGGTTCAAAAGAAACAGTAGTAAATGACTACAGTAATTTACTGTTTGACAAACCCAAAGATAGTTTCAATATTTGACAAAAAATGTTGGGAAAACTGGAAAATAGTATGGCAAACTAGGAATAGACTCACATATCACACCATATATACCAAAATAAGATCAAAATGAGTACAGGATTTATTCATAAAGTATGACACCATAGATAAATTAATGGACCAAGATATACTCTATCTATCAGATATATATGGAAAGGGGAGAAATTTATGACCAAGCAAGAAATAGAGTAAATTATAAATTGCAAAACAGATAATTTTGACTATATTAAATTAAAAAAGGGTTTGCACTAATAAAATCAAGGCTGCCAAAGTTAGAAGAAAAACAGAAAACTGAGAAACAATTTTCATAGCTAGGGTTTCTGATAAAGGTCTCATTTCTAAAACACACAGAGAATTGCATCAAATTTATAAGGTTACAAATCATTACCCAAATGATAAATGATCAAGAGATGAACAGTTTTCAAATGAAGTAATTAAAACTATATATATATATATATATGTATATATATATATATACATATATGTATATATATATATATATATATAATCATATGGAAAAAATGTTCCAAATCATTAATAATTAGGGAAATTCACATTAAAACAACTATGAGGTATCACCTCACACCCATCAGATTGGCTAAGATGACAAAAAAAAGGAAATGATCAATATAAGAGAGGCTGTGGAAGGATTGGGACATTAATACATTGTTGGTGGAGTTGTGAACTGATCCAACCATTATTTACAGCAATATAAAACTATGTCCAAAGAGCAATAAAACTGATCATACCCTTTGACCCAGCAGTTCTAGTACTAGACCTATAATCAGAAGAAATCATAAAAAATGAAAAAAAGTCTCACATGTTCCAATATACTTCTAGCAGCTCTTTTTGCAGTAGCAAAGAATTGGAAATTGAAGGGAAGCCCATCAACTGGGGAATGTTTGAACAAGTTATGGTACATGAATGTTATGGAATACTATTGTTCTATAAGAAACCATAAGTGGTCGGACTCTAGAAAAGCATTACTTACAGGATCTGAATGCTGAGTGATGGGAGCAGAACCAAGAGAACAACACTGTGAGTTCATCAACCTTGATGGAAGCTCCTCTCCACTTCAGAGAGCTAGGACAACCATATTAGACTGGCTATGGACAATGCTATCCCCATCCAGAGGAAGAAAAACAAAACAAAACAAAACCCTTTTAAATTCCATCTTAGAGATCCAATAATTGTGTGACCCTGGGCAAATCATGTCATTTATTCAGTCTCAGTTTCCACACCTGGTACTAACCTACATTATAGGATTGTTGTGAAGATCAAATTAGATAACATATATGCTAACTTTGCAAACCTTAAACTACATATAAAAATACTAAATGCTACATAAATGCAATATTTAGCTTGTCAGGGAAGGCAGATACTCCCAAAAAGATATAATACATATCACAAATAATTTGACATGTAGGCTGGGAGAGTAAGGAGAGAAATTTTACTAGACTTTTCTTTGCATTATTTTAAGACTGTATGGATAACAGAGAATACAGAGACTTATTGTTCATCCATTATGTTCTTTGCATGACTGATCTATCTTTTTTCTGGTGTTATATAAAATGACAAGATCGTACTAGATAACCTCTACGGTTCTTTTCCATTGGGACCTCAGATCCATGATCTTGGCAGCAACATCTATTCAAGTTTGTGAAGTCTACTCCTCATTAGCAAGAACTTTATTTTGACTTTTCTTAAAGTTAAATATGTTGCATTGGGAGTTTTATACAGAGACTGTCTTTCCTCATTTAAAAAAAAATATAACAGTATATTTATCACACTAATTATCAGTTTTGGTGCAGTTTTTCATGCTACTTAAGAGGTATGGAAAATAATGAATTATTTTGGCACTGGTTTGACTTTTTGTCTTCTCTTCTTTGATTCATTTTAAAAAATTTTCTTCCTGTCTTATACTATATATTTCTGTTAAACTTGCTTCCTTTCATTTCTATATCATTATTCATTGCTGATATAAAATTCCCCTACTGGCATAAGTCACAGTTTGTTTTGTTAATAAATCTAAGAGATTAAAATGCTTTAGGAGTCTCTTAAGGAAGGATTTGAAAGATCAATGTGTCTTTACTGTTAATTTCTAATTTTTATAAAAAAACCAAGGTATGTGAGAATAATTTTATTCAAAATTGAACTTTTAAAATTTGATTTGTTCTGGAGTTAACAAAGAAACATATACTAACAGAAAACTTAGGACATAGTGATAATGTCATTGATAATCAAAGTTTTTAAGCCTAAGGACAGAAGTGATTAGAGTAGGTACATACTTATTATAAACAAAATAAATGTTCAATTACTTGTGAAATTTGACAATACTGATAAGAGACTGACAGTTTAGGGTTTTGAACAAGTATAGAAATAAGAAAAATAGTCCCTTTAATCAATCAGTTAGTACATTTATTAATCATTTATTAAGCACATCTATTATGTGTTAGGCAAAAATGGTCCCTGACCCTTGTGGAGCTCACATTCTATTGGGGAAGCAAGCATGTAAATAAGGTACACTTAAGACATATACAGAACAAATGGAAAGAATTTTCAGAGGGGAAGATACCAGCAGCTGGAAAGACAAAGAAATACCTTCTGAAGAAGATGGAATTTGAACTGAATCTTAAGAGAAGTTAAGAAGTCAATGTCACAAACCAACATTTATGATGTCCCTAATTGCCATTGCCTTTTTCCCCCTAAAATCTATATTGATCCCTAGAGAGCAGGAAAGAAAATGAGAAAAGAGAGAAATAAGAGGCAAAAGCTCAAAAAAAAAGTAAAGAATTAGAATAGGAGACAAAATTGTGTAGAAAAAGGACTGGAAGTTACTTGCCATTAGAAAGAAGTAATGAGGGTCTCTAGAGATTTTGTGCATGTAGAGAATGGTGAAATAAATCCTATTCTCACTAGAAATCAGAAAGATAAATAATTCTTTTTTTTTGTTTTTTACTTCAAAAGTAGTTCTGGATTCCAATCAACCTTAAAGGCATAGGATAGGCATGCTTAAGTTCTCTCTTAAGAATTTTGGAATTGGTGTAACATGGAACACACTGACAGAGGACTATCCAGAATGGTGTGCCCTTATCAGAGAAGTTGCTATGGTTTATGAACAAAACAGAAATGTAAAAACTCAGAAGAAATGCAAGATGTAAAAATTTAGAGAATCCACCCCAAATGTTCCTGTGACCCTTTTGGACCTGATATGATAGGGCATTCCAAGCTCATGTTGATCTGAACAGTCATAGATGAACACACTGATTCTTTCACAGTAATGCTATTTTGGTCCTCTGAGAACAAAGGCCAACCAACCAACCAAAGTTAGAGTCAGGTGAAAAACTCTGGACTAACAATCAGGAGGTCTAGCCTTGGGCAAAAAACAACCTCTTTGAGCTACAGTTTCTTACTTTTAAAATGAGATTAGACAAGATAAAGATAATTTCTATGCTTCATTCTATATGGTTTTTGATGGTGATTTTTGAGTTTCTCTAGCAGGCTTGTTGTTGTTCAGTTGTTTCATTTATATCCTACTCCGTGTGACTCCATTTGTAATTTTCTTGGTATTTCTTCAGCACATTTTACAGGTGAGGAAATGAAGAAAAATTTAGTCTAGTGTCTTATCCAGAGTACACAGCTAGTAAGTGTCTGAGACCAGATTTGAACTCAGAAAGATGAGTCTTCTTGACTTCAGACTTGGCTCTCATTTGCTTGTGTCAGCTATCTGCCCTAGTGGACTTTACTGCCAATTAAAGGTTTTTATATTCACTCTAGGGAAATCCTGAATGTATGTAACCACAACAAGTAGGGTTGGGGGGGAACTACAATATAATGTTCCATCATATAGATGTGGTTTGTGATAAGATCTGAGGTCTGACCTGTCTCTGTGTAGAAAAGAGGAGATCTTTGGATGATGCCTGTACCACAGAATATTGGGGATTTGGAGGCAAGGAAGAGGCTGACAGGTCTCAAGGAACTCCACTTAATGGATTATCAGGTTAGAATCATAATATCTGCACTCCTCAAATATCTCTGATCTAAGGGTACCATTCTGGTCCCAGAAGGAAAACTATACTCCCCAGTTTAGCATCTTTCATGAAATGCTAATTATACAAAAAACAATTACAAATGTTGAAGAACTAGCAAACTCTTTCCTCCAAGTAATCTCATTCCTTCAAGCAAAGGGCTAACAGAATTAGAAAAGCTATACAGATTATGAATACTAAAAAATATACAAGAATAAATTAACTCTTTATCTGGGACCAAGCTAAATGCCTGGGGAGGAAAAAACATTTCATTCAAAGCAAACCCATTCTAATAGTATCTAAAATTTTAAGCTTCCTATGTATGGTTTTGGTTCCAAAACCTTCTCTCTCTCTTTTCCTTGACACCAACTAAGTAAATCTTTTATGCAGGTACATAGCATCCCACTCATTATTCTCTCTGACAATCAAGAATCATGTCTTCCTCTGCATGAGTAGCAACACACAAAAAACATGCCAGATTCTAGTAAAAACTGGCTTACAGAGAGAAAAAAATAATAGAAACTCCTTTCTTGAATTTGATAACTCTGATCCAAGTATTAATGAAACATAATTCCAAAGAATTGACACCCATCTCCTGAAAGAGAAATGAAAGACTCAAACTGCAGAATGAGACATATATTTTTCAATATAGTCAATGTGGTGTTTTGTTTTGCTTGACATAAATAAATATATATCTATATATATTTAATTTTTTTCTTCTAATTTAGTTTGGGGGGTGGGGGTGGAGGAATGTTAATGGAGAGAGAAGCATGAAGAGAGAAAGGAACTAGAGAGGAATCCCTACCCCTCCTTCATCAGCCCACAACTAGTCAAATCAAAGGAAACGGAAAGACAAAAGGGTCATTGTAACATTTTTTTTGAAATGCATAAAGGAGAACAGAAGGAATCACAGATGGAATATGTTAAATTAATTATATACTTGAAAAGGAAAGCAAACTATAATAATAGAGGTTGATAGTTACATGTGCAATCCTGATTTGAATGAATATGAAAGACATTTCAGGTATTTGCTAAGTTCAGAATTTTAAAAATAGGGAAAATTCCTCTTTTCCCTATGAAATTCCTCTTTACACTCTCCTACAAAATTTATTAGAAAATGTGTACATTTGGGTTATTAGAGTGATGAATAAAATGTGTAATCTACAATGTTCAGATGTTGTTATAAGACCTTAAGCATTCCAAAATAACTTCTTAAAACTAGGAAAGCTTTTAAATGTTTAAAAATGTAAGACAATCCACAGTATCAGTTCATTACAATTTTTATTCATTCAAGACAAATAGTACAATATAATTCTCATGACATTGTGCTTAGGTGCAGGGAAACTCTGGTCTGCTGGCCATATTGGTCTGGAGTTGCTGAGGCAGCCTCAGGCAGGACTTAAAAATTCAATAAATCTAGGAGTTTTTTAGGGATGAATTAATTAAATGTTTGACCATATATAGCCCATCAATGATGTTATAAATATCCAAGTGACCCTTGACAGGAAAAAGATTTATGGGAAAATATATTAAGTTCCGTTTTGGATACATCAAGTTTAAGACCAACCTGAGATATCTAGAAGATGTGGGGTTCCACAGAGAGTTTACATCAGGGAAGGTAGATTTGAGAATTATCAGCATAGAGGTGATAATTAAAACATGAGAGCTGATGGGATAACCAAGTGAAGCAGTATAGAGGAAGAAGAAAAGAGCACCACAACAGAACCTTGAGAGATACCAATGGTTAATTAAAGGTGATGATATGGAAGAGGATCCAGGAAAAGTGACAAAGAAGGAATGGTCAGATATGTCAGATGAGAATCAGGGGCATAGTGTCCAGAAAGCTAATAGAGAAGAAAGTATTGAGGAAGAGAGAGTAATCAACAGTGGCAAAAACTGCAAAGGAATCAAGGAAAATGAGGGTAGAGCAAAATCAACTGAATTTCACAACTTAAAGATCATTAATTCATTTTAAATTTGTAGAGAGAGTTTTAGTGGAATGATAGGTGAGATGCTAGATTATAAGGAGTTAAAAAGAACTTGAAGAGAGAAAGTAGAGGTGACTATTGTAGACTTTTTCAAGGAATTTAGCTTCAAAGGCCAGAGGAGAGATAAGATATTAGTGGGGATGGAAGGATCAAGTGAGGATTTTTCAGGATGGGGAGACATTGGCAGGTCTATTGACAGTAGGAAATGAACCAGTAGTCAGGGAGAGATAAGTGGGGATGGCAAGGAAAATCTGCTTTCTTTACTTCCTACCACTCCCCCCTCATCAGTCTCTTCCCACACCCAACTGAGAAAGAGAAACAACATAAGCAGTCAATTGTCTTCTTTTCTTCTAAGCTCCCTATCTTCTTACAGACATTGTCTAGACAGTGAATCTCAAAGTCTAATTCAAGAATCCAAGGGTCTCAAGGCTCTTCAAAAGTATTTTTATAGGGCAGCTAGGTGGCACAGTGGATAGAGCACTGGCCCTGGAGTCAGGAGTACCTGAGTTCAAATCTGACCCCAAACACTTAATAATTACCTAGCTGTGTGGCCTTGGGCAAGCCACTTAACCCCACTGCCTTGCCAAAAAAACAAACAAACCAAAAAAAGTATTTTCATAAGAATATTAAAATAATTTTAATTTCTAATATGGTAAATACTGATAGATATAACCTGCATAAACAACAGTTGTTTGGGGAATTCTCAATAATTTTTAAGAGTATAAGATTTTGAGAACTGCTAGAATAGTGTTTGATGAATATCCTCCTAACTCCCTGATCAAGTGCCTAAGGAAATGGAAGAGAAATTATGAAGCTGGTTCATACTAACTTTAGTAGTATGAACTTTTATTCTCATGCTTTTATTCTTTTTGTCATTAACTGGTAAAAAATTAAACAATGTTGGATTCCATAAAGTTCAATGGCTTATTGGACCATTTTAAGTAAATTCAGTGAGCAATTTTGAAATTATTCTCAACATATAATCATAGTAAATTTAATGTTGAGTGAGTATTGCTCTTGTGCGTTATATGTATGTCCAAATGGTCTTATCTAAATGTAGCTTTCAAGGAGATATAAATAGCTATCTATAAAATCTCACCCACCCCTCTCCAAGGGAAACTTTTTATTCCTGTCAGGAAAAGAAAAGGAGTTTGGGACCCTATGGCTGTCTTCTCTGCACTCCTCAGAGAAGAGCTTATTTACCAGAATAAAATCTATTTGGCCCCTTAAATATTGTTCACTATGGTAAATATTTTTTAGCTTAAAGTCACTTTGCTGATCACTATCTTTTTCTTAAAGCTTATTTAGTATTTTATTTCCCCCAGTTACAGGTAAAAACATTTTTTAACATTTATTTTTAAAACATTGAGTTTCAAATGCTTTCCCTTCCTCCCTCCCCACCTCTCTTAGTTGAGAAGGCAATTAATTCAATATGGACTATATACACAGATCACTATCTCTTAATAAGGGATGAAAAGAGAATAGAGGATATGTAAAGCTATTTCTGAGGGTTTGTCTCTCCTCCCACCAAATGCTAGTTACTAAAGAACATCACAAAAGTGAATAGGATACCCATTTATTATCACAATGCCAGGCATGTGCTGTTTTAACTAAGGCTTGCTAATTGACTGACTCTCAGCTATGCTGGGGCAAAGAACCTGAATTCAGGTCTTTCAAACCTAAGTGCCTGTCTCTGTGTCCCCTGAGGGTCATCAGAGAAAAATTTCCACCCAATGAGAGTGGTCTTTAAGGTAGCCTAGTTGAATGCCAGGAAGGTTTTGTTTAGACACTTAAAAAAAATTCATTGGTGTTAAGGAATGAAAACTGGACTGAGTAGGAGACTCAGATTCCAAGTATGCCACTAATTAGTTGTTTAATGTTGGAAAAAAATCATTCTGAGGGCCTAGGTTTACTCATCTAATAAAATGGAACTGAATCATACAGTCTTAAAGGCACTTGTTCTAATATTCTGTGATGCCAACACTTGCTTAAAAGTGTAGGAGAGCCAATAATGATAACATAAATTATGTAAAACAAGGGTTGCCAGTGAACACTTCATGATCTATAAATCCTATGCTAGGATTGACTGTTTGCACAGAAAGTAAATTTAAGTTTCTTACAGTTAAATAAGGCTATTCCTTGATATTGATCCCTACTTTAGTAGTTAAAACTGATAACACATACTATTTTTACTTTTCATAATTACTGTTTCCAAATATATATGAAAATAATTTCCAACTTAAACCAATATTTATCAAGCACCTACCATAAGCAAGACAGGAAACATCAAGATGAAAATATAATAGTCCCTATCCTCAAGGGATACATAGCATACATAGCATACATAGAGAAGGGTGATTTGAGGGTATTAATATTCCTTTCCCTCAGGACAATTAATTTAAAATTACAGAATTATTTTGCCTGCCTGCAAATATTGTGGGAAGTTTGAAGCAAAATAGCCCTAAAATAAATAAATTCTATTACAATTTTTTCCATTAATAAGAAAGTACATTTTTCTCTCTAGTTGAATATAACATTATTGACTCTTTATCATAGAATTTTTTTTTCAAATTTAGAATTAGAGAATTTCAAATCTAGGAGAAATTTCAGGGGATAAATTCAAGCAATACTTGAGCAACAATCTCCTACAGATCATATCTGAAAAAATTGTCATCCAACCTTTGCTTGAAGATCTACAAGGAAAGAGGAACCCAATCTGCCTGTGAATGTATCTACCATTAGGAGGTTTTGCTTTACATCAAGGCTAAACTTGACTTTTTTGTTACTGTCATCCATTGTTTCTATCTCTGCTTTCTGGCACCAAGAACAAGTCAAATCTGTTTTACACTGAGAGGCTTTTAAATATTTGAAGACAGCTTTCATTCTCCCAAGTCTTTTCATCTCCACGTTAATCTCTACAGGTTCTTTCAGTCAATCTATAAAAGGCATGACTGAGATTCTTCATCATCTTGCTTACTTTTCTATTCAGTTTAACATTCTGAAAACAACATAGCATCCAAACAGAAGAAAAATTTTCAAACATAGGCTGACCAGAGCAGAGTATAAGGGCTAAGTAAGCTCCTAAGTTCTTAACAATATGTCTTCCTTGAGGTAAAATAATTGCACTAAAGTTAAATGCATTAGCAATATTACATGGCTATATTACAACTTTCATATAGCACCCCTCAATCCCATATCAACTTTTTTTCTGATAAACTATTTGCTAACTGTGCTTCATTTAAACTTATAGAAGTTGAATTCTGAACATGTCTAAGACTTTGCATTCATCTGCATTAAGTTTCATCTTATTCTATTTGGCTCAATAGTCTAGTCTGTCATTTCTGAACATTGACGCTGTCATCTAATGTATTAGCTATTCTTGCCAGCTTTGTGTCATCTACAAATTTGATAAGTATGTCATCTATTCCTTCACTCAAGGTATTGATAAAAATGTTAAATAGCACAAGGCTGAGTTCTTTTTTCCATCAATGGTGACAGGTTTGCTCTGATCTAACTATAGTCTTGCCTACTCTCCATTGTGACAGCTGACAGTCTGTGATCAAGTTAACTTGTTTATACAGTGACTGAGCTGTAACTGTGGCTTCTTAAGCCAAGTAAGTTAAATACTAAAAAACAGTTTTCTACACTTCAGTTATTCAGTATTTAAAATTATTATAAAGAGTATTCTTCTGTGTAATATCTAACAAAAATATTAAAAATAGTATTCTGTAATTTGAATTGCTTTATTTATATTTATTTGGCAAGAATATACATCCAGATTGTGTATATATACTTTTTCATAAATGCTATTAAACAATAGTACATTTCATACTTAGTAATCTATTAAAACAGGAAATTGAGTGATTTTAAACCCATGTTGGATTCAAGTACTGCATCAGACACTGTGTGAATTAATGCAAGTCTAAACCTCAGTTCCCTCATGTATAAACTGGGAGCTTCTACCTTGGAAGGTTATCATGAAGAATAAATATAAAAGAGAGGACATGTAAAGAGTTTTGCAAACCTAAAAGTATTATATGAATAAATAATATGCATATATTATATAATATATGAGAATATATCATTCTTAAATTATTTTATATATATGTACATATATATGTATCAATCATCCTCAAGTTTTGCATTTTTACTTGTCTCCAATAATTTTTTTTTGAGTGAGGAATGACAGATTTCTTTTGGTCCTGCTATACTTTCTGGCATAATATTAAGCAGGTAGGGAAAGATTAAATAGCACAACATTTCATAAAAGTAGGATACCTCAAGCTTCAGCATGAAATCAAGTTTAAGAATAACCACTTGACTATATCTTATACTATGTGCTTCTTCCTTAAGGATATGATTTCTCATCACATTCAACTTATATCAATGCATACTATGGGAATGATGTAAAGATTAGCAAACTGTCTTCTGTGGGGGGTGGGGGGGAGGAAAATGAGATTGGGGGAAAATTGTAAAACTCAATATAAATAAAAAACCTTTCTAAAATTAAAAAAAAAAGAATAGCCACTTGAAGAATTGTCTTACGATAAAAAACAAAAGCTGCTTACAAAGATTTCAGCTCACTCAGAAAATGGCTATGGTTGAGGAAGATCTAACTATGGAGGTATACTCAGTCCGACTCACAAGAAGGCAAACAGTATTATCTCTTGTCCTCAGCAAACCTAACCCTCAAACAAAACAGAAGAGGGATACAAACCCACACATATCTCCAACTGCTGATTCTAAGTTGCTGAAGTTGGTGAGATATACATTCCACAGAGTTTTATAATTTGTTTCTAAGAGATCTCATTGCTACTTGACACAGTGATTTCCGACCTGGTGATGCTCATGAGCTCATTTATAGAATGATGAAAAGCAAGACCTAAACACAACATTCTATGAACTATAGCAAAAAACTTATAATTTATTCAAAGATTTACTTAATGCCCATATGTGCTACATTGAGAGCAATACAAACAAAAATTGATATGTTGCTCCTGAAAGTCAGGAATTTAAAATTTCTGAATTCATGCCAACAGATAATGTACTTTAAAACTCTGCACAAAAGTTAAAAATCTCACTGATTTGATTGCATAGGTTTTCCTTTTTTTTAAAAAAAGAATTACATCATATGCACAGTAATCAATACTACTATTGCTTTTGGAAGGAATATGTCAATCAACTTTCTAATGCTTTATTTAACATCTTCCAGACTTCCCAAACTCATAACCCCTCCTAAGCTATATTTCCTATTAAGATGCAAATTTAATGAGGTCAAAGCCTATTTGGTTTTTTTTTTTTTTAATAATCCAGTCCCTAGTACCATTCATCTTATTGTGGTTCAGCCCTAAAAGACTCTTCATGACCTCATTTGGGTGGCTTGCCATTTACTTCTCTGACTCATTTTATAGGTGAAGAACTGAGACAAAATGGGTTAAGTGACTTGCCCAGGGTCACACAGCTAGTATCTGAGGTCCAATTTGAACTCAGGTCTTACTGAATCCATGACCCCTTGTCAGGCCCTCAATCACTGTGCCATTTGTCTGTCCTGCTTATCATATGGAAAACACTAAAACAAATTTATTTTCATTCATTTCATTCATTCATTAATACTAAAGACATAGCATTAACATGTACATAGATACTGCAATCTTTTCTCCCCTCCCTCTTTGGATATACTTGTACCTGGTCTTCTAGGATCACTGTAAGGAAATTTTGGTTATCTAATTTATCTTATTTATTTTATAGAGAAACTATGACCTAGAGAGGATAGAGAACTTGCGCAATGTCTCACAAATAGTAAAGTTAGATGAATTAATAGAAACCTAATGATGTTCAGGCTCTGTCCACTATACCACACTGCTTTTGTTGCCTACTTGTCAGATTGTCAGAGAAATTAGAGAATTTATGCTGGACAAGTTATCAGTAGAGACTTTACATTCTTTATGCTGAATGCTGTCCATAATTCTGATTTTTAAAAATGGTGAAGGTTTATATATTCTTACATATGTTGACAGTAAGGGCTGTAAATCTATTTTACTACTAATCTGAAAACATTCTTTCCTTCCTACTATGATATTTCATGGTCTCCTTGATATATCAGTTAGTTTTTAATCCATACAAATTTTCATTAATAAGTCCATTTCAATTGATATAAAGGGAGATTTAGGAAATTATTTTTAGGGATTTATTATATTTCTAATAACATGTTTTCCTCAGTCATTCTGTTGTTGCTGATTTGTTTCTTGGGTTTGGCTCTGCCCTGTGATGAACCACACACAACTCAGACTCAGGAATGCAGGTTTTGGAAAGAAAATAGAGATTTATTAAAGGAAGTTACAACACATTAAGAAAATAATAGAAAAATTTAAAAGTTTAAAGAGAAGACCAAGTGGATTGCTAATTGAATTGGCCAGGGTGAGTAGGAAACTGGAAGGTAAAAGAGAGCCAGCCCCTTGTTCAATCTCCTTAACTTCTCTCCCAGATTCCATGGGAGGTCCTGCATTGGAGATTTTGCCTTTTGGGGAGGGGTCTCTTTTGGATGGTCTTGGGAGTTTCCAGGGCCTGTGCTCCCAGGTTGCCCCACCAGAGAACAATGCAAGTCAGACCCTCAGGTGTGGCCTAAATTAGATGATAAAGGAAGAAGGTGGATTCCCTTTCCAAAGCAAACAAAAGATTTAACAAAGTTTGTCTACAACTGATCCCTTCACTCCCAAGCCCAGATTTCTCTGCATCAATTCATTTTATAATACAATTCAGGTTAATTACTAGGTATCTCTTTCAATAACAACAGAATTTTTTCTAGCTTTTTCTTTGGTTCTATTGCAGTCCATTCTGTCACTAGAGTTTAGATCATCCCTCAAGATTTACAAGATTCCCTGTGGAGTTCTGTACCTCACCTATTCCCTCTAAGTCCCAATAGGCCAGCATTCTTTTTTTAATCATTCAAATAGTTTATGGGTTAAAGCAAAAGTTAACCTCTTCAGGTATGAGAAAAAGAAGTGTTGGGCTCACTCCTTTGGCAAGGCATAGGACAATGTATACTGGCTATTCTTGAGTGTTAAAGTTGCACCCATTCTTTCTTTATTCTTCTCAAAATACGTGCAATTTTTGAAAAGTACAAACAGTTCTTTGAGAATACCTTCAGAAAACTAATCAAAAAGATGACTTTTTAAGATCCTCTTGCTTACCTAGAAAAGGAATTTTTCACAAAACACCTGATCAAAAAATTAGTATTATTAAAGAGACAAGGAACTGGAATAGAAAACCTGGAACTTGGGTGAAAAAATTGAAATTCCTGCTCTACCACTTACTTTGAAAGAGTGGGCAAGCCATCCTCAGTTTTCTCATCCAAAGAATAGGAATGTGATTACTTTACCTACATAATTAGGATTTGTTGAATTCTATAGGAATGTAAAGGGCATTTAGGTGATAGAGTGGCCTGGAGTCAAGAAGACCTGCGTTCAAATCCATCCTCACATCTTAGCTGTCTGATCCTAAGTCACTAAACCCTGCTTCAGTTACCTTATATGAAAAATGAGCTGGAAAAGGACATGGCAGTGTCTTTGCTAAGAAAACTCCAAATGAATCATCCCAAAATCCAACAGACTGAACATAGATCAGCTTAGAGATATAAACAAGTTACTACATATTCAATGTCCATCAGTTCTGTTATATAAAAAATTTTTTTCATTGGTCTTCATGTTCTTCACATTTATATATTTCCATCACCTGTCATAGCATGTCTTTCCAAATTGCTCTAGGATATGGTGGACAGAACAAAGGCAGAACCTGGAGGTCAGATCTGCCACTTACTAGCCATGTGATTTTAGTCAAAATTACTAGGGCCAGATTTCTCATCTATGGATCCAATAACTGGCAGGCAAGGCTAGATGATTTCCAAGGTCCTTGCCAAGGCTGACCATAATTATCTGCTCTCATAAACAGCAAATAATATAAAGTAATAACTTGTCATACCCACACATTTGACTAGATTTAATGATTTTTTAATATTGATGTTTAGCCTTATTAGGATATTTTTAGGCTTTAGAGTTTGTGAAGCACTTTACTGTTGAGTGGAATATTCCATCTTAAGAGTTAATATTCCTATCATTAAAACAAAGACAGACTATTTCCCTTAGACTATTCTTAGGAGAGGGAGAGAGGCCTTGCATTCCCAGTCAGACACTGTCCTGATTCTGCTAGGGAGTAAAACAGTGGACTATTTCCAGAAAGACCTTGCATTGATTCTGTTAGGCGGGGAAAATAGTGGAAAACTTCCAGACAAGAGACCTTGCAGTCTGATAATGGATTGTGAGAACAGTAGCCTGCCTTCTAAACTACGAAGACCTTGTATACTGAGACATTAATTCATTTAATAGAAGGTCATTAGAAATCTTCTGATACTCTCGCCATCTGGATGGTAAGGGAATATTTTATGAAAACCTTTTCTTCTCTTTGTTGCCCGGTACATTTTTCATGTAAAGATTGTAACTCTGAAAACTTTAACCAGTCAGGTTGGAAGAGAGGGGGATGGGGGGGGGGGAATAGTGCTAGGCCATATAACCTTGCTTGACTGTCACCTGGGGCAGCTCCTTAATCTTCACTACGTTTGTGAGACTTGGGGATGCCCTTTTTTCAAGAAAAAGCCAAAATGAACTTTCCTTTTCGCTCAGAGGAGTCTCTCTCGAGTTTTTAAAATGGATTTTTATCCCATACACTGTCATCCCATCTGAACTTCACAACAACCCAAGAAGTTGGAGGAAACTGAGGTAGACTAGGTCAAGTGACTAATGCTACTGAAGCAGCATTTAACCTAAGTCTTCCCACCATTTCTGTATGTACAAACTTCAAAAAGGAGAATAAAAAAAGGAAATAGTGTGGGGCTATCAGTTTAGCCAACCTTGACTATGTGCTCTATGAAAAAGTACCTTAACCCCTCTTGGGTCTCAGTTTGTTCATCTGTAAAATAAAGAGTTAAGGGTGGCTAGGTGGCCAAGTGGAGGGAGCGAAAGGTCTGGAGTTGAAAGACTTGAGTTCAAATCTACCCTCAGACATTTAATAGTGGTTACACTGGGAAAGTCACTTAAACCCTGTTGCCTAATGAGCTGGAAAAGGGAAGGGAAGTCACAAAGAATCCAACAAGGCTTAACCAACTGGAGAACCACAAAATTAAGGATGTGGGGTGAAGCACTTGCCCTCACTTCATTCATCTGGGCCATAGTTCTCTAAAATGGGGGATGTAAGGTGGAGTAGACCACTTTTGGGGCCTCAGTTATTTCTGTGTAAAATAAAGGGAGGAGGATGGAGTAGAGAAATTCTAAGATTTCCTTTAGTCTTAAAACCCCCATTACAAAACCGCTCAGAGAAGCGACATCCTCAGTCCTAGGTAAAACAACTGGTTTTGAAAGGAAGCTCCCTCTTAGGTCACCAAGGCGGGAAACAGAGGGTGAACCCGGAAGTGACGTCACATCCGCCAGCGGCAAGCGCGAGCGGCGGCGCATGAGCAGAACGAGTTTATCGACGTAGCGTGGCGTCCTACGCACTTCCGGAAGCGGTGGGCCGCAGCGCGGGGTGAGTTGATTTTGCCGCCGGGCGGCGCGGCGTCTGGCGTGTTGTTGGTGAGGGCTAGGGCCGGGATCCGAGGTGGGACTCAGAAGGGAGAAAGAAAAGTGGCCCAAGAGGCTAGTTAGGCCGAGTTTCGGTGGGCGAGTAGGTTTCCAAAAGCCTCGCCATTTGCGATGGTTTTGGCGCCAATCTGGCCCGCGGAAGTGATCCCTCCCAGGTGCCCGGACTAGCGTCTCATCCGCAGCCTTGCCACTGGCGTTCCTAAGGGCCTGGGCATCCGAGTGGAGATTTGGGAGGAAGGCGCCCCCATCTCGCCGCCCTCTTTGCAAAAAAAAAAAAAAAAAGCAAAATAAAGGCTCAGAATGACCCAGGAGCACACTGCGGAGATCATAACTCCGTGGCTTTTTTTTTTGGACAGTTAACGTTTATTTAAGCGCGCACTATGTGTCAGCATCTCTTATAGGAATCTTTATCTTTTAGGTTTTTGCAAGGCAGATGGGGTTAAGTGGCTTGCCCAAGGCCACACAGCGAGGTCATTATTCAGTGTCTGAGGTACTCTGACTCCAGGACCGGTGCGCCTTGTTCTGCATCACCTAAGCAGCCCGCAGCAACTGTTAGAGGAACTGAGAATAGTCAGGAAAGGGGGCGGAAAGCTGCCCTGCCCAGCCCACCGGGGCCTCCCCTTCTCATTCTGAGTGGAAACAAAAGGAAAGCAGCCCCTTGCAGACAAGCTGCTGCTGCTGCTTTTTGTCCCTCCTTGGTGAAGACCCTGACATCAGGGAGGTGACATCATGTCATGCATGGAAACCAGATTGGAGTGAGGGGAGGGCTGTGCAGAGTCACCAGCTTCACTGCCTCCCCCAGAGCCATCCGGGATCCCAAAAATGCCAGATAAGGATCAGGACCACAGCAGGAGGCCCTGAATGCAGTGGAAGACCTGGGGACTTTAGTGAAGATCTTGAACAGATCCCTGGCAAGGAAATGCCCCTGCAGCCAAGCATCGTTATTCAGTCATTTTATTTCCATCTTGACCAAAGATACTGGAGTGCTGTTCAGGCTCCTTTTACAAATGAGAAAAATGAGGTCAGCAGGATTAAGCGACTCTCTCAGGGTCCCAGTGAAGGAACTATTGGGAAATTTCCCCCAAATAGGGAAGGTTTGGCCTTAAGGAAAGGCAAAACTGAATTAGGTTAAAAACACATAAATTGATAATTCACTAAAATGGTGACATAATTGGGGGCTGTCTCAGAGGGAAGGCACCAAGATTAAGGAGGATCATCTTGCAAAAGAGGGAATTTAAAAAAACAGGGAAGTAGAGAAGGGAACAAGCACAGGCATGGGGGGGGCAGGTAATGAAACCACTAGAGTTGCTTTTGGGGAGGTAGATGGGGATCCCCAAAAGGTCAGTGTCACTGCATAAATAAGGACTCAGAGTAAAATTCAAGATAGGCCCAGTTTATGAAGGCCTTTAGATGCCAAACAGCTTAAGAGTTTTCAAAGGCCTCCCTCTCATAGATGAGAAAAATTAGACCTAGAGATTGGCTAAATATATTCCCTAAGGTCACATAAGTAAATGATAAAGGCACTATAACAAAATTAGATATGTTTCATATCTCATTTTATCCTACCAATAACTCTGGGAGGAATGTTCTGTTATTTAATTACTAATACCACTAAATCTAGTAATTACTACTGCTACTGCTACTAACAATGGCTACTACCACCACTACTCCAACCACTACTCCACTTAAAATTTATATAGAATTTATTTATGATGTAGTAGAAAGCATTCTAAACTGGGATCCCAGAAGAACTAAGTTCCAAAGCCAATTTTGGCTTAGCTTGGGCAAACCACTTATTCTTTCTCATTTTCATTTTCTTCCTCTTATTAAATGGAAATATTTGACTAACTGGTCAGATCTGTTATGTGCAATAGAGTGCTCTTGTCCTTTGTTATCGAAGAAGATCAAAATGACATCACTCCATTTGAGACAAACTACAGTATGCCTGACTGGCTGATCAGACCAATATGAGCTTGAAATGCACTACTACAGGTTGGGCACAGATAGTCCACTTGAACTCCTGGGGTGGGTACTGTAAACTTAAGTATGTCATATTTCTTTTGAGCTGCTTCAGTTCTGCCTTCCTCTTGGAGTGCAGGACCCTCACTGATGAGGGCACTCCATGATGGGCAGTCCTGTGCCAGTGTCTCTCCCAAGCCGTACAATCAATTCTAAAGTTCTTCAATGAGACCTTCAGGTTGTCTTGGTATCACTTCTTCTTACCCTTGTGAGCGCTTGCCCTGTGTGAATTCTCCATAAAATAGTTTTTTTGGCAAGTGTAAGTCTGGCATTGTAACAATGTGTTCAGCCCATCATAGTTGCACTGTCTGTAGTAAGGTTGGAAGGATAGGTACTTTAGCTCGAAAAAGGACTTCAGTGTCTGGCATCTTCTCCTGCCAGATGATCTTCAGAATCTTCCTTAAGACAATTTAAATGGAAGTGATTCAGTTTCCTGACATCGTATTCTTAGACTGTTCAGGTTTCCCAGGCATATAGCAGTGAGGTCAGCACAATGGCTCTATAGACCTTTGGTCTGGTAATCAGTCCAATACCACTTCTCTCCCACACTTTGTTTTGGAGCCTCACAACTGAATGGGAAGAGATTTCATTTTACTTCTTGCCTCTGGCACTTATTATGCATGTAACCATACATGTGTCAGTGATTTAGCCTTTTAGAGCCTTTATTTCCTCAACTCTAAAGTGACATACAACTTGTCTTTCAGTGTTGGGTTTCAAATGAGTTTATGTAAAACCTTTGTAAATTGACCCAAAGATCCTTATTTGAAAAATCATTATTTTGAAGAAGCTTGTTGTAATTCTTGTATTCAAGGAGCCAACTGTCTCTTTAGAAAAAAATAAGTGGAAAATTTATGTCACAGTATGATGCTTAACAACGTATGTGACACAGAAGACACATACATTGCTAGAAGACACTTGTGTATACTAAGGGAATGGAACTGTTTAAAATGGACAGGAAAATCAGTCTTCGAATCCCGATTTGTAGTTATACCCTTTGGTAATTTATAGCAACTAAACTTGGGAGTCATGGTATTTAAGTCATAGGATAATTGTTGTGTCCACAGAAGAATACAATCAATCAAATTATTCAATTGGAGTTGGTTTTAATGCAAATATGCCAGTTCACCTAGTAAAGGAAGTCAATGGAGTACCTGAAGTTCAGTTACCAAGCTACTTAGAAGAAGTGGATTTCAGAACTCTACAACTTGGTTATGATTATACTAACAAATTTGTTCAGGTAAGGAGTTTTAATAATTCAAAGTTCCTTTTCTGTAAAAAAAAACCTTGCTAATATATAATGTGTTATAATGTATTATAATGTGGGGGGTATTGTTTCAAGAATATATCCAATAGCAGATAATAGTTAATATTCACAGGTCTCGCAGATTTTCCTTATTATCTAGTTTCTGTTCACAATTTCTTGATTATTTTACTTTTCCTATCAAATGGGGGGGGGGGGCAAGAAACGGGTATTTTGGTAAATTCAGAAATCAAACTCTGTTTTCCAGATATAGAGGATACAGATAGAAGCAGAAAAATTCCTGCCCATAAGGAACAGCATTGTAATTCTGAAATCTCTTTATCTAACCATAATATATTATGTTTTTACCTTTCCCTTTGCTTTCCCTTACCAAACCTACTCTTTGTTGACACTGCACCATTTAATCCCTGGACTCCTCCATTCTCTCCCAGGCCATCATCACTTCCAAACTACTCCTTTTTTTCTCCATCTTTTTTTTTTTTTTTTTTTTTTTTTTTTTTTTTTTTTTTAGAGTTTTGCAAGGCAGACAGGGTTAAGTGGCTTGCCCAAGGCCACACAGTTAGGTAATTATTAAGTGTCTGAGACTGGATTTGGACCCAGGTACTCCTGACTCCAGGGCTGGTGCTTTATCCACTGTGCCACCTAGCCGCCCTCTCCAATCTTGACCCTTTGGTGAACCAATTCTGTTTGAGTACCTGGCTTCCTTACCATTTTGATGTTTTGCCTTGCCAAACCTCAGCCTTGGATTCTCAATATCTATGACCTTTTGTCTTAATTCTTCTAGGATCTAGTACAAAATTCTCTGGTTGACATTCATAACCCATTGTAACAAATCCTGTCCTGCAACCTTTCTAGTCTTCTGAGTCTTTCAAATCTCCCAATTTATCTCCCCAAACACACTCTTCAATCCAGTGATAGTGAACTTTTTGCTGTTCCATGAATAACACATTATATATCTCTTGACTGGGCATTTTCTCTTGCTGCCCCCTTCTTAGAATGCTTTCCCTCTTCTTCTCTCTTTCTCCAAATTTACCCTGGCTTCTTTGAAATCTCAAGTAAAATCTCCAATCTTCTAGAAGCCTTTCCCAACCCCTCTTAATCCTTGTACCTTCCTTTGTTAGTTTCTTCTCATATGTATATCTTCTTCTTGTTCCCCCATTAGATTGTGAACTCTAGGGGTGGTCAATACAGTGTGTGGTATATAAAAGAGGTTTAATAAATGCTTATTGACTTACATGAAAGGGAATTGAAAAGTCAGGAGAAGAATGGTCTGAACTTCTTTATGGAGCTTCACTTTAGATTTATACACATATAACTTGAAAGTTTTTGAGAATATTTGTACATTGCTTAATTATATATTATTGAATGTAGCCCCTGGGCAAAGGGCCTGACAACATCCGTCTCTACTTTTTTTTCTTATTCTTGAAATCCTAACCTCATTATAATTATTTATTATTAATCCTTGTTATGTTGTTAAACCTCTGGAGATTTAATAACCTCAGCAACTTCAGTACCATGTTTTGACCAGGGCTACAGATATTTTAATCTTTGGTTTATTATGTATGCTCCCCTAAAATAAATGAGTTAATACCAATAGGAAAGTTGTTGTATTGATGATGTTTTTTCCTTTATGCTACTGCAGTCATTCTAAGAATTATTTTCCTTGTGTTGCTCTGCTTTGTGTTCACAGCATTCTTCCAAAGTTTTTCAGAGTTATTTAGAGTTATCATTTCTTATAACTTAATCATGTTTTAATATATTCATAAACCACACTCTAAACAATCTTTAGATTTTCTTTCAGTTGTTCATTACTACAAAAAATTTCATTTTCCCTCAGAGAAATTCAGTTGATCTCAGGATAGATATATATAGAAGTGAATATGCTGTTTCTTGTTCTCCTTGAGGTATAGCATAGTGAAAAACATTACTGAATCAGTGGTAGTGGTTTCCAAATTATTTTCCATCATGGTTTTACCAATCCATGGATCCACTAGTAGTGTTTCTATCAGTTACTCTTTCCCCCCACTTAATGTTCCTTTTATTTGAGCATAAAGTTAGGTGGGAATTGTTGATCACATGCAGTAGAATGCTTTAATCTTTTCTTTAATAACACCTGTAATTTTCACAAGAAATGTGTACTCAGCAAGGATTTATAGTAGAGTATTTCTGTGAAATGTTTGATTAAAGGCATAATTAGTCTTTCAAAATATATTGCTTTACATTTAGTAGTACTTTGTGAATTATTATGCTGCATGTTTCAAATTAAGACATATTTGACAAAGCAAATAAAAAACAATTCTAGCAAGTCTGATGGTAAACCATAATCTTTGTCTTATATTTTTAATCCTTTTAGACATCTACTGTTCTCATGTTTGTTTTTAAATTTATTTTTAAAAATCCGTAAATCTGCTAATCCTTGATGATGTGGCTAATGAATAACATGATTTAAAGATATTATTGGCTTCTAGTAAAATACTAGATTTGAAAAAGATATTTTTCTCTGATTTATTCTTAGATTATGTCATTTTCTTAATCCTAGCTACATATAAAAATATACTGTTAAAATTAAGTTTAAATTAATAGACCATAAATGCCTTTTAGAAATATCCATATTTTGAATTTTCTTTCTTTTCCCAGTTTGGATTTCTTCTCTGCCTTAGGTCTATGGAAATTATTATAAGATTAATATTAATGTTTGCTAAATGAAGTTTTGACATCTATAAATTAACATTTACACTGATTACGGTATTTTGCTTTTTTGTGGGGATAAACATAAGGTGTCTTAATTTCAGAGCTGTTCCAGGTTAATTGGCTTTGTTGTTGTTTAGTCATCTCAGTTGTGGAATTTTTTTTGGCAAAAATACTGGAATGGTTACCCTTCTCTAGTTCCTTTTTCAGATGAGGAAATAGTGTGTGAGGCCAGATTTGAGCAGAAGTCTGTGACATAAATGAAAAAAAAAATTACTTTTCACTTGTGGGAATTTTTTTGTTAGGGATTGATTGATAGGGAAAATAGTACAACTTCAAAAATAGCAAGTTTCAGAAAGTGGAAAGTTAATTTCTTTTTTCAAAAATAATTTTTTAGAATAACTTTAATGAACATTTCATTACAAGGAGGATACATGATTTTTTTTTCAATGTACGTATTTTCTTTCACCTGTGTAGATCACAACCCCCCTGAAGGTAGATGGTCTTCTATCGTTACTAAAACTGAAAAAGTTACTCTGCAGTCAACTTAATGGAGAGTCTTTTTGAACTTTTTCTAGATACAAGAGAAACATACTCTTATCATCAGATCCATACTTAAGGACTTTATATAGTTTGATAGAATTTTCCAGAGCTCTTACAATCCTAGCTTAGCCTCTGAAAATCTAGGACCAACCAACTTTGTAGTATAGTGATTTTTTTGACACTGTATTTAACTAAAAACCATTATCAGACCTTCAAAATTGGTATTTAAATTAGACAGGCACTTTTTGATTTATTGATAATGGCATATGAGTAACTTATTCATACAAATGGTCAGTTATCACAAGCCCATATGGGAGTATGAGCTTCCCTCAAATTCTGAAACTTTTGGCTGAAAGTTAGCAATGTGACATGGTGTGCCAGTATTTGGCATAGTGGACTTTCTGACCTCACATGCTTTTGTAAATTTTCTTTTTTAAGCAATCTCATCTACATACCTATCTCTTTCCACACTCTTATCATTTTATTGTTTTCCCAATTTAGGATGATTTCCTTTTTATTTCCATTTGTACGTCAAAAATTGACTAATCCTGATTGATATGAGTAGTATTAGAAATGCACCTGTCATTCCAGGAAAGAGAAAAATACAAGTTTTAAAATTAAAATAGAAAGATAATGTTAAATAAATAATAATCTAATTTTCCAATGTTTTACAAAGTTTCCAAAATTCCCTTCAGGATTTCATAAAGTTTTCCAAATATCTCATTCTCCTTTAGTTGTTCCTAAAACAAAATGTTAAACATATATTTGTAACCACTATTTAAGCAATTTTTCATGTAATTGTTTCGTTTAGTTATGTTATTTCCTGCAATTTTTCATTGTAGATGCCCCATTTTGGAACCATGTTAAAGGTTAATTGGGAATCTAGTCAGCACTTATTATTTTTATTATTGTGAAGGTGTATTTTGAATTCTCCTTTAAAACAAAGAAAGTCCAACTAGGTATATTTGTATGATGTGTGTTTCCCTTAGTTTTTCTATAATGATGATGATGATGATGATGATATTTGTGTTTGTCCTTTATTCTTGAAGATTTGGGGATTGGAGGGGTGGGGAGCTGTGCTAAGTTATCAGCCTCACTTTCTCCTCTGAATCATCTCTGAGTCCTGTGGCCCAATATGAATTAGAATGACTGGACTTGGCCCTGGATGCAAGGCAGTCAGGGTCAAGTGACTTGCCCAAGGTCATACAGCTAGTCCATGACAAATATCTGAGACTGCATTTGACTCCAAGACCAGTGCTGTATCCACTGCACCACCTAGCTGCCCCTAGTCCTTCTATAAACAGAGGAAAAAGGGGACTAATTTTTTAAAAAAGTATGCACTTTTAGCCATTTCAATTCAATGAATAATTTAAAATCAATTACTGAGTTCCTAATACTATTATTAGCTTTTGGATATGACACAAAATTTTCATAAGATTTAGGCCTTTATTACTTCTTGCCTAACCTATTAGATTATTTTAAATTCACACTGTGCATATTTCAAATCTTGTATGTACATTTATTTGCATGTTGTTTCCCTATATTAGAAGGTGAGCTTCCTGAGGGCAGTTTTACTATATTTTTGCTTTTCTTATCTCCAGAGTTTATCTCAGTGAGTGATAAATGTCACAGAGTGAGTACTTAAATGCTTATTGATTGATACACCATTTATATAGATAGCTTTTAATCTGTGTCCCTTCTTTACTCTAATATCTATCTTCTGCAAAGTTGCTAAATTGATATAAAAGCCTAGTGACTCTTTTACCATCTTGTTTAAGTAGCTTCTGTGACTCCCTAAAGCCATTCATAATTGGACTCCAGCCTCTCTTGGCCAACTGATTTCACATTTACAGCCCTTCATTCACTCTTTTGTTCCTGTTAAACTGGTCTCTCTTTTGAACTTATTTGGCGATTTCATCTCAGACTTCCTTTTCTGTGTAGGCCATGTTCTGCCTGTACCTGGCAGCTTTTCCTTGGGATCCCTTGCCTCTTTCAGAGCTCAGATGAAATAGCACCTTTTGCAGGACCTCTCCTGACCATTCCTGTGCTTGTACCCTGATTTCCCTCTGGAATCACATTTATACTTACATTTAGATTTCTTGCGTTATCTATTTCTGTGTGTCTTGTTTCTCTATTGTAATTCAGTGTTTTGTATCTTGTACATAAGTACATTCACTGAATGCTCACCATTGGATTGAGAGTTTAAAGGGAGAAACTTATTTGTAAATGGAATTAATGAACCTGAGTACACTGGCTTTATAACAGATATCAAAGCTGCTGAAAAGCAACCCCTGTAAATGATATGCTATTATGCCTTTTGGGGCTAAAAGTCTCAGGAATACCTATATCCTGACCTGTTGAATTGTCATTGCAACGTCCATAACATGGGCATCATATATAAATGAGTCAAGATCCTGAGTTTTTATTTCAGCTGAATTACTTCTAGACTAGTATAGTGCTCTATCCATAGGAGATCCTTATTTAAATTGAAATTAAATTTCCCATGCCTTTCAAATGTTGTTTAAGTGTTTTTCTTCTTCTTCTTCTTCTTTTTTTTTAAATTTTAGGGGACAGTTTCACTTATCTACTCTTTAACTCAACTTGGAGATGGAACAGCCTTTTTGAAAATATTGATGCAAGGTATGTAATGTAAAGAACTAAAGTTCTTTTGTAGCACTTTGGAAGGAAACCTTTGTTTTTTAGACTTATATTAAAATTACTTGCCCAGTTGTTCAGTACTCTACATAATATCCAGAAGTGATTTCTTTCTCCTCTGAATCCTGTACAGTATGTAATTGTTTCTTTCCCAACTTTCCATTCCTTATATGTTGTCTTGTATTTTTAAATATGTAATTTTATTTTTCTCTCAACAAACATAAACAAGCACATGAAAAAAACAATAAACCTAAAGCAAAGTGTATTCCTCTGAAATAGTTTAGCAAAAACACTTGATGGCATATATACTACTTTGTATGTCTTTATGTATGTATTTTTATTTTTCATTTTTTTTCTTTCCTAACTTGAGAATTTTAGTCAACTTTGAATACATGTCCCTTTGAGTATATGTATTCATACCCTCCTGGCTTATCTCCTCAGGTATACTGTAAACCATTTGGGCATTAACTATGTTATATGTTTTGTTTTGTTTTGTTCTTATATTCCTTCTCAGATTGCCCTCCATAAAAGTTTGATTGATTTTTCAGGGTGAGGAAATACCAACACTAAAATACAGTGCTATCCAATGCAGAAATGCTTTTTTTGAAGATGAGAAAGACATTAGATTATGTTTGGGTTTTTTTTTTTTTGAAACACTATTTTCTAAGTTTCTGAAGTCATTTGCTTCAGAAAGTACAGGCATTTATTTGCCTATAGTAAATTATACCTTTCTGCTCGTAAATATAGGTTCCTAGGGAACAACAAAGAAATTGACAGAAAAAAGATATTAAAGTTCCCTGTCTATTTCATTTTACTTAGCCTTATTTTAAATTAAAAAAAATTATCCTGAACTTAAACACTAACTAAAACAAGCACCTTCATATAGACAGTGGAACTGAAAAAAAAGGGGGAATAGTTATTGAAATTTTGGATCCCTGTTAATGTGTAAGTAGCATGGCAGATAGAACACCTGGCCTGGAGTCAGGAATATGATACTGTGTGGTCTTGAATTGCTTAACATTTCTCAGAACAGTTGAGGTAATAATAACAACAAACATAGATGTTGTGAGAATCAACTAATATAATATGTAAAGAATATGTAAAGTATTTTACAAACATGCAAAGCATTCTACAAAATAGACAAAGAAAAAAACAGGCTTTGATAAACAAGGATAGCTTATGTGATGCAGGGTCTATGTCATCATGCCATAATGATTATTTCATATGAAACTGAAGAAATTGGAGGGTTTACCTCATTTAACACAGAAGACTCAGGCAAGATGGGCTAGCTGAATGTGCTCAGTTACTGTATGTGAAAGATTCTTCTTACTTCACAGGGCAGAAATAGAAGCAAAGGGTAGAAGTGAGCAACGAGTTACATTTGGGTTTGGTATCAACAAAATTGTCCCATCTGTTGGGGAACTGTCCAAAAATAGGATGTATTACCTTGGGGGTAGTGGGTTTTCCTTAGAAAACCCATGCAGACTATGGATGATGTCCTGTTAGGTGTACTATAGTGGGCATTCCTTTGATCTGTGAATTGTCTATGACTTAGGTGTATGCTCACTTTTACTTATAACAAATCTCATCATTTCTGCCCTTGGAACATGTCTTTCTTTGTCACTTTCTCTTCACTCACATAGCCATAACTCTGTTTTAGTCTCTTGGCACCTCTCACCATTCTCTTGAAATAGCATCCTAACTTCCCTCCTCAAATTCCACCAATTTCAGTGCATTCTTCTTTCAGCTGCCAAGATACATTTGTGTATATGGTGTTCAAAGAATCTAAGCTGGATGAAGACAACATTTAATAAATATTCATTGAACATCTAATAGAAACAAATCACTGAGCCTGATGCTGTGGAAAAACATATTAGAATATGAACCAGATTCTAAATTACTAGGTAGTTCTATGACATATTAGATGGAAGACTGGACTGAGGTTAGCCTGAGTGCCCCTAAGATAATTAGTAACCTTGATCCTGGGTGAGGTGCATAATCTCACCCAGCCTGAGAGTCCTTATTTTTAAAATGGGAATAATAGCATTTATGTCATTGGGTTGTGATAAGAATCAAATAAAATAATTTATGTAAGATGAGTCACAAATTTCAGAGTGCTATTTAAAAGAACTATTTTAATCAGAGAGACTAGAGTCTAATTACATTTGAATACTTACAAAGTGATATATGAGTAAATATAAGTTTATGTAGTAGTCCACATAAAATTTTAAGTAGTATTAGTAGATGAGTGATTACAGTTCAGAGATAGTTTATTAGAGATGGATTCTTGGAAGAAGTAGATTTTGACCTGTTTTGAAAGAGGATAGATATACTTTGGAGAGAAGGGAAATATTTCACCTGCGGTAAAGATTGGCATGCATGATATTTAAGCAGGAGAATTTTTATATGTGTACACACATCTACACATACATTAATACATATATATATATGAAATGTTATTCACTTATGTCTTTTGAAAGTCATTAGTGAAATTATTTTAAGCTTAATAACTCATTTATTTTTACTTGGACAACCAGAATTATCTGTTATAAATTATATGGGAAGAAAAGTGCAGAGTGATTCCATTACATTAGCAGTATCAGGTTTTGACACTGAAAATTTTTGGTAAAATTCATTTTTTTTTTAAATTCAGGGTATGAAAAGCATAGTCAGAACTACATTGAATAATATAAAAATTATTTGGTTAATATTCAGTTAAAAATAAAATTTTGTTTTAGATTTTTGCAAGGGGTTAAGTGACTTGCCCAGGGCCACACAACTAGGTAATTATTAAGTGTCTGAGGCTGGATTTGAACTCAGGTACTCCTGACTCCAGGGCTGTATCCACTGCACCACCTAGCTGCCCCCAAAATAAATTTTTTTTGATGTGAACCAATGTAGAAGTCCAAATTGAGCAATACTTTGCTCAAAAGAAGCTTATAGTTTATGAAATAATCTATTGAAGAGAGACTTTGAAGGAAGATAAATACTTGAAGTTATTAAGATATGTATTTATTTTTATCCCTTAGAAAATTCGGTAAAAGACTATTTAAATTGAAATTTGTAATGAATTTATCCTCAATGATTAGCAAGAAGATACTTATTATATAATGTAATAATAAATTGGGATTTTGTATAATTTAGCTTTTTAGAAATTTTCTTATGTGAGAATAATGTTTTATGGCAATATGTGTTTTTTTTTAATCCTATTTCCTCATAGAGAGAGAGAAATTTCATCCAGAAATCAGCACAATCAATATATTATTCTTTGGAAATTTAGCTGAACAGTGTGCAAAAATTGTGCATCAAGGGGTAAGACCTTTTTATTTAGAAATAGTTTTATTTAACCATATGGTTTATCCTTGGGGGGGGAGAATTGTTAGTGAGATTAATTGATTATTTTAATAATATTTATGTTTTTGTATTTTCTTAAAATATTTTTTATCTGACCTATTATTTCATGGGTGTGGAGGAACTTCTGCAGATGAACACTTTCTCTTTAACTTAGTGTCTTGAACATTACTTGGGACTCTGGGAGACACGGGTCCTTTTGATTTGACCAGGCTCATACAGCTCTCCTGTGTCAGAGTAGGGTATTTGTATCCAAGTCTAACTGACTCTGCTGCATATTCTTTACTAGTGGTTTTCAGAGTATGCCCTCTTAGCTCCTGGAGGTCCTTGAGCCCCTTTCCAGAGTGCCAAAAGAATCACCATAATTAATCTTATCAAAAACCACATGATTATTTCATTACATATAGAAAAAGCCTTTGACAGAGTTTCATTAAAGCTATAAATCTTTCAAAATTGAGTCATAGATGGACCTTTTAATGTCTTAATAATTAAAGGCAAGTATCAGCTGCAATGATGATAGGCTAGAACTTTCCCCAGTAAATATAAGGATACCTACTTTCCCACTTATTTGATTATAGTTTTAGAAGTGCTATCAATATCAAGAAGGCAAGAGAAAGGAATCGAAGGTATAAAAGTTAGATGCAAGTTTTTTCATTTGCTGAGAATACAGTGATTAACGTAGAAATCCAAAGGAATCAACCAAAAAATGATAGTAAATAAGAAAATAACTTCAAGAAATTTGTAAGCTAAAAACTAAGCCTTCCAAAGTCAATGCATTCAAAGTTAAATTTTTCAAGACTAAACGAATCTTAATATAGATGCTGTTAAAATGTAGAAATTTTCTTACCAGTAGTTCTTTTTACCATTTAGATCTGGAACTCCTCAACAAATTTGCTTAACATAGAAGCATGAATTTGTCTGCCTTTACACTTGCTGACAGATTAGAAAGATTCTTAACTCATCTAGTCAAACATAGCTTCAAGTAGTCATGCATTCATTCTCAGTTGAATCTCCTATTTTTATTCTTTAGGAAAGTTATTCTTTCTGGTATATCAGTGAAAAATTTTAAAATTAAGTCCCATCTTGTGTCCCCAATAAAGACACAGTAGTTATGTGAAGACCCCTCTATTTAGAATTTTGTTCTCCAGGCTGCCAAATCCTTTATAGTTTTTCCATCAACTAGCTGTCTTAGAGCAATATACCCAACAAAACTTGTGTTTTGTGAAATTTTTTTTTCTTGAATTGATAGAAGCTTTTGCTATGTTTAGATGGGATCCTCTGTTTTGGAAGCTAAGATATAGCTTCTTAAAAATAGCTTTTTGGGCAGCTAGTGGTGCAGTGGATAGTGCATCATCCCTGGAGTCAGGAGGACCAGAGTTTAAGAAATCTGACCTCAGATACTTAATGATTCCCTAGCTGTGTGACCTTAGGCAAGTCACTTAACCCTATTGCCTTGAAAAAAAAATACCTTTGGTTCAGTACATTTTGGGCAAGAAAAATACCAGGAGTTCTTTTTACTTGAGAGATGAAACCTGCTATTTACATATAGGAAAGTAAGAATCTGGAGGTGTGGTACCAGAACAAGTGTTAGAATAGTTTAAATGATGGTCAGCAAGAAGGAATGGATGTAAAAGTGGAGTTTACCCAATGATCTATGTTCACTCTTCCTATCAATGTATATAGCTATGGTTATTTAACTGCCTCTTCACTTTTGTTATTACCCCTTAATTACCTCTCCACTGTAATTCAGTGACTCTGGAGGTGGTAGCAAAGAATTACAGAGCTATTTTGGGAAACCTTTGGAGAGGCAACTCTTAGTAGGACTATCTGTAACAGCTGTTTATTATGGGAAAGTTATATTCTTTGTATCCATTAACCTTATGCCCCTTGAGTAAAATGTTTTGGTTGGTTGAGGTCTTTTCATGTTGAACAAATTTGAAAGGCCAAAGGATGAATTAAATAACTTTGCAGCCTGTTAAGTTTAAAGAAATGTATAAACTTGAGAGAAAAAAAATCACAATTGCCTGTCTAGTAGTGGAAGTTTTCTTATGCCCTTGACCAATATTTAAGTACATTTCAGTTTCATTTTTCAGAAACTTCAGTTTGTCCTTTCAGATATGTAATTGTATAGAATCTGAAAGAATTTTTCTAAAAAATAAAAACAGATTTGTTGTCTAAAACAACAAAGTCTTCCATGAAGTAAAAACAGGAAAGGAAATCCCATTTCAAATAACTACAAAATTCATATAATATTTAGGGATTAACCTGTTAAAGTATACAAAGTATTTGATTCAATTACTAAGTGTTCTGTAATGAAATAATTGGAATAGCTGGAGAAAATGAGTGCTTATTGTTAGATATGCCAGTTTAATAAAAGTGGCAGTACTACCAAGGTTAATTTTTCAGTTTTAATACTATATTAAATCATTAAAGAGATCCTTTCTAGAACTTGATAACATAAAATTAATTTTGAAAGATAAAAGATTTAGGGAAAAAAGGGATAAAAATGGTAGGACAGGTGGCAAACAGTTCTATTAATAACCATATGGAAGAATGTTTCAATTCAATAATAATAATAATAAGAGAAAAGTAAATTAAAATAATTCTCAGATTTTACCTCACACCCTGCAGATTGGCAAAGGTAGGAAAAAGTAGTAATAGTTAATGATGGTGAGTGTGGAGGATAGGTATCCTAACAATTGTAAAATAATTTGGAATATGCAAATAAATTGACTAAAATCTGCTAATTTTTTAAAATTTTGTTTTCTGTAATAATTCTCTGGCATTGGAAGAGATTTGGTAGTTTAAAAAATAAAAGATCAGAAAAGTAAAAGACAATAAGAAAAACTGTATGCAATTTGTAGACCTTGTGATATATAAGATGTATTACTTTTAACTTTTTTCATCCCCTTCATGCTCTGAACTTTTTACGATTGAGTGTCTTTTGTGGTGATGGGGGATTTTTGAAATTACTAGGAGGGTTTGAAATGATTAGAAATTTCATAGAGTATTAAAGATGTTATAATTATTAAATAAAGAGATTTAGTTGAATTTGCAGTTAATCTCCCTCACTTTCTTACATATTGGCAGAGTTACCTGAAAATGCAGTATAATACTATGATTGTAGGAAATTTATAAAATCAGCAAAATAGCTGTAAGATACTTCTCATATTAACATTTTAACCTAAAGTTAATATGTAAAAAAATGTTCTTATGTTTAAATAGACTTTAAACAGGTATTCATTAAAACAGAATAAAAGTATACCAGTTAATTAGTACTTGTCAGATTACCAAGGGTAATAATAATGGAAAGTCAAGCTTTAGCATGGGGTCCCCTCCCCCCCTTTTTTCACTTTTATCTTTTAACCTCCTCCTCATCCTCCTTTCATTTCCGGTTTCTTTCTTTTAAAAAAAATAGGAATAGAATGAACAGATAAGAGGAATAAAACACATAATTTGTCTTCACTCTGGATTAACTGATATAGTGCTGAATTAGAATCTTACCCTATTCAGTATAAATTGTACCATTGGAAGTTTTAAGGAATCTAGTTTCACTGTAACCCCAGAATTAGTTTTCCACAAAGAAAGTTGTTTAATTATTTCAGTCACGTTGAATTTTTTGTGACTCTTTTGGAATTTTCTTAGAAAGAGACTGGAGTACTTTGCCATTTCTTTTTCTAGTTCCTGAAGCAAACAACGTTAAGTGATTTGTCCAGAGTGAGTCAAACTAGTTAGTGTTTGAAGCTAGATTTGAACTTGGGAAGATGAGTCCTCTTTACTCCAGGCCTAGCATTTCATCCCATTCACAACCTAGTTGCCCTTGAAGAGGAGAATTATTTAAATTAGGAATATATACACAGACATAGACACACACACACGTTCCTGGGACCCTTATAACTACTGTCTTGAATTATATTTGAAGTCTTTAGAATCAGAAGTCATCAGCAAAAGTTTCACAAAAGAAAGTTTTTTTTGTTCATCATGTTTGATTACTGAATTTAAATGTTGTTTAAATTTAGTTTCTTTTAAAATTTTGAACTTTACAAATATAAAAAATTGAATCTTTGCCATATGTAGAGTTGAAAGGATTATATATATGAATGTGATTCTATATGAGCTTGATTTTTTTAAAGTATTCAATAAATTCCCTATATTCCTTTCAAAAGGTTTTTATTTTCTTCTTTTTTGGTAGGCATCACTATCAGGTAGTACTCTACTCCTTGCTAAATAACCTCTATCTAAGACAAAACAATAACAAAAAACTACAGAAAGATATAATATTTGTAAAAATTATAATCAAGGAAAGTAGATCTTACCATTTATCATTCCAAAAATATGTTTCAGTTGACACCTTGAATCTATCACCCTGCAGTCAGAATATGGATAGCATATTCCCTTATCAGTCCTTTGGAGTTGTGGTTGATTATTTCATTTAGCCTTACTCTTAGTTCTTTCAAAGTAGTTCCTCATTACATGTGGTATTAAATATTTTATTCTCCGAAGTCTGTTAACTTTACTCGGTCAATTTATACTAGCCTTCCCAGATTTTTCTGAACTTTTCCCTTTTTATCATTTCATATGATATGATAATATTGCATTCATATGCTATAATTTGTTTAGCTATCTCTTGTTGGCAGAGACTCATTTTCTTTGCAATTCTTTGTTAACAATAAAAAAAGCAGTGTTGTAAATATATGTGTGCATCAATAAGTGTGTATATATATGTGTATTTGTGTGCACATACACACATGTGAATATGTGTATATGTATTTTCTGTTTGGATGCTTTCTTGGTATTTATGTGGAACTTCAAAATTTGTTAATTTTCTCTCTCTTTTTTTAAGATAGTCTCTGATCATTCTTTCTCTCTGTCTTTTTTCCTTTTTTTCCCCCTCTCTCTTTTCCTAATCACTTGTGTTTCAACCGAAAGTTTTGGTATATAAGAAATTAGTCTTCATGTCATAGAAGGATTACCAGACTAAAGATTAAGAAGAAATTTCATATTTAATTCTATTTCTGACCCTCACCAGTGATTTGTTGCTTGGGGAGTTACTGTATAACTCTGGAATTTAATTTCATGAACTATAAAATAAGAGATTGAAATAATATGATCCTTAAGGTCTCTCCCAGCTCTAAGATTCTGGGAACTTATAAGATAAAAAATATTTAACCATCAGTGTTTACATGTGAATTCTGACATTTGTATTTCTTAATGATTTGGTTTTTGGGGGGGATTTAGGTTTTTGCAAGGCAAGGGGGTTAAGTGGCTTGCCCAGGGGCTAGGTAGTTATTAAGTGTTTGAGGAAGGATTTGAACTTAGGTACTCCTGACTTCAGGGCTGGTGCTCTATCCACTGCACCACCTAGCTGCCCCCCTAATGATTTGGTTTTAATTCATAATAGTTAAATTTGTAATAATATTGATTCACTAAGTTGTTGCCTTTTTTCCAGGGAAAGTTTTTTTAATTTAAATGTTAAATGAAATTATTAATACTGTTTTATAATCTAATCATCTACTAGTTCATTTCATTCTCTAGTCACACAATTTAACATTTTTTTAACCTTTCCCTGTTCCTTTCCCCCTTCTCCAATTCCCAGTTCTGTGATGTAAGTAAAATTTCACGAATTTTTCTAGTAACTTAATGAGTTTTTAACATGTTTTAAAATTAACACGAGGGACAGCTAGGTGGCACAGTGAATAGAGCATTGGACCTGGAGTCAGGAGGACCTGAGTTCAAATGTGACCTCAGACACTTAATAATAATTACCAAGCTGTGTGACCTTGGGAAAGTCACTTAACCACATTACCTTAAAAAAAAATTTAGGTAAAGAAAGAAAATATCCTACTTGTTTAAAAATAAATTAAGACAAGAAAGCTAATTAATATATTTAGTTGTGAATAGAGAGATTGTGACCTTTAGAGGAGGAAGTTGGTAACTTATGGGAATTATATTTCAGATTGTTTTTCTAACAATGATAATGACAGTAACATGTTACATTCCTAAGAATCATAAAATTTAAAATGAGATCTTAGAAGTCTTCTCAGCTACATCTTTATTTTCAAGATAACTGAGAAGCTGGCTTTTGAGCATGATAAATGACTTGATCAAAGTAATAACCGCAAAGCTTAAATTTGGGCCTAGGTTTTCAGACTCCAAATTCAATAGTCTTCACTTGAAGATCTTTTATATTAAAACATGTTTTCCCAAGGTCTATGTTTTTTTCCCCTTTTGTCACCAAGGAAAATTCTTATATTTTAGATTCATAGTCATCAAATAAACACATAAACCACCTATTTTTTAAAGAGTGACTAATGTAAATATTTGCTGGGTTTTTTTTAATCTCATTTTAAAGTTAAAGAATTTGTATAGAATCATAATGACTCATCCTAGTGGTAGGTTTGTTTGTTTTTAGATTTTTTTTGGAGGGGTTGTGTGGTTGTGTGTGTGTGTGTGTATCTTTTTTTAGAAATCACTTTTCCTACTTTGCACTCCATCAATAGGACACTATTATAGTGACTGGATTTGTTTTGGAAGAGACTTCCTCTTCAAGTGAACATAAGAAATGCTTGCAATTGAAAATGTCTCCAAATGAATCTACTGTTTATGTGAGTATACAGATTTTCTGTTTTGCTTATGTTATATTTAGTGATTAAGAAAAAACAGCATTGAGTAGAAATAGAATTGCCACATCTCCAAGTCATAGGTTCTAAACTTTTTAGAAAAAAAATTTCTTGTCTTAATTATGGAAACTTAAAAATATTGAGTAATTAGATGAGATTATAATGAATTTAAAACTTTATAACTGTCCTTCCATTTAACTGCTGTTTTGTGGTCTTCTAGCTTTATTTATAATTAGCTCATCAGTATGACTTTAAGAATAAAGATTGAAAAAATATTAGATTTGTCAAAAGAGAATTTTTATTTTGAAAAGGAAACTTTCAATCTAGCAATAAAGTCTAGATGATTTGGAAGAGAATGAGAGGAACCAGAGCAACAGTTGTAAACAACTTTTTAATTACAATTTTACTGAAAAAGGGAGGAAGATGGATTTTTTTTTGAAAATAGGGAAGATTTGTAGGTATCAAGAAAGGAAGCCATAGATAGAGGGAGAGACTGAAGATGAGAGAAAGAATGGGTGGGATGATAATGAGGGCAATCTGAAAACCTTGAAAAGTCTAATTGTCTTCCTCCTTTATTAGTAGACCCCTTGTCAATCAACAATACTTTGCCTTCACTTATTCTTCTTTGATTTGCCTATTCCTATCCTCTTATAAGAGTGTAAGTTACATATCCCAGTGACTTTGAATCCTTGACTGCTAAAGTTCAAATTCCTATACCCCCAATATCTGTTCTAGATCTACTTCCCTTTCCATTATGCTATCTCTTTGGAAAAACTGTATTGGTAACTTCAATAAGCATTTAACAAGAGCCTACTATGTGCTAGTACTGTGCTAAACATTGGAGATACTAAGAATAATTCCTGTACTGAAGGAGCTTTCAATATAATTGCAATAAGTAACAAACTTAATTTGATCTTAAACCTTTTCCTTTGTTTCTGTCTTTTGCTTATCACTGAGACATGGCTTACATCTGATGCATAACTAAAGACTTTGGTTATTCTTTCTAATTCTAATTATACTTTCACTGAGACTCTTGACTCATTGATCATGGTAGAGAAGTCAGAATGTTCCTTTTTTCTTAATGTCATTTCAGAAATCTCTCTACCACTTGTACCTTTGATTCCATCCCTTCCTATCTTCTCCTCCCTTTCTTTTCTCTAATCTTCATTCTCTCTCTTTACTGGCTCCCTCCCTGTTGCTTATGAAAATGTTCCTGCCTCTGTCCTTGAAAAATACTCGATCCCACCATTATTGCTAGCTATTGTCCTATATATTTCCTCTTGCTAAATTTCTTAAGGAAGTAGTCTAAACATGATGCTTTTACTTACACCCTCTTTCTTCATTTCCTCTGCAGTCTGATTTCTGTCCTTATCAACTTAAAATGCTGTTTTCAAAGTAAACAATGTTAATTCTTTAAAAAAAATAATTTTATTGGTGTCTTTTATTTTTATAGTGTCTAAATTTCTACGTGTATACGCCTCTCCCATCTTCTCCAATGATGTCAATGGTTTTCAAATCTAATGGACTTTTTAAAATCCTCATTCTTTTTTTTAACCTCTCTGTGGCCTTTGGCACTACCAGTTGCCATCTTTGAGATTCTTTTTTCTTGAGGTACTAAGTATCTATTTAACTCTTTATTATTTGTTGGAATACTAAGCACTGAGAATACAATTTTTAAAAAAAGATAGTCCTCTTAAATAGCTTACATTCTAGTGGGGGAGGATAATGCATAGAAGGGGAAAATAGGTAGAGGATGGTGTACAATTCTGAGGAATCAAGAGAAGATTGGAGGGTGACTAGTCTAGGCTCTTTGTTCTAAACAGAGTTTAAGGTGGAGCTCACCAGAGGGTGGAGGGGGCAACATAGGCAAAGATTCTTCCAAGATGAGAGGACTACTGAGGCAATGTATTAATATTTGGGGAGTGCACCAGAGTCAGAAGAAATTTTAATAAAAATGTTTTTTTCCTGCTACTTCTACTTACCTGATCTGTCTTCCATCTCCTTTGCACTCTTACTGTATGTAGGTATTCTAAAACATCCTTCTGACTGCTTTTCTCCCTTTATGCTTTCTCACTTGGCAATTGCATCATCTCTAGAGGGTTCATTTTTCAGCTCTATTTCAGATAGTTCACAGACCTGTATATCCAGTCATAGCCTCTCTCCTGAACTACTGTCTTGAATCAGCAGTTGTCTTTTGGAGGTCCGAAAGAGAACGTTCCTTAGGTATTTCAAACTCTGACTCCAAAACTGAATTCATTCTTTTTTCCTAAAACTGAGTTTGCATTTTACTATTGAGGGCTGTACGATGCTCCCAGTCATCTAGTTTCATAACCTTGATATCATCCTCAGATTCTTAGTCACACTCATCCCATATATATATTCTGTAGTCAGGTCTTATAACTTTTATGTTCACTACATTTGTATCCACTTCTCTTCACTCACACAATCAGATTTGTTTTTGCTCTTGCTTTTTCTGAGATGATGATTACTAACTCTGTCTCTTTTACTTATTGATAAGCATAATAGAGTCTTCCCCAGCCCCTTATTTTAACTGTGTGGCTACTTCAGGTGTGTCTCTTGTAAACAACCTGTTGTAGGGATTATGGTTTCTAATTCCATTCTGCTATCCAGTTCTATCTTATGTGTAAGTTCATTCCATTCATGATAATGATTATTAATTGTCTTTTCCCTCACTATTATTCTTTCTCTCTTTTTGTCCTATCCCTCTCTTAAAAGCCTTTTTTGCTCCTCCTTTAATCTGCTTTCTGCTCTATCATTCCCCTTAGCCCATATCTCTTATCCACTTCCATTTCTGTTTCCCTAATGGGTAAAATATTTCTATACCCAGTTCATATATACATATTCTACCCTCTCTGAACCAATTCCAATGAAAGTAAGGTTAATCTATTGCTCCCATTTACCCCCCTTCCCTTCTACTCTAAAAGCTCTTCTTTGCTTGTCTCTTTTATATGAGAAAAATTTCCTCATTCTACTTTTCTCTTCTTCCTTTTCTCAAGTCATACCTCTTTCTCCCTTTTTTTCTTGAGATCATCTTAATATAATCATATACCCAAGGCCTTTGTTTATGTAGCTTCCTTTTGACAACCCTAATAATTATAAAATTCTTAAGAGTTACATGTATCATCTTCTCATGAATGTGGAATGGAGTAGTCCAAGAAGTCCAAAATGAATTCAGCCAGATGGGGAAAAGGAAGATATCTGAGTTTTCTAAAAGACCTGAATCCTTTTTCACATTCTTACTTCCTTAAGGTTGATATTGAGACCAAATGATAAAAAGTAAAATTGTAACATAGACTACTAAATCTTTTTACTTTAAAATTTTAATGCTTTTTAACTCAGTTTAGGAAAAAGTTTTATATAAAAATCATACCATTTTCACATAAAAATTATACCTTTTCTTTCTTTTAGGTTAACGTTGTTTAAGTCTACTCATTATATTTTGTATATTTATAGTATTGATAGCATCTTATTTTAAAACATATCTATTGGTAAATCTCTTTATTCATTTTTCAGGTTTATGTTAAATACAATACAGTTAGTTCTGCAGAGCCTATGTGTTTGGTAAGTTTGGATTTATCTTTGGCAGATTAATTTTTATGAATATTTTCTTCAAATGTAGTAAAAATTTGATTTTGAAATTATTTCACTAAAATTAGAAAATATATTCTTTATTTTTATGAATGAATGAAAAAATAATATATAGTCTCTGTTGATTAAGATTGGGTTAGTATTTTTCTGCTTATTTTATATAAGCTATCTCTGTAATGCAAAAATTTTTTAAATCATGTTATTTTTATAAAATGACCATCCAGATATCAGAATTCACACTATCATTAATATCACGAGGTTTTTTTCCCTAAATAGTAAATTGGAGAATTGTTTTTCTTCATGCTTCATCTATTTATATTTTTCCACTTGTTTTCATAATTTTGATCATTGTGTGTTTGCTTCTCATTGAATTTAGTAGAAATAATTGTTTGGTTTACTCAAAAGAGCATTGAATTTGAAAGATGAAGCCTTGGTTTCAAATCCTCCTCTTGCATCTGATTGGCTGTGGGCCCTTGAGCCTATCATTTAACTCCTTAGGGATTCAGTTTTCCCATTTGTACAATAATGGATTTGGATTCAATTATCTCTTAAGGCTCTTTCAGGCTTAAATTCTTTTGATAGTCCAGTTTTTTCCTCATTTCATTTAAGTTGTTTCATAATCTAATATGAAAGATAAAGGAGATAGTTTCTTTGGAGGAGACACTTATGCCTTCATCATACACAGTGGAGAGAATCAAGCTCTCCCATTAACCTGCTATATGACCTTTTGTGAGCTTCAATTTCCTAGCTCATCAAACAAATTAGTTGACTTGGATAATCTCTAAAGGCTCTTCCAGTTCTTTTTCTCTATTTCTGTTATCTAACTTTCCAAAGCATGGATAGAATGATTTTGACCAGGGAAAAGAGTGGTAAGTGAAAGTATTTTGAAGTGAAAGAAAAAATATTATTCTTTGTTGTTTTAGTGGCTCCTCAAAGTTTAAAATTGTACTATAATACTCATTTATCTGACAGTCCATCCAAATTTGTAGAAAGACTAGTTATTTGGGAGTAAATTAGAAGTAGTTGAAGTAGTTTCTGAGCCAAATAAATGTATCATCCTAAAATCCAAGTACCTTATGTCATAGAAAAAGCTTGGAAATACATTTTGCCCTCCTCAGGCATAGTGTATATTTGATTTAACTATATACATAAGGCATTATTATCTGGTTATACTTACAGATTTTCAGTCCTTCCTTAGATTCATTCAGAGAATTGAAAATATCAAGATACTGAGGTAAAGGTAATGGAGGGGAGGGAGAAATAGATGGTAATGATAAATAAGTGTCTACAAAGTTCAGGCCACTATGGTAGACTTCTGGGGATATGAAGAGAATGATAAAACAGTCCTTGCCCTCAAAAGCATTTATATGCTGCTCTAAATGCATAAATACAACTAAGTAAATAAAAATGCTTATATACTAATACAAAGTATTTACAGCAGGATAGAGTGCTAGTAACTCAGGGGATAGAAAAGGCCTTTTATAGAAGGTAGCCCTTGAGCTGTTCTTTGATGAAGAAAGTTCTTTGAGATGTAGGTAAGGAGGGGGCAAAGTAAGGAGACAAGAGATAGAATGAATTAGATTAGAGACAGTTGAATGTATATTGGAAAGATTTTATTTTTAAAAACAGTTAAAATTTTAAAAGATAGGTATGTTAGTTAAATTTAATTTATCTGAAAAAATGTTCCCATGTCTTACTATGACAGATAAACAGAAAAAAACCGTATTGCTAAATGCATATATGAAAAAATTTTTTATTTCTGTTTATGTAGAGTGTGACACCCAAGTATACATATACACCTTTGAATCAACTTAAGCATGGATCTGTAGTCAATGTATACGGTGCTGTGAAGTTCTTCAAGCCCCCTTATCAAAGCAGAGGAACTGGTTAGTATTTTAAAAGTATATTTGTGTTTTAAGTTGGGGCTGTTCTCTTATATTGGTTTTTTAGTTACATGAGTGTTTTATCATTTTAAATAATCTTACCAAAAGCCAAATTTGTGAATAATGGTCCCCTTGTTCTAGTAACACTTTTTTGGGGTGACTGACTTTATTTACCATAATTTGTTAGAAGTAGGTATACAGAATTCAGAGGGTCTAAAAAGGAATAAATTAAATGAGAATAAATTAATGAATTGGAAAGTAAATATTGCTCATCTTCATTGAAGTACTGTTATGTATATAGCATTATCCTGTATGCTGTCAATTGAACAGGTTGTATTATCTATCTCTTCTCCTTGAAGCTATTCATTATAGTAGAGGATATCAAAAGGCCAGGTAGACAAAAGGATAAACAAAAATGAAAAAATTATAGTCAGTTGATAAAAACTAAAAACATTTTTATTTTACGTAATTGTTCATTTTTATCTTGTGGAATAATCCAAGCATTAATTCCTTTGTTGTAGGAAGAATTTTATTTCCATGTTTCATGTTGATATAATATTCTGTACTCCAGGGCCTATATTTCTTTAAGGAGTTGGGGGTTGAGGGGCAAGAAGGGAGTAGAGAGATACTTTCTCTTATTTCTTCTTTGGAACTAAGCTTGGTTCATTCAGTTTTAGTTTTCTTTTTTTTTTTGATGTTCTTTTCATTTATATTATTGTAAGTTATACATTTCATTTTCTGACTCTGCTTATTTCATTTTGCATCAGTTTATTTTCTCAAGCTTTTGCCTATGATTTTTTGAAAGTAAAATGAACAGTTATGTAGATGACTTCTGAGGTCATTTCCAACTGTAGATCTATTAAGCTTTGATTTTGGATTGTTTTAATAGAGGTCTGCCTCAAAACCTGATGATGTACTGATGATTATGTGACTCAGGATCAAGAAATTTTTGTTTACCAAGTAGCAGATAAAACTTTTATTTGTTTGCATTTCATGTGATTTTAGGTAAAAATAATTGATTTTTTTGTTTTTCTGTCACCTTCATTTCTATATGTATCCATCCCATATTCAGAGACCTAGCTACCATAGCAAAGGGTAAGAAAAATAAGAGATAGAAATAAGTTCAGCAAACTCTGATAACTTATGCAATATTTTTGTACCCATAATGACCTTGTTAACTCTACAAAGAAGGGAGAGAGGGAGATATATTTTTTTCTTCTCTAGACCAGTCTTTTCGTTCTGATTATAGTGTTTAGGTTTTGTTTCTAATTTGCAAAATGGTAATCGTTGTATATTTTATTTTCTTGATTCTGCTTATTTTGAATCAGCTCATATAAATTTTACATTATTGCATGTACATCTTAAGAAGTGATTAGTAAAGTATCAAATACCAAAACTGGCTTCAGTTTTGAAGTTACATAAAAGTTGATTCAGTTGCTTGCTAAACATTTGCAAGTAAACTATTAGATTTAGGTTTGAATTATTGGAATACATAATTATACTTTCTCTGGACAGTTAGACAAAATAGAATTTAGAGGAAATATGAGCTACAAAGAATTGAAAAGTGCGTGTCAGATATGTTCAGCTATATAAAATCAGTTGGAGGAATTAAGAGTTAGTAATAGACCATCTGCTATTATAGAGATTAGGGCATATGTTTAACTACTTTTTTTCTCCTGTGATCCATATTTAAATGAATATCATCAGTTTCATTTGAATATATTCATTGATAATGCTAAAAATATATCTTGAAACTCTAGCAAGAGTTTCTAAACTATCAATTTCAGGATTTTATTGGTCATTTTTCTTTGTGTTGAAGGAAGTCATGCTTTACCAGGAGTGAATACTACAGGAAAGTAAAACAAATAGCACTGATTTTTGGTTTTAGGAAAGTACCAACTTCATTAGAGCTACCATAGAGAAGTACCAGAATAAATGTACAGGAACAAACTGCAGCTGTGCCTGTTTTATATTATGTAAAGAAACATTATTTCCTATGTATCCAGCTACATTTTAAATCATATCCAGATGTACAAATGAGGAAAAAGTTTTTAAAAAACTAATGCAGATTGAGGAAGAAAAAAAAAGGTATTTCTAAGATTTTTTTTCATTAAAATTTATTTTATAAAATATATGTATTCAAGATGTGATAGATGAAGGCAATTTTATATAATTTAACTTTCTAAACTGATTAGTTTTGGTATTTTTCATTATATGCCAATTAGTAACGACAAATCTGTTAGCTGCATTCTTTTTTGGTGGGTTTTCATAATTTCTTTCATTTTAACTTGAATTTAAAAATTTAACACTCTCAAAAATGTGACCTTTATCTCTTTTCCATGGAGAGAAGCTATTTATTATATTACACTTAAAGGTGACTTATCTACTATAAACTTTATATCACTTGAGGATAGAATCCTCAAAAAGTTGGGATAAGATTTCATAAGAATCAAGAACATGTAAATAATGTTTGTTAAAATAGTTTATCAATAAAAAAGATTTTGTTGTTGCAAATCAATTTATGTGCCTCTACTATGCTGTTATTCAATTAGAAATATGCTTCTTTCAATATGTGTGGGATGTGTTTGCCTGCTTAAATAAGACTCAGAGATTTCTCAAGGTATAAGAGAAAAGTTGTATTCAATTCTCGAGAATTGGAACCCCTTGCTCCATCTTAAACATGGAGAGAGAAAAGGGGTAAAGAGCCAGAAGTCCAAGATACATTTATCCTATTTATCCTAGCAGGATCCCCCCCCCCCCCCACTGACCAGTCATCTTAGTGAGGAATGTGGTATTCACAATCTATAGTTGTAAATTACTCTAAAGAATAAGCATATAATTCAAACAGAGACAGTTTCTCCCCCTCCAGGGCAAGGAATGTAGAACCATCTGGACTTCAGTCCAGATAAGACAGGGTCAGTTTACTCTTTACATTTGGTCAAGGTAACATAAAATTGCTTGTCAAGGGAGGAGTGGTAGAAGAGATATATATATACACAGCTCAACTATTTCTAATCTATAATATTCTACTGAAGAAATCTCAGACTTTATCCTATTCAAACACTTCTCAATTGTTACAGTAGTAGTGAAAGTTTGTCAGTTTTCCACCCTCCTGTACTTGGTACCAACAATATACATGTGTGAGAAAAAAAAGGTCTAGTTCCATGAATAAACACCATTTATCATGTTGTATTTCCTTAACTTTTTTGCATATAGTTTATATTTGAAATTTTAGTAAAAAATTATAGATTATATTTCTAGTTTTTAAGAATAAAAATTATTTCTCTGTCCTACAGAATTTTCTGTGTAGCTACTCAGGGAGTGAGATAACCTTGCAAAGGGCTTCTATTTGAAGTTCACAGTTGGCCCAAGTATAACCCCTTGGCTTGTTCTTTCTCTTCTCTTCATTCCAGCCAGAGTACACATAGCAATTAGCATCTGAAAAGAATTAAAATTCAGCTCCTTTGGTTTCTGATAAAGTTGTTAGAGTTAACTTAATGAGTATTTAAAAAAAGAAATTAGTGATGTCTTGCACACCACAGTAATTTTCCTACTCTATACTCTTCTCAGTTAAAACAATTAAAAAAGACAAGCAGTAAGTTGGTTAGTTTATCAAATAACTCCTAACTAGAAATTTATAATTAGGTGAATTTTATTTTGATGCCTTCCAGATTTATGCTCTTCTTTCCTGGTACAGAGACCTTATACTCTGTCCCTAAGGAATCAAATCCTCTCAGATTTGACTTTAGCTGCTTAGTTTCTTCTTCTGCCTTTGACCCTGTCTTCCCCTCATGTACACTTTCACAACCTTCCCAAATCTACTTGCTGCCATTCTACAGTGTTCCACATCTCCAACAATATTTCTACATCCTGTGTAATCAAAATTCCTTACCTTTAATACCAAACCTGGCCATCCTCTTTCTCTCCCCCTATCCTTAGAACTTCCAAACCTTTCCATGTGCCCAAGAGTTGAACTTTTATTTCATTTTTTTATTCGAATAATGTTTGAGCTCCTTGAGAGGAAAGGCTGTTTAGTACTTAGTGTTAATTAGATGCTTTCCATTCCCATGGAATACATTGGAATACTGGAACCACTTGGAAGGTCTAGAACTCCTCTCTTGAGTTTTAGTCTAGTATTCTTTACACTGTGTAACCAATAGTCTAAGGAAATGGGGTAAATGACTTGGGACTTGAATTATAAATGTTTCATTTATTGATTTGTTGGAAGCTAATTGAGTGCTACTTTAATTTTCACTCTATTGCAGTATCATCATAATAAAACATGTTACCTTTTAATAATTCTTTAAAATTTGTGGTATCTTATTTCTTGGTGGCAGTTAATAATGGTTTTATCATAAACAATGCATATTTAAGTCACCTGGAGGATCTCAATTTGTTACATTAATAAATATTGAATGTAGTTTTAATCCTTTTTTTTTTGTAAGGCAATGGGGTTAAGTGGCTTGCCCAAACCCACACAGCTAGGTAATTAGTAAGTGTCTGAGACTGGATTTGAACTTTCGTACTCCTGACTCCAGGGCCGGTGCTCTATCCACTGTGCCACCTAGCCACCCTTACTTTTAGGAAGTTATTTTTCTTATAATTATGACTGATTTGTAAGGCATATGATATCATACTTATGTTGTCATTGATATATTAGAGAGTAATTAGATATTTCATCAGTAATCATTGTTTAGATGTCATTAATTAGAGCTTCAAGCATGTCTACCACTTGTGGAAGACTTTAAGGGCGGCTGGGTGGCACAGTGGATAGAGCACCGGCTCTGGAGTCAGAAAGACAAGAGTTTGAATCTGGCTGAAGACACTTAACACTTGCTAGCTGTGTTACCTTGGGCAAGTCACTTAATCCTGATTGCCCTGCATCTAGGGCCACTTCCATGTCTAGTGGAGAAAGTGAGGCTGGTGACTTTAACACAACTGCCCTCACTCCCCCTCCCCCCACTCAAATTCAGTTCATGTTCTTGTCATGGCATCAACTCCATAATGTCATGGTCTTCTTTGAGAAAAAAGGACAAACATCAGCATGGAAGAATTTAAATATTTAGGTCTTGTGCATTCATTAGTGCATTCATTTACTGCTGGGTTAGTGTGTCAACGTTCCCACTTCTCCAACATATATCACTTTCCTCCTTTTGTCAACTTTGCCAGTTTGATGTATGTCAGGTGGAACTTTGAGTTGTTTTAATTTACATTTCTCTAGTATCAGTGACTTCTCAAAATATCTCCCAGTTATTCTCCCTTATCTTAAAAATATCAAAAGCAAAAACAAAAACTTTGATTTGCTCTCATATTTCTTCCAATTATCCCTCTTAATCTCTCCTGACTTTTACTGCCAAGCTTCTGTTAAGAATCTTTTTATACTTACTGTCTCTATTTCTATCCCATCATTTACTTTTTTATTCCTTTGAAGTCAGATTTCATATGACTATTGATAACCTGAATTATTTTCCTTAGAAAACTCCCATTCATATCTTTTTACTGTGTAAATTAGGAAATGACTTTTGTTCTTATAAATTTGAAATAATACTGATAAAATTGTATCATATACCATTTATATAGTCCTTACGGTGTACCAGCCACAGTATTAATAATTTCACAAATGTAATCTCACTTGATCCTCACAATGGCATCTACCCATTAGGTAGCTATTATCATCATCATCATCATCATCATCATCATCATCATCATCTCTGTTTTATAAATGAAGAAACAGAGGCAAACAGAAGTTAAGTAAGTTGTCCAGGGTCATTATAAGTCACTGAGTGTCTGAGGCTGGATTTGTACTCAGGTCTTCCTGACCCCAGACAACTTAGTCCATGCATCACCTAGGTACTTTAGCTAGGAATCAGTGATATATATATCCATATCCATATATACATACAGACAGACAGACACACACTCACACAGACATACATAAAGGTAGACAGATATAATAGCTACATATCTATAGATATAGAGATATACATAATAGAAGTGCAGGATGTACAGATAGATATAGGCAGCTACATATCTCTATGTCTAGAGAAATAGAGATATATGTAGAAAAATAGAGATGTTCAAGATATATATTTCTCTATGTGTAGATGGATGTACAAAATGTATCTTTTATAGCTCTATAAATATCTAGACATGGTCTCTTCCTAATTTCAATCTGGTCTGCTAATTAGTCAATTCAGGCTAGTAGAATGATAGAACTAGAAATTAGAATGTAGATTATAAAAGTGAAATAAAATAGAATGATTATATTAGGGCTATTGTTTTATATTTAATAAGATAAAAACTTGCTTGATTGTCTTCTAGCCTTATATAAATTTAAATCTTTGTATTTCTAATCTCTTCTGTATTCTTTTTATTAATGCTACTGTTTCTCAAAGTTACAGTTGTCTCTAGAACTTTTAATAATTTCATAAAATGGAAAAAAGTATTTTTGTTTTACAATAAAGCTGTGCTTTCTTGGGGTTCTAGTAATACAATTATATATAAATTTTTTAATATTTATTATTGTTTTTTCATTCATTTCAGTAGTATCTAACTCTTTGTAATTCCATTTGAGGTTTTCTTGGCAGAGATCTTGGAATGCTTACCATTTCCTTCTATATATGAAGAAACAGAGATAAGTGACTTGCCTGGTGTCTCACAGTATCTGAGGCCAGATTTGAACTCAAGAAGATGAGTTTTCTGACTGCAGGTCTATCACTCTATCTTTTGTGCCACCTGGTTTCCCTTAATCAGGTATAGGGTTCCTTAATAGAAATCACTATTATTTACCTGCCTCCATTGGATCTTCTGTGGCTTAATTGATTAATGTGAAATTTTTAGAAAACAGTTTAAATATACTAAATGCGAATAAATGCTAAAGTATTATTTCTAATCCAGTTTTTTTCCTGCAGCTTTGATGAGGATGTTATTAATCATTCAAGATAGATTTCATGGGTGACTCAACCCATTTTTGCAATTTAAATGATTCTCGTGGCTCATGATTTTTTTTCCCTCTATGATTAATTTCACTTCTAACTTAAAGTAATCCCCTTTGGAGGGATTTTAAAGGAAATCAAATTAGGAGGAAAAGTTGAGAAGCATTATGATACCATTATGTGTGTATCTGTCATGTGGTTATGTGTCTATGTAAAATTACAAAATACAATCTTATAATTTTTCTTAGATTAGCTCAATGGTGAAAAAAACAAACTGAATTTAAAAAGATTTCAAAAATTTTAGCTCAGTTAAAAAAATGAATCAATTCTTGATTTAATAGTCCTTAGAAATGTTCCTTAGTGGGAACCAGATAGTGAAGGGCTTTAAAATGTCAGGTTGAGGAGTTTCTATCTGGACTGACCTTTTGACCTCTCAGATCCTTCAGGTATTTTCTTGGGAATGGTGTTTTGAGAATTATGTTTTTCCAGTTTTTTAAGGACCAGCTCAGGATAGGGAACTACAGATTTGCAGTGCTCCCCAAGTGTTCCTATCCCTGCTACTCTTGGCTGATGTCTGCATGTTCTCAACCTGAATTTGAATCTTGTAACTTAGAAGTTCCAGAAGACTCCTGGTAGATCCAGTTACTACCAGCCAGATAGAGTGCTCTTTAGGTTTAGAATCAGCCACATTTTGATCTTGAATTCCTGCCCTGGATATTCCATTGTAGCCTTCAGAGTGGGTTGAAGGCTGGAAATGAGAATCCACTTCCCTTCAGGGAATAGCTACTATTTGCTCTTGAACTTGTTCCTTGCTCAACGTAGTTATTCTGAAACTGCTCCTCATCCTTGATAGCAAGCTAAGTCCCTTCCTCAGTCCACCCTGAATCTGGGACTTGGGACTTGGAGAGTTTATGTCATATCTCCACTCAATGTCCATTTCTACACGCTGTGGAGTTCCCCCTTTTGCTGCCTGGATCTCTTTTTGCTTTACTATACAGCCTGGTCCTCTTGATTCATCTTCTTTAGAATGTTCACTTTGGGACATGCATGACAAATCTAATCCCTACTACCCAGATACGTCTCTGTCTTTGACCTCTGCTAGAAATATTAATCATTGATTTTATCTATTTTATATTTACTGATTAGCACTTGGTCTGCTGCTTTTTCTAGGTCTTTATGGAGGAATTTGACTGTTTTTGACAAAAGTTGTTTTCTAGTATCTAGAATTTTATCGTTCTCATTGTGAATATTTTATTACATTTTTAATAGTAAGACCCCAAAGTAGAAAACTTGTAAATAAAACAAATAAATAATTAATAACAAGAAATTTCATGGTACTTATTGTGATATACAATCTTTATAGAATGCATTCAAGCATATGTTTAACCATATGTTGTTATTAGTTCTTGAATGTTTGTGTCTCTTAAATTTATTCCCTTATTAGAAATTACTGTTAAACTATATTGAACATTAGTAGCTTAAATCTTCTTAGCTTTTATCTCTTATGGAATGATTTCAAAGTGTTCACTAGGGTCCATATATTTTGCAAATCACTTAAATAATACAACTTTAATATAAGGCACTTTGCATACATATTACTGTTAACTTTGATATAAAAAAATTTATTTTTGAAAGAGTAATACTCTGTAAAGAGTACAGTACAATTATATTTCTTACTGCTGAATATTCTGAATATATTTAAGGGAAGAAGATACAGTGTTATTAGTTTTTTATTTCTATTAGTCTTTTTGCTTCAAGTGATTTAAAAATTTTTTGATATATCAATTCTATTTACTATATCAATTCTAGTCATTAATTTAAAAATTGTTAAAGATAGAAAAAGTTAGACATGATATTAGACTATTATGGCTAGTGATATTGGGACAATTTTTTCTTTAAAAACAATTTTTTTTAAATTTAAAAACAAAACTTCTGGTTATAGTTCTAATCAATGCATCAACTTAAACTTGAGAAAATAAGGCAAATTAAATTTTTCCTAAAAATGAAAATCAATCATTCATTAATTTTTCTGCCTTTCAAACTTTCAACTGTTTTACAAAGATATACTTAAATCACTAAAATTTGAGAAAGATTTTAGAATCATTAATTGGTTTTGCTATATTTCTTGAAGGAGTTTAGGACATTCATTCTGTTGATGGTAAAGTTAATGAATGATATTTAAATAAAGTTTGCCTTAGAAGTATATATTTATATTATTTTATTTCTAATTTTCTTTTTTATTTTGAACTTAGTAAAATCAGTATGAACTTTTTACTGTAAAAAGAACAAAGAACTGTGTTTGACATTCAATCACTCTATATACAGTGTATTTTTTAATATTATTTATAATTTTTTCATCAAGTATATTTTCCCTTCCTCCTTTCTCCCCATTAGTAATTGTAAAATTGTTCCCTTTATTATCATCACTAAACTCTACATAAATTCAAACAAATCCTCCCAAGTTTCTTTTTAAATCCTACATCTTCCTTATTATGTTACATTCATATATCATAATTTTATTCATCCATCCTCCAGTAATATTTTTGTAAATATGAATCATTTGCTCTCTTTCTCTTTAAGGGATACACCTACTAGGAATATTTTTGAGTCAAAAGATATACACATTTTTATGTATGATAACAAACTTCATTCCTGAATAATTGGGCCAATTTACAGTGCTGCATATGTAGTGCTTTGCTGTTCTTGTCTTCCTATAACCCATCCAACAATTGTCATTTACTTTTCTTAATATCATTGTCAATCAAGTAAATATTGAATGGAACATTTATTTCTCTGCTAATTAAAGCCATTCTGCTTTTGAAAATGCCCTGTTTATGTTCTTTGGCCAATCATTTGTTGAGATTTTATGCTCTTATATTTGTATCAGTTTTGTATATATCTTAGATGTTAGACTTTAATCAGAAAAACTGCATAAATCAAAATCACCCATTTTATCATTCATAGCACTAAAAGTTTATGATTATTCCTTCTGTTATATTTATTAATGAGATGCTTTTTTTTTACCTTTCCAAATGTTTTATGGTTGTATATGCATGTAGAATGTTTCCATCAATGACTTACTTTTGCTTTGTAACTTTGAACCTTATAAGGAAATTAAAGCAGTTGAATCCTGCTTTTTTGGTAGTTTATTTAGCATTTTATTTTTTTCCCCCAATTACATGTAAATGCAATTTTTAACATTTGCTTTTTTTAAATGTCAAGTTACAAATTCTCTTCTTCCCTCCCCTGGTCTCTCATTGAGAAGGCAAGTAATTTGATATAGCTTATACACATGCAATCATGCAATACATATGTTCATATTAACCATATATGAGAAAACATAGACTCCCCCAAAACAAAGAGAGGAAAGGAAAGCAAGTTTTAAAAAAAAAGCATGCTTTGATCTGTATTCAAACTCCATCAGTTTTTTCATGAGAGGTGGATAGCATTTTTCCTAAGTCCTTTGGAATTGTCTTAGATTGTTTTGTTGAGAATAGCTGTTATTCACAATTCATCATCATACTATTTTGCTTTTGCTGTATACAGTGCTCTTCTGGTTTTGCTCATTGGATTTTGCATCAATTTATGTAAGTCTTTCCAGGTTTTTCTGAGAACATCCTGTTCATTTATTATATCACAATAGAATTCTATCACATTCACATATAGCTGTTCCCTAATTAATGGGCACCTTCTCCACTATAAAAGCTCTTTCATTCCTCTTTTATGTGAGATAATGTAGCCCATTCTATATTTCTGATCCCTCTTCTCCAGCTTACTCTTTTTTCTCATCTCTTAAATTCATTTATTTATTTATTTATTCATTCATTCATTCATTCATTAGGTTTTTGCAAGGCAAATGGGGTTCAGTGGCTTGGCCAAGGCCTCACAGCTAGATAATTATTAAGTGTCTGAGACCCGATTTGAACCCAGGTACTCCTGACTCCAGGGCCGGTGCTTTTATCCACTGCACCACCTAGCCGCCCCTAAATTTATTTTTTTAGATATCCCATCATATTCATCTCATACCTGTTCCTTCTGTCTATGGATATATATATATATATATTCTTTTTTATTTTTTATTTTTGCAAGGCAATGGGGTTAAGTGACTTGCCCTAGGTCACACAACTAGGCAGTTATTAAGTATCTGAGGCCGGGTTTGAACTCAGGCCCTCCTGATTCCAGAGCCAGTGCTCTATCCACTGTGCCACCTAGCCACCCTTATGGATATATTCTTAACTGCCCAAATGATAATAAAGTTCTTAGAGGAGTACAAGTATCATCTTCCCTTGTAGGAATGTAAACAGTTTAGCCTCAGATTTCCTATTTAGCTCCACATTTTTCTTCAGGATTGATTGAAAGTCCTCCATTTCATTAATATCTACTTTTTCCCCTGAATGATTATATTTAGTCCTATTGGATGGAGATTCTTGATTTTAATCCTAGATACTTTGCCCTCTGGAATATCTGATTTCAAGCCCTCTGAAGCCCTTTAATGTCGAAGCTGCTAAATTTTGTGCTATCTAACTTTGACTCCATAATATTTGTATTGTTTCTTTCTGGCTGCTTGCAGTACTTTCTGCTTAAACTGGGAACTCTAGGATTTGACTGTAATATTCATGTGAATTTTCATTTTGGGATTTCTTTCAAGAGTCGATTAGTAGATTCTTTAAGGTTCTATTTTGCCCTTTTGCCCTTCCATATCAGGGTAGTTTTCCTTGTTAATTTTTTTTTGGGGGGTGGGGTTTGCAAGTCAGTGGGATTAAGTGAATTTGCCCAAGGTCACACAGCTAGTTAATTATCAAGTGTCTGAGGCTGGTTTTGAACTCAGTCCTCCTGACTCCATGGCAGGTGCTCTATCTACTGTGCCACCTTGTTGCTCCTACCTTGCTAATTTCTTGGAAAATGTCATGAAAGATGATGTTTAGGCTCTTGGGTTTTTTGTTTGTTTTGTTTTGGCCTTTGTTTGATTAGTTTGTTGTTTTTGTTTTGGATCATTACTTTTGGGAAATCCAGTAATTTTTAAGTTATCTCTCCAGAACCACAGGTTGGATCCACGTATTTCAGCGGATTCCTGCACCCAGTGCCAGCAAAGGGATCACTGTGCTCTCTTTAACTTTTGTCTGACCTTGTTAACCATCTATGGGCTGAAAGCTCCAGGAGCCACTAACAACAATTCAAGTGTCCCTCTTCTCCTTCTGCTCCCTCCTCTATCCTCCCCCAGTATTGCACTGGCTACCTGGAACAGGGGCCTGGGATCTTACTGCTGCCTTTCACCATGCTACTGGTTTGTTGAGGGCAGCCTGAGCTGAAATGTGCTCCCCTCTCACCCTGGTGCAACAGACCTTTCCCATTGACCTTCGAAGTTTATTTTGCGCTTGAAAATTGTTTCACTCCCATTTTGGGGGAAGGGGAGTGTTATTCCAGCATTTGTTTTGCAGTGATCAATTTGAACAGTCTAAACATTTGTTTAATTAATTTAAATTTAATTATGATGAATTTTGGAGAGGTCACGCAAGTCCCTTCCTTTTCTCTACCATCTTGGCTCTGCCCTTTGATAATACCTATTTAGAAAGTAAAAATAACTAATCAAAATGGGTACGGCTAGTCCACAATTGTGACAAAATGTTCATCTTATTCATGGAAGAGCATTTTGTATGGCTAGAAATTCTATAAGACTGGAATTTTTGTTTTCTGAATTCTATTCACACATGTGTTAAGCACTTACTGAAAGTGTAGAGCTTTAAAATGATCTACTCTCTGTCTTCAGTGGGAAGTAGTATACAAGTATAGTATAACCTATCATTTGATTGATGTATATGAGAAATTCACTATTAATGGAGAAGAGTTTGGGAGAGGAATAGATAACTTCAAGGTTTGATGGCTACAAGAAGGAATTTCATCTGGCAGGTAGGTATATGAAAAGCACCTTCTAGGCTTGGAGATGATCTACCCAGAATGGTGGCTGTCAGTAGTTACTTTGCCTGAAGCATAAAACATATAAAGAGAGGGTAGGAAATGTGATAGAAAAAGGGTAGTTTTGAACCAAATGTTTTAATGCCAGGTTGAAGGTGTTGTTGCCATATGGTTCTGTGGAGGAGGGGGTCAGCTTTACCTCCTAATATCTTAATATCTCAAATAGATCCAGAGAAGCAAAAATTTGAAATATTTTTTGGAATCACTGCAATAAAATTATAATTAATTAAAGGAATATATTTAGGATTAAGGCTTAAACTGGAAACATGTGAATTAAACAGTTCAGAATTAAATTATACCAAAAAAAGCTTTTTTTTCAGACTAAAATGATCATAGTGAAATAGCATAGCAGACCTTTGAGATGTAGTGAAAAGTTTTTACTCAATGTTACTAAAGACTTTCATCAACAAAAAGATCAATGAATTGAAAATGCAGGGAAGGGAATGAACATTTATTTAGTGCTTATTTTGCGCCAGACATCATGCTAAGCACTGGAGATACAAATACAAGCAAATAAACAGCCCCTGCCTCATTCTAATGGGAGAAGACAATATAGAAGGAGGAGTTGAAAGGGGGAAGAAAAGTAAATAAGAAAAAAAAGGAGAGCTCCTAGTATGAATGAGGCTGCAGGATGAATTCACCAATGGCAGAAGGGGGCAGTCCTTGCAAGGGATATTATAGGTTGAGAAGGCATACTTATTAAGCTTTTGTTTTTATCCATCTATTTCCTTCACATTTTTATGTTCTTTTAATATAATCCTTTGTTTTAGCAATTAGTTTTTCTTATACTCCTTTTTTTGCTTATCTTTTCCTTCCTTACTTTCCTGCAATGTTTATATAACTCTTTAACTAGAAACTTTTCCAAGAAGTTTTCCCTTGCTCTTATTTCTTTTTCTCATTTTTTCTGAATTTTTATTCTTACTTATGGACTCTGTTCTTAGCGTTTTCTTCTTTATTCTCTCTGTGCCCTTGAAGGAAGTAAGGCTTCCTCAAGTACCAGTTTGTGCTTTTTCTCTCCAATTTCATTGTTTTTTCCTTTATAACTTTAGTAGAACAGGTTCAGCTTTTTCCACCTCCCCCTGTGCCTCCTAGCAATGCATGAAGGAAGCTATATCAGAAAGAAATAATGTTAATGTTAGAATTCAATCTGTGTCCCTAATTGTGAGGACTGGTCATTCTAACCTTTGTTAAAATTATTCTCTATTCCTAAGACCATGTTATCTTATCACTGGTGTATTGTCCCCCAAGTGCTTGGGATTCTCTCTGATTTGGGTCCTTACACATCATGCCTACAAGGGTGATATACTTTCTTGAGAAGGTGAGTTCTTATTTGTGCAAAATTCCTCAGATGGGGTGGCTAGGTGGCACAGTGGATAAAGCACTGGCCCTGAAGTCAGGAGTACCTGGGTTCAGATCTGACCTCAGACACTTAATAATTACCTAGCTGTGGGCCTTGGGCAAGCCACTTAACCCCATTTGCCTTGCAAAAAACCTAAAAAAAAATCCTCAGATAAAAAAAATTATAGATCTCTTACTGAAAATTCCTTTCCTATGTATAAATTTTAATGGTATTCTTTTCTCTTTCTGTCTCACCTTCCCCACATTGAAGTGTTTTTTATTTCTTTCATTATCCCATACATTCTTTCCCCTAGCTTTTTGAGAGACTAAATGAATTATTATCCCTTCATTGTATTAACTATGAACATGGTGCAACTGGCTTTCTTCTGTCTGCCATTGCAAAGTCTATAAAAGATCAGTATCTTTTGCAGCATGGGAATAATAGAATGATATGTGAGAATTGAAAGGAAGTGCAGTTTTTATTTTGTAATATAAATGTAATATAAAAAGTTTGATTTTAAATTAAATTTAAAATTATTTTGATTTTTTTAGTTTTATTGACATTTGGATTGAATATTATTAAATCAGCCAATGTTTTTAATTAAGTTTTTGATATTCCACAACCAGATGTTATATTAACAGGATCATTCTAACAGCTGTGTGAAGGTTGAATTGGAAGGGAAGAGAGTTGAGGGAGGTCAGTATATTAGACCAGTATAATGGCCTCAGCATCTGGTAATGATGGCCTTTATTAAAGTGTTGGCATTGGGTAAAGACAGAATGAAATGCATGCAAGAGATACTGCACAGGAAGAATAGACAGACTTGATAATTAATGAGATGTAAGAGGTGACATAAAAGAGATAAAGTTAACTTCAGAGAATTTGCTAGTTTTATTGACCAGGCCTATGAAGAAGCTGAGAGATAAATGAAGAAGGACTGACCTCCAGTGGAAAGATTCTAAGAAATGGTAGTGTCTTCAGAGGAAATCGTTTTCAGTTAAAACAAATAAATGAGACTGGAATATTGGTTGAAAAGTTTAACAATGTAGTTCATTTTGAGTAAAGTTGGGAACTCTAGGTAATGTAATTTACCAGAAAGATGATGTCAAACCAGGTTTAAGGGAATTTGAGTAGTGCTGATGAGGGTGGAGAAGATGATTTTATTTGCAAATAGATATTTGGTACAAATAAAATTCTTTTGTTAAAGACTGCCTCCTTTAAAAATACCATCATTGAATTAAGAAGAGCAAAAGAAACAATTTTTGTGGAAAAAATTTTGTGGATTACATAATTTATGTATTCTTGGTGTCTTTGATTAAAGACTTAGTTTAAAAGTACCAGCAGTTTTCCCTTCATAATAAAACTCCAAGGCAATTTTTACTTAATCATACTGAAGGAATTAGGTGAATTGTTCAAGGTTGCCTTCAATTCAAAATAGCGAGTTTAATCTTTCAACTGTTTTCTCTCAAGATTTATATCAAAGTAGATGAAGTATTATCAAAGTACTGAAGGCATAACCAATGATAGATATTTTTCTCACAATTACATGTGCTATTTAAGTAAATGTTACTTATTAATGTTTTCCCACCTTAATAGAGCTATCAGTTGAGTAGACTAATCTTTGTATTTAGTACTTCATTATTAAAGCATCACATATTAAATTTTCTATAATTTTAGCAGGTTATATTTTGTTTAGATAGATAATAGTGAAAACTAAATGATATGGATGGGATATTGATCTTGGGAGAACAAATAAAGTAAAAATACAAAAGTTTAGAGGCCAACATGTAGACAAAGAATATTAGCAAGTTCGAATAAGAGCCTCTTCCAAAGGTTAACTAAAAGAGAATAAAGGCTCATTGCAAAACTGTGCAAGGTTTTTTAAGACAAACTTAGCTAAATTCAACCCCAAATTAGCATTACAAGAAAGAATTTATTATTCCTTGGTTTTTTTCTGTTCAACTTTTGGGCAGGGGAGGAAGCTTAGGGCAGAATTTAGTACAAAGCTATAGTGATTAGAGATTAGTGAGAAACATCAAATGATACATAGGCATTTGTGTTTAAAATAAATTTTGTTCAGAATTTTACATCAATCTAAAAATGGAAATTGGTGACGAATTAACTGCTTTTTTTTAACCCTCTTTCCACCAATATATAGTTTTATTGTGCTTTGTGCTTTAAAAAAATCAAATTGTTCATTCCTCTGGAAGCCAAGTCAATAACCCAGGTACTTAATATACAACATGAAGTGTCAGCTTACCAAATTTGTACGAGCTGTATCTAGTAAGGCTTCCTATGTATTCTTTATTTTTTTTATTTTATTTTTCCCATTACATGCTATGGTAGTTTTTCAACACTCATTCATTTGCAGAGTCGCAAGTTATACACCTTCCCTTTCCTTCCCCCTTCTCTTGTTGGAGAACAGTCTGGTAAAACTTGGACATATTGTACATTTGTGCTTAACATTTACATATTAGTCATTGACATATTTTGCGTAAAAGAAATTAGAACTAAGGAAAGAAATAAAATCATGAAATAGGAAGGGAAAACATAAGAGAAGTTTTTTTTTTAAATGAGCATAATTATGTCAACTTCTCAAACTCCATAATAACTTAATATTGAACATTTATATAGCACTTTAGGATTTTTTATATTTTTTGATTCATATAACAACCTTATCAATTAAGGCAATGTGTACCCCTCCTACCAATAAATATCCAAGTACTTCATTCTCTCTACTCTGCTACCTAACCAAATAAGGACATAGGTCACAGGAAGGTATCGTAAATGCCAACTTATAGAGCTATCTGACTGGTAAATTACTAAATGAAAAAAATTTCTGTATATCAGTCATTGTTCAAATCTATTTTTAATCATTAATTACTTGAATAAATAAGATCTTTGCCATAATGCAGTTTGGATATAATACTTTTCTTTCTTATTTTATTTGCCAATTACATGCAAAGATGGTTTTCAACATTCATCCTTTTGCAAGCTTCTGAATTCCAGTTTTTCTGTGATCCTCCCTTCCCCTTCCTCCCCCTCCCCATGATAGCAAATAATTTGATATAAATTGTATACATACAGTCATTTTTAACATTTTCATAATAGTCATATTATAAAAGAAGAATTAGAAGTAAGGGGAAAAAACTGGGAAGGAAAAAACTATAAGAGAAGTCTTAAAAAGTGATCTTAGTATGCATTGCTCTGCCTTCAGAATCCATAGTTTCTTCCCTGGATGTGGATGGCATTTTCTTTAATGGGTCACTCTCTGAATTGCTAAAAGGAGTGCTTCAATCATAGGTGATCATCTCACATGTGTCTATTAATATGTACACTGTTCTCTTGGTTCTGTTTACTTCACTAAACATTAGCTCATGTAAGTCTTCCCAGACTTTTTTGAAGTTAGGCAACTCATGATTTCATGCAGAACAGCAGTACTCAATACCATTATATACCACAGCTTGTTCAGTCATGCCCCATATGATGGACATTATAAGGGATATTTCACAAAATTTTACAGACACATCTACTAGTTAGCCTTAGCTTTACAATGTCTTTCTCCTTTCTTATCCTTTTTAATTGGATTTTAATTTGCTTTTGCTTTATCTTAGATCACAATTGCTGCCTCTGCTGTTTTTTTACTTCAGCTGAATTGTGATATATTCTCTAGATTTTTATCTTTACCCTGTTATCTCTGTTTCAAATATATTTCCTATAAAATGTAATGTAGGATTCTGGATTTTAATCCACTCTACTATCTGCTTCTGTTTTATGGGAGAATTCATCCTATAAATCACATTCTCAGTAAAGATGACTAATTTTGTATTTCTTTCTATCCTATCTTCCACCTCTGTATTTCTCTCTCTTTCTTTCCCCTTATTCCTCCTCACTAATGTTTTTCTTCTGACTGCTGCATCTCTCAATATGCCTTTCCTTCTTCTAGTCCTTTTTCCTCTTCTCCCTTTCCCCTTTTACTTTACTTTTTTTTTAACTTTACGTTTACTTATTCCTTCCCTTTTATCAACCTCACCTTCTCCTTTCTTTCCCCTTACCCCAGCTTCAATGCAAGTAGAATAAATTTCTAAACCCAATTAGGAATGTTTGTTATTTCCCCTTTCAGCCAACTCTGTTGAGAGTAAGGTTTACACATTGCTCACATCTTTCCTTCTTTCCTTTAACTATAATAAGTCTTTGTGCCTCATCATGTGGTGTTTTTAGCTTCTAATGCCTTCTTCTCCTGGTATAATCCTCTTTTTCATGTTATAATTGCTTTATACCTGTCTTGTACCCATATCCTCAGTAAATGTAGACTCCTTTCAACTTTCCTGATAGCAGTACAATTGTCAAGAGCCATAAGTATCCTTACATCAAAATCAGTTTAAACTTAAACTCTCTTTTCAAGAACAATTCCTCCAACTGTCCCAATATAAAAACAACCCTCAAGAGCTAAGAATTGAATCATATTACCATCAATTTATATTCATGTCCCCATCAAGTATCCTCCCTTCCACTGAACCAGTGGGAATACAGCCTTCAAGAGCTAAATCAATTTATACCTACTTACCTTCTCTGTCTAAAAATGTTCCTTTCAATTGTCCTAGAGAAACATAGCTCTCAAGAGTTAACTGATTCCCTCCACCCCAGCCTTCCATTTATAAGTATCTCTTGAGTCTTGTATTTGAAGGTCAGATTTTCTTTTCAGTTTATCAGATAAGTTTGAAAGTCCTCTTTTTCCTTGAAAGAGTATGCTGAGGGGTGGCTAGGTGGCATAGTGGATAAAGCACCCGCCCTGGAGTTAGGAGTACCTGGGTTCAAATCTGGTCTCAGTCACTTAATAATGACCTAGCTGTGTGGCCTTGGGCAAGCCACTTAACCCGGTTTGCCTTGCAAAAACCTAAAAAAAAAAATATGCTGAGATTTGCTTCTTTGCACTTCAGAATATCATGTTCCAGTCCCTCCAGTACTTTAATGTTGAAGCTGGTAAGTCCTGCATAATCCTGACTGTGGCTCCTGATATTTAAATTGCTTCTTTTATGACTGTTCTAGTATTTTGTACTTTAGGTGAGAATTCTGAAATTTGACTACAATATTGCTTGGAATTTTTATTTTGGGGTCTCTTTCTGGAGGTGATGGATGGTTCTTTCAAGGGCTATTTTGTTTTCTTGTTCTAGGATGTTTGGGAAGTTTTGCATGATCATTTCCTAAAAACTATTTTCCAGTCTCTTTTTTTGTTCAAGGTTTTCAAGTAGAACAATAACTCTTAAATTATCCTTCCTGGATCTATTTTCCTGGTCAGTCATTTTTCCTAAGAGGTATTTTATATTTTCTTTCTTACTTTTTTTCAACATGTAGATTTTGTTTCATGGAGTTTTGTGTTTCACAGGGTCTTTTATTTCCATTTGACCAATCCTAATTTTTAAGGTTTTATTTTCTTAAGTTTATTTTGCTTCCTTTTCCAGTTGATTAATTTTCTTTTCCAGCTGGTCAGTTATACTTTCGAGATTATTGTTTTCTTTGGTTAATTTTTCATACTTCTACTACAGACTCGTTTCTTTTCTCCATTTTTCTTCTTCCTCTCTCTTTTTGTTTTTAAAATTCTTTTGAACCTTTTCCAAGAGGGTCTTTTGGGATTGAGACTAGTTCATCAACCCCTTGGAGGCTTCACATGTAGCTATTCTTCACTGCTTTCCTCATCTGAGATGGCATTTTAATACCCCTATCAGAATAGCAGCTGTCAATTTTTAGTGGTCTTTTTTGTTTTTCTGGTCATTTTATCAGTTGAACTCTGTTCCTATAGTATAAAGTGTATAGTCCCAAACTCTTTGTGTTGGGGGTCAGGGTTCTGGTCCCTGACTTTCTGCTCTGGTGTTTCTTGGTATTCTCAGTTTCCTCCCTGTGCTAGGGTAGCCCAATGCTGCACCAACTTCCCAGGGCTAGGAACCTTTCTCTCCAAGCTGAGGTTGGGACCCTCACTGCTGGTGGAGCTGTGCTGGAGACCTTAGCTACATTGAGGTTAAAAACCTTTTTTCTGGCTTCCCAACTCTACTACCTATACTAAACTACATTTCCCTTTTACCCATATAACAAACCTTTTCCAGAAATTCCTCCCAGATACCTTGCTGAAAAGTTGGGGTTTTTTGGTGAGTTCTCTCACTTTAGGATATTGTAGGAGGGCATTATACTTTTCTATTGACTTCTGAAATTGTTCCTCTTTCAGGGTTTTATGCTTCTTGATTTCACTATCAAATTAAACAGTGGTAAGATGATTTCAATGATTGTTCCCATTTGTCATTTATAAATGAATTTTCACACTTCAGAAAATAATTTGAATAAAATTGAACTAAAATTTGTGATGTGAAGTTTAAAAATGTTTGAAAGAGATTTGAGTTCTAGAAAGAAAATAGAGCAGAAAGAAGCAGAGATAATAAGATGAGGTTAGAATCTTGGTGAAAAGAGAATGTTTAAAGACAGTTTCAAATGTATATTGCCTGTCGGAATTAAGAATTGTGTGGGATAAAAATCAATTCAAAAAGTTATAGAGACTCCTCTAAACAAAAAAAAAAGTTTATTTTGGCTTTTCTGAAGAAAAGGGCACATTCCCAAGTCTGACAAAGGTAAGTGAGGATCAAGGAGCTGCCCCGAATTGACAGTCAAGCAAGGTTATATGGCCTATTATATATCCCCTCCTCCTTCCTATCTTTCCTCATTGGTTAGTCTTCAGAGTTACATTCTACTTGTGAAAATCTTCCCCAGCAACAAAGAAAAGAATGAAAGGTTTTCACAAAATATTACCTCACCATCCAGATGGTGAGAATAACCTTCAGGATTATAACTATCTTATTGAAGTAACAATCTACTTATCATCAAACAAGAGAAGTCTTATAAGCTTCATTGGAATGCAAGGTTTTTCTCATTGGAACTGTTCTCCCAGTTAAGATAGTTTTATCATCAAATAGGTGACTAACTAAAAATACAAGGTCTCTGTGGAAATAGTCTACTAGTTCCACCCCCAACAGAATTGGGAGGGTGCTTGGCTTGGAATGCAAGGTCTCTTTCCCTCTTTCTTCTAAGAATAGTCTAAGAGTAATAGTCTGTCTTTGTTTTAATGATTTTTAACCCTGAGAGGACTTCACTAGGAATATTAACTCTTTGCTTTTTATTTAGATAATCATTTATTTATGGATCAATTAACATTACATAAAGTATTTAGTAGTTTTATCTAAAAAGTTCCCATGTGTCACTTGACAGATTCTTTTTTTTGTCATTCAAGAAAGATTTTATCTTGAATTTTACAATTTTCCTCCAATCTTGCTTCTCCCCCCTCCCCCCCACAGAAGGCAGTCTGTGTTAGTCTTTATGTTGTTTCCATGGTATACATTGATCTAAGTTGAATGTGATTAGAGAAAAATCGTATCCTTAAGGAAGAAAAATAAAGTATAAGAGATAGCAAAATTATATAAAAAAGATAACAGATCCCCCCCCCCCCCCCAAGTTAAAGGTAATAGTCTTTAGCTTTCGTTTAAACTCCGCAATTCTTTCTCTGGATACAGATGATATTCTCCATTGCAGATAGCCCAAATTTGCCCCTGATTGTTATGCTGATGAAATGAGCAAACTCCATCACCCCCATGTTGCTGTTGGCGTGTACAATGTTCTTCTGGTTCTGCTCATCTCACTCAGCATCAGTTCATGCAAATCCCTCCAGGCTTCCCTGAATTCCCATCCCTCCTGGTTTCTAATGGAACAATAGTGTTCCATGACATACATATACCACAATTTGTTAAGCCATTCCCCAATTGAAGGACATTTACTTAATTTCCAATTCTTTGCTACCACAAACAGGGCTGCTATGAATATTTTTGTACAAGTGATGTTTTTACTCTTTTTCATCATCTCTTCAGGGTATAGACTCAGTAGTAGTATTGCTGGATCAAAGGGTATGCACATTTTTGTTGCCCTTTGCGTGCAAGGGAACATTAACTCTTAAGAGGGAATATCTCACTCAGAATGAAATGGGAGTGACATTGTCTGGTACCATATAAAAGCAGCTTTCTACCTAAAGTGAAAAATTATAAGTAGGAAAATAACCTTTGCAAGAAAATACCTTTGACTTAGACCAGTCTGAAGGCAAAATAAGACCTTTTGGGATTTTCCTTAAATTTTTTTTTTCTGTTCTAATTAGAAGGAAAAAGTTGAAAAACTGGAAATGTCAGAATCCCTGTGTACAAAGTTGTTCTTTAATATATTAAAATATTTTAATTATTGTTTTGTTTTTAACCAGGTAAATTAACTGAAGTATTAACATAGGCATCTAATCATAACTTGATATCTTCAGGGGAATGTTCAGATTCTCAGAAAGGTAGCATAAGTGTAGTTTCTTGCTTCTCAGATTTTGAGAGCTAAATAGTTTACAGTTTTCTCTTGCCAAAGCTGTGCCTAAAAGGGCTCTCTGAGGCCCCAAATCCTGAAAAACTAAAACACTAATGATTTTTAAACTATAAAAGAAATACCAAGTAGGATAATACATATCAAAACTAGGATTTTGCTGCAGCTTATATCAGAAAAAGTCTTGGGGAAACAGTTCAAGAAGTTAACTCTCATAGTTGGGCAAGCATGAGTAGCTAGAGGCCAGGTTTTAATGAGAAATAGTTATTAGAGGAGAGCAAGTAGTCTCAATTAAAATAACTACTGCTTGTTTTTCTATTTTGTAAAAAAGTGGAACAAACACTGCTCATCTCAGCTGCATCTTCTCCAGGAACTGTATGTTCTCATTCTCTCTCTCTCTCTCTGTCTCTCCTCTCTCTCTTTTTTTTGTTTAGTTTTTGCAAGGCAATGGGGTTAAGTGGCTTGCCCAAGGCCACAGGGATAAGTTATTATTAAGTGTCTGAGGTCGAATTTGAACTCAGGTACTCCTGACTCCAAGGCCAGTACTCTATCCACTGCGCCACCTAGCTGCCCCAGCTGTATGTTCTCTTTAATAATAATAGTTGCTTTTTTTCCCCCTTAAGAAAAAATTAGGAAACAGAGAGAGAATATCTGATTGCAACTAAATTTTTGTTTCTTCATATGACTGCTGAAACAATACATTGAAAAACCATTTATCAAGTCCTGCTATGTTTATGATGTTCTGTGCTGAGAAGTCAGAAAATGATTCAAACCTGAGCTATTAATCTAGCAAGGCTATATTATTTTTACAATATTCAGAACTAGTTAAAGTTATATAATTCGCTTTACCTAGTTAAGTTAGTTATTAGTATAGTTAAGAATTTAGAATCAGTGTTGTATAAGGAATAGAGTCAGGACTATAAAAATCACATGTAAAAGCTTGAACTTGATATGTACTTAAAAACTAAAGTGATCCTATATGGGGGTTGGAAATCAGTCTATATGAACAGTCCAGCTTTCTTAAAGACCTTTGTCTTATGGTTCCATTGGTCTTTCTAATAGCAGATCAGTTTGACTGGACCATAAAAATGATCCACTAAAATTAAGTTATTTATGATACATTTGAAAAGGATTGTGAATGGTGAAAGGATGTGAATATGTGAGGAGAGGAAGCATATTCCAGAGAAGATTAGGGAGGCAGAAGAGAGAGTATTACATTCTAGAAACAGAAAACAATAATTGATCCGAAACATAGAGTATATTACTATGAAATGGACCTACAAAGGTATTGTAAGGAGCTTTAAATGCCAAATTGAAGAATTTTATCTTGGGGTAGTAAAGAGATACTGAATATTCTTGAGCTAAGTCAGATCTGTTCTCCAAAGCACATTTAGAAGATAATTTAATCTCTCTTTGGGGGAATGATTAGAGAAAAATAGAACAGTAGAACCTTGGTTTACAAATTTAATTCACTGGAGAAAGCAGTTTCAGTTTGATGAAGTCTTAAGTCAAACTGCAAAGGACTTTGGAAAGAGTGAATATAGAAGTGGAAGCACAGATTGTAGATGACTTTTTCAAGAAGTTTACTTCTAAAGGGAGAAAAGATAAGAATATGATAGCTAATGAGGATAGTCAGATCAAGTGAGGATTTTTAAGAATGGGGAAGATATAAACATATTTTTAGACAGAAAGAAAGCAGCAAATAGATACTGAAAATCTAATTAGAACCAGACACTTCTTAAACTGCTCATGTAGATACATATCATTTTCCAGAATGGCTTGACTTCTCTATCATGGGTAAGATCTTTAGATTTGAATACTCCTTGATGATAGATATTACTCTGATCATATTAGATTGGTTTTTTTAGGAAATAGGATAAGAAATGTTCATATTAATAACTAAAAATAGAAAATGTACTTTTAGCTTCAAGTATGTAAAACACAACCCTCCTTAGCTAAAGGATCAAGTAAAGCACAATTGTTTTATAATCTATTCATTTTCATACCCTCTAAGTATACTCCGTCCAACTATATCAAACTTAACCTCATGAGCTAAAGTATCAGCTAAAGCATCATCACTTTCATGATCAATCTATATCCATGCTCTCTCTCTAAGTATGTTTCTTTTAACTATCCTAAGAGAAATACAATTCTCAAGAATCACAAATATTTTCTTGTAGGGTTGTATTCAGTTTCATATTATTGACTAGCATTTTTTCCCTTTTCCATTTACTTTTTTATGCATCTCTTGAGTTTTGTTTTTTGAAGATCAAATCATCTCTTCAGTTCTGGTCTTTTTATCAGAAAATTTTGAAATTCATCTATTTCTTTGAAAGTCCATCTTTTCCTTTTAAAAAATATGCTGAATTTTGTAGGGCAGTTGTTTTTTGGTTGTAATCCAAGCTCCTTTCCTCTGGAATATTATTTTCCAGACCCTCCTATTCTTCAATTTTGAAGCTGATAAATCCTTCATAATGCTGACTTGGAATCTATGGTTCCTTGGTATTTAAATTTCTTCATTTTGGCTGCTTACAGTATTTGTCTTTAGCTTATTCTAAAGTTTAGCTGCAATATTACTTGGAGTTTTTATTCTGAAATCTCTTTCTGGAGGTGATGGGCCGATTCTTTCAAGGACTATTTTGTTTTCTTGTTACAGTATATTAGGGCAGTTTTCCATGATCATTTTCTGAAAGCTATTTTCCAGGCCCTTTTTTTGATCGAGTCTTTCAGGTAAACAAATAATTCTTCTTTGGTGTCTCACAGAGTCATTCATTTTCATTTTTCCAATTCCAATGTTTAAGATTTTATTTATTTCCCTTAGCATGTGTTTCCTTTTCTAGTTGATTCATTTTGCTTTTTTTTTTTAATAGTTGAATTCTTTATTAACATATACACATTTATATGTCTTCTGGCTTGTTGAAGCAGTAGGTTAGACAACACTTGCCATAGTAATGTCTGTCAAAATGGCTAGCCATAAAGACTCCAGCACCACATTCATCAGAAGGGCACTCCCCTGGAAGGCAGCTAATCTTGTCATTCTCATCAACCTTATAGTACTTCAGAACAACAAGTTTAACCTTCTTTCTCTTATGTTTGTTCTTTTTGGGAGTGGTGTAAGACTTCTTCTTTCTCTTCTTGGCACCACCCCGAAGCCTCAGAACAAGATGAAGGGTAGACTCCTGAATGTTGTAGCCAGACAAAGTATGTCCATCTTCCAGTTGCTTGCCAGCAACAATCAGTCTTTGTTGATCAGGGGTAATACCTTCCCTATCTTGTATCTTGGCCTTGACATTTTTTTTTTAAAGTGAGTAGAGGATGATTTACTCTATATTCAGACTCCATAGTTTTTCTCTGGATATGGATGGCATTTTCTTTTTTTTTTTAATTTTTAAACATTTTATTTGTTTTCCAATTATATACAATAGTAATATGTACCCATCATTTTTTGCAAGACTCTGAATTCTGCAGTTTTGCCCCCTTTCTCCCTCCCCCCCCTGAAAGCTGACAGTCTCTATATTATTTCCATGTCGTACATTGATGTAAATTGAATTACATTGATGTAAATTGAATGTTATAAGAGTAAACATAAGAATAAACATAATCCCCCCCCCCCCAAGAAGATGGGAAACCTCGAGAATAGAGAGGGAGAAAAAAAAATTGTACTTCAGTCTGTGTTCAGGTTCCAATGGCTCTGTCTCTGGGGTGAGTTGCTTTCTTTACTATAAGTCCACCAGAGAAGTTGCTTCAATATTTTTCCCCTCACTTGCTATTACTAACTGTACCTCCACTCTATTTCTTCCCACTCTCATTTATTCTATTCTCTCTCTCCTTTCATCCTGGCCCTGTCCAAAATTGTGTTGCAGCTGAGTGCCCCCTCCCTTGATCTTCCTTCTCTTCTATCACCTATTTGCCCCTTCCCTCCCCCATTACCCCTCATCCTGTCCCTTTCCTCTCATCCTTCTCTAGGGCAAGACAGATTTCCTCACCCCATTAAGTGTGTATGTCATTTCCTCCCTGAGCCATTTCTGATGAGAATGAAGGCTCACACATTCTCCCTTGCTTTCCCCCTCCACTCCACTGAAAAAAAGCTTTTTTTTTTGACTCTCATGTGAACTCTCTCAGCTTCATCATCTCCTTTCCCTTCTTCCCAGTACTTTCTCCCATCACCCATTGACTCCATCCCTTTACCACATCATGCCATTAAATTCTGCTCCTTCCTATGTCTTGTCTATATATGCTCCTTCTAACAGTTCTTAATAAATGAGAAAGTTCATATGAGTTATCAATATCTTCTTCCCGTGCAGGAATACAAACAGTTCAGCATCATCAAGTTCCTCATAGTTAGTCCCTCTCTTCCACTATCTCTATGGTTCACCAGAGGCCTGTACTTGGAGATCAAACTTTTTGTTCAGCTCTGGTTGTCTCTTTAGGAAAGTTTGAAAGTGCCCTGTTTCATTGAAAATCCATCTTTTCCCCCGAAAGAGGATGTTCAGTTTTGCTGGGTAGTTGATTCTTGGTTGTAAACGAAGATCTTTTGCCTTCTGGAATATCATATTCCAATCCCTATGAGCCCTTAATGTAGATGTTGCCAGATCCTGTGTAATCCTGCCTATGGAGCCTCGATAGTTGAATTGTCTGTTTCTGGCAGCTTTTAGAATTTTTCTCTTTGATTTGAGAGTTTTGGAATTTGGCTATAATATTCCTGGAAGTTTTTCTTTTGTGATCCCTTTCAGGGGGTGACCAGTGAATTCTCTCAATTTCTATTTTACCCTCAGCTTCTAGGATCTCAAGGACAATTTTGCTATATTATTTCTTGAAAAAATAAGTCTAGGCTCTTCTCCTGGCTGTGGTTTTCAGATAGTCCAATAATTTTCAAATTATTTCTTCTGGATCTGTTTTCAAGGTCAGTTGTTTTTCCAATGAGATATTTCACATTTTCTTCTAATTTTTGGCTTTTTTAGAAGAGGTTTTATTTCTTCCTGATTTCTTGCAAAGTCATCAGCTTCCTTTAGTTCCATTTTGCATTTGAAGGGGTTATTTTCTTCAGAGAGCTTTTTTATCTCCTTTTCCAGCTGGCCAATTCTACTTTTTAAGGCATTCTTCTCCTCATTTGCTTTTTGTTTTGCTTTTTCCATTAGGCCTAAACTGGTTTTTAACATATTATTTTCTTCAGTATTTTTTGGTATTTCTTTCACCAAGCTTTTGATTTGGTTTTCATGATTTTTCTGCATTGCTCTCATTTCTCCTCCCAATTTTTCCTCCACCTCCATTAATTGCTTTTCAAAGTCTTTTTTGAGCTCATCCAGTCTGAGCCCATTTTCTATTTCTCTTGGAGGTTTTGTATACAGAAGCCTTGATTTTGTCATCATCTGAGTATGTGTTTTGATCTTCCATAGGACTGAAGTAATTCTCTATGGTCAGATCCTTCTTTTTCTGTTGTTTACTCATTTCCTCAGGCCATGGCTAATTTAGAGCACTTCCATGGCTTTGGGGTTTTTTGGGGGGGGGGCACTGCACCTCCAAGGTCTTATGCTCTCCAGCCTGTGCTTTGATATGTAGATGACTGCAGCACTGCCCTCTGCCCTGGGGCTATAAGGCAGGATCCATCTATCTTAGTATGGAAACCCAAACTGCAATATGTGAGTGTAGGCAAACAGCACAGTCCTACCCCAGGGAGAGCAGAGAAATCTCTGCAGACTTCCCTTACTGTTTCTGGGGGTGCAGGCCGCTTTCTCCAGATTCTCTCTGTAGGTTCTGTGGCAGGTGCTCCTCAGTCAGCACTCACCCACATGCAGCAGAGTTCTCTCACCACCCCTTCAGGCTGTTGTGAGTGACCTCTGGGCTGGGCTGCTCTGCACTTTGCTGAACTGAGCTGAGCTGGGCTGGGCAGCAGCTTTTTTTCCAACCACAGGTCCTGGTGAAGCACACCTTTCCCATAGAGTTTCTAAGTTATCTTGGAGTGGGGAAAATGTATCACTCAGTCATTCTGTGGGTTCTGCCCCTCTAAATTTTGGCTAGAGCCCTCATTTGTTTGTTTTTGGGGGGTTTGGAGGGGGTCGGAGTTGTTGGGGAATGCTGCCTTCATGCCCCCGATTCATTTTACTTTTTAAAGGAGTTGATTTTTTTCAGTTAATTTTTCATGCTTCTTCATGGCTCTCATTTCTTTTCTCCATCTTTCCTAGTCATCTTTTCTTTGGTTTTTAAATTCCTTTTTGAGCTTTTGGACTTGAGGCCAGTTCATAAACTGCTTTGAGGCTTCATTTTGTCACTACTTTCCTTTTCTGAGATGGCATCTTTATTGTCTCTAGCACAGTAGTAACTTTTTATGGTTACTGATTTTTCCAGTTTTTGCTCATTTTGCATTTTGTTAGTTGGGTATAGGAAATATAATCCCAAGCATTTTGTGCTGGGACTGGGATGTTTCCTGTGCAGTGGTTTGTTTCCAGCATTGGGGTGCCCAACCCAGTCTTGTCTGTTGCACCAGCTGCGGTTGGGACCCTCATGTTGGCTTGCTGCCCTGCTGCCCTGCTGACTTTCTGAGCCTTGACCTGAAGGCTAAGAGCCTCCCACTGGCTTTCCAGCCCTCCTGCCTACACTGGGCTGTACTTCCCATTTACCCAAAAGAAACAGATCTTAACTGAAGTTCCTGTAGGATATCTTGAGTTGAGAATTTGTTTCACTCTTTTTGTGTGTGTGCAGGATCTCTGGCTTTAAGTTCTGTTTGAAAAAGCTTCATTTAAAACTGCTTTGGGAAAAGCTCTCCAGGAGCTTCTTATCTGTGCCACCATGGGTATGCCCCAGACATTCCCACTATATCCTTTCTATAACATTTTTTGTGATATAAAAATTAGCTTGTAATCTAAGTTTCTCTTCATTTAGGGAAACTTAGTTACAGATTTCTCAAAAATTTCATCATGAGGTAGTATCTTATATAAATTGTTTCTCCATAAAGAGCCCCAAACACAGAGAAACTTCAGTATGGTTCATTTTGTGAAATATTAACCATGACCGTGGTTTTGTTTTTGGGATAAAGAAACTTATTGAATTTCTCAATTCAACAATCACCTAACTTAAGGTCAAATATTCATTTTGGGCCTTACTGTTTTATCATACCTCCCTGGCTAAGCAAATCTCCCTAAGACTCCACTTTCTCAAAGGGAGATGGAGCTGAGTAATACTGTGATGAGAAAGTTTGAAACTCCTTTCTATCATGTTTTTTTGTTCAATGAGATCAGCAACAACTGTGCCGGCAAGATAAGGATGAATGTTTTTGTAACTTTTGTAGCAATATCAAAATAATATGCACTCCCCTAGGACTCTATATAATGAAAATTTTAAATGTTTACAAATTTATTTGCTCCCCCCTGCAAAAAAAGAAAGGGAATAAAGGGTGCTAAAGAATTCAGGTAATTTTATAGACCAATTAGAAATGCTAATTTATTTGCTCATATTATAAATAATGTTGATTTTTGTCCATTGCCCAATAAATTTATGTTTTTGACTCTGTGAAGTAAGAGGAAGACTTCCATCTTGTTATATTTTTGAAAAAAAAATATGGACAAGATTTGCAAGAGGATGAAAAGGTTGTGATCTATTGAAATTTTGAATTCTGACTAATTTGCTCAAAAAGAATTGAGCAAATTAAAGAAAAAGGAAAGACATGATAGTGAGTCAGAAAAATTGTCTTGGAGGAACATTGCTATATGTAGTAGGAAAAGAAAAGTTTCAGTAAGGAAGAAACAGAATTATATTTAGACTTCAACTGAGATACCTACAAAATTAAGCAAGTCTTGCATATGTAGCACCTTTAATTATATTCAAGGTAAAAAGCTAGTTTCATGTATCTCTTGGCTTCCATGAGCACTCAAGTAATATTTCTAATGAAAGACATGACAAAAAAGAGTCTAACTGAATCTCTCTCTACAGGATGTACAAGAGCCTCCTTAATTAATGTACTTTAATGTCTCCTGACTTTGTTACTAGATTCATTCTTTCAGCAGCTGTCTATTAATGTCTGCTCTATATGAAAACTTTTCACCTGAGATTAATTAAAAATGTCATTATATTAAAAAGTGGGACCAGAAATTGATGGATTCTTTCCTTCTGGCATTCATGTTATGCATGATATAATTGTATTCCTTTTCATTTCAAATTATTTTCAAACATTAGAATGGAGGCTTCTTGAGAGAAGGAATTGATTTGTTCTTCTTAACATTCTTTACACACAGCAGGAACTTAACAGATATGGAAATATTTTAACTTTACTGAAGATAATCTTTTTTTTTTTGTCCATGACAACATATAAGTTTCTTGATGACAGGAGCTATTTCATTTTGTATTTGTATCATGAGCAGCTGATGAGTGCTTGCACACAATAGGTGTTTAATAATTGTCATTAGATTGATTATTTGATTATCCTGAGTTTTGTTAGGTTAGTAGAGTCATAAGACAAAGTTGAAATATAAGGCTATACTAAATGACATTATCCCTTCTTTGAAATCCCTTTCAAAAGAATAGCGTTACATGTATATCTTTTACATTTAACATCTAGTTTTAGGAACTGTATTCCTTTCAGTACTCAAGTTAATATCTTATCCCCACTATGCATACCTTATTTTTAATATTATTTTATTTTCCCCCAATTGTCAAGACAATTTTTAGCATTCATTTTTACAAGATTTCCAATTTTTTTCTAAATCCCTCCCTCCCCACCTCTCTTCCTAAGATGATAGGCAATTTCATATAGTTTATACATATTGATGTTTGTACTTTGTTCTCAAAGACGACTATGACATCAGAGAGGTGATGCCATGAGAATCACATGAATTGGATTTGGATGAGGGGGTGCTGTTCTGAGTTACCAACTTCACTTTCTCCTCCAGAGTCACCTGGTGTCCATGGCCAAGTATGAATCAGGATGACTGGAGATGGCATTGGATGTGAGGCATTCAGAGTTGGGTGACTTACCCAAGGCCATACAGCTAGTAAGTGTCAGTTATCCGAGGCTGAGTTGGAACTCCTGTTTTGACTCCAAGGCCAGTGCTCTCTCCACTGTGCCACCTAGTTGCCCCTTATACAATTACTAGTATGTAAAACATATTTCCATGTTAGTCACAGTTGTGAAAGAAATATCAAATGGGGGGAAAATTTAATAAAGAATGTGAAAAAAGTATGCATTGATATGCATTCAGAGTACCTAAGTTCTTTATTTGGATGTGAATAGCATTTTCCTTGATGAGTTCTTTGTATTTGTCTTGGAACATTGTGTTTCTGAGAAGAGCTGTCATTCATAGTTGATCATCACACAGAGTTGCTGATACTGGGTACATTGTTTTCTTGGTTCTGCTCATTTCACTTTGCATCAGTTTGTACAGGTCTTTACAGATTTTTCTTAAATCTTCCTGTTCATCATTTTTATTGCACATTAGTGTTCATTACATTCATATGCTACAACTTGTTTGGCCATTTCCCAATTGAAAACTGCTATAAATATTTTTGCACATGAAAATTTTTTTTCCCTTTTTTATGATCCCTTTGGGGTACAAAGCTAATAGGGGTATTGCAAGATCAAATGGTATGCATAATTGAGTTTTCCTTAGGTCACAGTTCCAAATTGTTCTCTGTAATGGTTTTATTAGTTCATAACCCTGCCAATACTAGTTTCCTAATTTTCTCGCATCCTCTCCAATATTTATCATTTTTATTTTTTTGCCATTTTAGTCAACCTGATAGGTGTGAGATGGTTCCTCAGGATTGTTTAAATTTCCATTTCTCTATTTAAAGGTGATTTGGGGGGGCAGCTAGGTGGCACAGTGGATAGAGCACCGGCCCTGGAGTCAGTAGTACCTGAGTTCAAATGCGGCCTCAGACACTTAGTACTTACCCAGTTGTGTGGCCTTGGGCAAGCCACTTAACCCCATTGCCTTGCAAAAACCTAAAAAAATAAAAAATAAAGGTGTACTTAATGTCTTTAGATAGCTTTGATTTCTTTATCTGAACACTGCCTGCTCATATCCTTCCACTATTTCTCAGCTGGGAAATGACTTGTCTTATAATACATTAGACTAATTTTTCTTTTTCTTTGAGAAATGAGACCTTTATTAGAGACACTTCCTATAGACTGTTTCCCAGCTTTCTGCTTTCCTTCTAATATTGGTTACATTGGTGTTGTTTGTATAAAAACTTTTTAATTAAATAATAATTTAATCAAAATTATTAATTTTACAATTCACAATGCTCTCCATCTCTTGGTTTGCTTATGAATTCTTCCCTTCTCTATAGATCTGAGAGGTAGACTATTTCTTGCTCTTGTAATTTGCTTATGTGTCACCCTATGCATGTTGATATTATCTTGGTATATAGTTTGTGAAGTTGGTCTATAACCTAGTTTGCACCCTGCTGTTTTCTAGTTTTCCCTGCAGTTTTTGTCAGATAGTGAGTTCTTTTTATTTGGGGGGGGGGGCCAAGACAATGGGGTTAAGTGGTTTGTCCAAGGCCACACAGCTAGGTATTTATTAGGTGTTTGAGGCCGGATTTGAACTCAGGTATTCCTGACTCCAGGGCTGGTGCTCTATCCGTTGTGCCACCTAGCCACCCCAGATAGTGAGTTCTTATCCCAAAGGCTAGGGTCTTTGAGTTTATACATTTTTTTTGTTTTTTAAGCTTTCTTGTGATAATGAAAGTCAAATTGCATTAATTTTATAATTTTATATTTTTCAGATTATTGTTCAGTAGTAATTCTTATGGACCAGTCCAATGCCAAGTTAACCTGTATGCTTTTTAGTGTAAATCTTGACACACTTCCAGTGATCTACAAAATTGGAGACATTGTTCGTTTTCACAGATTGAAGGTACAATTTTTATTTCATGATGCATAATATCAATTATAGATCTGTATCTATTGTTTGCCAAATCCAATAAATGCTAATTATATTATTAAGTGTATACCTAAAACTAGAATAAACAATGTAGATAAAATATTAAAGAAATAAAATCATTTAGTCAACAAGTATTGCTGCAGTGGGCCACAGACTATGCTAGATGCTGAGGATAAAGTAAAAGAATGAAGTAATTCCTATTCATAACCTAGATTCTAATGAAGGAAATTAATACATATATATATATGTTATGATTTTATATATACTATATCTTTAACTACATAACTTACAGATGAATATATTCAGTAACTCAGTGCTGGATCAATAGTTACCATTATAATTCACCCTGAATGTCCTCAGCTTATTTTCAATATGCCAACATGTCTAAATACGAATTCATTATTTTCCTCCTCTGAAATTCATCAAACTGATCAAAACATTTTGAAATCCCACTTTTCTTTTAATTTTTAGTTTTGGTTTTCCTTTAATTTCTTGGGGTGTTAAGAAATTAGGGAGGAATTAATGTATTTTCTTGTCACAATGATAATTCTAATTGAGGTCAAATAACATGAACTTAAAATGTACCCATTCAACATGATTATGAGGCATCCTCCAGTTGCATTCAGCTCATGAGTAGGAACAGAAGAGGCAGATGGTGGGAGTAATCTAAAACTAAAGTTTTGCAGGTGACAAACAGTGATACGGCAAAAGGATAAGTAATTCAAGAGCTGAAGAAGGTATGGAGTTGAAATGAAAGTTATAGACATTAAACCTATTAGGTTAAGATTGGACATAGTAGAAAGTGAAATTAAAACAACATAGATTGAGAAGATATTGAGGGATGAGAGGTTAGAGGTCTCAGTGAAGATGAACAGGTATAGGAGGCTTGAGAGATAGGTCGAGAATTATAGGAAAGTCAAATAGGGAACACTTATGGATATTGATGACTTAGCATGTGACTGTCTCTCTGTATACCTAAGGTGAGAGTGAAAGAATAGGTCATAGCACTTGAGGTTAAGAAAATGGGAGTTTAGAAAGCTTGAGGAAATGTCTACTTGAATATTAATATGTCCTCATACTTTAAGTCCTCTTAACTCCTGCCTTGTTAAGAGCAAGAGTTGGGGAGAAGATGATGCTAAACCAGATGCTGAACTCCTTGAAAAGGAGATGGAAAATTTTCATTTCTCCCAAAGAATTCACAACACAATAATTATTTTCCTTCATAAAACTTTCTTCAAGGTCTGTTAAAAAAGTTTAAAAAATATAAATGATAAATGTAATTTTAAGTAAAACTGGACCATGGATGTAGAATAGAAGTACTCAGTGTTCTTTGAGATCTGGAATGTAATATGTCATTCCTGATTGAGATAATCATTGAGCTGTTAACAATGAATTTGGGACATTGAAGGATGATTTTCAGTTGTCAGTAGAGATAAGGAGAAAAGGCATTCCAGGTTGAAATGGGGTATGAAAACTAAAGCCCATAACTAAGAGGTAGAGGACATTTCTGGAATATAGCAAGTAGTCTAGATAGATAATGTAAGTCTCTTTAGAACATGTAATAAGGCAGTGAAGGTGAGTAATTAAAGGTAAGACTGAAAATGTAGATTGTAATATATTGCAAAAGACTTTGAATGCCTAAGGAGTTTATCCTGTAATTTTGTTAAAGGAACTCAAGAGAATTTTGAGCAGAAGGATAGTGTTTTGCATTATAGAGAAAAGAAATTTTAGGTGGTAAGACCAGGTAAAAAACACATAGTAATGATTGACATAGTATGTCAATCAGAATAGAAATAGTTAAATAATCATTTATTTAAAAATAAAGAATAATCGTAAGATTTGCAGCTAAAATAATTTTAATTATTTTTGGTCCTTCCCCCTCATTTTATTTATTAAAAAGTATGTATAGAAAAGCTGAGTTATTTTCTAAAATTAAGTAGCAGGAAATAAGTATAGAGGAAAAAGTTACTAATGATCTCTTAATTTCCAAATCCAGTGACCTTTTCTAAACTTTCATCCTTTTTGGCATCTCTAGAATTTGATGCACTGCCTACCACTTCTCATGCTGAGTTAATTTTTTCCCCCCTGGTTTTGGGTTTTTTGTTTTTTGTTTTTGGCAAAGCAACACCGTTAAGTGACTTGCCCAAAGGTCACACAGGTAATTATTAAGTTTCTGTGGTCACATTTGAACTCAGGTCCTCCTGATTCCAGAACTGGTTATTCTATCCACTGTACCACCTAGCTACTCCCCCTCTGATTTTTCATGGTACCATTCTCTTTTAATTTTTCTACCTTGCTGAACTTTTTTCCCCGGTTTCTTTTGCTGTTTCATCTACCATTTTGTAGCTCTTACACCCACAAAGCTCTGTTCTGTTCTGTTCTCTGTTCTCTATACTTTTTTCTACTTCTCTCAGTAAACTCTTTGCTTCTTATTAAAGTTCCAGATGAGTCCTTTTTAAATTAGGTCCAGTAAATTAGATCCCAATGAGACACACTCATCTGTCTCATGTGACATTCTATAAAGTAGGAAGGAAATGGATACTGAATGATTAGGAAGGTACCTCTTAGAGAATGTAGTATCCTAGAATCCTCACAAAAAGAGCATAAAATGGCAGTAGACTGAGAAAAAAACAAACTAAATTCTGATTTTCCTTGTGACAAATGGACAGTAAATGACATTTCTTTTAGCCATCCCTAAAGTCTTTTCCATTTCTCTTTTTACCCCTTTGCTTTTTGAAAAGATTAGAATTGTCCTGGTTTTTAAGGTTTTTGGCAAAATATTGGCACAAAAATTAATAATTATTGTTTCTAACAATCTTGAAATAATTGGCATTTACATTGTGTTTTAAGTCAGTCAACAGTCAACTGACAATATCTTCATTTAATAATAAAAAAAATTGGTTGGGGAGGCTAAATTAGTTAACTCTAAGCAGAATCAGATAAAGAACCAAATTCTGTTTCGTTCCATTACTCTTTAAAGCGGTATTCTACAAACTTGGCCACATGAAGTTTACTTTTTTGTCCTAGACATTCCTTTTTATTTTTATTTTTTCTGTTTTTCTGTTGCAATTTTGAAGGGTGTAGTTGTGTGATAAACAGTGCCTATCTCTTGGGGCGGCTAGGTGGCGTAGTGGATAAAGCACTGGCCTTGGAGTCAGGAGTACCTGGGTTCAAATCCGGTCTCAGACACTTAATAATTACCTAGCTGTGCGGCCTTGGGCAAGCCACTTAACCCTGTTTGCCTTGCAAAAAAAAAAAAAAACTAAAAAAAAATAGTGCCTATCTCAATAATTTTTTTCTTTTGATTCAAAGGCAGGTTAGGAGATATGCTGTGGAATAAGCTCACTAATTAGCAATTTACTGAAACTTATATTTTTGAATTTATTTATTTATTTTATAATTGACTTGTCCCTCACCTGGTTAAAACAAAGAAAATATTTTCTCCCATGGTGTAGCTTCCTTCTTTTAGTCTCTCAGTCTTAAATCATGCACTTAAAGGCAAAGGCTAAATCACTGCTAATGCCTGTGTTTATAATTTATTAGCTATTTCAAGTAATATAGAAATACCCAAGGACATTCAAACATATTAAAGGATGTAAAACTCACTGCTTTCGCTCCTCCTTTAGTCATCTCTCAGTGATCTTAGAGAATTGGGATTTTAAAAGGATGGTTGAGGCTGCTAAAGAAAAAATTAAAGATTTAACTCCAGGTAGAAATTTTCCTAGGATAGCTAAATGGCTCAGGGGATAGAGTTTTGGACCTGGAGTCAGGAATACCTGAATTCAAATCAGGCCTCAGATATTTACTGTGTGATTGTGGACAAGTCACTTAACCTCTGTTTGCCTTAATCCACTGAAGAAGGAAATAGCAAACCACTTCAAGAAGTGATTTTTTTTCTATTATATTAACTATCAGTTATTAAATTAAGATTAAGGCTTTTTCTTTTTCTTTCCTCTTTCAGAGACCAGCCTGGGTAGTACATTCTATTAATCTCTGAAGGGCATAGCTGACAGATGAGATTGTCCAAATCCTCTGTGAACCTATTCCTCCATCCTAGGTGACCTTACTTCTCTTTACAGTGTAAACAATTTAATCTAGGTGAATTCCAACCCTAAAGCATTAAGTCTATGTCCCTGCACCTCTCCATTGGAATGTAGGGTTAACCAGCTCTTAAAAGAGAAAAGGAACAGAATGGTCTAGGTAGATATGGATTCCTTTGTTCAGACTACTGCAAGCAGCTGTCTCATTATAAAGCAAGTTTCTCAGAAGGAAGAACTGATGACTTTTAGCCTTCATCTTCCTTAATTGATGTTTGTTCTTTCTTTTTTTATTTATTTAAGACAATGAAGTGACTTGCTCAAGGTCACACAACCAGGCAATTATTAAGTGTCTGAGGCCAGATTTAAACTCAGGTCTTCCTGACTACAGGGCCAGTGCCACCTAGCTGCCCCTGTCCTTCATTCTTGAAGTAGACCTTTACATCAGGGAGCTGATACCATGTCCAGCAAATGAATTTGGATTTGAGTGAGAGGTGCTGTGCAGTCACCAATTTCACTTTTTCTTCCATAGTTATCTGGGTCCAGCGATCAGATATGGATCAAGATGACTAGAGATGGCCCACAGTTTGACAGAGGAAACACCCATTCAAACATTAAGTCATTAATAGGCCTACTGTCTTATTAATTGTTTATCAATCCAGTTTGATTTCTCCTGTCATGTCATTAATCTCTTTAAAAAAATATTCAAGGAATTCAGTGTCTCCATTTGGTGTCTTTGGTTACTGAGAGAAATCATTATCAATTTAATGATTATCAGCTAACCTAATTAATAAGTTGATTATTAATTACTATGAAACTGACTTTCGGGTTTTCTTTTCATCTCACCCTCCAGTATCTTTGCTAACAAAACACCATGAACAAATATTGTCCACTAGGTCATGAAGAGTCAAAAGGACTAAACAGTTGAACAATAAAAAAGTAATTTTTTTCCAACACTGTTCTCAACAAAAGCAAAGAGAAGAAAAGGACCATTGTCTAGACTTGAGTATCATCAATTGCTACAATTCCTAGATCAATCAATTTTCATTTCCGTTAAGTCTTCTCTTGTCCTTCTCAAATAAACACTGGTATGTGTCTCACTATTGCTTTTCTATACTCCCTTATGTGGTAGCCTGAAACTTCAAGCCATTGGAGCTCCAAAACAAACACCCTTTCTAAACACCTTTTAATAGTTCAGCCCAAGCATTCTTCTCTGTCATTCTGATAAGACCATTTGAAAGTCTGTGATCCTGTTGTAATTCCCTTACAGTGCATTCTTTTCAGGGGTAGCAAATTATCCTTATTGGGTATGGAAGGTGGAATTGATTTTGTGATATAATACTCTGTGATATAGTACTCTCAGAATTGATAAGCAACATGGTTTCAGAAAATCCTAGGAAGTCCTATATGAAGCTAAGTCAGAATGAATTAATGTGAGCAGGACCAGGAGAACATTGTACATAGTAAAAGCAATTGTATAAGGATGATCAACTGTGAAAAACTTAGCTATTGTAAACAAGACAGCAATCCAAGACATTTCTGAAGGTCTCATGAAAAATACTACTTACTTCCAGAGAGAGAACTAATGAACACAGAGAAGATTGAACCTTTTTAAAGCTTTTTGTTTTTTGTGGGGTTTTCTCTCTCTCTGGGTATGTGTGTGTATGTGTGTGTTTATTTTCACAGCATGTCTAATATGTAAATATGTTCTGCATGACTTTACATATGTAATTGACATCATAATTCTTGCCTCCTCAGGAATGTGAGGGGAAAAAGAGAATTTAGAAGTCAGTTTTTAAAAATGAATATTAATTTTTTTTTAATTTAATTAGGAAATATTGAAAAATGCAGTCAAGATAGAAGAAAGAAACCAGAAACTTCCCATGAGCTCTTCCCAGTTTCACTAAAAAACAAAATTAATCAAGTCTCTAAATAGATTTTGGAGCTACCAACTCCACAGGGGAGACAGTCAACTAATTTTCCAGCTTGAGATATCTTGGAAAGATTTCAGGGAAAGTCTGTCACTCTCAGGTGTAGTGGGATGGTGACCCAGCACAGGCAGGTATGGGGAAAGGGAAGGGAGGCTCTCAGCTAGCACAATCCCTGGGCACCAGGCCAACTATGAAAGCTGTCATGTTGTAATAATACTGAATTTGGAGATGGAAGTGATGCAGTATCAAATCTCACCCCCTCCCACCGCTAAGTGATGATGTTGAAGGAAGTTTCTCTTACAAGTGGAAAATAAAACTTCTATTACTTTTATTAGCTATTTCACAGGACTGTTGTGTCAATTCGATGTGTGTGTGTGTGTGTGTGTGTGTATGTGTGTGTGGTTTTTATTAATTGTATCCCCAGGTTTTCATAATCTTTCACTTGTTTAGGCCATCTAAAGAACCTGATCTCTAAAATCCTTACTGCATATATGATTTTCTGACCAACTAAGCTGTTTTTCCCCTTCTCCTTTCAGATACAGCAATATAAAAATGAAATTCAAGGTGTTACTACTGTTGGATTTTCATCGCTTACATTTGAGGGAACTTTGGGAACTCCAATAATTCCTAGAACTTCAAGCAAAATATATACCTTCTCATCAGATGACCAGAAAACAGTAGAAGCATTGCGTATTTGGGCAGCTAATCATATTTCCTCCTCTGGGACAATGATAAAATTGTCTGATATAAAACCAGTGCAATATTTTGATTTGACTTGTCAACTTGTAGGGAAAGCAGAAGTAGATGGATCTTCAGTTCTTTTAAAGGTAGGTTTCAAAAAATTTATAAATAGTTATGGTTATGATTGTTTTAAATTAGGTTCTTAATTTTCCAGAGCTCATTTTGTTTCTGGTGAAATATACTTGCTTACTATTTTTTTTTCACATTTTGACATTATTTAACTATGGGAACATTTTTTAAAAATTCAAGCTTTTAACTCATATAAATTTATAAAGAATAGAATGTTAAGCCCTAGCCATTGTAGCATTACTCTAGCATTTATTTATTCCTTTTGTGATTAAGTTTTTCATAATGATAGTGATAGGGACTAGACCCGTGATTTTACCTTCTTTGTTATTTCTCTGTGATTTATATTCTTATAGTTGTCCAGACTACAGATAGGTTAGCAAGTCACAAGACTAAGCATCTACTGTCAGAATTGAGACTTGAAGTTCTCTTATTCACTATCCCACATTACCTCTAGTCATTCAGTGAATGTATTTAAGTAATATAATCAGTCAGCAAATAGAAAAGATACTTTAATTGATAGTCTAAAATGATCATTTATTACCAAGTTTCATGATTTTATGAATTTTCAGAGATACTTCATGTCTCAGACTGACTTTTATAACAGTGATTGCTGGTGCTTTGTTGGTATTTTGATGCAATTCTCAGTTGTGTCTTTGACAGATGTTTTAACTAATAATCTCTGATTATGTTATATAATGATCCAAAGATCAAGCACTTTAGGATATCTGTCAGAATTACAAATGAATAATATGTGGCCTGGTTTTTATTTAAGGAAAATTTCCTTACTTTCATAATCTTGTACCTGGCTTTTAAATAACATCTTTATATTCTTGATATATTAATCAATGAAATGCTCTCCAGTAGTCTCTGTCCAAATGAAGGGAATAAATTCAAGAAATCATTTTGAAAGAAGTTTGTTAAATTTGTAAATGAATAAAACACTAGGAAAGAGGAGGCAGCATAATATAACAGAAAGGACATTGAATTTGGAGTCAGGGAGTCCAGGGTCAATCTTTGATTCTGCTCTCTACCACCTATGTGAACTTCATTTCTCTGGGCCTCAGTTTACTCATATGTAAGATGAAGGGATTAGACTAAATTATTTCAAAGGTACCCTACAGTCTAAATTGATGATTTGACAAGTTTTGAATAAGATATAGTTCCCCTAAAAGTACTTTACATTGTGGTATGAGGGAAGTGATTATAAAGCATGTGATTACAATATGTCCTCAGCAATAGATAATTGTAGACATCTACAAGGTGCAATGGATAGAGCCTTGGGCCTAGAAGACCTGATACTTCTGTGTAATCTTGGATAAGTCACCTAGCTCTTCTCTGCTTCATTTTGCTCAACTATAAAATGAAGATTCTAATAGCACCTAATAACTCCTACCTGTTTGGAGTATTAAATGAGAGAATATTTGTAAATCATTTAGCAAAATACCTGGCCCATAAATGGAGCTTAACAAAGGCATGATGGGGGGGCTGAGCCAAGATGGTAACAAGAATGGATCCTGTCCTAGGCGCTCTCTCATAAATCTTTGAAACTAAGGACTCTAACTAAATTTTTGAGAGGCAGAACCCACAGGGGACCCAGTGAGGCAGTTCTCCTACTCAAGGAAACCTGGAAAAGAGCGGAAAGGCTCTGCTGCCCTGTGTCGGAGGGGCGGCCCACCAGAGCGAAAGAACTTCAGCCTCCCGGAGGCAGTCCCAGGGCGCTGGGAGCCACAGCTCACAGCAGCGTGGGAGTTTCCTGACCTGCGCCCTGGGGAGCACCAAGTACAAATTGGGGGAACAGCCAGGGACATCTGCCAGAGCAAGCACTTGAAGTCCAGCCCTCAGGGCACACAGCAAGCTGCTTGGCCACTACATTCCAGATCCAAGAAACAGAAGCAGGTGGAGCCAGTAAGCAGGATCCCCCAGGGCATGAGCCCATTGAACCTAGGGGGGGAGTAGGGAGGGGAGTGAAGAGAGACTGCAGAGCTCTGTCCTCTGCCCCTGGAACAGGACTCTGGGGCTCTGAACACATTCAGATCCTGATCACAGTCCAGGCCCCCCCCATAGAACAGCAGGGCCACCCCCCCCCCCACCTGAGCCCCGTGGCAAGGGGGCGGGGAGCTTGTGGTCATTTACAGACCAGGAGGGAGGACAGAGCCTCACACACTGAGACTCTTGTGGGAGTGTCCCAAAAGCTCAGGAAGCACCCCAAAAACACACTTAGACTGGGAAAATGAGCAAGCAGAGAAACAAGAGAAACACCATTGAGAAATACATTATCTATGAACCCAAGAAGGATCAATATACTCAGTCTGAAGATGAGGAAGCACAAGCTCCTGCATCTAAAGACTCCAAGAAAAATAGAAATTGGGCTCAGGCTATGACAGAGCTCAAAAAAGACTTTGAAAATCAAATGAGGGAGTTAGAAGAAAAACTGGGAAAAGAAAGGAAAGAGATGCAGGAAAAACATGAAAATGAAGTCAGCAGCCTAGTCAAGGAAATCCAAAAAAATGCTGAAGAAAATAGCATGCTAAAAACCAGCTTAGGTCAAATGGATAAAACAGTTCAAAAAGTTGAGGAGAAGAATACTTTAAAAAAGCAAAATTGGCCAGATGGAAAAAAGAGATAAGAAAACTCTGAGGAAAACAAATTCTTCAGACAAAGAATAGAATTCAGAGAGATTGATGAATTTACCAGAAATCAGGAATCCATACTTCAAAACCGAAAAAAATGAAAAATTAGAAGAAAATGTGAAATATCTCATTGAAAAAACAACTGATATGAAAACAGATTTAGGAAAGATAATTTAAAAATTATTGGAATACCTGAAAGTCATGATCACCTTGACATCATTTTCAAAGAATTACTACAGGAAAATTGCCCTGATATTCTAGAAGCAGAGGGCAAAATAGAAATGGAGAGAATCCACCGATCCCCCTGAGAAAGAGATCCCAAAAAAACAACCCGTAGAAATATTATAGCCAAGTTCCAGAACTCCCAAGTCAAAGAGAAAATATTACAAGCAGCCAGAAGGACACAATTCAAATATCATGGAGATGCAGTCAGGATCACACAGGACTTAGCAGCAGCTACATTGGAAGCTCACAGGGCTTGGAATATAATATACCGGAAGGCAAAAGAGCTTAGAATGCAACTGAGAATCAACTACCCAGCAAAACTGAATGTCCTCTTCCAGGGAAAAAGATGGACTTTCAATGAACCAGGGGAATTTCAAATGTTCCTGTTGGAATGGCCAGAGCTGAACAGAAGGTTTGATCTTCAGATACAGGACTCAGGTGAAGCATAGAGATTGGAGGAGAAGGGGAAAATATGAGGGACTTGATGATGAACTGCATGTATTCCTGCATAGAAAAATTACACTGATAATACTCATATGAACCTTCTCAGTTAATAGAGCAGGTAGAGGGAGCTTTTATAGTTGAAGCACAGGAGAAAGCTGAATTCGAAGATAAAATATGGTGTAAAAATGGAGTCAATAAGAAAAAAAGGGAAATGGAATGGGAGAAAGAAAAAGGAGAGGGGGAATAGTCCAAGCTATTTCACATAATAAGATTTTTTTTATTACATTGAGCTATTGCAATGATATGGAAGGGGGGAGGCAAGGGGGAATGAGGGAACCTTTGCTCTTATCAGAGATGGCTAGGAGAGGAAACAGCAAATATACTCAATGGGGTATAGACAACTGGAGTAAGAAGGAGGGGGGAGCAGGGGGAAGGGGTGGGGATGTGAATAAAGGAGGAGAGGATGGACCATGGGGGACAGTGGTCAGATATAACACATTTTCTTTTTTTACTTCTTGCAAAGGGCTAGGATTGGATGGCCTGTCCGGGACCATAGGGTCAGGTGGATGCTGGGCCTAAGGGGTGGTATGGGGGCTCAGGGCCTCTTGGCCTCAGGGCCAGGGATCTGTCTGCTGCGCCACTCAGCTACGCTACAGCAGAGTCAGAGTGAAAGAAGAGAGAAAATAGAGTACATGGTACTGGAGAAATTTGAAAGGAAGGAGTTGCAATCAGCAGTGGCAACAGTGAAAAAATATGGAAGTAACTTTTGCCATGGACTTATCCTAAAGAATGTGACCCACTCATGACAGAGTTGTTGGTGTTGGAACAAAGACTCAAGCATATTTTTTATTATTGTTATTATTTTGTGGGAGAGTGCAGGGCAAATGGGGCTGGGTGGCCCACCTGGGGCCATATAGCAGGGTGATTGTTGGGTGTCTGAGGCTGGATTTGGACCCAGGTGCTTCTGGCTCAAGGGCCAATGCTCTGTCTGCCACCTAGCCACCCCTACTATTATTACTATTTTATTTTATTTTGGGGTTTTTCCCTTTTTTTTGGTTTTTGCAGGGCAGTGGGATTTGGGTGTCTTGCATGGCAAACGGTTGGGTGATTGTTGGGTGTACGGGACCAGATGTGGGCTTGGGTTCTCATGACTCCAGGGCTGGTGTTCTGTCCACTGCGCCACCTGGCCATACCTACAATTATTACTATTATTTTTTTTAATTTTAATTTTTTTCTCTCCCTTTTACTTTATCGCTCAAGTGAGTCTATTTTTGGGGGGAGGGGGTATTTTACTCTTAAACAAGAATATTTTATTAATGTATAAAAATGAGAATAAATAAATATTAAATATTAATAAAGAAATTAAAAAAAGGCTTGATGTCTTTCCTCCTCACCCTTAAGGACAGTTTTTATGATCTCTCTCCATTCCCCCATTTTGCTTCTTTATTAATCCTATCCATTGCTCTTAATTCTGTCCTCAATAACCAGCTCAGAGTACCGAAGCTTGACTCTGTCTTTGTCCCTTACTTGTAACAAGTCTTTAACTTCCCTAGACCTTGATTTCCTCATATAAAATGAAGGATTTAGACTAGCTGACCTCCAAGACCCCTTCTAGCTTTTTAATCTGTTATCTGATATTCTTTCTGTCTCTCTCTCTCTCTCTCTCTCTCTCTCTCTCTCTCTCTCTCACACACACACACACACACACACACACACACACACACACACACACACAGCAAGATCACTGGTTATCTTTCTCTGAATGCATACATATATATATGTATGAGTACATGTATGTAAAATAGTGTGGAAATAAGGATAGTAATGAAATAGTCTTTGCCTACAAAGAGTTGTCATTCTTACTGGGGAGAAGAGGGGAGGGCAAAACACTTTCTTCAGCACCTCCCCTCCACAAATTATAGGAAGTTCTCCAGTACTTCTTTTGTTTTTTTTTCTTTTTCAATTAAACAATAACATTTATTTCCCATCCTACCTCTATTTGAAAAAAACAAAGGGGAAAGAAAAAACGAAACTTGGAATAATTGTATATAGTCAAGCAAAACAAATAACATGTCCAAAAATATATGTGTTATAATGTGTCTTGACATCACTTCTCTGCCAGGAGATGATAAGATACCCCATCAATAGTCCTCTGGAATTCTGCTTGGTTATTTCATTGATTATTAATTTTGACCCAACATTCTAGAAACCCAACTATCTAAAATAATCTTACTATAGCACATACTTAACCATTTAACTCACCTGTTCAAAATCCAGCTTTTCATTTTAACTCCTTCACTATCTTGTCCTAATCTAATTTACCAGTCATATTATATATACTTCTTCATTCTTTTTTTTTTAATTTTTTTTTTTTGCAAGGCAAATGGGGTTAAATGGCTTGCCCAGGGCCACACAGCTAAGTAATTATTAAGTGTCTGAGGTCAGATTTGAACTCAGGTACTCTTGACTTAAGGGCTGGTGCTCTATCCACTGCGCCACCTAGCCACTCCCATTCTTTCTTAATTTCAAATTCCCTGGACTGCTAGCTACTACACAAACTACCTCCTATATCTGCTGCTTTTCACAAGCTATCCCCCCATGCTTGGATTGCATTTATTCTTTCCCCCATCCCTTAAAATTCTTAGCTTCTTTGTAACTCACTATAGTGCTATCTTTTTGAAAAGGAAATTTATTCTTGATCTCCCCAGGTATTAGTTTTTTTTTTCCATTCTCAAATCATCTGATATTTATCAAATATATATTGTATCCCTTCAATAAAATGTAAATTCCTTGTGAACGAAGATTTCTTCATTTTTGACTTTTTATCAAGGGACTAACACAGTGCCTAGAACATTGTTTATGCTTACTAAATGCTTGTAGAATTCTGTCATGATGAATCCCTATTTATTTAATAATCCCTATGCCTCCTACCCCCCCCCCCCCCCAGCCAGTGTCCACCTTAGGCAATTCAGAGTTTTATTTTAGAAAGTTCTAATCAACCACATATCATAGAATCATAAAATATCTTTTTTTTAACTTAAACATTTGTATAAAATTTTCACTGAATTTTGATTTCCCTATGCTGTAGGTGTGGGATGGTACAAAACCTCCATTTCCATCATGGAAGGTCTTATTTGAAGAGGGCACTCTTGAAGGGGATGCTGGTCATATTAATCAGTTGAAGAATCTGACAATAGACATCCTTGTTTATGATAACCATGTTGCATTGGCCAAATCTCTAAAGGTGAGCTGAAGTACAGACAAGCCTAACCATTTTTTAATAATTACATATTTTTGTGTCATTTATATTTTAAACATAATTTCAGGTCCATAAGTCATTACTTAGAGATCTGATTTGTATTCTCTCAATACCATGGGATTATTTAAGTGCTGTGTAATTATTTTAAAATATTTATTAAAAGCCACAGAACTTGGAATCCCTTGGAAGAAAAAGCTTTTAATTAAATAACTTTATATAAAAGGAATAATAATATTACAAGATCTTTTATTTAGTATATTTCTTCAAAAATGGTGTGGAAGGTAATGTCTCTTGTTCCTTTAGGATGTTTTAAGTCTAAAATACTACCCAAATGTTGAGTTTTGTTATTTGTTTTGCTATTATTGTTCACAGTTTTAGATTTCTCAACAAGGATGTTGTGTACTTTTAGATAGGTAAGGAAAATAGTAAAATACCTGGTATATTCCTGTACTATAGAATTGTTTTGATGTAGTATGAGACTGTTTTTGTTTTCATTTTTAAGATAGTTTATTAAGAAATTTTATTCTAAACCAATGACATAAAAATGTTTGATTTGAGTTTCCTAAAAAAGATGTGATACCATGTGTTTTTATATACAACTATTGACTAGATAAAAATAGATGTTAGCTTCTTTGCTGTATATTAAGTGATCTTCTATATCAAACTTATATGATGGAAGTAAGCAGTTAGTAATAGGAATAACAGACCTTCAACTTTTGGACTACTTGATGAGTTTCTCCTATATAATTTTATTTCTTGTTCATTTAAAAAGATACAGTTTACTAAAACTTCTTTTCACCAGAAGTAGATTGTGTCTTACATGTTTCATTCATAGCAATGAAAATAGATTTTGTATTTTATATTTTTTCTTAAAAAAATCTACTCTTAAAATCTGTGTTCTCAATGTCATTCCTTTTACCTCATTCTCTTGACATCCATTACTTTTCTGACCCCTAAGTTTCCTTACTTGTAACTTGAAGTTAGATTAGATGATCCTTCCAGTCCTAAGATTTTATTTATTAGGTTCTTTAAACATATCTTCTTACAGGATTTATGCTATTTTATGTTTCTGCAACACATAGCATGATGCTTTTTATATAGTAAGGATTTAGTAAAGATTTGTAGAATAAATTTTCTTTGTTTTTCTTTGTTTTCTTTGTGTTTTCTCTTCCTTTCCTGTCCTTTCATCTCTTCCTACCTTCCTACCTTGCCTTTTTTCTTTTTTTTTAAGGATTAGCCACTAGAGGGTGACATGAGCAAATAAAAATTTGGTTTAAGGTGTATTCTTTCATTTGTTTCTGTCTTCATAAAGATCATTAAAATGAAAAAAAATCCACAAGCCATAAAGCTCTATGATTTTTGTAATACAGAATACTCTCACATAGAAATGGTCATAGGCTTCATCTTTTGTTATGTTTCAGAACAAAAGGGTACATATTCATTTATGTACTTAGCAATGTGTCAGCTTCCATGAAAAGAGTAACTTCCTATTAGTATTTAACAGTTTTTCTTTATGTCAAAATACTTCAGTATATAGAATTAAAATATTAAACTCTTGCTTGCAAGGTAGGAAAATAGAATGTTCATTTTTATTGTTAATATAGTTCTTTATCAGTGTAGTAGAAGGTCTCCAGATGAGAGTTCTGGGGAATCTGTTTGACACCATATTGTTAACATTCTATCAGTGGCTTAGATAAAGCCATGGATGACCAACTCATTAAATTTGTAGATGAAAAAACTTGTGACTGACAGATTTAGGATTGAAAAGGATTTTGACAGTCCAGAGTACCTTCTTCACAAGATGAGAAATATGTAGTTAGCAGTTTTACTAGAAAAAAATCTGAATGCAAATTAACAGTTTGATATGGTAGTCAAAAGAGCTAATGCTTTGAGAATTCCATTAAAAGAGGCATAATTTCTAGGAATAAAGGAGCAGTGTTTCCTCTATACTCTGGGCTAGTGAGATACTGTTTCAGATATTGTGCCCAGTTTGGGAAGCCACAATATTGGAAACTGAAGAGTATTCAGAGTATGATAACCAGACTGGTGAAGGATCCATTGAAGGAACTGGAATATAGAAAATATTGAGGTAAATATGATAGCTGTCTTCAAATATTTAAAGGTCTATCATCATGTACAGTAATGCTAGACTTCTTCTCTTTGACTATTAAACACAGAATCAGGAATAACAAGATGGAAGTTGATAGGACACAAATTTGGTGCATCCAAGGAGGTAAAGTGAATAGAGCTTTGGATCTTGAGTCAGAAAAACTCATCTTACTGAGTTCAAATATGATCTCAAACATGTCCTGGCTATATGATCTTGGGCAAGTCACTTCATTCTGTTTGTTTCAGTTTCCTCATCTTAAAAATGAGCTGGAAAAGAAATGACAACATTCTAGTACTCTACCAAGAAATCTTAAAATGTGGTCATAAAGAGTTGGGCACAACTGAAGCAATTGAACAGGAGGCAGATTTAGTCTTGATGTTAGGGAAAAACTTCTTTCCAGTTAGAACTGTTCAAAAGTGGAATGGTCTTTCTCAAGAGTGGTAAGCTACCTCAGGAGGAGGTCTCCAGAGGATGGATAATTTATTTGCCAGGTGCATTTATAGTGGGACTTCCTTTTGAGTGGAAGATTGAACAGGGTGACCATTAAGATCTCTTTTAGTTCTCAGATTCTATGATTCTTTAAGGTATATAAGATGTAAATAAATAAGATATATGTATAAGATTTAAATAAATAAGATGTAAATGAAATTTGTTTAACAAAATGTAAAAAATGAAGGATATATGTTAATGAGAAAGTATTATATAACTTTAAAAAATATATAGAGTATCCCAAAAGTCTTAATGTAGTCAGACTACTAAGGCTTAGAACTTCACAGAAACTTTTTGTATACATCATATTGAAGAAAGAACAAATTGAATAAAAGAGAGCAGTAAGTTATTGTAAAGTAAGACATTGTACTGCCTTCTGGAAATGTACATAGTGGAGGAGAGAGACATTGTAGATATTGTATAGAGCACTTGGTTAAGGACCATTGGTGGGAGAAACAGAAAACTTATTGTGTCTAGGCCTGTAGACTAAAAAAGGAATTGGATAATGATTTCTAAATGCAGATCATAGTATTGGGCTGTACACAATCTATAGTAGTAATTGAAGACTTTGGTTGTGCCAATTTCTGCTTGAAGTCTTGAGAAAAGCCAAGATGGGACATTCTTCACTTGTCTTGCTAATAAATCCAACCTTTAGAAGGAGAAGTCTTAAGACAATTTGATTCTGCCCCATAAGGAAGAATTCTTTTCTGAAATAAAAGTCATTGGAACATTGTGAAGAAACAGCGATATTGTATTATAGTTTGTGTCAGTCAAGGGCCAGGTTTCATTGGAAGTCTGGTCACACAAAGGAGATAAATTTTGGGGAAAAGCAGTGGGCAGGAGGAAGGAGTGTAGGATTTCTCAACAAGAGAGAAGCAAGAAATTTTATTTTGGAATAAGTATTTAGAGGCAAGTAATTAGAGGCCAGTTAAAAGGTAGAGCATAATTAAAGAGTGGTCAATAATACCAGCATGATTTTATGTGCCAATAATTACCTGCCTGCTGTGTCTCAGTAGTTTAGTACGGAGTTCTATCTAATGACACATTTGGGAATCTCAAAAGCAGTACACTTAGGCAGTTGGAAATGATTCAAACTTTGAGCCCAAGAAACTCAGAAACCCATGTCCCCTTGATCCTATTCTGTGTATCTTCCTGTGGTTGATGGGATTTAGCTTCAGTTCTTATAGGAGGCACTTTTTGCCTCATGGAGGACTTCTTGTTATCCAAGTTGATAAGCTTTTCTTCTGCTGTTAAGTGTATTGGTCAGTCCCTTGCTGCTTTGACAGTTTTGACAAAACTTTTTACCCTGCTAGTAATGCTTATGAAATTCTACCCCATTACAACTCACACTGTGAGACAAATATCAGCAACAAACATGGTGATAGGATGACATTGATTTTTATGCTCTGTATTTCCTGTTATGTGTATGAGATCCAAAAGTTTGAAATCTCACCTTTGGTTATTAAAGAGTTTTATAAAATTATATTGCATGTTTCAGAGTTATCATTTCTACCTTGCTTATTTTATGTTTTGTGTAATTATCAATGCAGGAGTTGGAGTGAGACTTAAGTTTGTTATTATGATACTAATACAATGAATATTTTATATTCTTCTGAACTCTTGGTTGGTCTTTCTCTTTGCACACTTGAAGAAAATTCAAATATTATTTAAGTTTTCTCTTCCCCATAACCAAAATGGAGACAGAATATAATTATATTTTTTACTGATATCAGAAGGTTTCTATTGTCTTCCACTGTTCATTTTTTTCTATCATTGTTCCTGTCACTCCCCCTTTTAATCTCCATGTTTCTTTTCATTTTCTCTTTCTTTTTTTTGCTTTTCTTCATATTTTCTGTCATCTGTGACTTTTCATTCACAGATTTTGTGGGGAAATAATGACCTTTTATAAAGAATAAAGAAATCAAGTCACAACTTTACATCTGGTCAGTGCCTGTTCACAGATTATTTTATGTAATCATTCAATCTTTGATTTTTATCTCAACAGTTTAACTCAGTTATGTTCAAAGTTCGCATCCTAACCCTAATTTGAGTATAGAATCTTTTGCATGGTGACTTGGAGATGCCAAATAGGGAGATTACTTCCAGATCTAATACCTTTATACATACTTGATGATGTTGGAAATTTGGTCTGATTCAGTTTTTTTCCCTGTAATTGTAATGACATTGTATGCATGTAACTACTATATACAGTTTCAGTATTGTGGTTTGGGCATTTTCTGCTGTAGACTAGTGAATTTTTTGCTCTGAAAGATTGTAAAGAATATTCTTCTAGTAACATTTTGCATTAGTGTAGTAGTACTTACTGCTTTTAAAAGTGTTTAGGTGTTTTTGTATTTTTTTTTATAATGGAATATATCACCTTAATAGTAATTCTTAGATATTTCAATGAATCTGAGATTTCAGCGATGAAGCTACTTATCCCAATGATGCAAATTGCCTTTCTTCCCACCTATGTAATTCATATCTACCCATAAATCAACAAAAAGGCAGTTATACCCAGTAGGTTAACAGAACCCAGAACCAGACTGCCCCTACAATGACTCTTAGAGACTGTGGTGTGTGTGTGTGTGTGTGTGTGTGTGTGTGTGTGTGTGTGTGTGAAACCTTTCAAAATTTTTGTTGAAAGAGGAAGGTTATTGTTACTTATGATTCTCTCTTTCTCTTATCCTACCCTTTTTAGATTCTTTGTGAAATGATCCTTCTTAAATTATGCTGAATCCACATTCCCTGTATATCAACAGCAGCAGCAGCATCATTATTATTTTGAGTAATAATAATGACAATGACATAACTTACATATACATGGTACTTTTAGGTATACCAAACATTTTGCCCATAGCAAACTTGTAAGGTATAGAGTGCAAGTATTTTCCCTATTTCATAGAAAATGAAACTAAGATCCAAAGTGGTTTTGGATTTATTTATAGGAATTTACATTCCTATATATTTATTTAAAGATTCATAGAAATTTGTAGAAAAATAAACCAACCCCTGTCCCTCTGCCCCACAGAGAGTAAAACTCAAGGAAATAAATTGATTTGACCAAAAACATACTGGTTGTACCAGAGACAAGTCTTTTGAATTTAAAATTTGTGTTCTTTCCACATACCACACTAGCAGATGTCAAATTGATTATTTGAATCTGAATAATTTCTGACCTCAGTTCCACTGTTTGTGTCTGTCTCTGCCATTCTGCCTCTACGATATGAAAAATTTTGATTACACTGGACTTTGTACAAGTGTTACTTTATCAGTTTAATAGTTCTTTACTCCTCCCTCATGCTGATGTAACTCTGCCTTGATAGAGTATTTTATAGTTTTGTAGGGGGTGGGGGATATACTTGCATCTTGTAATCTTCTTTTCATGAATTTCTCCCAAATGAGACTGGTAGTTGAAAACCAGGACAGTGTTTTCCTTATTATTGGTCCTAGACTTAATTTTTCCCTTTCTCCTCCCTACCTGCATATTTATTTTCCATATTAGTTGACTTTTCTGAACTTGTTACATATATTCAGTATCAAGGAGTCTTCTCATGCCACAATCATATATCTGGGTAGTACTTATTTGTTTTCAAAAATATGTTTTTTTTCCTCTTTAAGAAGTATTTACTAGAATTTTGGATACAAAGGGTCATAGCAAATTGCTTAATTCAACCTTCAGTTCATTTAAAATTTATTTTCCTATAACTTTAATGTGTGCATTATATAAAGTGAGGTACAACTGGACAAATAGTCCATTGTATAGATATATAAAATCTATATTTTCTGGCATTTTTCTATATCTTGTAATTTATTTAACTATTACTAAAACTATTTAATTTAATGTTACCAAAATTTTTCTCTTCATATAGAAAATTAATTTTTTTAAAGTAGAATGAAGGAAGATACTATTTAATTTTTATGCAGAATTTTGGTAAATAAATGATTCCATGTACTGTACATTTCTTTAGTGCTTTTTGAAAATTAAACCTCATTTCTTTCTGATTAATTTTTCTTAAATATTTTAATTTATATCCAGTTTTTTCTTCTGATATTGTTTCACATTTAAAATTAAAACTATTTGGAATCTTGTCAGCATACTAATCTACTGTTTGACCTACTCTGTTAAAACATTGCATATGTTTTCAGCAGGTCTTTTGAGCTTAAAGTACAATACTGACACCAAAAGGAGCCTATGAATATAACAACTTGTTATTCTTATTGTATGAAAATCTTAACGTGTATGTTTGCACTTGATGATTCTCATTTATTCAATTTACTGATTATTTCAGTTTTTTTATAAATGGAAATGGAAAGCAGTATGATATGAAGTTGGGAAAATGTGATTTCAGTTCCTACCTCAGCCATATATCATCATCTGTATAACCAACGGCAAGTCCCTTCCCCTTCTCTCAAGGTGCCCATACAACCCTCTAGGTCTATGAATTGTATCCTGCAGAGGAGGAGTAAGTCTCTATAAGTCAAAGTCCCTACCCTGATGAATCACGGATCCAAAACAAAAAAGAAAGAATCAGATTATGAAAATTCTATTTCAAATACATATTTTAAAAAATTATATGTTTCTTGGTTTCTAAGCCAGGAAGACTTTACTTCTGACATATACCAGATGAATGAGCCTGGGCAAGTTTTTTAACTTCCTAGCTTTCCTGGCAACTATCTATTACTTTTAAGTTTCAGGAAACATGCTCACTAGCATTAATAGAGATAAAAGTTCATTTATGATAATTTTGAAGAAGCAATGGGATACATTCAATTTGGAGTCAGAGGGCCTTATTTTTGAAACTTAGTTCTGTCAGCTATGTGATCTTGAACAGTAACTTTTTCTGACCTTTCTTCATCCATAAAATAAGCACCTTAGAGGGGCAGCTAGGTGGCCCAGTGAGTAGAACACCAGCCCTGGAGTCAGGAGTACCTGAGTTCAAATCCAGCCTCAACTTGTTATTAATAATTACCTAGCTGTGTGGCCTTGGGCAAGCCATAACCCCATTGCCTTGCAAAAAAAACCTAAAAAAATTATAAAATAAGCGCCTTAGAAATTAAAATTACTGCAAATAATAGTTATTTTAGTACATATAATTATTCAAAACTATTGTAGTCAATAAACTTTCTAAAAGACATGAAAGAGAAGAAGTCTAAGAAAAGAACTTTAGGTGATACTCCTCAAAAATGAGGATAGAATGAATGAATGAAGCATTTATTATGCTGTTGTTACCTATAAAACTCTACACATATGCACAGGTTACAAATAGAAGAATAAGACAGTTTCTGCTCTCAAGGAGTGTACGTTATAATGGGGCAGACAAATATATGGAATCCTTCAAGCAGGTCAGATGGAGCTAACTTCTATGGTTCTTAGGATTTGGCAGCAAAATGGATTGTGATGAGAAAAGAAAAGTTCCTGACCATTTGACACTTTCTTATTCCACTACCTTTCTGTCAGGAGCTGGGTAACATGCTTCATCATAGATCATCTGGAAAAACAGTTGAATGTTGGTTGTTTCATTGATCAGAGTTCCTTAATTTGTCTCTGCAGCATTGTTGTATTTTTTATGGTTTCTTGTTGCTTCCCATTTACTCTGCATCAGTTTATACTATTTAAGGTTTTCAGCAATTGTCTTTTATCATTTCTTATTTGACAATAATATATCCTGTTTTCTCAGCCATTGTCCCTTTAGATTTTAGTTACTTCCTTTTCTTTTTTCCCTTGAAGTCCTCTAAGATCAAGAGAAGTTTGTTTTGTTTTTCCCCTTTTTATCATCCCCTTTTATCTCCACCTGTTTCCCTGTTGAATTGATATACTGTTTCCCCATGTATAAGATGCTTCCATGTATACAATTCATCTTAATTTGGAGGCCCAAAATTTGAAAAAAATGTATTACATAAAGTTATTGAACTCATATTTCATTCACCATGAAATTCAAGGACCTTGTGCTCATAGCTTTCTGGCATTTTGGGGGCAAGTCTGGTGCATGGACACACACTTAATCCATTCTGTTTAATGAACTTGAAGCACCAATTGTGTCCTCCTTTGAAATTAGACACTTCTTCTTTATCAGTAATTTTCTTGCCTCATGCTGAACCATCTTTGTGGACACAGGAATTCCAATGGCCCTTTGCTCTTCAATCATCTCTTCAATTACCTCTCTAACTCAGACCATTTTGCTGACTTGCCTCTCATGGCCTTCTTCTGTGGTAGTGTTTTCAGTAGGGTTTCTTCTTCTCATAGCCAGTCTCAGATTGTTTTCTTATTTGAAGGAGGACCAACATTCAGCAGTACAATTTCTATCCACTTTTGCAAACTGTATCACATTGAACTTGAATTTAGCACTGTACAAAAATCATTTCTGAGCCATTTCTGGGCAGAACATGGCAAAATGTAACCTAGTATACCAGTATAAAATGTGAAACAAGCATGAAAAAAATGAGAAATGCCAGTAAAAAGATCTATAACCTGTATAAGACACTCCCAGATTTTTCGAAAAAGCATGTGTCTTATACCTGGGTAAATATAGTATTTCTACACCAAACTCTGCATGTGTGTTTGTGTGTGTGTGTGTGTTTGTGTGTGTGTGTGTGTGTGTGTACACATGTATTTAAATAGTTTCTTTTGTCTGTTTCAGGTAAGAGTGAGGTTCTTCTAATATCCAGTCCTACCACTTCCTTGTTTGTATATTAAGTTTATTTTTTTCTCCCCTTACACCTTCTCTTTCCTATTATTGAAAAATAATAGCAAAAAGTAAAACCAATGTTATTACTATGCATAGTCAAAGAGAACAAATTAATGTATTGAGATCTTGTATCCATCAGCTCCTGATTATCTCTACGAGTTACCTTTATATTGTTCAGAATTTTTAGGACTTTAAATAGTTGTTTTCTATATTATGTTTTTACTTTATAAATAGTTCTTGTTCATTTCACTTTATATTAGTTCATTCAAGTCTTCCCAGTTTTCTCTGAAGTCATCCATTTTCTCCTTTAAAATGGTACAAAAATATATTATTACATTCATGTCATAATTTATTAACCATTGCCTAATTCTTAACTCTTTAAGTTTCCAGTATTTTGCTCCCCCTACACACACACACACACACACACACACACACACACACACACACAAATATTAAATACAAATTGTCTCCCGACCCTTTCTTTGATCTTTTTAGAATATAGATTATGCAGTAGTATTGCTAGTCCAAGGATATGCACAGATTAATAACTTTTGAGGCAAGTTCCAAAATGGCTTAGATTAATTCATTGCTCAACTATTAGTACTTAAGAGTACCTATTTTCCCATAACCCTTCCAATAATTGTTATTTTCCTTTTTTAATCATCTTTTTCAATATGATAGATCTGACACAAAACCTTAGAGATGCTTCAATTTGTATTTGTCTAGTTGTTGTTGATTGGGAGCATGTTTTCATATGCTTATTATTAAGTTGGATTTCTTTGAAAACTGCTTATTCATATCCATTGAACACTTATTTATTGGGAAATGTATTGTGCTTCTATATTTAAATCAATTCTTTATGTATCTTTTGAATATGATTTTTGCTTTTAACTGTAGTAGAAATAGCATATTTAGTTTTGAGAATGAATTGTTTTCTAAATGTTGTTTGGGAATAGTCAGTCCTACCACATGATACAATACAGGGAATAGTCAGTCCTACCACATGATACAATACAATTTTTGGAAGAGCTATTATGCCTAGAAAGTACTTCTCTTCTTCACTCCCCCCCCCCACTACATTTATGTTGGCATATGAAAAAGCTTTCAGAGATTTCATTTGAATTTAGCATCAAACTTGGCAAGATTTCTTAATGAGAGGGCCAAGGAATGTGATAATCAAAATAGACAAAATGCCTCAATTTAGGGAATACAAAGTAAATGGGAAATGATGTGATCAAACATTCTAAAAAGAAGGCAGTAGGATTATTCCTAAAATATAACTTTAATTTTAGGTTGGAGTCTTTCTCAGGATTTTTAGCTTACACACAAAAATTCAGCCAGAAACTCCTGAGAAGCAGACCAATATTCCACATCTAGAATTTCACCTTCATGGAGGTACCTGCTATGGTCGAGGAATCAAGGTATTGCCAGAAGATAACTCTGATGTTGAAGAACTGAAAAGGTAGGAATACTAAATATGTTCTTACATCTCTAGGAGGATAAAAGATAAAGTCAAGATATGACTGTTGCTCCACTTCTTATCAGGCTGGGGGTGTCAGACCAGATGAGACTAATGAGAGCAGAAGAGCATGATGGTCAATTCAAACATTCTTTTCAGAAGCAGTTATATTGTCTGTGATTGTTCTCAGAGCAGGAAGCAGAAAACAGACAGCTGGCTGCCAAGATAAAGGGATAAAGACACATCATCCTAGATATGCTAAGCAGTTTAGATCTAATAAGCAGCAACATAGGATTTGGGGTTTGGGGGTTAAAAATCGATCTAGCACTGAAGAAGCCTGAGAGGATGTAGAGTCAAACTTTTTATTTTATCAAAGATCATTTTCTAAATAAGAAAACTGATACTGAAAGAGGTTAAGTGATGTGCTTTCATTAATAATACCAGGTTGAATCATCAGATGTAGGGTTTGAACCCAATATCCCTGACTACAGTCCCAATGTTCTTTCTCTTTTACACTTTTTGCTCAGAGTAGCATCTATCATAGAGCAGCTGGCTAGTGCAATGGATAGAGTGCTGGACCTGGAGTGAGGAAGCCTCATTTTCTTGAGTTCAAATCTGGCTTCAAATACTTACCAACTGTATCACCATGGGCAAGTCATTTAACCATATTTACTTCAGTTTCCTCATCTGTAATATGAGGTGGGAAATGAAATGACAAACCACTTCAGTATCTTTGCCAAGAAAACCCCAAATGGGGTGACAAGTTGGCTGAAATGACTCAACAACAATAGCAACCATCTACTACTAGACTACCAGATATCATCATTTGATAATGCTATTCCAACAGGCATCTGTTGACTGTATCCTTCTGAAGAAACTGGGCTAATCTTACTTGGATATGGTAATTTTGCTTTCTGGAATATAATATAGTAGCATGATTTTTGAAAATACTGTGTTGTTTATATTATAGGTTTTTGGATTCTGTGGATCTAGCTGCATATCAGCATGTGAAGAATCTCTGTGATTTGGAGATTGACAGTTCAAACAGTTTTTCATGTAAGAAGTATTAAAAGTTACTTAGTTGTGTGACCTTGGGCAAGTCACTTAACCCCATTACTTTGCAAAAAAGTATTAAAAATGAATCTTTTTTTATGTCTCACATAAAAATCCTTTACAGTACTAATTAAGTTAATTTTTGTGAAAAGTTTTAGCTCATTAAATTTTAGGTTTTGATTTCTTCAAAGTATTTTCCTAATTATTTGACTAATACTTTATTGCAGTTTTAGTAATGTTGTCAGGGGGAAAAGGAATATGGCCTAAGTGATTTAAATAAGGGTTACAAGATGTGAGGAAAACTGTACTCTTGAGCTTCATTCACTTGAGCTCCATCTTTGAATATCCCATTAAGTGACTATCTGGTCCCTTAAGTGAGCCTGACTGATCCAATAGCTACCAAAGGTAGAAGATCACCATCCAGTGGTGAGATAAGCACACTGCAAGTACTATACAGTACAGATAGGGAATTGCTAGTTCAGTCATGCTTACATTACAGTAATACAGAATATACTTCGACTTACTACAGAAAGAATATTTAAAAAATAAAATACTTTATCTTTCTAGCATAGGCCCTCCCACTGTGGAAATACAAGTCTCAACTCTCTTCTAAAGGGGAAAATTTCTCATTCCCAATTATATACAAGGATCCATAAACTATAAAATTATAAGCCTTGAAGTGAATATTTTAATCACAAACTATGAAACTCAAGGGTTTACATATATATATATCACTTTAATGATGATGATGATGATGATAGCCAGCCTGTTATGTGCTAGACACTGTCCTAAGTACTTTAAAAATATTATCTCATTTGATCTTCATGACTCCCTTGAAAAGTAGATGCTTTTATTATTCCCATTTTACAGATGAGAAAACAGGTTAAGTGACTTGCTCAGAGTCCTGCAGCTCATGTCTCAGGACTTCCTGGCACAAAGACCTAGAATTCTTTCTACCTCACTATTTCCAGTTTGTGAGCCATTCTACTGCCTGCACTTTTTTGGTGCATTTTCTCTCCCTCTATATTTTACACTCTATTGGAGATGCAGGAGCCATTTGTACCAGGCCTTTTAAAACTAAAACCCCTTCTTTCTGACTTGTAACTCTCTAGATATGCCATATAAAAAACCTGGAAGAAAAGTTAGGGTTCATTTGGTCCAACTCTGTCGTTTTATGTTGTTGTTAAGTAAAATGAGACCCAGAGAGGTTCAAAAACTTTTGTAAGTCTCACACCAAATTAGTGATAGAGTCCAGAAGTAAAACCTATTAAATTCAGAAAGATAAATCTCCTGAACTAAAATTTCACCTTATTTGACTCCAGGACTGGTACTCTATCCACCATGCCAACTAGCTGCCCCAAATTTCACCTCTCTTAAGCTGAATTTACCATTAGGATTATCAAATGCATAGTCAATCAAAAACCATTTTTTAATGAGCCTGTCTCTCAGAACCTGTGCTAGGTACTGGGAATACAATAAAAATGAAATATATCTACCCCTCAAGAAGCTTACAGTCTATCATAAAATGGTATTTTGCTTAAATCAGTGGAAAAAGTAAAATTTATTCTGAACTCACAAATATTTATTTACCCAAAATGAGATAGGAAGAGAAAAAATTCTAATTACCTAGCTGGGACTGTCTCCAGAAATATGCTGGTAAATGTTTAACTAATCAACTCTGAGAAAAAAATATACACATTACAACCTTTAAGTTTAATTTGTATTAACATTTTCTCTATCACTTTCTTAAACTGGATAGTCAATCAAGCAATCAATCAAGCCCTAATGTTCAACATTTGCTGATTTCAAAAGTCAAGTGCTTGTACTGAGTATTTGACAATCAGTGCTCAGAGCCAGTAGGCCCTTGCTCTAGCATACTCCTAAGTATATTCCACCAGAGATGGTATAATAGTAGAATTATACAAAATCAATACCTATGGGAAGAATCCATATAAATTCAATAGTTTTAAATATCTAAGTGTACAAGGCCTATACATGGTGGTACACTGAGCCGCAAGACACTGTGTAGATTGAGTATCCTCAGTAAATTTATGAGCAATATATTAAAGTTCCCCAGGAGGAGGAAACCATCACATTGCCTAAAGTAGGATGAACTAGTCTGAGGCAGGAACAAGTAATTCAAAGCTCTTGTACAGATCAAGTGAAATATATATGGCCCTGGAATAGGCCCTGCTCTTTCAGCATAGACGAGATTTGAGAGACTCAGTCTTTATCAGTCTTTAATCTGAGGAAAAAAGTTCACAAGGGTTATAATGATAATTTCTTTTGCTTATCTATGCTTTTGTTCTAAAGAAAAGAAAAGAAAATAGTTCTCTTGGGGACAAGGAAGAGGATTCACTGGGGAATGACAATTACTTAAGAAATGAACATTATCAATGCATTTTTAAAGGAGCAGAATTTATGAACCAAAATAGTTACTATCAAAATTATTAGTGTTTTTTTTCCTCTTCTCAAGTGAAAATTTCCTTTTAGGAATAATTGTGAAATTAATGATTTGTTTCCTTAACTAAAAAATAAAACACTTTTATATTTTAAAGTCATCTCATTAAAATTAATAAGATTTTTAACTTTATCTACAGTTATCTTTCCTTTCTTCAGAAATCTATTTTTAAGTAATGTGGTGATTATTTTTTTCTGTAGCCCAAGATGTGGTGTCACCATGTGATCTAGAAAGATGTCAGCAGCTTTCTGCAACAGGTATGAGAACATAGCCACAGTATTGTTTTTTGTATTAAAGAAAATACCTAAATGTTTCCTGAAAGCACTTACTATTCATTTTTTCTTTCAGTCAGTCTATTCAGTTTAAAGAAGTGTGCTGATTATTAAGTGTGGGGCAGATCCAAGATGGCTAAAGGAGGAGAGCCTCTCGTGGGTGCTCTCTCTATAATATTTCAAAACTTATAAAATAAGTACTCTAACTAAATTTTCAGGAGACAGAACCCACAGAGGGATCCAATGAGGCAATTCTCCAGCCCAAGGTAACCTGGAAAACAGTGGAAAGGCTCCGCTCCACCGGGTTAGAGGGCTGATCCGCCAGAGTGAAAGAACTTCAGTCTCCCAGAGGCAGCCCCAAGGCACCTGGGAGCCATAGCTCACAGCAGCAGGGGCAGTTTCCTGACATACACCCTGGGGAGCACTGGGCACAACTTGGAAGGTCAGCTGGGGGCATCTGCTAGAGCTAGCACGTGAAGCCTCAGGGCTCTCAGTGAGCAGCATGGGCATAGTAGCCCAGATCCAGGAAACAGGAGCCAGTAAGCAGGAGCCCCCAGGCAACTGAGCCTTGAGTGCTCAGCTGACCAAAGGGAGGGGAGTGGAGAGAGACTTAAGAGATTTGTCCTCTGTCCCTGGAACAGGACTCTGGGGCTCTGACCACATTCAGATACTGATCACAGTCTAGGTATCCCATAGAACAGCAGGGTCCCCCCACCTCAGCCCCGTGGCAGAGGGGTGTGCTTGTGGTCATTCACAGACCAGGAGGGGAAGACAGAGCTTCACACACTGAAATCCTTGTGGGGGAGGGGTCCCAGTAATACTCAAAAGCTCAGGAAGCACCCCAAGACCAGGCACAGGCTGGGGAAATGAGTAACAGAGGAAAAAGAGGAACGCCATTGAGAAATGCATTGTCTGAGCCCAAGAAGGATCAAAATACTCAATCTGAAGATGAGGAAGTACGAACTCCTGCATCTAAAGACTGTAAGAAAAACGGAAATTGGGTTCAGGCTATGACAGAGTTCAAAAAAGATTTTGAAAATCAAGTGAGGGAGATAGAAGAGAAATTGGGAAAAGAAATGAGAGAGATGCAGGAAAAACATGAAAATGAAGTCAGCAATTTAGTCAAGGAGATCAAAAAAATGCTGAAGAAAATAATTTGTTAAAAACTAGCATAGGTCAAATGGATAAAACAGTTCAAAAAGTTGAGGAGAAGAATGTTTTAAAAAGCAGAATTGGCCAGATGGAAAAAGAGATGAGAAAGCTCTCTGAGGAAAACAAATCCTTCCGATGTAGAGTAGAACTAAAGGAAGCTGCTGACTTTATGAGAAGTCAAGACACAATACTTCAAAACCAAAAGAATGAAAAATTAGAAGAAAATGTGAAACGTTTCATTGAAAAAAACAACTGATCTGGAAAACATTCAGGAAAAATAATGTAAAAATTATTGGGATACCTGAAAGTCATGATCAGGAAAAGAGCCTTGACATCATTTTTAAAGAATTCCTACAGGAAAATTGCCCAGATATCCTAGAAGTAGAAGGCAAAACAGAGATTGGGAGAATCCACCGAACTCCCCTGGAAAGAGATCCCAAAAAAACAACCCCCAGGAATATTATAGCCAAGTTCCAGAACTCCCAAGTCAAAGAGAAAATATTACAAGCAGCCAGAAGGACACAATTCAAATATCGTGGAGCTGCAGTCAGGATCACAAGGATTTAGCAGCAACTACATTAAAGGCTTATAGGGCTTAGAATATAATATTCCAGAAGGCAAAAGAGCTCGGAATGCAACCAAGAATCAACTACCCAGCAAAACTGAACATTTTCTTCCAGGGGAAAAAGATGGGCTTTCAATAAACCAGGGAAATTTCAAACGTTCCTGTTGGAATGGCAAGAGCTGAATAGAAAGTTTGATCTTCAAATACAGGACTCAGGTGAAGCATAGAGAGTGAAGGAGAAGGGTAAAATATGAGGGACTTAATGATGAACTGCATGTATTCCTGCATAGAAAAATGATACTGATAATACTCATATGAACCTTCTCATTTAATAGAGCAGGCAGAAGCAACTTTTACAGATGAAGCACAGGAGAGAGCTGAATTTGAAGATATTATATATTGTAAAAATGAAGTCAATGGCTAAAAGGGAAATATAATGGGAGTAAGAGAAAGGAGAGGTGGAATAGGCTAAGATATTTCATATAAGATTTTTTTCATTGCAATGAGCTATTGCAATAATATGGAAAGGGAGGAAGGTGAGGGGGAATAAGGGAACCTTCGCTCTAATCAGAGGTGACTCGGAGAGGAAACAGCATATATACTCAAATGTGGTATAGACATCTAGAGTAAAAAGGAGAGAAAGGGGACAGGAGAAGGGGAAAGGGATGTGAGTGATGGAGGAGAGGGTCGAACGTGGGGGAGAGTGGTCAAATATAACACATTTTCTTTTTTACTTCTTGCAAGGGGCTGGGTTTAGATGGCTTGTCTGGGACCACAGGGCCAGGTGGTTGCTGGGCCTTAGGGGTGGTATGTGGACATGGGGCCCTACAGCACGTTTAAAAAGAGGGACAGAGTGAAAGGAGAGAGAAAATATAATATGTGCTAGTGGGGAAATATGGAGGGAGTTGGGATCAGCAGTGCCAACAGTGGAAAAATATGGAAGTAGCTTTTATGATGGACTTATCCTAGTGGTGTTGGAACACAGACTGAAGCACATTCATTATTATTATTGTGATTATTATTATCATCATAGTCATCATCATTATTTTATTTATTTATTTTTTATTTTTGCAGGGTAATGGGGTTGGGGTGGCTTGTCCAGGGTCACACAGCTGAGTGATTGTTGGGTGTCTGGGGCCGCATTTGGGCTCGGGTGCTCCTGGCTCCAGGGCCAGTGCTCCATCCACTGCACCACTCAGCTGCTTCTATTATCATTATATTATTATTATTATTATTATTATTATTATTATTATTATTATTATTATCATTATCATTATTATTATTATTAAATTTTTCCTCTTTATTGCTCATGAGGGTCTATATTTTTTGGGGGAGGGGGTATTATGTTTACTCTTAAACAAGAATATTTTAGTAATGTATAAAAAACATCATTTGTACAAAAATAATATAAATATAATAAAGAATTGTGCTAGATTTGTCTGAGAATAGAACATGATCTTTAGTTCCTTCCCCTTTCCTTGTTTTTTTATTCCATTTTGTCATCAGATAAATTGAAGCTTTACCTTTAGAATTGAAAAAAGTCTAAAGATATTCATTTTGATATTTAACCCAGTTTTTAATACTGTTTTGAAAAAAAATCTATTATATCATTGGTACTGAATGCTGTCTTGAGAAGACTTGAAGGATATCATAATTCAGAATTTAATAAGTGTACATACATACAGTATAATTCATCTTAATAAAAAGTGAAAATCTATAGACTGTAAATAACTATTGATCATACCTTATATTTTGGTTCTCTGTTCATTTATGGTGTTTCAAAAGGAAACATTCTTAAAATGATTAAAGGTCTCTGCTGCTGACCTATTCTGTATAAAACTATGGGGTGATAATTCTCTAAGAACAAAATATACTCCTGCAGTTAATTAAGGTGATCATCTTTGCTAATGGTCATGCAAAAAAAAATCATTTTTAAAATATTCTCTTAAACTAGCTTTTGCATCTTGCTAAATGGAGGCAACATTCTAGAGAATAGAAAAAAACTTCATATGAACATCCATATATATATATAGAGAGAGAGAGAGAAGGAAAGAGAAAAGGCCTTAGGCCATAGAATTTTATATCACAATTAAATACTATTGGATATTGTTCAGCTAGAGTACAAAGAGTTGTTTCCACATGACTTTACAGATGAGACCCATCTCCTAATTTCAAGAATTGCCTGGTGTTATTTCAAGTCTCCTTTCCAAGAAAAACCAGAATATTTTATTTTACTAGTCACTGCTCGGTTAACCCTCCCTTTTATTGTTTTCATTTTCCCAATGTGGTTCCAATACAGTATAAAGTGATCATGGTAGTAGGATGCTAATAGTAGTAGAACATGAAATTTAGGATTTGTTTTTTGAAGAGATCTGAGACATTATTTAGTTCAACTACTCATCCTAGAATGAAGAGAATGAGTCTCAGAGTAGGAAGAAAATATTTTTAGAGTACTTCTAAGTTTTAATGGGAGCTGTGTAGTCCATTTAAGTTTCAGAGATAGATGACTTTCAAAGATTGTCTTGTATTAATTTCAAGTACATAGAGTAATTGGAACTGCATTGTCAAAATGCTTCCCTGCTGTAGGTTTCTTCAAAAGCATCTGCTTTAATATATTTATTAAACCAAAGCCTTGGAGAAAAAGGAGGAATTTTATTGGTATGTTATATATCTAAAAGGATGAACATTAAAAACAAGTTATCTTGAATATAATAAACATTCTCCTATATATTTTGTTTTATAAAGCAATCCTAGAAAATCCTTTCTTTGTAGAAATTAGGTTCATTTCTGCCAACTATTTGTCCAGATTGTTACAAATTCTGAATTAAAGTCATCTAAATTAATTGGACTTATATATATTTGGTTCAGAAGGATCCTTGGAAAGCTGTATTCATCCAAATCCACTTCTTTTTAGTACTTACAGATCACCAGTATTTGGAGACAACTCCTTTGAATGCTATTTTGAAACATGATGCCCCTCAGCATTATCGCATCAGAGCAAAACTGAGAAATTATGAACCCCAGAAACTCTATCAGTCTATTAAACTACATTGCCCTAAATGCCATTCACTGTAAGTGTTTCTTATGCTCTTTTTTTTTAGTTTTTTTTTTTTTTTGCAAGGTAATGGGGTTAAGTGGCTTGCCCAAGGCCACACAGCTAGGTGTCTGAGGCCGGATTTGAACTCATGTACTCCTGACTCCAGGGATGGTGCTCTTATCCACTGTACCACCTAGCCACCCCTCTTATACTCTTATTTCAGATTATCTCTGTGTATTGTGTAGTAAAAAATGGTATTGAGTTTTAAATCTTAGAAAGATCAAGTTAACATATTTAAGTTTCATGTGTTGGATTTTGAGACTGTAATCCTAATTTACACCTCTCTGATTAATTTCTGTAATAATATTCACTCTATTAAGTCTAGTAGCCCTGGCAAATACATGTAAGGAATCATCATTTGACCTAGTTGTTGAAACAATAATATTGATTTTGTGAGCATTTTCCCCTCAACCCTTGTTTCTCATTAAATACTATATTACACACATTTTGATATTAGGAGCTACTATAAGAGAAGTCTACAAGGCTTTGATTTGTAATAATCAGGGCTTCTTAATCTGTTGTCTGTGAACTTGTGTTTTTTTCAAATATTTTTGTAACTGCTTTCAATATTGAGTTCCTTTGTAATTAAATACGTTTTAAAAATTTATTTACAGACATGATTCTGAGAGGTATTCCATAGACTTCACTGTTATGCCAAAGGGGGGGGGGGGGTCTGTGACAGGGGGGAAAAAAAAAGACTAAGAATCTCTGCTTTTTCATTGATTTCCAAATTTTTTTGGAATTTCAACTAATATGATTGTCTTAATTTCGCAATACATCCATACTCCATTTAAAAGTGTAATATAGCATCTTATGCCTATTTTTTAAAAAGCAATTTTTCTGGGATTTTTATAATATTCCTGGAGATTATTAGAGACAATCTTGAAGTTTTAAATACAGTTTGAGCTTACTGATATATATGTAAAATTATGATTTGAACCTGTTTGCTACTTCTCACATTGCTTAAATATATTGTAATATCTAAGAATTATTTAGCTGTCTAAATATAATTATTAATGACTGTTTATTTACTGTTAGTAATTTAACCTCTGTTTTAGTCTTCCAAGCAACTTTATAAATCATTTGCTTATACTCTGTATTATTCATTGGTTTTAGGCAAGAAGTTCCCCTTGAAAGTGATTTTGAGTCAGTTTTACAAAACTTAGCAACAGAATGCCCAGATCCCAAATTACAAAATACATCATTATATAATTCAGAAGCGTGGACTACCCAAGACCAGCAAGAAAGAAAAATAGTTATTCATTTTGTAAAAAATGATGGAATTCTCCAAGCCCCAGAAGATACTTTGATCATGATAGAAGGTATGCATTTTTCATTGTTTCATTTGTTCATTGTTTCATTTTGTTACAAGAAGAGCCTTGACCACTATGTTTTTTTCTCTAGCAAAATTTTAATTAATTTTGTATAAAACTTAGGTGATATCCCTGAAATATTGATTCAGTTGATAGTCACAAAAATCTGTCTTTAAGGTTATTTTTCTTTCTTTTTGAGCAAATACCAAGTATTTATTTCTGAATCTAAATTTGGACCTACTTTTGGCGTTACACCTAGTGCTTTATTTGGCGTATTCCAAGTAAAGGTGGAAAATTGATCTTGTATAAATTGACTCTTGGGTTATGACTAGCAGCTATTAATATGACCTCTAGATGTCACTATTGTTTAACAAATCAGTTAAGTTTGGTCTTGCTATCAGGAGAAAAGGAGTGATTTTGGAAAAAATAATGTTAATTAAAGTTTAACAAAAATGAATATTGAACCTAAGTTTTCAGTTTGCTTTTTAAAAAGTCAAGTAAATATTTTTAAAATATTTTTATTATTATTTAAAGTTTTTCTTATGAATTACCATATAATTGAAAGGAACATCCTTTCTGTTTTGTGCTAACCAAAATGTGCTCAACAGATAATAGCAATATTTACAGAACAGTATTTATATAGCTCTTTAAAAATTGCAAAGTGCTTTGTGTATCTCATCTTCTTTAATCCTGACAACAACCATGTGATGTTGGTACTATTTTTATTTTCATTTTGCATATGGGAAACACAAGTCCCAGATTGAGATTGTATCCATATAAGGAACTTCTGGCATGAAATCTCCTTCCATTAATGCAGATCAGCAATTAATTTGTAACTTTAAATATTATCGAGGACAGTATAGTGAGATTCAAATAGAAAAGATAACTTGCAGCTACATATTGACTCAGAAAATTACAAATTTTAATATTATTTATGCTGTAACTTTTTTTTATTTTATTAGATATTTCCCAGTTATATTTTAGCCACACTTTGGAGTTTTGCAGAGCTTTACTTTAAATTTCTCATCTAAGTCACTGATTGACCAAGCTAGAATGTTTCATAAGTAACATATAAACCCAGATCTTTCTTATTCCAAGGCCAACTCTATCCTCTATATCAAGATACCCCTCATTTTTAACATGATAGGCCTTTCTTCCTTTTTACAGGAGATATAGCCCTAGAAGTTCCAGAAGCATTTTTGGAATGTAGATTTCTCTAGTAGCATTGTTTGAAAATCACATTTACTCCAGGTTTTACCAGTTCCACATTTACTCCTGATTTACTCCAGTCATTATTGTAAAAAAAAGAAATTATCTTTGCTATGTTATATTTCATTTCAATGTTTTTCCATATATCTTCCATAGAAAATCTTATCTGTTATGTTGCAGATCAAGATTTTTTTATATGAGTGTACTGAGGAAGCATTGACCAATAACTATTTTCTTACACTCTTCCCATTCTAACCCTACTGATGACCATCCATTTTTCCAGTGACACAGCTTATTCTATCTCTTAAATATAGATAACCAGAGCTAGAAGTTAGATTTTTCCTCTTTCTCTCTCTCTTTTTGTTATTTTTGGGTTTTGTTTTGGGTTTTTTGGCAAGGTGATAGGGTTAAGAGACTTGACCAAGGTCACATAGCTAGGTTATTATAAAGTGTGTGAAGCCGGATTTGAACTCAGGTCCTCCTAACTCCAGAGTTGGTGCTCTATCTACTGCTCCACTTAGCTGCCCCTAGATTTTTTTCTAAGGTAAAAATATCAAAAATGGAAGATACCTGCAATGTGATTTCTCATTGTCTCATGGGAAAGTGAAGAATTCCTGCTTTATTGTATTATGATAATTAAAATAGTTGAAGATTTTCAAGTTTTAAATATTTTTAAATCACTTCGACTATCGTTCTTTTTTAAAAGATTTTATTTATTTTGAATTTTACAATTTTCCCCCTAATATCGCCCCCCCCCCAGAAAGCAGTCTGTTAGTCTTTACATTATTTCCATGGTATACATTGATTGAAGTTGAATGTGATTAGAGAGATAGCAAAGTTACATAATGAGATAAAAGTTTGTTTTTTTTTTATTAAAGGTAATAGTCTTTGGTCTTTGTTCAAACTCCACAATTCTTCATCTGAATGCAAATGGTATTCTCCATTGCAAATACCCCCAAATTGTGCCTGATTGTTTCACTGATGGAATGAGCAAGTCCATCAAGGTTGATCATCACCCTCATGTTGCTGTTAGGGTGTACAATGTTTTTCCTGGTTCTACTCATCTCGCTCAACATCAGTTCATACAAATCCTATCAGGCTTCTCTGAATTCCCATCCCTCCTGGTTTCTAATACAATAATAGTGTTCCTTAACATACATACCACAGTTTATTAAGACATTCCCCAACTGATGGACATACACTCAATTTCCAATTCTTTGCCACCACAAACAGGGCTTCTATGAATATTTTTGTAAAAGAGATGCTTTTACGCTTTTTCATAATCTCTTCAGGGTATTGTCCCAGTAATGGTATTGCTGGATCAAAGGATATGCATATTTTTGTTGCCCTTTGAGCATAATTCCAAATTTCTCTCCAGAAAGGTTGGATCGCAGCTCCACCAGCAATGTATTAGTGTCCCAAATTTTCCACATCCCTTACAACACTGGTCATTGTCCCATTCTGGTCATAATGGCTGAGAGGTGTGACCTCAGAGATTTCCTCATCTGTAAACTGGCTTTGCATATGCTGTGACCATTTGTCAATTGGGGAATGACTCATGTTTATATTTTAGAAATGATTCCTTGGTAGTTGTAAAAGTTGTTTCCCAATTTATTACATTTCTTTTGATCTGGGTTACAGTGGTTTTGTCTGTGCAAAAGCTTTTTAATGTAATCAAAATTATCTCATTTGTTTTTAAAGATGTTCTCCATCTCTTCCTTGGTCATAAACTACTTCCCTATAGATAGATCTGACAGGTAAACTATTCCTTGATCTCTGAGTTTATAATATTGTTTTTATGTCTAAATCCTGTATGCATTTTGATCTTATCTTGGTATGTAGGGTGTGAGGTGTTGGTCTAATTCAAGTTTCTACAATGCTGATTTCCAATTTTTCAAACAGTTTTTATTTAAGAGAAAATTTTTATCCCACTAGCTGGACTCTGGGTTTATCAAACAGCAGATTACTATAATCACTTCCTGCTATTGTACCTAGTCTGTTCCACTGATCCACCACTCTGTTTCTTAGCTAATACCAGATAGTTTTGATGACCAGTACTTTGTAATATAACTTTAGATCTGGTAGGGCTAAGCCACCTTCTTTTTGCACTTTTTTTCATTAAATTCCTGGAAATTCTCAACTTTTTATTTCTCCATATAAATTTACTTACAATCTTTCTAACTCTTTAAAAGTAATTTTTTGGAATTTTGATTGGAATTTTGATAAAATTGTCATTTTTATTATATTAGCTTGACCTATCCATGAGCAGTTGATATTTGCCCTGTTATTTAAATCTGATTTTATTTGCACAAGAAGAGTTTTGTAATTGTTTTCAAAAAGTTTTTGAGTTTGCCTTGGCAGTTAGGCTCCTAGGTATTTTATATTGTCTGAAGATACTTTGAATGGGATTTCTTTTTCTAGCTCTTTTCTGCTGCATATTGCTAGTCATATATAGAAATGTTGAGTATTTATAAGGGTTTATTGAGGGTTTATTTTATATACTGAGACTATGCTAAAGTTGCTAATTATTTCTAGTAGTTTTTTAGATGATACTTTTGGGATTCTCTAGGTATACCATCATGTCATCTGCAAAGAATGAGAGTTTTGTCTCTTCCTTCCAAATTCTAATTCCTTCAATTTCTTTTTCTTCTCTTATTGCTGAAACTAACATTTCTAATACATTATTGAATAGCAGTAGTGATAATGGACATCCATCTTTCACCCCTGATCTTACTGGAAATGCCCCTAGTCTCTCCCCATTGAATATAATGCTTGTTGATGGTTTCAGATAGATATTCCTTATTATTCTCTTTTTTTCTTTTTTATTTTTAAGGTTTTTTTCCCCCCAAGGCAATAGGGTTAAGTGGCTTGCCCAAGGTCACACAGCTAAGTAATTATTAAGTGTATGAGGCCAGATTTGAACTCAAGGACTCCTGACTCCAGGGCCAGTGCTCTATCCACTACACCACCTAGCTGCCACTACTGCTTATTATTCTAAGGAACAATCCAGTAATTTCTATGCTCTCTAGTGTTTTTAGTAGGAATTGGCGCTGTATTTTGTCAAAAAACTTTTTTAAGCATCTATTGATAAAATATTTTTGTTATTTATATAATTAATTATACTAACAGTTTCCCTAATATTGAACCAACCATGAATTCCTGGGATAAATCCTACTTGGTCATTATGTATTATCCTAGTAATAACTTGTTGTAATAGTTTTGCTGAGATTTTATTTAAGATTTTTACATCTATATTCATCAGGGAGATAGATCTATACTTTTCTTTCTCCATTTGTTTGGGGAATGTCTTGTTTAGGTATCAGCACCATATTGGTGTCATAGAAAGATTTAGTCAGAATTCTGTCTTCACCTATTTTTCCAAAGAGTTTATATAGAATTGGAACCAATTGTTCCTTAAATGTTTGATAGAATTCACTTCTGAATCCATCTGGCCCTGGAGAATTTTTCTTAGGGAGTTCAGTAATGGCTTGTTGAATTTATTTTTCTGAGATAGATTTATTTAGGTATTTAATTTCCCCTTCCTGGTAACCTGGGCAACTTATATTTTTGTAAATATTCGTCCACTTTCTTAGATTATCTAATTTATTGGCATAGAATTGTGCAAAATAATTCCAAATTATTACTTTAATTTCCTTTTCATTGGTGGTGAGTTCACCTTTTTCATTTATGATATTAGCAATTTTGTTTTCTTCTTTCTTTTTTTAAATCAAATTGACCAGAGATTCATCAATTTTATTGTTTTTTCATAAAACCAACTCTTGGTTTTATTTATTAGTTCAACAGTTTTCTTACTTTCAATTACATTAATTTCTTCTTTAAATTTTAAAATTTCTAATTTGGTATTTAATTGAGGTTTTTAATTTATTCTTTATTTTTTTAGTTGCATATTTAGTTCATTGATTTCCTCTTTCTCTAATTTATTCATGTAAGCATTTAAAGATATAATATAACCCCTGACAGCTGCCTTGAATGAATCCCATCGGTTTTGGTATGTTGTTTCATTATTGTCATTATCTAGGATGAAATTAATTATTCTTTATACAATTTGTTTGATCCACTCATTCTTTAAAATGAGGTTATTTTGTTTCCAATTAGTTTTGTGTCTATATCTCCCTGGCCCAATATTGCATATGATTTTTATTGTATTATGATCTAAGAAAGATGTATTCAATATTTCTGCCTTTCTGCAATTGATTATTAGATTTTTATGCCCTAGAACATGATCAGTTTTTTGAGTAAGTGCCATGTACTGCAGGAAAAAAAAAGTATATTTCTTTCTGTCCCCATTCACTTTCCTCCATAGGTCTGTCATGTCTAGGTTTTCTAACAATCTATTTACCTCCTTAACTTCCTTCTTGTTTTATGGTTAGATTTATCTAAATCTGAGAGCAGGAGGTTGAGGTCTCCCACTGGTAGAGTTTTGCTGTCTGTATCTTCCTGTAACTCCTTCAACTTCTCCTTTAAGAATTTGGATGCCATACCATCTGAATGTATACATGTTTAGTATTGAAATTACATTGTTGTCTGGGGTACCTTTTAGGAGGATATAGTTTCCTTTCTTATCTCTTTTAAAGCTATCTATTTTTACACCTGCTTTGTCTGAAATAAGGATTGTTACCCCTGCTTTTTTTTCACTTTAGCTGAAGCAAAACATATTTTGCTCCAACCTTTTACCTTAATATGTATATCTCTGCTTCAAATGAGTTTCATGTAAGCAGCATATTGTAGGATTCTGGTTATTTATCTACTCTGCTATTTGCTTATGTTTTAAGGGAGAGTTCATCCCAGTCACATTCAAAGTAATTACTAACTCTTTATTGCCTTCCATGCTATCTTCGCTCTGCTTGTACTTTTCCCCTTTTTTTTCCCTTTGTCCATATTCCCCAATATTTTGTTTCTGAATACCACCCCTTTCAGTGTGTTTGCCCTCCTATATCCAACCCTCCTCCCCTTTCTTTCCCCTTTCCCTTTGCCCTTTTTTCTTTCCCTTCCTTCTCTTAGTTTCTCTTTTCTTCCCCATCACCTTTTCCCCCTTTAACTTAACTGAATGTATTATTGTTAACTTTTAGACAAATATGATGAGAGTAAGATTCACACAGTTCTCACCTCCCTGCTTCTTCCCCTCTATTGCAATAGGTCCTTTGTACCTCGTAATGTAATGAAATTTACCCCATTCAGTCTCCTTCCTCTTCCCATCTCCTTTCTGTCCCCCCTTTTAAGGAGGTATTGTTTTTAAATCATTCTGAGTCACAGAAAAGTCATGAGTGTCCATCACTTCTGGCTAAGTATATTCTCTCTAATAGAGTTACAATTCTCAAGAGTTATGAGACTCTTTCTCCCAAGTGGGTATATAGCCAGGTTCATCTAATTGGATAGCAGTTTCCCTTCACCCTTTTTTTTTTACTTTTTCATGTATCTCTTGAGCCTCCTGTTTGCTGTCCAAATTTTTCTATTTAGTTCTGGTCTTTTCATCATGAAATATTGGATGTCTCCCATTTCATTAAATGCCCATTTTTTTCCCCCTGAAAGAGAAGGGTCAACTTTGCTAGGTAGTAGATACTTGGCTGCATTTTAAGCTCCCTTGCTCTTTGGAATAATCCATTCCAGGCCCTTCAATCCCTTAATGTTAATGCAGCCAGGTCCTGCATAATCCTTACTGTATGCCTCCTTGGTATTTAAATTGTTTCTGGCTGCTTGCAGGATTTTCTTTCATTTGATAGTTCTGGAATTTGGCCAAATATTCCTTGGTGTTTTCATTTTAGGATCCCTTTCTGGAGGGGACTAATGTATTCTTTCAATAACTATTTTGCCCTCTGGTTCCAGGATATGAAGGCAATTTTCCATCACTTAATCCTGTAATATTAAGTACAGGCTTCCCCCCCCCCCCCCCTTTCAATGTTCTCAGTAAGGCTAGTAATTCTCAGATTCTTCCTTCTCGATTGATTCTCAAGGTCAGTGGTTTTGCTGATGAGGTATTTTACAGTTTTTTTGTATTTTTTTGATATTTTGGTTTTTGTTTAGCACAATCTTGTTGTCTCATGAAGTCATTAGTCTTCCAATTCCATTCTTTTATTTAGAGGAGAAGATTTTTCTTCCTTTATCTTTTGCAATTCCTTTTCCAGTTGGTCATTCCATTTTTAAAGGACTTTTCTATTTGCCCAAACATAGTTTTGAATCATTTCCTCTTTGCATTTGCCCTATTGAGGATTTGAGAGAATCATTTTCTTTTTGCATTTGCCCAATTGAAGATCTAAGAGTTATTCTCATTTTGTATTTGTCCAGTTGTTTTTTCCAAGGATTTGTTTTCTTGTTGAGAGATTTTAATTTTCTCTTGCAACGTGTTAATTTTCTCTTGAGTTTCTTTTCCCAATTTTTCTAGTTGATTTTTAAAATTCTTCCTGATTCCTTCAAGGAAATCTTTCTGGGCTGGAGATCAGTTCATCTTTTCAGAATTTCTGGATCTCTCAGGCTTAGGCTCTGTCTGTGTCTTCAAAGTATTTCTCAATGGGTCCCCCTTTTTATTGGCCTTTCTTCATTTTCCTAGGATCTTGTGTTGGAGGAGGGACTGACTCTGAAATTTTCTTTTCCAAACTCTAGGGATTTTGTTCTCTTGACTTAATAACTCCGTATGGGCTGGCCAGTAGGGGGTTCTGGTCACTTTATCTGGAGTGCTTGAGGCCCTCTCCCTAGGTCTTGAGGAGTAATGGGCAGCAGCAGGGTCTGAATTATCCTTGAACAATGAAGGCTGGGTCCTGGGAGGAGATAGATAGTTCATCTGCCTTTCAACTGAGGGAGCTCTGCTGCCCCCACCTGAACTGGAGCAGGTAGGGAGGAGTCTGTTACTGTTTGTTCTGGGCAGAACAAACTGCTAAAATTATGGAACTCAGGGCCCCTGAGCCCAGAGGGTTGCTGTCCAGCTGTGCACTACAACTCTGTGCTAGAACTCGCCCTCCAACCTGGCTGGAACTCAGCAGACCTCCACTCCCCCAGCCAGAGACTCTGTGGCTGTAGTTGGTCCTTGGACCCACCACTCACCAAAGCCCCTACAGCTAAGGCCAGTCCTCTGGCTTCACCCTGCTCCCACTGGTTCTCTGCTCTCCACTATTAGTTCACCCACAGTCCTTTCAGACAGACCTTTGGGTAGATGTTGTTCTCTTTCTGGGTTTTGTAGATCGAATTTCTGTTAAGAGGTTTCTTTCATGTTTTATTTGAGGGGAAACCAGGAGACCTTTTCACAGTGCCTGTGTTCCCTCTGCCGTCTTGGTCAGAAGTCTTGACTATGGTTCTTGTAGCTTCTGGTTAGAAGTCTATTTATCCTCACCAACTCCCATTTTCCCTCAGATAGTTCAAACTGATCTGATAATCTGTGACACTGAGTATTCTTTCCTTTCTCTGTCTAATTACTTTCAGGTTATGACTTATTTTTAAAGTATTCATACTTTGTGAGATTTTAGTCAACAATATATTGGGGCAGATGGATAATATTCTAGAATATTTTTGTTAATCAAAGCATTAGAAATTTAATGAAATATTTTCAATTAACTTCTAAAATAACTGTTTAAATATTTTTGTATATCTTATACTACTGAAGATTATATTGTATATACTACCAAACCTTAATTCCACTTTCCCATTAGTACCAGTTGACTCTCAAACACAAAGCCTAATGAGTATCACACACACACAGCAGTTTCCTAATATAATGGCTAGCTGCCCAGGGTTCCATAGAATCCAACTGACAATGTCAATAATGTTTTGGTGTCAGTACCACACCTTGTAGTAAATAGTGGACAAACATGGGTCTTTACAGTATTAAAGGAAAAAATGTTGCTCTCAAGTAAAGGCCAGAACTATTGAGTGACAAAAAAAGAAAAGAACTTTAAGATATGAGCTTTTAATTGTATCTCTATATTATGGTTTTGGATAACTAAGTTTTGAAATTTTTGTAGGGTTAATAAAAATGTAGCATTTACATAGAGCTTTAAGGTTTTTAAAACTCTTAAATGCATAATTTTATTTACCCACAATAACACTGTAAGATAGATACTATTGGTATTTATTTCATATTACAGATGAGCAAATAACAGCTCAAAAATGCTGTCTTGCCAATATCAAATGTCATCTAATAAGTTCCAGAGGTAGGATTTGAACCCATATTTCCTCATCTACCTCCAGCATTATATCACATTATGAGAAGAACAAAAGTGAAAGAAACAGTGTATTAAAATTAATTTGCAGTATTCTTGAAAATTTTTTAAATTCCTGGAGTCAATTTTAATTCTTTAGACCTTCATGATTAATAGGTAGCAAATTATTATTTCATTTTTTGTGCATAATAGAACATGTATTTTTATAATTTTATCAAAATGATTGCTATTATAGCAAATTATATTCTTAATTTTAGAATTGTTCATAATAATGATGAAATTTCAGATACTGATAATTTATTTGAAATTTTACCTAATTGCTAAAAAAGAATTATTCAGAATGGCCTAGTGTTTCTTTCCTGATTGCCTTTTTTTTTCTCATTAGCCCTAATTCACGTGTTAAGTTAATATATTAAAATACTTTTCCTGCCTCACTTTTAATTGCAGTTGCCAATTTTAAAACTGTGAAAAGAAATGGGAAAACCTTATGTGGTAAAAGAAAAGTAATTTTATTATACTATTCCTAAGAAATCACTTTTCCTTTTAATAGGAGGAATACCGAGTGAAATTTTTCGACTATCAAAGAAATTTAAAGGTGTTATTCCTGTGAAATCTAGCCAAGAAGGCCTCATTATCCCAGATCTGGCAATACCATTCCTTATACAAGGGAAGACATGGCACTATGGGTATGTTTACAAACTCTAAAATTATGTATAATTAGAAGGCTTTACATAAATATATATCATTTTTAATTTAGTGACTCATGACTCTATTGTATGAAATAGGATCCTTTTTAAAGAAAATTTAAAAATCAATTCATCTGTTGATCTGTCTACCTACGAATGCATCTCCTTCTTTTTGCTCCAGACTGGAAATACAGCAGATACACATTGGATCCCAACACTCTTCAGCATTATTCTTATCCATTTATTAGACTTGAATATTTCATACCTTACTAGGTAATCTGGTGGTCTGGAAGCTCATTAAATTAGCACCAAATTTATCAAGTGGCTTCAGCCCTTACTGAAACTCAGAGTCCCTGAACTTAAGGGCTTCATCAGCTCATGTTTTTCTCAGTAGCAGGCTGAAATTGCAGATAGGCATCATCATATCAAGTCTTATTTAATTTTTGTGCTCATCCTATATTATCTCAGTTATTTTGTACTCATCCTATATTATCTTTTTATTTTCTTATTTACATAAGTTTATTATTCTGTGATAAATAGAAAGCTTTGATATATTTGAATATATTTGTTGGTTTGGAAATCTCTATTCTTTGGTTTTGTACCATTTTAAAATCTGTTCATGAAATACAAATCTCAAAAATAAAACTTTAATTCATTTATAAATGTAGTTGATTTAGATACTTGAGACCTTGTCTTGCTCATCTATAAAAAAGAGGGAGTTTGTATATATCTGCTTTAAATGTTTCTCATAAACAGCCTATTGTAAGATTCTGGTTTTTAATCCATTCTGTTGTCTTCTGTTTGATGGGAGAGCTCATCCTATTGACATTCACAGTTATAATTACTAACTCTTTATTATCTTCTGTCCTATCTTCACCTCATTGTCCTTTTCTCTCTCCTTTCATCCTGTCCCTCCTCACCAGTGTTTTGCTTCCAACTGCCACCTCCTTCAATCTGCTCTACCTTCCATCAGCTCCCCTCCCTTTTCTTTCCCCTTTCCCCTCCTAATTCCTTAAAGATTAAGACAGATTTCTAAATCCAACTGAGTGTATTTGTTATTCCCTTTTTGAGCCAAATTCAATTAGAGTAAGATTCAAGCAATCCTCACCCTTCTCCCTTTTTTTCCTCTTTAAGAATTCTGCCTCCCCCAATCCTCCTTTCCCAATATAATTTTTTTCATACCTTAATGTTTTTAATCATCACATCAAAATCAATTTAGGCTTGAATACTCCTTCTAATAGAAAACAGTTCTCAAGAGTTTATAAGTATCAAGTTCCTGTGTAGTAATGTGAACAGTTTAGTCTTGTTTAATAATATTTTTTTATTTCTCCCTATTTATCCTTTTGTGCATCTCTTGATATTATATTTGAAGACCTGATTTTTTTTTGTTCAACTCTGATATTTTCATCAGGAAAATTGGAAAGTCCCCTAGTTCATTGGCCATCTTTTCCCCTGAAAGAGTATGCTCAGTTTTGCAGGTAATTGATTTTTGGTTGTAATCCAAACTTCTTTGTCCTCTAGAGTATCATTTTTCTGGGCCCTCCAGTCCTTTAATGTTGAATCTGCCAGGTCCTGCACAATCCTCCTGGGACTCCTTGTTATTTGAATTATTTCTTTTGGGCTGCTGGAAGTATTTTCTTCTTGATCTGATAATTCTGGAATTTGACTACAGTATTCCTTGACATTTTCATTTGGATCCCTTTCAAGGGGTAATCAGCAGATTCTTTCAACAATAATTTTACCCTTTGATTTTAGGATATCAAAGTTTTTCTTGATAATTTCTTAAAAGATATTGCCCAGACTCTTTTTTTTTTTTGATCATGGCTTTTAGGTAGTCCATTAATTTTTTTTTTCCTGGAAAACTTTTATTTTGGGTGAAGAAGCAGGGCACCTGGACAGATGATTCCAATCTTGTTGGCAACATCTAAAGCATCATAGTCTGGAGCAAGTCAGATGTAGGCCTTCTTCTCTCCATCAGGCCGGATCAGTATGGTGACCTTGGCCACATCAGTGTCATACAGTTTCTTTACGGCCTGCTTAATTTGGTGCTTGTTGGCCTTGACGTCCACAATGAAGACCAGGGTGTTGTTATCCTCAATCTTTTTCATAGCCCACTCAGTGGTCAGGGGAACTTAATGATGGCATAGTGATCAAGCTTGTTTCTCTGAGGGGCACTTTTCTGAGGGTATTTTGGCTACCTTTGAAGCCTTAGTGTCTTGGGTCTCCGGAAGGTGGGCGAGGTTCTGATCTTATTCTTTATTGTGGCTGTGGACGCCCTTCAACACCGCTTTCTTGGCCTTCAAGGCCTTGGCCTTGGCTTCTGTCTTGGGGGGGGTCGACAGCTTGCTTCTTGGCCTTCGGCACCATCTTGAGGGAAAGGTGGTAGTCCATTAATTTTTAAATTATCTCTCCTGCATCTATTTTCCAGGTCAGTTGTTTTTTCCTATGAGGTATTATACATTGTCTTTTTAATTTTGTTTGACTGAATCTTAATATCTCATAAAGTCATTAGCTTCTTCTTGGCCAATTTTTTTTTTTTTTTTTTTTTTTAGTTTTTGTAAGGCAGTGGGGTTAAGTGGCTTGCCCAAGGCCACACAGCTAGGTAATTATTAAGAGTCTGAGGCCGGATTTGAACTCAGGTACTCCTGACTCCAGGGCCAGTACTCTATCCACTGCGCCAACTAGCCGTCCCCCAATTTTGATTTTTAAGAATTATTTTCATCAGTTAACTTTTGCATCTTCTTTTCCCTTTGGCCAATTTTTGAAAGAGTTATTATCTTTTTCCATCTTCCCAGTTCTATTTTTAAAGTGTTATTTTCTTTGTTTATTTGACCAATTGCATTTTTGAAGGAGTTATTTTCTTCAGTCAATTTTTATGCTTATCTTTGCAAGCCATTGACTCTGTTTTACATTACTTTCATTTCTTTTCCCAATTTTTCTACTTGATTTAAAAAATCCTCTTTGAGCTTTTTCAAGAGAACTTTTTTGTGCTTGAGACCAATTCATATCCCCCTCTGTGGCTTCACATGTAGGTCTTTCTGAGGTGGTATTTGTGTCTTCCTTATCATCATAGTAACTCTCCATAACTAGGGCCTCTTTCTGTTTTGTACTCATTTTAGCATAGTCCATGGTTTTCAAAATTGTTCTCTATTCCTGAGCCACAGTGGGGCCTTGTCCCAAGCTTCTTTGGTTAGCTGTCAGAGTCCTGCACACTGACTTTACATGTACAGGGACCTCAGGTATTAGCAGCTTCCCCACTGTGCTGGTATGACCAGTCTAGTTGGACTGGAATTCTGGGGCTCACCATTTTTCTTCTATGCTGGGTCTGGAGGCTCTCAGTTGACCTGCTGTGTTTCTGGCCTGCTGAACCAGGACCTTGGGGCCTCAGTTGCTGATTGCATCCTGACTGAGAACCTCCTACTGTTTTCTTCTGCCCCTGCCTGCTCTAGGCCCTGCTTCTCCTACACCTCGGGGCAACAGACCTTTCCTGAAGTGCTTTCAAGATATCTTAAGCTGGAAAATTGGTCTACTCTGTATTTTTCTGAGTTCTGTCATTCCAGACTCCATTTAGAAGCTTGATTAATGTTTTTTCTGAGGGAAACTGGGAGGAGCTCAGGAAAGCTCCTGATTTCTTTCCACCATCTTGGCTTTACTTGCCTCCATAAACTTTTAAAATTAATTTAATTTTTCAATTAAGCTTCTCTCTGCCTCTCTCTCTCCCCCCTTCCCCCCTCCCCTGCAGATAAAAATAAAAACACTTGTGCATACATGATCAAACAAAACATTTTCCCATCTTAGCCATACCCAGAAATAATCAAATTCTGCATATTAAGTGCGTCATCTCTCATAGCAGATAGATAATATTCTTCACCACTGGTCCTCTAGCATTAGTTAGTCATTGCTATGATCAGAGGTCTTAAGTCTTTCAAACTGTTCATTTTGACTGTGTCCTTGTAATAGAAATTTTTCTTCTGGCTCTGTGGCTGCATTTTGCATCAATTCAGTAAGTTTTCACAGTTTTTTTTAAACTGTTTCCTTCATTATTTAGTATAGAACAAAAGCTACTAAAGTGCAAGTCTGACTATGTCACCTCCCCATGTTGCCCCCAGGGTCAAAATGCAAAAATCCTTTGGTTGACATTCAAAGTTCTTAACTTGCCCCCTCCTACCTTTTCCAGACTTTTTATACTTCATTCCCCTCTATGCATTCTTCAGTGTGCTAACACCTGGCCTCCTGACCATTCTATGAACAAGACTATTCCATCTTTCTCCTCCAGCCATTTTCTCATCCCTCATACCTGGAATGTTCTTTTTTTTTTAAATCTCTGTCTGCTTCTTTTTAAGTCCTAGCTAAGATCCCATCTTCTGTAGAAGCCTTTCCAAACCCCTCTTGATTCTAGTACTTTTCCATCTTCTTAATGTTTCCTTTCCTGTATATTGCTTGTCTGTGCATATTTGTTTTGTTTGTTTTCCTCCTTTGATTATGAACTCCTTCAGGGCAAGGCCAATCTTTTGTCTCCTTTTTATATCCCCAGCACTTGACATGTCCTTTGGCACTTAGTAGATGCCTTTTTTATAAGAAAGATTTTGAGTTTTACAATTTTTCCCCCATTCGTGCTCTCCTCTCCCAACCCCCCACAGAAGGCATTCTTTTAGTTTTTACATTGTTTCCATGGTATACGTTGATCTCAGTTGAATGTGATGAGAGAGAAATCATAACCTTAAGGAAGTACGAGATAGAAAATAAAGTATGCGGTAGCAAAATTACATAATAAGATAACTTTTTTTTTTCCCCTAAATGAAGGTAATAAATAGTCTTTGTTCTTTGTTCAAAGTCCACAATTCTCTCTCTGGAAGATTTTCTTTTTTTTTTTTTCCTTAGTTTTATTTTTATAAGGTGATGGGGTTAAGTCACTTACCTAAGGTCATCCAGCCAGGTAAGTATTATGTGTCTGGGTACAGATTTGAACTCAGGTCCTCCTGATTCCAGGGCCTGTGCTCTATCCACTGAGCCATGTAGTTGCCCCAGGAAATGCTTAATAAATGTTTATTGATTGCTTGCTTGATTGATTGATTGATAATAGTTTTCCTTTGTACTTGCATATCAATTTGCATTAGCACCTCTAGTTTGAGGGCTTACTAAGTCCTTTTCAGAGCTGCTCATCTTAGTGTTCATGTCCTTTACCTAAATCTCACCTATTGTTCCAAGAAGCCATGGTATGCATAACAACTACTCCTCAGTAAAACCATCTCAGCAGATGGGCTAAACTAGGTTGACTATAACTGATAGTTCTCAAAGAAAATAACTCCTTCAAAAATGTAATTGACCAAATAGACAAAGAAAATAACATTTCAAACTGTAGAAGACCTCTCCCAATGGAAGGGGTAAGAACATTTTTTTTCCAGTGGACATGAAAGTGGCCAATGGAGCTGCTGTGTAGCACTTGGAGCTTGATCATCCACTGTAGCCTGGACCATTGCCAGTTTCTTTGACTTTTGTCTTGCCACTGGACTTCTATGACTCTGGAAGAGAGAGTGAAACTGATGATTTTGCACAGCTCTGTTTCATTTAAATCCAGTTCATGTGCAAGTCAAGACCTCATGTGGTATCATCGATTCTCTTCTAAATAAAGGTTGAACAGCACAAGTTTGTTCAACCAATACCCAAGTAATAGCCATCCCGTGAGTTTCTGATTCTTTTTTTAATCTCAAAAAGAGCTACAGTAACCAGTTTTTTTTTAAATTACAGGTCCTTTTCTTCTTTATTGAATCTTGTTTTGGTGGTACTAGTGGTATCTCATAATCTAAATAGCTATTAACAATAAAGCTGATAACCTGAAAAGAATGTCAACAGAAATAGAGAAGTCTGGAGGAGCTATAGATTTAAAGAAGAAAAACAATGAATTCAGTCTTGTTCATGTCAAATTTTGGGTGCCAGAGGTACACTCTGTAGGCATTTGATGATATGAAAGTGGAGTTCAGGCTAGAATTTAAATCCAAATCCATCACAAATAACAAACTTCATGAGGGTAGAAATTATGTAATAATCTTAGCATCTCTCCCAGCACCAATCATATGCATAATGCATTGCTCATAGTGAGTACCTACTGCTAAAATTTTTAATATTTGCAAATCATAATTTTGTTTTCCACAACAGATGTAAGCAGTGTTCTAAATTGAAGACAATGCAGAATCTGAATTCTCTTGTTAAAGAAGCATCGTGGACACCTGTTTGCATTGCCCAAGGTTAAATCAGATTTTCTTAGCCTGTAATTGTAACTTTCAACGTTCAGGAATTCTGATAACACTTCATTAATTGGGATTTCATTTTTTGTGATCTTTGGAAAAGTGAGGTTAGGTTCTCTTTGCTTAATGAACTCTTTCTTCATAGTTTTAATCAGTATGATGATCAAGGTTGTAGTGGAAATACATAAAGCACTTGAAAACAAAATTTTCATACATTTTCAGTCAGTTTATTATTTGGATACCTAAGTGTGAGACTTTGAATTTCTTTTAGACTATCACTCCAGGTGTTAAGAGCTCTATGAATACTGATTTTTTAGTCTTTACCATATTAACTATCCCTGCCACTTCATGTCTTCTGCACCTTTGGTACAGACTTTTCACTAATTCACATTGGTCATCCTAGGACCTAGGAATTCTTTGCTCATTGTCACTGCAAAGGGCAAATAAATAAATATTTGTGGTTAAGATGATAGTTTTCCTATTCACTTTTCAGTTAATTTAAATTTGATTTTTAAGGCTTTTCTACAAACCCCCAAAATGCAAAGTTTATTAATTCTATGAAAATTCATTATGAGGAAGAAATGTATTCTACTAAATGAGTCTTCTATTTCTAAGAACTACATAAAAATCTTAGTATGGTACTCTTGGAAGTTCAAACTCTGCCATTTTTTTAATAACCTTGCCAAATGTCAAGATTTTTTTTTTTGCCAATTTGCCATTCTTAAATTTTTGAACAAGTGGTACCCGTTTGCTTGTATAGTTACAAAAAATTTAAAGCCTTTATAGAATCATAATAGAGTGGTTTCTTTTACCTTTGTACTTCTCGTGGTATACATCAGGGGGTCAAGATAATTTTATAGATTCCATAAATAAAAATACTTTAGCATTTTTTAAATTAACAATTCTTGTCATATCATGTCATATCTAATATATATAGCAATAGTAATACTTAAGTACCTTGAGATTCCATATTTTCATTAGTGTGGGTACTTCCTTTACCAGTTCTACTTTTAAGTTTTCCCTACATTAGTAAACCATTTTCATGAGCTTCTAGGACCAAAAAAATTTAATCCTGATGACCCACTCTACAAAGATGGATCTCTGACCATGTCTTTAGTGGTCTAGATCAGGTATGTCCAATCTTACTTTAAAAAGTTTTTATTGAAACAATAGACATTATTTTGATTTGCAGTTTTAATGAGAATTCTACTGTAACTTGGCTTCCTTTATTAAAGGATTTAGTAAACCATAGGTGGCTGCATAAAATGGGCAGCATGTGGCCTAATGGCCACATTTTTTACAGCCCTGATCTAGATAGCAAGTACTGTTACTGCCTTTCTAATTTAGTCACACTTTTACAGAGCTTGTATTCTTTTGCCTATTGCCTTAGGTAACTTAGGATCTTAAATCAAAATTACCCTAAGTTACCCTTAAGGCGGGAAAAATACATTTGGAGAAGGAATTTAATGGAAAGTCATGTCACTGTATATACTGAAAACCAGTCATGTTGCTTACAGAGTGTTCAACATCACTGTTCAGTTTTATGGGGATTATTCAAAATATTGCCATTTGAAAAGCAAATGCTGACTTTAAAATAGCATTAAGAAAAGTAGTGATAGGTATACTCTTTTTTACATCAACAAAAATTAGCCCTATTTCTATAATGTCTTTTATTTTGGTGTTATTAAACTATAAAGTTAACCATTGTCTCACCCTGTTGTAGTAAATAATGAATTCATAAAGCTTAACCATTTTTTTCCTCACTAGCATTGGGCATTGTACCACTCCAGTATGTATTTGTTATGATCTTTACTCTTGATGATGGAACAGGAACCCTGAAAGTATACCTAATGGACTGTGTAAGTAACAGGTCTTGGAAAATCAATTTTACTTAGATTGGCTATGTTTTCTCCATTTCCCCTCCTCCCCTTTATTTTCCTTATCATTCACTTTCTTACTCCCTTCCCTCTGATTGTGTTTTCCTTGGGGGCTGAATCTCAAAGCACCTCATATTCCAACCACATTGACCCCAACTGGGTACTATACTCTTTGCTTCAGGCTTGGAGAAGTACTATACAGCCATCTTCATTACTGGGTCATTGAGAGTTTCTGAATTGTGTTATTTTTTTTAATTGTTTGGATTCTAGAAGAACTGGATCATAGACACTGTTGAAGTTGCTTTATCTTTGCCATATAATTTGTATTTTGGAGAGGTTTGAGAGATTGTAGGAATTGATGAAAATGTTTAATCTGCTTTATTATTGTTCATGTGATCTGGAAAAACCAATTTTCCTATTCTTATATAAAATTAGGAATCTTGAAAGCATTTATGAAAATATGTGAATGGCAACTATTAGTAAAAATTTACAGAAAGAGAAAAAGAATTGAAAGAAAAAGATAATGGGAGATGATCATCACTTCTCTTAGCACTGAGATATAAGGGTTCCTATAAAGGAATTGTTCAGTTCAACTATAATTCAAGTACCTAAGTACAGATTGGTCATAGTCTTTGTGTTCTCTATAGCTTACATTTTACTTATATTATTGGAGTATAGGAAGAATCTTTTTTTTTTTTCTTGATGAGACTGCATGGAGACTTGTTGAGTGCAAAATTCATCTTTTTCAAATACTGACTGTTACCCTGGGCAAGTCACTTAAACTATTGATAACCCAGATAGTTTTTAAATTCTATAAATCCTAAAACAGGAGCTCCCCTGCATTGGTAGGTGGAGATTTATCACTGTGTCCTCCCTACATGTTGAAATTTTAATTCAGTTGAAAAAAATTAAGAGTAAGAAAGCTGTTTTATTAGATACTAGAGTTTAGGAGTACTAGAATATAACTCTGGAGAAGAATAAAGGAAGAACTCTCTTTTTCTCATACTACGAAAATTGCAACTACAACAACAATAATATTATAGTTTATAATAATTGCTGAATCTTTCTAATACAAAGGTTCTTTTATAAATAAAGACTTGAAAATTATTAAAGCTTTTCATTGAGATACATGTTTCTGATTCTCAGAAGGAATTTGTAAAGGAATTTGTGAAGAAATTCCGATGTCCTATGATTGTTAAGTTTAATAGTTATGTCTTAAAATGAGTTAGAGTTTAAAGTTGTCCTCTCATTCTAAATGTATAGATTTTTTTTTAAATAATGATATACTCGAAAGTGGTTCTTGAAAATTAAAAGTGTCAAAATGTCTGCATTAACATCAGAAGGTAAATGTAGAACAAGTGTTTTCCTTTTGTTCTGGTTTAAACCTTTCTTACTTTTTTTCAGGAAAATTTTTTTCAAATTCCTGCATCAGAGATTCTAAACAGTGATAATCTTCAGAAAAATATGGAAATGATCATGTACATGCTTTGTCCTCCAGGAAAAAAAATTGGTAGGCAATCATATTTTCAGAATTTCACCTTATCTTTTCTAAATGGTTATATCTTATTTATAACCTGTGACTGGAGATAAATATATGAAATCCTAACTCAATAATTTTTCCTTGCTTTTATAAAGTTGCATTTTTAGTTTATAAAATTATACATGTATAATCCAAATCAATTTACTCTCTATCAAGGGGAATGGGAAGGAAAGGGAGGAAGAAAAACGTGGAATTCAAAATCTTACCAAAAAAATGTTGAAAATTCTATTTGCATGTAGTTGGAAAAATAAATGGATAAATTTATATTTTTAGAAAAAGATGTCTTATTGTATAATCATTTAATAATTTGAGGGTTTTTAATCCCTCTTCCAAATATAGTTAGTTTAGACTCTAAATTCAGTTTAAGTCAACAGTGTCCCCAAAACTAATATATCATGGTTCAACTAACCAAGTACCTCTTGTGTGCAAAGAACCATTCTAACTATAGAGATGCAGAGACAGAATATGAGCCCATCCTTGTCTTCAGTGACTTTGCCCTCAAGGTGTGGAAAAGATTTTCTCCAAGTGGAGAAAACTGAAGGATCTGATGCTTGCATAAGAGTCAAGTTCAGTGTCACTTTCCTTTCCTGAGGACCCTCTGATCAGGGAGAGCTAAAATATAAAATACAGCTGTGTCATTTATTTTAGTAAATCACCAAGCATTAATTGCTAACTCTTGTGTTCTAAGAACTATGTTAGGACCTAGAGATATAAAGACAATGCTGTCAGAGTTTATGTTCTGTCATGGGGATAAATCTGTCACATGGGGAGAGAACACCATTCTTTTTTTAAAGTCTAATTTTTTAAAACAATGCTTAAGTTTTTCTGTTAAAGGATCATACTGTGATTTAATGCTTAGAATGGTGGCCTTAGAGCCAGAAAAACCTAAGTTCAAATCCTTCTTTAGCTGTTTACTATCAGGGTGACCCTGGTCAAATTGCTTAATCTTTTTGGGCCTCAGTTTCTTCATCTGTAAAGTGAAGCAATTGAACTTAATGTCCTATAATTTTTTTGAAATCATGGAGGAGATGGAAATCAGGGTGACACAAGGCAATTACCTGAATTGTATCTTGAAAATTTTGTCGTGAATGTGTGTGTGTGTGTGTACATATATACATATGTCAATATATTTTTGTATATGTATGTGTGTACATATATATGTATGTATACATATATATATGTATGTATATCCTGAGATAGAGAGAGACAGACAGACTGAGACTTAGTTATAGATGCCAGTTTATAAAAACTGTACCTATCATGGTTCCCAAGATTTTTTTCTAAGTTTGATGCTTAATACTTAAAGACTTTGTTGTAAATTATATGTTTATTTTATGGGATCATAGATTTAGATCTACCAAAAAATAGAGCTTGGAGACTATCAAGTCCAGTTTCCTATTTCACAGTTTAGGAAATTAGAAATTGGGAGATAAAATGCCTTGCAGCTTATGACCCTAGCTCTTTCAAACTCCAAATCCAGTATTCCATCACAGCCTCTCAAAGCAAAGGAAATCAAATGTAGTAGTGGGGGTGACAGTGTTAATGGAATAACAGTAGCCCACAACTCCCGAGCCAATTTTCAACCAGAGCTTGATAGTAATCTTGAGCTGCTGTAGGCATCTGAAAATGTCATTGTTACTTATGGGAATTGTCTGGATGGTTTTTCACCTGTACCTGACTCAGGTATACCACCATGTACTACTATACTGACTTTGCTCCTCTATAGATCCAACTGAAGGGAGAGTTTCATTTAGATTGATTTGTGGTCAAAATGATGATGGCAAGTGCAGAATCAAGATGATGGAGTAAGGCAGGACTTGCCCAAGCCCCCCCCCCCCCCCCCCCATACCACTCCAAATACCTGTAAAGAATGATTCTAAACAAATTCTAGTGTTAGAATCCTCCAAAAAATTGAAACAATTTTCCAGCCCAAGACAACTTGGAAGATCAATAGGAACAGGTTGTTGTATTAGGGTGATAGAGGAGAACAGTGCAACGTGGCTCACACTGGAGCAAACGAACCCCAGCAATCCAGGCACAGATAGCAGGGTGACTGGGTCAATGGCAACAGTGGTAGTGTTCAGACCTCTCAGGCCAGAGACATTTTGGAAGGACAGCAGGAAAACTGTGCTCTACTGGGGCAAGAGGGGTTCACTGTCCAGTGCAAACCTGACCTCAATGGAACAGGAGCAGTCAGCCACTGGGTCAGCAGAGGCAGCTGCCTCCAGAGCTTTCAGCCCACAGGTGGTAAGGAGGTCAGAAGGAGATTACAGGGGTATTTTTGCTATCACAGAGGCAGGGCTCTTTTACTTTGCCCATACTCTGATCTGGGTCACAGTCACAGGAAGATGAGCAATAGCGCAACAATGCTTGCTGGCACTGGGGATCAGCCTATCTTCCTCAGTTCCAGAAGGAGTGCTTGTGGTCACTAGACTAGAGCACAGGCCAGGAGAGTAGTTAAAACCTCTCCTTAGATCATAACAACTTGGAAGAATTATAAACTGAAAATAGCTGCTAAAAACCCAAAACCTTGGGGATAGAGTGCCCCCCCCACCCTGGAAAGTAAAGCCCTACCTTAATAAAGAGTTAAAATCAAGTCATAGGCTAGAGAAATGAAAATCTGAACACAGACAATTATGATGATGATAAGGAAGATCAAAATATGTACCCAGAAGAGGACAACCAAGTCAAAACTTCTATGTCCAAAGCCTCCTAGAAGAATATGAATTGATCTCAGATCATGTAAAAGTTAAAAAGGGATTTTTGAAAGTCAAATAAGGGAAGTGAAGGAAATTTGGGAAGAGAAATGAGAGGAGTGTGGGGAAATCATGAAAAACCAAGTCAACAACTTGGTGAGATAAAAAAAAATTACTGGAAAAAATGACATCTTAAAAACCAAGCTGAGCCAAATGGACAAAGGAGATTTAAAATCCCAGTGAGGAGAAATCCTTGAAAAGCAGAATTAACCAAGTGAAAAAGGAGATATAAAAGCTCTTTGAAGACAATAATTCTTTAAAAATATAGAATTGAGCAAAGGGAAATTGATGATTCTTTGAGAAATTAGGAGACAATAAACAAAATGAAAAAAAGTGTGAAAAACTAGAAGAAAATACAATGTATCTCATTAGAAAAAAATAAACTGACCTAGAAAATAGATCCAGGAAAGACCTTAAAAATTATTGGACAACCTGAAAGTCATGATCATAAAAAGAGCCTAGAGTGGCAGAGAATTTCAAGAAATTATCAAGGAAAACTGCCCTGATATTCCTGAGGCAGAGGATAAAAGAGAAATGAAGAGAATCCAGTGAAAACCTCTTTTAAAGAGATCCCAAAGTGAAAACTCCCGGGAATATTAAAGCCAAATTTCAGAACTCCTAGGTCAAGGCAAAAATATTCTTAAGTAGCCAGAGAGAAATAATTCAGTTATTATTCAACTACAGTCAGGATAAGACAAGATTTAGCAGCTTTTACCTTAACATAAGGTCTCATAGAACTTGAAATATGATATATAAGGCAGAAGAGCTTGAATTACAACCCAGAATAAAGTATCCAGAAAAATTGAACTTATTTTTTTTAGGGGAAAAGACAGTTGTTCAATGAAATGAGGAACTTTTAAACTTTCCTGATGAAAAGACAGAGCTGAACAGAAAATCTGATTTTCAAATATGATACTCAAGTAAAGCATTAAAAGCTGAACTGGAAAGACAAATCATAAGGAACTGGGAGATAGACAGTAGGGAAGATTGTGTGTGGGGGATATTTAGATGCAAAACTTGAGGAAGGACAAGGTGACAGAAGATAATAGAATAAAGGGGTGGGGGAAATAGGATGGAGGGAAATTCAGTTAGCAGAAGTAAATTTTGAAAAAATACTTTTAAAAGTTTCTCTGATAAAGACCTAATTTCTCAAATATAAAGACTGAGTCAAATTTATAAAAAATAAGATATTTTGATAAATAATCAAATATATAAACAGTTTTCAGATGGGTTATCAAAATTATCTATGGACATTTTTTTTAAGTGTTCTAACTCAATATTGATTGGAGAAATGCAAAGTAGAATAATTCTGAGGTACTACCTTATACCTATTGGATTGGTTAATAGGACAGAAAGAGAAAATGGCATATATTGGAGGGCTTGTAGGGAAATTGAGAGATTAATGCATTGTTGGGGGGGGGAGTTTTGAAATGATTTAACAGTTCTGTAGAGCAACTTGGAATTATGCACAAAGGGCTATAAAATCATGCCTACTCTTTTACCCTGCAATGCCACTACCAATTCTATATTCTAGAAGAAATGAAGGAAAAGGGGAGATATATATCTCAGCTCTTTTCTAGTAGCATGGAACTGGAAATTGAGGGGGATGCTCATCTATTGGGGAATGGCTGAACAAACTGTGAGATATGACTAGGATGGAATGCTGTTCTGCTTTAAGACATGATGAACAGGATACTCTCAGTAAATCAGAAAAACTTACATGAGCAGATGCAATGGGAAATGTGCTATATACAAAGTATCAGCAGTATTGTAGTATGATTAACTATGAATGACTTACCCTTTCTCAGCCTTCCAGGAACAGCCCTGTGGGACACCTGGGTCTATGACGGGGGGGGGGGGGTTCCATACCTCTTGGCCTAGGGATCACTGGGGACAGCCTGAAGGGGTGGTGAGAATGAGTGCGGAGTAACGCTGGACTCAGAACAGCCCTGTGGTGAGAACTTGCAGGGGGATTCAGGAAGCCAGCCAGCACTGCCAGAGCTCCCAGCCCATAGATGGAAAGGGGTTGGGGGAGACTGCAGAGGTCTCTCTATTCTCCCTGGGTCAAGACTCTGCTGTTTGCTCACACTCAGATCCAAGTTGTAGTTTGGGCTCCCATACCACCATAGCTGAACAGGGACCCTCCTCAAAGCTCTAGAACAAAGGGATGGCATGTGGTTGTCCACATACCAGAGCAAAGGCAAGAGAGCAGTCTTAAAAGACCTTGGAGGAATTAAGGTCCCAGTGGGGTGTCCCCCAAAAAATCCCAAAGCCTTGGAAGTGTCATAAATCAGTCATAGACTGAGGAAATGAGTAAACAACAGAAAAAGAAAATTAATTTGGTCCTATGTAGTATCAATAAATACTTAGAAGATATCAAAGTTGAATTTTCTGTATCCATACCTCCAAGAGAAATAGAAAATAGGCTCAGGCTATGGATGAGCTCAAAAAAAAAAAAGACTTTGAAAAGCAATTAAGGGAGGTAGAGAAAAAGTTGGTAGGAAAAAATGGAGTGATGTAGATAAATTATGAAAACCAAGTCAGCAACTTGGTGAAAGAAATACAAAAAAAAATACTGAAGAAAATAACATGTTAAAAAACAATTTAGGCCAAATAGGAAAAGCAACACAAAAGGCAAATGAGGAGAAGAATGCCTTAAAAAAAGTAGAACTGGCCAGCTGGAAAACAAGATAAAAAAGCTCTCTGAGAAAATAACTCCTTCAAATGTAGAATGGAACTAAAGGAAGCTGATGACTTTGCAAGAGATCAAGAAGAAATAAAACTATACCAAAAGAACCAAAAATTAGAAGAAAATGTGAAATATCTCATTGGAAGAACAACTGACCTTGAAAACAGTTCCAGGAGCAGACAATATAAAAATTATTGGGCTATCTGAATGTCACAACCAGGAAAAAGAACCTAGACTTCATTTTTCAAGAAATAATATAACAAAATTGCCCTGAGATCCTAGAAGCAAGATAAAATAGAAATTGAGGGAATTCACCTGTCACCTCCTGAAAGAGATCCCTAAAGAAAAACTCCCAGGAATATTATAGCCAAATTCCAAAACTCCCAAGTCAAAGAGAAAATACTAAAAGCTGCCAGAAACAAACAATTCAACTACTGTAGCTCTATAGTCAAGGATTACACAGGATCTGTCAGCATCTACATTAAGGGCTCGTAGGATATTCCAGAAGACAAAAGATCTTGGTTTACAACCAAGAATCAACCACCCAGCAAAACTGAACATCCTCTTTCAGAGGGAAAGATGGATTTTCTTTGAAACAGGGGATTTTCAGATTTTCCTATTGAAACAACCAGAGCTGAACAGAAAGTTTGATTGCCAGTTAAAGAACTCAGGTGAATCATAGAGGGGGTGGATGAGAAGGACTATGAGGAACTTAATGATTGAACAATTTGTATTTCTGAATGGGAAGAAGATACTAATAACTCATACAAACTCTCTCATGTATAAGAGCAGTTAGCAGGAGCATATATAGACAGGGCACACAAAGGAGCTGAATATAATGGCATAATATAGTAATAAGATGGAGTCAATGGCTGATAAAGGAAGGTACTGGAAGGGGAGGAAGAAGGGGCTAAGATATTTCACAAAAGATTCAAGTAAAAGCTTTTTCAATGGAATCGAACAGGGAGAATGCCAGGGGAAATGAGGGAGCCTTCATTCTCATCAGAAATGACCGAGAGAGGAAATAACATACACACTTAATAGGGTATAGACATCTCTTACCCTAGGGAAAAACGAGAGGAAAGGGATGGGATAAGGGTGAATGGGGTAAGGGAAGGGGGGGGGAGTAGATGATAGAAGAGAGGGTAGATTATGGGAGAGGGTAATCAGGCACAACACACTTCTGAACAGGGACAGGGTAAAAGGAGAGAGAATGGAATAGATGAGAGTAGGGAGGAATCGAGTGGAGTGAAATGCAGCTAGGAAATATAGTGGGAAAAATATTGAAGCAACTTCTCTGGTGGATTTATGATAAAGGAGACAACTCATTCCAGAGACAGAGCTGTTGGGAATCTGAACACAGACTAAAGGACAATTTTCTTTCTCTCTCACTACTCTTGAGGTTTCTGTATCTTTTGGGGGGAAGAGGAAGGATTTATGTTCACTCTCAAAACAAGATTATTGTAATAAATATAAAATAAGTAAGCCAAAAAATAAAAAAAAGAATACTATCCATCCCCAAAGATAGAATTTATAGAGTCTGGATACAGACTGAAGCATACTTTTTTTAAAATTTTCTTTTTCTTGATCTCTTTTTTGGTAGGGGGAGGAGGTTGATGGGAGGAAACTATGTTTACTTTCTAACATGCCTATTATGGAAATGTTTTTCATGACTGCACATTTTTAACCTATATCAAATAACTTACTTTTTCCATGAAGGAGGTGGGGTGGAAAGGAGGGAGAAAATACAGAAAGTTTTAAAAATGGCTGTAAAACTTGTTTTTACATGTAATCAGGGAAAAGTAAACTAATTTTTTTTTTAAAATGAAGATGACTATAATGGAGGAACAAGTGACCTGTCATGAACTAGAGGTTGGGATACAAGTATAAAAGTGAACGTCTCTAATCCTGAGGAACTTATATTCTAAACGTAATGTTAAAAGTGATAGATTTTAAAAGTTAATTTCTGGCAGTTAACTCTGAATAATTCCTACCCACTCCCCTTTTCAAAGATTTTGGTCTTCTAATAGAAATATCTTTCTTCTATAAAAAAAGAAAAATGAGTTTATCACTTGATGACTTCAAAACTATTACACACACATATACATATATATGTGTGTATATATATGTATGTATAAATATGAAATTTGACCAATTGATTTTATATATTAGTTTTTCAAAATTTTATATATTAGTTTACAAAATCATCACATATATATACATACATATATATGTATATGAAATTTGGTCAATTGATTTCATATATTAGTTTTTCAACTATTAGGATATCTGGCTATGTATTTTGATTTGTGTGTGTGTGTGTGTGTGTGTGTGTGTGTGTGTGTGTGTGTGTGTGTCTTTAGCTTAATGCCAAACTTTTTTTTTCTAGGAGAATATCCTTGGTTGGAATGCTTTATCAAGTCTTATAATGTCAGAAATGAAGCGGAGCAAGAAATTTGCTATCGCATTTTTGATACTGTAGTTGCAGAAGATTTAATCTAAAAATTAAATATATGTAATATAAGTGTATAATAATGTAAAATGCCTCTGAGATATAATTAACCATGTAATAATTATAATTAAATTCTAAAATATTTTGTGACTTTTGAGTTTTTATTGACATTTTATTTTACATTGTCATATTTCCAAACATATCCCTTTCTCATCCCCTTTCCAGCCAATCTTATATTCTCTAAGATGCTTAAATGCATCTTCTTGATCTAGATTCAGAAGTAGTTTAGAAATGCCTTTCACATTCATCAAGACCTTGTAAAAAAGAATAGAAAATTTAGAAGAAAAATAATAATGAACAACTACTCTAGATCAACCAAATAGGGATAGTATCTACAGGATTCCACATCTATAATCTTTTACCTTTTCACAGAAGAGAGGGAGGCATATTTTCTACTTTGCACAGTCAAACTTGATTATTAGAATTACACAGCGGTTAATTGATCAGTTTGGCTTTGTTTTTTTGTTTTTTCCTTGCTGCCTTGTGTATTATTGTTTTCCTCATTATACTTTGCCTTATTTCACACAAATCTTCCCATGCTTCTCTGTATCCTTCATATTAATAATTTCAGTATAGTAATATTCATTTACCTTCACACACCTTGGATTGTTCAGCCATTTCCCAATAATAGAATCATAAGAAAATGAATGAAGATATTAAAGATCATTGAGTCAAACCCCTTCATTTTATAGACTTCAGACATTCTTAGAATTACATAGCTTGTAAGTTTCTGAGACAGAATTCAAACCCATTTTTTTTTAATTCCCAAGTCCAGAATTCTAGCTGTGCTTCCCCACTGTTACATAAAGTATGGCACAGTGGATAAAGCACTGGCCTTGGAGTCAGGAGTAACTGGGTTCAAATCTGGTCTCAGACACTTAGTAATTACCTAGCTGTGTGGCCTTGGGCAAGCCACTTAACCCCGTTTGCCTTGCAAAAAACCTTAAAAATATGAGACCATTATTTCTTTCTTTGATCTATCATTAAAGTCCTGGTCAGAAATATAAGAAAAATATAGTATTTTTTGCAGGTTATCCCATATTTTTATTTTAACTACTGTTTTTACATTTGTTTTCTATTAATTATAATAACAATTTGACTATCATACCTTGCCTGAGTCTGTTTTAAAAAAAAATTTCTTAAAATTCAAACCAACCTACCAAAATTAAGAATATTTTGAAGCTTCCTAAGACAAATTTTAAAAGATGCTGAATAGGAAAATGTAAGGAATACATAAGGAATTTTATCTTTGTCGATACTTTCAGATAAATGATTTGAGTCGTGGGGTAAAAAACAATTACTTTGAATATTGCATTTATCTGATATTGATTTTCTCTCTTTTTCTCATAAAGCTCCACCAAGTTATATTTCATTTCTTGCTTTAACTTTTGTTTCAGTGTTGTCAATGATTTTAGCACAGCTATAAGAATAGAAAATTTGATTAGCTCAAGTTCCTTTGAATGGTAGGATGTAAGCACAATACAGAATGACTAGTGAATAGCTAAATAAAAGAATTTCTGCTTAAAAAGCATGCTACTTCAAATGATCTATCTCCCAACATAATTCTCAGTTGCATTTTAGGAAAGAATTCTGTATGTTTCTCTGCATTGATGTTGCTGGTTTTAATGCAAATTCCCTCTACACCCAGAATCATCTTTCTTGAATTTCTTTGTTAGCTTAATGATATTTTAAGAGGATAAGTTGTAAATATAATGTCTTTGAAAATTAAAAAATAAAAAATCTAATTCATACCTACTCTTTTTCTATAGTCTTATTTAATGATAAATTAATTCAGTATTATAGTTTTCAGGGAAATCAACAATTAGGTAAATATCCTTACCAAGATAAAGAATCTGCATAAAATTTTACCTTCTACTTCACTGAATTTTCTAAATTAAAATCAGAAATGTTCATCATATATCCATATGTGCATATTTATGCATCCATGTTTGTTTCATCTAAAGACTGAAATGTGATTATTGTTCTCATCTTGCATATATTTACTGCAGCCATAGATGCCTATTAATATTGAAAATAAGTTAAGAATAATAAATGTACATGTTATTTCAGTGACTTTTGCATAAGAAAAAGCAATGCTAATAAATTAAAAATGCATGTGTAATTTTCTTTAGTGATTTACCACCTAAGCTGATGAGGGGTCTGAGAATCAGGGAAAGAAATAAATTATCTTGGAGCTTAAATTGTCTCAGAATGGGAAGTTTTTCCTGTCCTGGATAAAAAGAACAGTTAAACACCCTGTCAGCAAAAATATTGGTAATAATTGACTCCACCTTTATAGTCTCCACCCTGTCATCACACTTAAGGAATTGCTTCATCGTTTTATCTGATGGTCAATTTTTATATGCTGTAGTGAGTCTTGGCCAGTAACCATAATCTCATGTCATGTTTTAAGTTAAATTAACTTGTGACACTTAAAAGATTAGACCTGAAGATTGGAAGGAAAGATAACTCTGGGTCTAAAAATTTAGGCTAGTCATACCTTCAGAAAGATTTCATAGAATAGTGCCTTAGACCTGGCAATTGTTTGTTTTGTTTTTCATTTTCAAAGAGGACCAGTGACATCGTGATAAGTTTCTCGCCTAGGAATTGGATTTCAATTAAGCAGGACCATACAAAGACAATAATCAGATTCACTCTTCCTAAATCACTGAAGTCCAATGGCAAGGCAAAAATCAAGACTGGTCCAAAATGTAAGGAATGACCTTGGTATTCTTGTCTGACCAAGCTCTAGGCACTTCACAATGCCTACTTCAGCCACCTTCACAGTCTTTGGAACAAATTGTTCTCATTTGCCCATTCTGCCCCAGGAAAGAAGTTTTTACATGCTTCCAGTAGACATCCTCCTAACTGGTTGAAAGATTTGAAGCCTGTCAATTAACCTTAACCTGGTTTAACCCATCTGCCAAGGTTGTACTAGGGTCTGACTACTCTGCATACTTGGAACCAAAAGGGAGATTGGGTGAATCAAGTAGATGAGCAGCCCTTAAAAGTTCTCACACCAGTTGCTAGTCCTCCAGAACACCCCATTACCCCCCTCCCCCCATAAAAGGACTCAATGCAGAAGCACAGCCATGACTGTTTTGGTTTTTTTAGGATTTTTGCAAGGCAATGGGATGTTTTTGTAAAGCAATGTGACTTACCCAAGGTCACACAGCTAAATAAGTATTGTGTCTGAGGCTGCATATGAACTCAGATCCTCCACAGACTCTATCCACTGTGCCACCTAGCTACCCATAACTATGACTTTTCAATACAATCGGCTTTGCCTTCTGTACCTGTGTGTGATAGAAACTAACATGGTTTATAAAACATTTAAAACACTTTATCCAGTCCTTACAACACTACAAAGGTAGGTGCTATTAGCCACATTTTACAATTGGGAAACCATTTTAGAGGATTAAGTGATAGGTGGTGGAAAACTAAATAAAAATGACCCTATTTGATAGAAAATACTTGTCAGATAAGATTGTCAGTGACATTTTATGCCAGGAAATACAGAAAGATGAAAATCTATATTAAACTGCCTTCCCCCATCTTTTCTAGAATCATAGTTGTAAGCTGTTTGTCCTTCATTCTTAAAGAACACATCAAGGAGGTGATGCCATGACAAGCACATGGATTGGAGTGAGGAGTGGTATGCTAAGTCACCAGCCTCACTTTTTCCTCCAGAGCCATCTGGATTCAGTGGCCAGATATGAATCAAGATGACTGGAGATGGTCCTGAATTCAAGGCAGTCAGGGTTAAGTGACTTGCCCAAGGTCATACAGATAGTATAAAGTGTCTGAGGCTAAATTCAAACTCCTGTCCTCCTGACTCCAGGGCCAGTGCTCTTCCTCTTCCTAATTTCAAAGAAACTGAAGCCCTGGGACTTTGTCTTACTGAAGTTGGCATATTAAATAATAGAAGCTGAGATTCAAACTCAAATCCTCTAACTCAATAACCATTTGTGTTCTTTCAAAGATATCTTTGAAAACAAAATTCTGTATGATTGAACTATAAATAATGATGTGCATAAAGTTGCATACATTTACACAAATAAAAATAGCACAAACTTGTAAGATATGGAAAATGATTCTTTTTTTGTATTATTTTCTTTTTTTTAAGCCATAGGATAGGTTGGTTGGCAGTAACAAGGACCCAGTTCAAAACTGTTGAACTCAAGTAGTAAAAAGGTCTGAAAAAAACAAACTTTTTTGCTTTCAAGTCCAAGCAGGGAAATGCCCAACACTTCTTTGATCAATAGCAAGTCAGATGACTACAGATAATCAAGTATTATTGATAATCAGTCATGGCTTTTTCTACTTTTTTCAGAGGACAACCTCATCATCCCAGTCCCCAAGTCTCACTGTCTTTTCATGGAGGTGATAAAGACAATGCCAGGAGAATGTCAGCTCAAGCATAGTCAATCTGGAATCAGTTAAGCTCATCATCTTTACATTTTTTGAAAAATACATTTTTGAAATTCAGGATATTTTCCCTTTTTCAATCTTGCAGTACTTTTCTGATTCTCCCTGTTTTTTTAGATCACTGAAAACAACAATCAAATCAGTTTTTTAAGTTCCCTAGGTTGTAGTTTGTCAAGTTTTGATAATTTGAACTCATTAAGGAAAATGTCTTCGGTTCTGTCTTGGACCTCATCCCTCTACACAACTTTGCTCGATGTTCTCATCAGCTTCTCATCAGAATTTCATTACCATATCTATGTTGAGAATTCTCAAATCTACCTTTCCTACCCCAGTCACTGCTGAGCTTCAATATCATTTCTCCACTTTCAAACATCTCATTGAATGTCTGGTAAGCATCTTAAACTCGGTTTAAAAGAGCAACCCCAGCATCCCAATCCTCGAGTCTCACAGTCTAGAAGTCATCCTGGCTTACTTACCGTCACTCTTCCCTATTCAATCTAATGCCAAGATCTGTCAATCTCACCTTTGCAACATCTTTCAAATATACCCCCTTCTTTCTGACACTGCCATCAATCCAGGGTAGACTGCATTATCTATCACCTGGATTACTGCCATGGCCTACTGGTGGGTTGGCCTGGCATAAGCTCCCCACTCCAATCCATTCTCCCTTCAGCCACTAGAGAATTTTCTTAAAACACAAGTCTGATTATTTCACCCCCTTATACAATAAATTCCACAGGCTTCCTATTGCCTAAAAAAGAACAAATACAAAATGGTCTATTTGGCATTCAAAGTCCTTTATAACACAGCGCCCCCACCACCACCTTTCCAAACATCTTATACTTTACCCTCTACACTGACCCAGCTTTTCCAAGAATATGACACTCCATTGCTAAATTCCTGTTAGATTAGCTGCTCAGGAAGTGTTTCATTCCTGCTAACTTATTCTTACCCAGGCAAACATTGAAGGGAGGGAAACAAGGATGGAAACTTCTCCAAGTTCTCCATTTATTTACCAGAATACAAGTATTTAAATATCCTCCCAAGTCCCTGGTCCACTCCCACTCCTGTGGCACTCTATAATCAACCAGTAAATAATGCTCTGATGCTAGAGGACACCAGGTGATGAAATTTTACAGTACTCCCACACATAACAGTCCCTTAAATATCCCCTTTTTTGGTTTTTTTGAAAGAAAATTCCTTAATTCAATTATATAATGAATGCCACATAAGTTGTAAGTAAAACTTCAAAAATAGTATAAACAAATGTCAAACAATGGTAAAACAACTAAGCATCCAAGTCAATTAACATGAGTTATTAAATTTTACAAAATATTTCCATCATTATGTATGAATCCACAGAGTTATCTCAGAAGGGGGGGTCATAATTTGTGATATTTCCCTTACCATAACTGTTTGATTATAGATAAGAAAAAGATTGCAAACTTTTATCTTTTGCCAACAAAGAACCTTTCAAAGCAATCAGATTCAAAACCCAAACTAAAAGGAGTAACATTTAACTTAGGTAACTATTTCAGATATGTATTACACTCACACAGGAGCTTAGACACTAATACAAACACAGAAACAATTCTCTTGTATCACATTTACCAAGCTGAGATTGATACCCTGGCGAGTACCAGATCTCAGAATATAAAAGCATTTTCCCACCTCATGGAGAAATGTAAAATGTCCTATAGATGTTTAAATACACATATATGCACATAAAGCACCAATTAAGACCGATCAACGGAAATCTAAGCCATAGGCACAGGCTTCATTCAAAAGACAAAATCTAAATTTCCCAGTCCTAGAAAAGAAGTCTTCCCCTTTTCATTTGACCACAAAGCTTCCCAATCAATAGCCTAAAAAAAATAGTAATTTCCCAACCCCACCTCCTCCCCAAACCAGGAAGAAGGCATGGGGGTCCCTTGATTTCTAAAGTAATCTTTATGAGACATAGGTTTGAGTTTCAAAGTTCCGAAAAGAAAGATTTCCCTTCTCCCTCCCCCCTCCCTCTGCAGAAGGTGGGGGCAGCAGAGAATGAGAGAGAGCATTTGAAATTATTGAGTTGTATTTTCTGAACAGTAGCCAGCACCATTACAAACTGTCCAATAGCATGTTACATTTTTGCTCCCAATATAGGAAGTGCGGTTAGTGTATACTTGACAGTTTTCTGGTGCCAGAGAAAGAGTTGGGATGTGCTTGATTGTAGGCTGGAGAGTGAAATTCCTTGTGGCTTCTGGAGTGAAATTCGTCATAGGCATTTATGGCAACAAGAAGTCTCCAAAGTTGACAGCAGGTTTTGGGGTTTGGGTAGTGCTTAGCGCTGTCAGGCAGGCTGCAGTGGCCAAAAGGATCGGCCAGCAGGTCCCCCGCATCTTGTTCATGGCACTGATGCTCCAGTGGAAGACTGCTGCTGAAAAAGAAGCTCCTTCGTCACTTCCCGCTGACTCCTCAATGCTGAATGCTTATTTGTTTCTTCTCATTTTTGCTGGTTCATTAATGTTGAATACTTTTTTGTTTCTTCTTACTTTTGCTTTCCTTCACACCTCCTTGTCCCAACTTCCTAAAATCAGCCCCCCCACCCCCCCGTAACAATCTCCGAAGTCCTCTGCTCCGGGATGTCGCCTGGAATTTCTCTTGCTTGTGTCTGCTGGTCCTTATCCCAGACTCCACTCAGCAACAATTTTGTGTCCCTGTTTGGGCACCATTTGTTAAGTTACTGTTAGACTAGCTGCTCAGGAATTGTTAGGTTACTTCTGGCAAGCTTATTCTTACCCAGGCAAATTCTGGGGCTGGGGGGGTGGGGGGAGACAAGGATGGAAAGTCCTCCAAAATCTCTATTTACCAGAATACAAGTGCTTAAAAATCCTCCCAGTCCCTGGTCCTCTACCACTCCCATGGCACTCTACAGTCAACCAGTAAATAATGCTCCAGTGCTAGAGGACACCAGGTGATGAAATTTTACAGTACTCTCACACACACAACAGTTCCTTACACTCCCATCTCTTGGCTTTTGGCATTTTCTGACTGCCCCTCATGCCTGTCATATTGTGCCTCCTCTGTTCTAACTACTTACCTCCCTGACTTCCTTTAAGTGACTTGGGGCAGGTAGCACACAGCAGGCCTTAGCAGCAGCTTGGACATGGGCATGGGGTGGGGAGGGGAATGGTGGTAAGAGAGTGAGGAATATGGGATGTCACCTAGATTGTGAGTCTGAGGGCCTTGGGAGGATACAACCTCTGAATTTAAATCAAAACTGTTCATTGGAACTGGTTGCTTCTTGCACTTTGGAGTCTATAATCAGAACTCTTTTATCCCCTTTCTTTTGGCCAACACCCTAGTGACTTCCCAGGAATGGAGCTTTTCTTCCTTGTTTTCGTGATCCAATTCTGTCTTATTCTTGTAAGAAAGGACTTTGTTTAGAAATGTTTTTGTCTTATTAGGTTAAACATATGTTTAACAGCCTCAGGGGGCATAAAAATGATTTGCCTTAAGAGGAAATTCAATAGTAGTTGAAAATTGCTAGACATAGTTAATAGTTTCATATTGTGTGGTTCCCATTCCACCAGGAATAATCCTTGGATGCCAGTCAACCTTCCTGTTTCTGCAGGGATCTCATGCTGCTGGTGCCAGTTGTCTTCTTTCTCCCTCTTCCCTCTCCTCCTACTTCTTTCCACCCCATAGATGGCTCCCAAGTCTATACTATAAACATCTGGGGATAAATTTGTGCTTCCACCCAAAAGATCATTAACTCATTGCTACCACTATTCCCACCCGCCCACTAGCTGCTCCATCTATTACATGCCTGGCTCCATCCTTCATTGAGTCACCTCTCTTGTTCCCAACCAAATTCACCACAACCTGCAGTGGGACATGGGTCATGGAAGAATAGTCACTAAGTTCTTAACCATCCTTGGCTCCCATAAGACTGAAGTTGGATTTAAATTTTTTTATTTATACTTTAAATTTGCTTTAAGTTGGATATTTGCTTTAAAAATGAAATAATTTTAGCTGCATTAGGTTTTTCCTCATTCTCTCAGACCTGGAGCATGGTCTATTTGATTCTAGCTTCTATTCTTCTTTGACCTCCATTATCAAAGAGAACCATAACATCAGGAAGGGGAGGCCAAGACTTGAGTGTGAATTTGATTTAGGTGAGGTGTAGCTATGCAAAGTTCTTATCTAGAAGAAGTTAGATGATCCAGTGGATAGAGTGCTTGACTTGAAGTCAGGAGGACTTGGATTTAAATCCAGTCTTAGACATCTGCTAGCTGGGCCTAAGTAATTTATCCTTTGTATGCCTTAGTTATTTCTCATGTAAAAATGTTATAGTAATAGTGTCTTCTCCCAAGGTGGTTGTGATGATCAAGTGGGACAAAATTTGTAAAGTCCTAGCACAGTGTTTGGCTTAGTAAATGATGTTTCGTTCCTATTCAAGTCACTTTAAAAGCAACTATCATAAAGTGGGTGGTCAAATAACCTTGGATTTAGTCCATACTGTTTCTTCCTTAATTTCCTTTAAAGAACTCATGGTGGAGTGTGGAGTGAGGTTAGTGAGAAGAAATAAGATTCTTGATTAGTTAGATTCCACCTAGTGGTCTTGACCATCAACCAGAGAATTTGTGGCCTTAACTATTTTAAGGTAGGTGATTTCATGCAAAAAAACCCAACCCCCCAAAAAAAATTTTCATAGAACCAGCTAAACAAGTGATTTATTTTAATTTCTATTCTTCAAGACCAAGAAAACATATAAAAGAACATAAAACGATATTAACTGATATATGACTAGGATTGTTGAAGCTGAAAAGGAGTGATCATTCCAGATTCCAGAACAATTGAGAAAGGTTCATGGAGCTGAGATGAAATGTTATTTGTCCTTCATTCTCAAAGAGGACCAATGATATCAGAAAAATGATGCCTTGACTTGCAAGTGAAATTGGTTTTAAGTAAAGTTGATCTGGGTAGTTCATCAGCCTCCTCCTCGAAAGTCATCAGAATCCATTGTCAAGATATAGGTCAAGATGACTGACCTAGAAGGGCAGAAGAGAGACAAAAGGAAAACAGGCAAAGAGAAGAGAGGAGAGACAAAAATTTAGATAAAAGTGGGAAGATTCATGGATTTGTGAGAAAATTGCCCACTGTACTGGAATAGGAAGCACAAGATCTAGCTTCAAATTTTAGCTCTGCCACATGTAAATTATGTGACCTGTGGCAAATTATCTAATGTGAACTTTGGTTTCTTACCTTATTTTTTTTAAAAAGGAAGATTCTATTACTTCTCTTTATACTTTAATGGGGTTATAAGTAGTAAATTAATGAAATTATTTTTAAAGCATTTTAGAAATGGTAAAGTACTTTACAAATATATAATCTTTTATTAATAATATGACAGTTGGAAGAAAGTTTTCCTTCAAATGGTAATAATTAATGAAGCAAAGGGAGTTATGGAATGCACATTATCTTGAGAATAAAAATTCGTAGCTACTTCCTGATTTTTTCCTTCTCTTGTTCTGAAGTCTGAGTCATGAAATTGCATTGATCCAGTACCTTTTTTTTTGATTCTTATCCTTGAATCTCTTTTATAGACATTTGAATATACCTATTTTTCATGCTTTCCCACAGAGAACTCATTTTCAAGCTCTGTGTATTCTATTTATTCACAGTTTTGTGAAAGCAGCAGTTTATTGCATCTGCTTTGATGAAAATGTTGACTGACTTTTTTCAGATCATCTACTTTTGAAATATTCCATCAATTTGTCTTAAAGTTACTGTTATAGTATTCCTGTTAACAAATTCAGTTTTAGCTCTTGCCTTGAAACTCTAATAAGTTCTTTGATTCTTTTTTTATATACATTCAATGTAATTATTCCCCCCTGTTTGCTAACATTATTTCTCAGAAAAATGCCAGTTTGTTTGTTCTCTAAGTTTAACTACTAGCAGATTTCTGTCCAAAAATTCTAGTTCAAACTCCTTCAAATAGTGAAAAAATGTTGACAATTTAATTAGATTTTTATGAGATCATTTTGTCAGGTTTCCATAATGTGTTCATTTAAACAATAACTTTCACACTGACAATCTCAGATTACTCAAGAATAAGGATAGATTTTTGTAAATTCATTAGATAGCGTATAATATTTGAGTATATTCCATGGTATATAATAGATGTGATTGTTATTTTCAAATGAGATAGCAGGTAAAACTATTCACAATGCTTTTACATATGTTATCTATCTTAAGACTCCTTTTAAATGCTAGCTTTAAATAATAATGATAAATAAATTCATATGAAATAAAGGCATAGTAAAAGTATTATGGTATGTACAGTGTAGTATAAGTATTATATAGTAATATACCATAATGTAGCATGTGTATTATATATTATGTATAATAAGTATTATTAAGAATAATTGAATATAATATAGTATAATTAAATATAACATACAGTACAGTAAGCATCATTATTACTATTAATTGTATGGATGGGAAATTCTAGAGTTGGTTCATTTCCAAATTATCAAAATGTATCTGAAGCTGTACTTTAACATTGACAATCATCCTCTATATCATCAAAGCAAAGATGAAGAAGATATAGAGTGCAATGCTGAGCATTTAAAAGTTAATTCACTATGACAGTAAGAAAAAGAGCAGAAGCATTTTCTACTGGTAATCCACTTCTAAAACATTTTTTATTTATTTTCTTAATAGTATTTTATAGAAATAATGACTGGTAAGGAATTTTTAAATTCTTTAAGTAGTATTAGATTCATGGATAAAATTCATTACGTTCAAATAGTCATAAATATTTCTCAGGTGAGAAAAGGAATCTAGTCTTATATAATTTAAATGCCTTGTGGATAATTAGCTTAACTTTCCAGTTCCTAATTACACATAATGAAATGAAGGAGAATTCTATTAGCAACCTTTTATGTGAGAATGGGGATTATGATAAAGGTGATTATTTGTGAGATGCATGCACCAGTTTTTTCCTTGTTTTGCACTAAAATGTGATCTCATTACATGATAAAAATGAACTCAGTGTAATTGGTGTATTTAGTGAAGGGTTGTACTGCTGACTGACTCCTGGAACACAAGGGTCTATGTTCCTGAATGAATTCAAACCCTCTAGACATTTAACCAGGAATCCTTATAGAATTTATTTAAAAATTTTCTCTTTTAAAATATTTTAATTATAGTCTTCCAGTTTGTACATGCATCAATGAATGCAAATATTTCAAGAATAAAGAACAGAAAAGAGACTTTTATAAGAAATTGTGTGCTTTTGGTACATGTGTTTTATTAAAAGAACTGTGTTCCTTTCTACACTTTTTTTCTTCTGTGAATTTAAAAAAAATCCCTTTGTTGATATGCTTGTTTTCCCCATAGTCATTAACTCATCTCTTTCCTTTACTCTGAGTAGAAGTACTTTCTTCCTCATTTCAAAAATATTTGCTCAAACAAAACAAATCAACATATTGCCTAGTCTGAGGATTCCTGTGTGATTCTCTAGCTTTAGCCCATCATCACCTCTCTATTACAAGCTGGGAAGTATGTGCCAATATCACCAAAAAACTGTCAGTTTTTAGGGTATGACTAGTCAGTCAATACTTTGGTCAAAGTTTTGAGATTTTTAGAATTACTTTCCATCACATTATTATTTTATGATTTTCATATAGGTTCTGGCTCTACTCATTTTACTCTGCATCAATTTTAGTTATTGGTTTTGTAGCCACATAATTGAGCAAAATAGTTTTATTGACAATTTAGCTTATTTTCTATTTCATATGTTGTGATTTCTCCTTTTTTCATCTTTTATTTTGATGATTTGATTTTCCTCCTTTAAAAATCAAATTAGCTAATATCCATTAGGGTCAGGGTTAGTCTTTTCAAAAATTATTTCCTGATTTTATTTATCTTTTAAATATAGTTGATTTTCAGAATTTCTAAATTTCTTTTTTGAGTATTTTTGTTGCATGTTCATTTCATTGATCTGTTCTTGTCATTTGAAATCTCAGTCACATTTAAGTTCAAATAGTAGTCTCTTTTTTTTCCTGAATTCACATGTCACTTTCTATCTCACTTATGGCATTAAACTACAGAATTGTGATTATCTTATTAAGCCAAAGCATGACTTGTCATCCCTACTAAGTATATCAACTATAAACATAATGGATCCTAAAAAATTATTTGTTGGATTATATTATAAAAGAAGGTTGTAAGTTTTGGGTAAATAACAATTGAACAAAATGAGAATGGAATAATAAAAGGAAAGTCCAATAAAAGGCATCATCATTTGACTATAGCAAATCTTTGGAGATAGAAATGGTAAAAACAAATTTAAATTATATATTACAAGGACAGCTAGGTGATATAGTAGATAGAGCACTGATCTAGAGTCAGGAGGACCTGAGGCACTTAATAATTACCTAACTGTGTGACCTTGGGCAAATCACAACCCCATATCCTTGCAAAAAAACAAGAGAAAAAATTATATATTATAATGTTTTACAAATAATGGTAACCAAGTTTGTGGATTAGTGAAAACTTATTATTAACTTATTTTTAATACAATACCTGGGTCAGAGACTCACTTCTCTCACAAGTCACATTTTTTCTCAGGACTTCAATTTTTGTCAACTAAAAAATTATTGAACTGCATAATTCTTGCAACTAATAAATGCTGATCAGTGTAAATTCAAATCCTTATACTTAAATTCTTCATATTTAAATCACTCCAACCTCTTGAAATAAAATCTCTGAAACTTATGGTTCATTTCCAAATTATCAAAATGTATCCTATCTTAGGATAAGTTTAAGAAGTACAAATCTTTCTGAAAGCTTTGAGCAACTTTAAAAACAAAATTTCAATGGGCCAGGATTTCAGTTCCCTTCTTAAAAAAATTAATTTGATCTTGGAAAATAGGATGTATGTCAAGAAAGAATTGAAAAAAAGCTTCTTTCAGGCTCCAAGTGAAGAATCTGCATTTGCGTAGAGGAAATGAGGCCCAAACAGTGAAGTTATTATGAGAGAGAGAATCATCTGCTATGATTTGGGAAGGCTAATGATATTTTTGGTTCCTCTTTCTATTCTTTTTTCCTAGGCATCTTATGCTTCATCTCAAAGACTGCTTTTAATACAGAGTTCTTTGTATTCTATTTAGTTCCTGTCACTGCAGAAATTCATTATTATAAGTCTCTTAGTTACAGAATGAAAGACATTTAGTTATTGAATACACTAGAATCTCCCTATTCAAATAGGTTAAATTCAATCAAGCAATTTAATAAGGCCTACCATATTCAAAACTCGGTGCTAGGGGTTCTAGAGAGTAGAGAGCGCAAGGAATCGAGGTACTGGTAAGGAAGTTGATCTCATGAAGCATATATAGCTAAGGAAATATGGACACATGAACAAATAACTTTCACGACACCATTACATAGCCACTGATCACCAGCAAAATTTTAAGTATGTGAAGTAGGCTAGTTATTTTGCCTTTGTTCCTTAACCTACTTCTCTCTTCTTAGGTACTCACTTTCTTCTTTTTACTTTCTCCCTTTAAGTCAGTCTGCAAGCATTTCCTAGTCACTTACAGAGACAAAAAATAAATAACCCTTTCCTCAAAGAACTTAACATTGTATATGGAAAGACAACTAATACACAAGCCATCATTATAAAATTTTTATTCAAAACAGTGCTTTTGGCTAAGATGATGGTGCAAAAGTTTAGTAGTGCAGACCTTCCACACAGATACTCCAGCAATAATCTATAAAAGGAACTTGATAAAAGAATGATCAAAAAAATCCAAGGGAAAAATAACAATAAGCTACTTCATCCAGCCCAGGACCGCACAAAGACAAATAGGTGCTGCAAGCAGTGAAAGGGTTGTACCACCATGAAAGGTAACTGCACCCTTATTAGTCACAGCCAACACAAAGCCCTTAGCAGGTACACAGGTACTGACATATCAGGGAAGGGAAGAAGCCTGCAACAGGAACCCAGAAAAGTGGATCTGCGTTTAAAAAAATGGGAGAGAGGAGAGGCAAACAATACAAAACCTCAAAGCAGGAACTGAGAGTGATGATATGAGTAAACAGAAGAAGACACCAATCACTATTAAAAAATATGGGTCAAGCAAGAGATATCCAAGAGGAAAACCCAAAAGAAGAGTAACTCCACAAGAACTATATTCTGAGCCTTAGAGAAAAAAAAAATGGTGTGGCCACAAGGATGTACAAGAAAATATAGAAGAAATGAATCAAGGCATAAGAAAAGACTAATGAGTGAAATAAAAATTCAGGAAGATAGAATTAATAGACAAATAGAGACTTTGCAGCAATTTCTTTTGTTACAGGTTTTGGGAGAGGGTCTGCTGAGGTCATGTCATGACAGACTTGTAAGAGCCCCATGTCAGCTGTGACATAGTTCACTCCCAATAAGCTTTGAGGACTGCTGCAGGAAAATCATAATAATAGACTCCCAAGGAACTCCAGGTAACAAAGATGAGTACTTTCTGTCCCAAATGTAAAGAACCAGATTTTTCCCAAAAGCAGAAGGATTCTGGTGTGAGTCATTCATCCTTTTTTTTGTGAACTTGAAAAGAAAATAATTTTGTATATGCAGTTTAGATGCCTTCACTTTAAAATTGGGTGCTATTTATAGTGTGTAGAGTCATAAAATATGCACAAAAATATCTACAAATATCACAACATGAAAATGCATTTTTATTTACATTTAAATTTGGAAAAAACCTTGAGAAGAATATTGCAGAATATTGCAACTTTACCTTTTTTATTTATTTTCTTTTATCCATGAATAGCATTTAATAAAAGGTTGAATTGAAAAGTTTCTGGGAGACCTATATATGTCTGTAAAGACTTACATTGTACAAAATTCTCAGCAACTCCCTAACTCTAGAACAGGAGTTCTTGACCTTCACTTTGTTGTACCCCTTTAGCAGGCTAGGAACCAATCTTGGAAAAAATTTTTAAATGCATAAAATCCATATGATTATATGAATTTATATGAAAACAGTTATCAAAATGAAATGTTAAAATACCACTTCAGGTTAAGAACCCTCCTGTAGAGAGAGAGAGGTCTTTTTCACTTTTTTTTAATGATCCCTTTGGTATACAGACCTAGTAGTGATATTGCTGAGTCAAAGGGCACACAATTTTATAGCCCTTTGGCATAGTTAATAAGGGGGGGGAATTAATCTAATTGCCTCAAAAATGAAATTACAACAGTAATACATAAGATTCTACTGAGGAAGCAGAGAGAGACTTAAAGAAGCATTATATATATATATATATATATATATATATGTGTGTGTGTGTGTGTGTGTGTGTGTGTGTGTGTGTGTGTATTTCTTTGTTTCTGTTGGTAAATAGTCCATTTCCATCTTATAGCATCCTAAGCTATTTGCCTTCTTAATAGCTACCAAGTAGATAGTCCTGTTTAGGACTTCTTGTTACAAATGTCCTCCAGCTTCCTTTCCAGACTATGTATATATTATAGTTGGGGGGAAAGCCAGGGTTCTTTAGGTATGGATTAGTCACCCACTGGTTCTATTCCTGTTTGACACCACTGCTCTATTATGAATAAAAAGACAAGTAATGGTAAATTTGGCTCCTCAATTCCAACAATATCCATTACCATTTTGACACCTTTCGAAAAAGGAATATAGGAGTAACCTGTTCAGCTCAGACAGGTAAGTGGTTCTGGTACCATGAATGCCAAAATAAAGGGTCTCATCAATGGGGTATCCAGGACCCAAATCAAAGTCTGGGCATACTCACTACATGAAAATTACCGTGTAAATGTAATGCTGATTTTGGTCATTTGTCTGAACTCCAGTCCTCCCCTATATATGTAATTTCACTGATATGTGTATTTCCTCGAAAAATGCAGACTTCAATCTATCCATAGCTGTTCATCCTGCTACTGAGCAAGTAGTGGACACACAACTTTAAGCCTTGAGACATGAAGTCATTAAGTGTAACTAGGTGTTCTCTAATGTTTCCTCAATTATCTTTGGTTTTCACTCCATAATGATGACTTTTGGTTATACGTCCTAGTCTGATGAACATCCTTTAGTGAAAAAAAATTTGTATAATCCTACCTTTTGTTCATTCATTCCCATGTACTATTCATCAGTTGTCTACTCTTTGATTTTCCCTCTTTCCTTTTGCATTTTTTTCAGCATTTATCACCAGCTTCAAATGCTCTGGACTTAAGCAATTCCACTGCTGTTCTCTCAGTTCTGTGTCACCCCTTTGTATCCATCCTCATTCCCTTATCTTTGGCAGTAAATTCCCTTTGCATCCACAACTACCTCTTCTTCCTCAATAGAATCTTTTGTTTTTCTGTTGTCATAATTTCATTTTTGGATAATCTCACCCCTCTTAGATTAATTTTCCTTCCATTAATTATAACCAGAGGGTCATAAATTTGCATGTCCTTTGATTCACCAATACCACTACTAGGTCTGTATTCCAATGAGATCATAAAAAAGGGAAAAGACTTAAAATATACAAAAATATTCAGATCAGCTCTGTTTGTGATGGCAAAGAATTGGAAATTTAGGGAATGTGTATCAATTGGAGAATGACTGAACAAGTTTTGGTATATGAATATAATGGAATATTATTGCTCTATAAGAAACAATGAGCTGGCAGAAATTTTAAAAATACCTGTAAACACTTGCATGTACTAATACTGAGAGAAATGAGCAGAACCAGGAAAACAATGTACATAGTAATAGCAACATTATATGAAGACTGACTATGATAGACTTAGCTCTTCTCAGCAATACAATGATCAAAGATAATTCTAAAAAATTTATGATAGAGAATCCCATCCACATACAAGAAGGAACTATAGAGTTTAATGCAGATCATAGCAAGTTATTTTTTAATAACAAACTTTTTAAAAATTTTTTTTCTCATGATTTTTCACTTTTGTTCTGATTCTTTCATAACATGATTAATGTGGTGTATAATAGTACACTTATCACCTATATCTATCAGATTGTTTATCTTAGGACTGGTGGGAGGAAAGGAAAAGAAAAGAAAAAGAAAATCTTAAAAAAAATTTATGTTTACATGTAATTGGAAAAATAAGTAAATTTAAAAAATCCCTTCCCATTTTAGGTCATGGAATCTAACTTTTGGTGATTTTTTATTTCCCAATAATAATACCACCAATATTATTGACAATTATAAATGATTATTATCTATATTTTCTTTTATTTATTTTGTTATATATTTCCCAAATGCATTTTAAGCCTGGTAATTTAGACCTCATGTAGCCCAAGAAGATGTGTCCATCAACTATACTTTATAGTTATTTAGATGAAAAGTAGTCAAGTATGGTGGGAAGAGAGAGGGATAAGTAAGAACTGCAATATGTCCATGACTGTTTGTCTTGTGTGACTATTGTCCTTGTTTTCAGATAAATTTGCCACTAAAGATCCATGCCCAAGGCTTTCCTGCCATTCTTTCAACCTAACATGTATACCACTAGAAAGCATAGGTTTTTCCTTTGTTTATCCCTCACTCTCAATGCTAAATTGGTTCATCTCCATTTTTAAACATAGATTTTTTGATAACATCTATATAAACTATTAATACCTAATAATATATTACACAGTAATGACCATGGAGACCATTACAGATGTATCAGATTGGCTTGTCATAAATCTGTAACACTTTATACTTGAAAAAGATTGATTTATCTGTGATATAGCCCATAAGTCACACATAAAAGTTTCATTACTTAATATTTCTACCATCTGTGATCAGTTTTTGTTGTTGCTTAAGCAGCATGATTGTCCACTTCTTATAAAAAGTGAGCTAAACAATGTCATTGAGTTTGCTAGTAGTGAAGCAAGTGAAAGATAATATATTTAGAGCACAAAACAGTCTGGTCCTATCTCCTATTTTTAGTTATATAAGTGTTGTTATTTGTATGGAGAATTCACAGGAAGGAAAAACCATCTTCCAAGGCAGACTGGCAAACCCTTATAACTGTAGTCTTAGAAAGTTGCCAGGGTCATCAGGGTGAAATTATATTGTTTAGGATCACAAAATGTTTGTTGATTGATTGCTTGAACAACTAAGATAAGTCAGAAACAACTTGAAGCTAGATCTTGATTCCTGGCCCTTTATCTGCTAACTATCACTCTTATTGTCTAGTTGTCCACTTATTACTTGTATTAAAAGATTTTTCCACAGAGAATTTGCACAAACATGTTTCTTAAAGCTTTTGAAATGTTAAGTTCCATATAAACCTCTTAATAATATACTTATCAAGTATAATATTTGTCATTTTTATCTATGATTAAAAACATTCTCTTTAAAGAAGTCATTAGAAGGGGCAGCTAGGTGGTGTAGTGGATAAAGCACCAGCCCTGGAGTCAGGAGTACCTGAGTTCAAATCCGGTCTCAGACACTTAATAATTACCTAGCTATGTGGCCTTGGGCAAGCCACTTAACCCCATTTGCCTTGCAAAAAACCTAAAAAAAAAGTCATTAGAGTACTTTTAATGTCAGTAAAGAATTAGCATTCAGTAAACTTTTTGAATCCACAGTTTATTTATTTGATGCATAATTCAGAAAGACACTGCTGCTTTTTAAGTAAACATAATCTGAAATCAGATCTCTTACATTTTTCATAAGTTCTATACTGTACTGCTCATTATTTCTGATGTTATTGGTGACAGAAAGAGAGAGGTTTAGGTTCTGTTCAGAATAATGTTTCAAGTTAATATTAAAGATCAGGGTATCTTTCTACTCATGGCTACATAGGTATTTAGGTTAAAAACTGATGCAGAACATTCCAGTTCCCTCACCTTGATAGGAGAGTTGGGCATGTAGCTAGAGAGTCCAATGATTATCCATGAAAGTAGGCATTGAATCCAAAGGAGTTCTACCAAGCCCTGTGTTTAGATTCTCTGAACTACTTATAGATTTATCATAGGGTAGAAAATTCAGTTTACTTTGTCTCAAATACTCAAATCCATTTTCAATCTTTTAATCTTCTTACCCTACCTTCCAGGACTCTGCAAACCAGAGTGTTCTTGCTGTTCCTTATACAAGAAACTCCATCTCCCAATACTGAGCATTTTCCCTAGCTGTCCCCCATACCCAGAATACTCTCTCTCCTCATCTAGCCTCTTAACTTCCCTGACTTCCTTCAAATCCAAGCTAAAACCTCACCTTATATAGAAAGCCCTTGATCCCTCTTAATTCTACAACTTTTTCTTTTGATTATTTCCAATTTATTCCTTATATAGCTTGTTTTTACATAGTTCTTTGCATTTTATCTCCCCCATTAGACCATAAATTCCTTGAGAATATCTTTTTGCTTTCTTTATATTCCTAGTGCTTAATACAGTGCTTAACTTAATCAAAAAGTAGGCATGAATAACTGTTGATCTACTTATTTTTACCATGATGATCACAATCAAGCCATACTCAACCATCTGGTGTGACTCTTGCCCAAAATTTTTCTGCAGAGTTATCATTCAAATATGCCAAAACCTTCCTTACTTTCTCTTGGTTTCAAGACTATTTCAGACATGGGGATCATTTAATTATCTCTTGCTCTGATAGTGTTATCAGTCTGTCTTCTATTTCTATCATATATTCTTTTAATGACAGCCTTTACTCCAGTTTTTGAAGTTCCTTATGAAACTGTTCAACCTGTTCACACATGCAATATACCCCTTCATTGTTTTCTAAGTGATGCTCAATTTTAATTATTTGGATGACTATGCTGTTCCATGATTTGCAGCCAGAACAACACTATTGATAGACTCATGACTATTTTTAAATGGGCTTTTCAGGACAGAGCCAAGATGGTGGAGTAAAGGCAAGAACTCCTATGAGCTCTCCCCCAAACCACACCAAATACCTTTAAATAATGACTCTAAATTCTATAGAGACAAAAAAAGAAATAATACAGCAAAATTGCCCTGAGATATTAGAAGCAGAGGGTAAAATAGAAATCAAGGGAATTCACCAGTCACCTCCTGAAAGATATCCCAAAAGAAAACTCCCAGAAATATTATAGCCAAATTCCAAAAGTCCCAAATGAAAGAGAAAATTCTAAAAGCCACCAGAAATAAACAATCCAACTACAGAGGCTCCATAATCAGGATTACACAGGATCTGGCAGCATCTACATTAAGGGCTTGTAGGGATTGGAATATGATATTCTGCAAGGCTAAAGATCTTGGTTTACAACTGTGAATCACCTACCCAGCAAAACTGAAAATCTTCTGTCAGGGGAAAAGATGAACTTACAACGAAACAGGGAACTTTCAAACTTTCCTATTGAAACAATCAGAGCTGAACAGAAAGTTTGATCTCCAAGTACAGGACTCTGGTGAACCATAGAGAGGGTGGAAGAGAAGGACTAACTATGAGGAACTTGATAATGTTGAACTGTTTGTATTTTTGCATGGGAAGAAGATATTGATAACTCATATGAACTTTCTTATTTATAAGAGCTGTTAGAAGGAGCATATATAGACAGGACATAGGAAGGAGTACAATATCATGGTATAATATAGTAAAAAGATGAAGTCAATGGGTGATAAAGGAAAGTACTGGGAAGAAAGGAAGGGAGATGAAGAAGAAGCTAAGAAATTTCACATAAGAGTCAAGAAAAAGCTTTTTTTCAATGGAGTGAAAAGGGGGCAAGCAAGGAGGAATGAGTGAGCCTTCCTTCTCATCAGAAATGGCTCAGAGAATAAATAACATACGTACTTAATAGGGTGAGAAAATCTATATTACCTTAGGGGAAAATGAGAAGAAAGGGATGGGATAAGGTTCAATGGGGAGAGGGAAGGGGGAATAGGTGATAGAAGAGAGAGAAGATGGAAGGAGAGGGTACTCAGTTACAACACACTTTTGGACAGGGTCAGGATGAAAGGAAAGAGAGAGAATAGAATAAATGAGAGTGGGGAGGAATGGAGTGGAGGTATAGCTAGTAATAGCAACTGAGGGAAAAATATTGAAGCAACTTCTCTGGTGGACTTATGATAAAGAAAGCAACTCACCCCAGAGACAGAGCCATTGGAATCTGAACACAGACTGAAGTTCATTTTTTTCTCTCTCTCTCACTATTTTTTCCCTAGGTTTTTGCAAGGCAATGGGGTGAAGTGGCTTGCCCAAGGCCACACAGCTAGGTTAATTATTAAGTATCTGAGGCTAGATTTGAACTCAGGTACTTCTGACTCCAGGGCCAGTGCTCTATCCTCTGTGCCACCTAGTCACCTCCTCTCACTATTCTTGAGGTTTCTCATCTTCTTGGGTGGGGGGGAGGAGGGTTTATGTTACTCTTATAACAAAATTATTGTAATAATAATAATAATAAATTAAAGTTCACTTGCAAAAAAAATAAATCACATACCCATTTCAGCTTTAAAAACAAAAAAAGAACATAACAAAGTCAAAACTTCTTTATCTAAAGCTTCCAAGAAAACTATGAATTAGTCTCAGGAAGAGCTCAAAACAGACTTTGAAAATCAAATAAAGGTGGTAGAGGAAAAGTTGGGAAGAGAAATGAGAGCAATGTGTGAAAATCATGAAAACTAAGTCAGAAGCTTCATGAAGGAAGTACCAAAAATATTGATGAAAATAGTATCTTAAAAACCAGTTTGGGTAAAATGGAAAAAGCAGTCCAGAAGGCTAATGAGGAGACAAATGCCTTAAAAAGCAGAGTTGGTCAGATGGAAAAGGAGATTAAAAAGCTCTCTGAAGGAAATAATTCTTTAAAATGTAAAATGGAATGAAGGGAAATTGATGACATTGTGAGAAATCAAGATACAGTGAAACAAAACCAGAAGAAGAAAATGTGAAATATTTCATTAGAAAAACAACTGACTTAGAAAACAAATCTATGAGAGATAATTTAAATTTTTTTGAAATTTGTGAAAGTCATGACCCCAAAAAGACCCATCATTTTTCAAAAAAATTCTCTAGGAAAACTACCCTGATAACCTAGAAGCAGAGGGGAAAATATGAATTTAAAGAATTTATCAATCACCTCCTGGGAAAGATCTAAAAATGAAAACTTCCAGGAATATTTTAGCCAATTGTCAGAACTCCCCAGTCAAGGAGAAAAGATTAGAAGCAACCAGAAAGAAATAATTCAAATATCCTGGAGCTACAGTCAGGATAACAAAAGATACAGTAGCTTCTACATTAAGGATTCATAGGGCTTGGTAAAAGAACTTGAATAATAACCAAGAATCAACAACCCAGAAAAACTGAACCTCTTCTTTCAGGGGAAAAGATGGACATTCAAAGAAATAGGGGACTTTCAAACTTTCCTGATGAAACAACTGAAGCTGAACAGAAAGTTTGATCTTCAAGTACAGGACTCAGGCAAAACATGGAGAGGAGTGAATGGAAAGGGCAAATTATGAGGCACTTGATATTGAATTATTATATTCCTGAATGGGACGATGATACCGATTGCTCATATGAACTTTCTCATTTATTAGAGCAGTTAGGAGTATATATATATATATATCACAGGAGGGAGTTGAATATGAAAGTATAAGATATTAAAAAGAAAAGTTAATGGGGAAGCAAAGAATGTACTGGGAGAAAGGAAAAAGAGATAGAGTGGGGTAAATTAATTCACATAAAAGGGGCAAGAAAAGCTTTTGCAGCAGAGTGGAAGAGGGGAAGGTGTGGGGGATATAGGTGATAGAAGAGAGGGAAGATCCTCTCATTGGAAGTAGCTCAGAGAGGAAACATAAACACTCAATTAGGTATACAAATCTGTCTTACCGTAGTGGAAAATAGGTGAGAAAAGTGATGGGGGGGGAGGGAAAGTAGAGTGAAAGAAGAGGATAGTTAGATACAACACAATTTTGAGGAAGAGCCGGGTGAAAGAGGAGAGGAGAGAGAGACAGAGACAGAGAATAGAATAGAATAGAATAGAATAGAATAGAATAGAATAGAATAGAATAGAATAGAATAGAATAGAATAGAATAGAATAGAATAGAATAGAATAAATGGAAGTGGGGAGGAATAGGATGGAGGGGAAATGCAACTGGCAATAGCAACTGTAGCAATTTCTCTGATGGACTTATGATAAAGAATATTATCCATCCTAAAGACAGAGCTGATAGTGGCTGAATACAGATAGAAGCATACATTTCCCCTCCCCCCTTTATATTTCTTCAGTTTTCTCCTTCTTTGTGTCAATGGAGGGTTATGTTTACTTTTACAACATGACTATTGTAGTAATTTTTTCATGGCTGCACATTTTTAACCTACATCAAGTAACTTACTTTCTCAATGGGGGTAATAGGATGGGAGGAATGGAGAGAATTTGAAATTCAGGGTTTTGGAAGTAAATGTTGAAACTTTCTTTTGCATGTAGCTGGGGGGGATTTAAAAATAAAATAAATAAAATTTTTAAAATAAAGTGGACTTTTCTTTCAAGGACAAGTTTAGAGTTATTAAAAGAACTTTGAAATTTCTTGTAGGAAATCTTGTTTAGTCTCATCATGTTTAATTCTGGGACCAACTCCAACTAATTTTCTATTTGCAATATCCTTCCCAGTCATACAGATAGATGAGTTCTATAGATTATCCACCTAACTGCATATCATAATCTGAACAACAAGCATTTTTTCATCCATATGGTTTTTCCTATGTGGGTGGTTAGGTTAAAATATTTTCAGTGATCTTGGATCTCTTCCAGAAGGCATACCACTTGAAGAAATGCTTCCCTTTGTCTAACTCAGTGTAAAACACTATAGACTTCTTAAATTTATAGATCATTCAAAACCAGTCCAATTTCCTTTACTAAAATACTTTGGAATACAATTAGGCATACTTGAAGCTTCATTTATCAAAACTATGATAAACTAGGGATCCATGATGAAAAAATAAGATAGTGTATACAAATTGTATCTGTTTTGTGTTAATATGTTACCTTAGTGGTTCATATACTATCAATAAAGCCCGTGGTTAAATCAACTTAGTGTGAGGATTTATATCTTTCAGTGCCTAACTATCATCATGATCAAACTTTTCTGTACTCTTAAATATATAACAAAATACTATTGGAGAAGAAACAGAAAATTATTCTTGAAAGAGTCAAAGAAACTGAAATTTATTTCCATGGCATTTGGCCATTCAATTCTTGCCAGTGAAACAAGATAATTATTGTATATCATGTTCTTCAATTTATTAGGTGTTGGGTTGATTTATAGAAAATAATTCATTTGTTGAATTTTTTTCTCTAAACATATGTAATTTTGATTTCAGCCACTGTTATTGAGCAGAGTTTCTTGAATTTGTTTATCCTTCTGCAGAAAATTATTTGAAATTGGTTTTCTAAAGGAGAAAAGGGAATGGATTTGGTGCTGATGAAAGCTGAAGGAAGTTACAGCATAGATCATAAAGACATACTTCTAATTTCAATATCTTGATCACCTTATATCACACATTGATATTCCAACTGTTGGTATAAGTAATACTTAGTGGTTCTTTGTATGTCACTGCAATCCATTTGTGTCTAGAGAAACCTTTTGATCTCAACTAAATCTGACCAGGAGCATAAGAAATAAAACTCCATGACTTTTACTTTTCATTTAATACAAACCAAATTGCCCTTCCATAGAGGACAATGAGGATTTAGAACTCTTGTCATCTTTTGGAGAGCTAATTTATTGGAGGGGATGTGGAATTAACAATATCAGACAATTCAGATAAATGGTAGCTCATAGCTATATCAAATTGATTGGTGATATTTTTCTGCCTTGTTTGCTACTAGAATTTGGTATATAAATTTAGTACCTTTTCACTTCCCAATTGATTTTTAGTCTGTTGGGACAACCAATCTAACCAAATTAACTCTAGTCAATATATGCTTCCAGAATGACTCATGGCAAGAACAGATTTGTAAATTTGTAATCTTTCTCCCATTGCCTCCTGTTTCTCATCTTTGAAACCTCAGCCACACCAATATTACTTGGATATTACCAAGGTTATGACTTACTATGCACTTTGGCCAAAAAGATATAAAAATGTTTTCCTCAAAGAAGACCTATTTGCACTGTTCTCTGTTTGAATAATCCCATTCATGACTAACCTTCTTGGTACATTGGCAGTTGTTTGTCCTTCATTCTTGAAGAGCATAAGACATCAGGGATGTGATGCCATGACATGCAAGGGACTTGGATTTGAATGAGATGGAGGGCTGTGCAAAGTCTCCAACCTCACTTGAATTAACTGACAGTCTTAACTCCATTAATATCTTGACTTGATTTCTTATTAATACTTTTTATCTATCCTTCTAAGTTCAAGTCTCATTAGAAAAATTTGGAGTTGAATAATTCTGCCTTCTCTATAAAATCACCCACCCATTCCAACTACTCCTTAACCCTCTGATAAATTCCACTTTATTCTCCACATTGACTTTCACCAAACTTGTCTCTCCTACAACTCCCAACAACATCATTGTCCCCTTCTTACAGATAGCCATCTACTACACTAGGACCACTGCAATCACCTGACTGAAGTTCACTCAGCCTTATATCTCCAGTTCTAAAAATTTCTCTGCATTGCCATCCTTTCTCCTCTTCTGTCACAAAATAATTTTTTCTCTTCACTTAAGGTAATTCCTCTACCTCTGCCCTTGATACCATTCCTTTATTCCTCTTAGGCCTTACTCCAATAATACTTCCTCCCCTTATATTTCTTAATTTTCTCCATGAAAATTTTCTCCAATATGAAAGTCATTCATGGGCCTTCCCAATCCTAAAAAAAGCTTTGCCTTGACCTTTCTACAACAATGAACTACTGTTCCATTTTTCCCCCTCTTCTTTACTACTCAATTTCTTGAAAATGTAACTTAAAACAGATGCTTTTTTCCCAATCTCATTTTTGACTCTGCCTTAGTGAATATTCCTCAAGAGACTTCTTTTCTTCTCTTCCCACTCTATATTTCCTCCTTTCAAAATCTTACTCTGCTCCATGGTTTCAACTACCACCTACATTCAGAGAGTTCACAAATTATATTTCCAGCTTTGACAACTTTTCTGAACTCCAATTCTATGCAAAATACTTATACCATGATACCCTAGTGATACCCCAAATCAATAAATTAACCAAATGGCATTTATTTTTTCAATATAGTTTTAAATATTTCATAAAATGTTTCGCAATTACTTATAAAAATGTAATATTCATTTTTAAACTTTCCATTTATTCCTATATTTCTAATGCTTTTTAATAGGAATGTGTGTTGTATTTTTTTCAAAAGCTTTTTCTACATTTATTGATATAATCATGATTTTTGGTTGTTTTTGCTACTGATATGATCAGTTATGCTGATGGTTTTCCTAATATTGATCTAGCCCTGCTTTTCTTGGTGTAAATTCCATCTGCCTGGCCGTCATGTACCATCTTGTGATAAAATGCTACAATCTCCTTGCTAGTATTTCATGTAAAATTTTTGCATTGATATTCATTTTTCTTTTTCTGTTTTTGCTTTCTTGGTTCAGGTATCAAAACCAACTTTGTGTTATAAAAGAGATTTGATAGGTCTCCTTCTTTACCTCTTTTTTTTCCCAAATAGTTTATATACTATTGGAATTACTTATTCCTTAAATGTTTGGTAGAATTCACTTGTAAACCCATTTAATTCTGGAATTTTTTCTTAGTAAGATCATTTATGACTTGTTCAATTTCTTTTTCTAAGATGGGGCTGTTTAAGTATCTTTTTCCTTTTCTGTTAACCTGGGCAGCTTATACTTTTGTAAATATTCATCCATTTCACTTAGATTATCAGTTTTACTGGCATGTAAATGGGCAATAACTCATTGGTAATATTTTCATCCTTTTCATTTTTGATACTGGAATTTGATTTTCTTTCCTTTTTAAATAAAATCAACCAATGGTTTGTATATTTTATTGTTTTTATTTTTTCTTATGTTTATTGCTTTTCTTCATAAAATTAGTTTTACATATTAATTCATTGATTTTTTATTTTTAATTTTATTAATTTTCTTTAATGTATAAGTGGGAATTTTTAATTTGTTCTTTTTCTAATTTTTTCAGTTGCATGCCCAACTCATTGATCTGCTCTTTCTCTCTTTTATTGATACATATGTTAAGAAATATTAATTTCTCCCTAAGTACTGCTTTGTCTGCATCTCACAAATTTTGTAATTGTGGTTGTCATTCTCTTTGAGGACATTATTGCTTCTGTGATTTGTTTTTTGACTCACTCATTCTTTAAAATTATATTAGTTTCCAATTAATTTTAATCTGTGTTTCCGTCTCCTTTTATTGAATGTAACTTGTATTGCTTGTCTGAAAAACGTGTATTTAATATTTCCACTTTTCTGTATTTGATGGTGAAGTTTTTATGCCATTATATATGGTAGTTTTTGAGAAAGTGCCATATACACCTGAGAAAATATATACTCCTTTCTATCCCCATTCAGTTTTCTCCATAGGACTATCTTATCTAATTTTAATAAGATTCTATTAATCACCTTAACTTCTTTCTTATGTATTTTATAGCTAGTTTTATCTATCTTTGAAACGAGAAAATTGAAGTTCTTCACTAGTATAGCTTTATTTTCTATTTCCTCCTATAATTCATTTAATTTTTTTCTTTAAGAATTTTGATAGAATGCCATTTGGTACACATATGCTCAATACTTATATTATTTCTTTGCTTATGGTACCTTTAAGTCAGATGCAATTTTCCTATTTATCCCTTTGAATTAATCTGTTTTTGCTTTTGCTTTGGCTGAGATTATGATTACCATTCCTACATTTTTTACATCAGCCACGGCATAATAGATTCTGCTAGCTTCTTATTTTAATTCTATGTGTCTCTCCTTTACAAGTGTGTTTCTTTTAAACAACATTTGTTAGATTTAGGTTTCTAATTCATTCTGCTACCGGCTTCCATTTTATAGCTGAGTTCTCATTCAATTTCACAGTTATGATTGCTAACTGTACATTTCCCTATAGTCTATTCTTCTATTTATCCTTCTCTCTCTTTTTTTATCCTGTCCCTCTTCTAAAATTTACTTTGCTGACCTCTGATATCTTTTCCCCCCATCCTCCTTTTGATTATTCCCTCCCTTTATCTTAACCAATTCCCCTCCTCTTCACTCTATATGTATGTATATATGTATGTATGTATGTATGTATGTATATTTCCCTCTTTGAACTAATTTAGATGTGTGGAATTCAAGCATTTCCTGCCCCTTACCCCACTATTTCCTTCCCCAGTATAAAATCTCTTGATTGTATGCCTCTTTTACATGAGGTAAATTTCCCCATTCTTTCTCTTCCCTTCCTTTTTCTTCCATTGTGTGCCTCTCTCTCACCTATACATTTTTTAACATCATCTCAACAGAATCGACTCATCTTCATATCCTCTTGCTATGTAGAATCTATTAACTGCCCCAATAATGATAAAATTCTCTAAAGTTATATCTATCATCTTCCCACAGTTTAACTTTATTGAGCCATTTATGATTTGTCTTTCATGGTTTTTTTTTTTTAATGTTTCTCTTGAATCTTGTATTTTTGAAACCTAAACCGTCCTCTTTAGCTCCGGTCTTGTCATCATGAATGCTTGAAAATTCACTGTTAAATAGCCATTTTTCCTTGAAGTATTGCATTTAATATTGTTGTATAGATTACTCTTAGTTGTAATCACAACTCTTTTTCTTTCTCTAATATCAGATTCCAGGTCCTCCAGTTTTTTAATAAAGTAGCTGCTAAATATTGTATGATTCTGACTGTAGCTCCACAATCATTAGAATAGGTTTTTGTTCTGGTTGCTGGAAATATTTTCTCTCTGATATCAGAACTGTTGGGAGTTTTCATTTTAGGATCTTTTATTAATGTGGTGATCAGTGGATTCTTTCAATTTCTATTTTAACCTCTGGTTCTAGAATATTGAAGCAATTTTCCATGATAATTTCTAAAAATATGATATATAGACTCCTCCTTTGATTTTAGCTTTCAGGTAGAACAATCATTCTTATATTATCTCTTTTTGATCTATTTTCCAGGTCAGTTGTTTTTTCCCCAGATGAAATATTTAACATTTTCTTCTGTTTTAAAATTCTTTTGATATTTTAAAGTCTTCTTTTAAGCTGTGACAGAGTGATTAGTTTCCATTTGCCCAATTATTATTTTTAAGGGATTACTTTCTTCAGTGAACTTTTGTACTTCTTTTCCCATTTGGCTAATTCTGCTTTTTTTAAGGTATTTTTTTCTTCAGTATTTTGTGCCTCTTTTTACCGAACTGTTAATTGTCTTTTCATGGTTTTCTTCATTTGCTTTCATTTTTTTACCTAATCTACTGAACTTATTTGATTTTGAAATTCATTTCTTTTTAACTCTTTCAAAAATTCTTGTTTGGATTTTGTCCAATTCACTGTTTTCTTTAAGACTTTGCTTAAAGCTCTTTTGACTTCATTACTTTCTGAGTTTGTGTCTTAATTTTCCCTGTCACCATAATAACTTTTTCATGGTCAGGTTCTTTTTTGTTGTTTACTCATTTTTTTCTACTCTATTTGTTGATTTTGAACTTTATGCTAAAGTTCAGCTCTATGACAGGCTTGGGGGAGGGAGAGGTACTTTTTGGAGGTTCAGACTTTTTCTCACAGTCATTTTCAGAGTTCTGGGGGTTTGAAAGTTTTAGGTGCTTCCAACAGTATTTGATCACTTAGTATGTGTCTGGCACCATGCTATGCTCTGAGACCACACACACAAAAGTTTTTGCTCTTTCATTATAGGAAAATAGCTTGTAATCAGCATATCCAACAATGAAGTTACTATCTTTTCCCCTCCCAACCTTACCTTCTCTGTAGCATTCCTATTATTATTGAATATACCACCATCATCCCAATAAATCAGATTCACAAACTAAGTGCTATCTTTGATACCTCAACCTCACCTCATTCCCTTACATCCCATCAATTGCCAAATCCTGTCCCTTTTATTTTAACAGCATCACTGATAAACTTCATTTTCTCTTCTGACATCGCAACTATTCTGGTACAGCCCCTTATCATGTCATACCTGGGCAATTGCAGAAGATTTCTGGTTGATTTCCCTGTTTCAAGTGTCTCCCCATTAAAGTCCATCCTCTGCTCAATTAACAGAATGATCTTCCTAAAGCACAGGTCTAACTGTGTCATCTTCCCTCACCCCCACCAATTCAATAAAGTTTAGTGTCTTCTTATTACCTCCAGGATCAGATATAAAATCCCCCACTTGAAATCTATCCTTCAGAACCTGACCCCTTCCTACCTTTCCCATCTTTATATACCTTTCCCATGTTTCTATTCACATTCTCCCTAATCTAGTGTTCTTAACCTAGGAGATCCCATATCCCAATGCTATATTTTCTGCTAGTGTTTTCCTATTCTATGTGATGTTCTCCCTCCTGTGCTGCCTCCTGACTTCCTTGTATTCTTTCAAAATTTCAGCTAATATTCCACTTTCTCTAGGAAGTCTTTCCCAGTTCCATTTAATGTCCATTTAATTCCATCTAACAGTACCTCAAATTTATATATATATATATATATATATATATATATATATATATGAAATGTATATAGTTGTGCTTGAAACACAATAATTATTTAATAAATACTTATTGATTGTGTGATGTACATAGATATGTATAAAATGCATATGGAATCGATTGAAAGATAACCTCAGAGGGGGATAGCATCAATTTCTTAAGGGGATTGGGAAAGACTTTCCACAGAAGTTGGCATTTGGATAGAAGTCAAAAATTGTAAGTAGCAGAGGAAAGAGAACAATCCATGTATTAGGGATAAATGTCATATATCTAAATCTGAGCTTATTATTTTTCATCCCAAATTTTCCCCTCCTTTTGATTTCATTATTTCTGTCAATGACATTGTTATTTGTTTCCATACTCCTGGAATCATTTTTAACTCTTCTCTCACTTGCCTTTTATATCTACCCAGTTATCAGATCCTAACATGTCCATGGGATTGGGGAGAGGAACTTTCAATAGCTCCCTTTTTTCCCCATTGAATAAAGACAAGCTTTTTAGTTTAGTATTCAATTTTAAAGCTTTTTCTCCATGTTGTGGACTGGACCTGCCTCAAGATTTTTCTGTAGTTTGGGTTTAGGATTGGTTCAAATGAATATTAATGGACCATCTCACAGTTAACAAAAAGAATATTATTTAGCCAAGGTATTCATCAAGCACATAACATTGATTCATTGGGTTGAGAACTTCTCTGCCTCTATGTCGACCATATACTGGCTCTTCAGACAGAAGAACTGTCATATATACCCCTCATGAGCTGACCACCAGCAAGTACTCTGTCATGCTTAATTCAGGAGAAGACAAATTAAAATCTAGCCCTCTTTACATATGGTGACAATGAAAAATGACTAAGATTTAAGGAGATTTCTTTTAAGTTCTCTCACTATCTTGCTATGAAACCTAGCACAAGTGACTCCATTTCTCTATTATGCATTGTCCTAGACATAAGATACTATTTCCCACTCAATATAAAAATACTTGACTGCTTTAGAGAAGTTTTATATTAATTAATTAATGAGGTACTGTTTTATTACACTTTGTGAATAGCAGGGTTTTTTTACTTTTTTAAAAATAGTTTGATGCTTAACCATATAAGTCTTATAAAGGTCAGCAGAAAACTGTTCTCAAGATTTTGTGAAATTTTATTTTCATGTTACAAATTAAGATATTTTTATGTGACCTTTAAAATTCTGTTATATTGTATATGGAGAGATTGTGTGAAGACCACTTGGTTCTAAGTGCCATATTTTACTTTTCTGACAGGTTGTCAAAAACCATGTTATTGCCACCAGGAAACATGAGCTAGAAAGGAGTAATGAGCTTAAGTTAGAAGAGTCCCAGATTTGAATTTTGCCTCTGACATTTATAATTTGGATGACCCTGGGAAAGTTCTGATCAACAATTTCCTATTTTATTAAAAAGAGGTTAATAATACTCAGAGTGCTTTCCTTTCAGAACTGCTGAGAGGAGGGGATGGGGAAAGGGAAGTAAGATTAGGGGGGAAAATTTTAAAATTCAAACTAAATAAATAAATAAATTTAAAGAAAAAGAATTGCTGAGAGGATCAAATGAGATGGTGCATGTAAAGTGTTTTACAAGCCTCATAACACTTGAAAAGTATTGGCCATATTCATTTCATCATATTGATATAGCACTTAAAAGTTACAAAGAATTTTCACATCTATATTTCTCATTTCAGCTTCATAATTCTTCAACAGAAGACAGTCTGATGAGTATCTCATATTCCAGGAAAGGAAACTTATCAATAAGAAATCTCTTTCTATGGGGATAGAGTTTTATCTTGGAACTTACAGGACCTATAGGTTTAAGGTTGTGGACTTGTATTTCCAGGAAACTATCAAATGTTTTTCAGAGGTTTTCTTTAAAAACCAGTGTGGTGGCCAAGATGGCAGAGAGAAGACAGGCACAGTTCTAAAATCTCCTCATCTTTCCCCTTATATGATATGAAACAAACCTTGTAACAGAAATCTCATTACATTAAGAGGTACAAAAGACCTATGGTAATAGAGGGGAAGAAGGGAGGAGATGAGAAATACTTGAATCTTCCTCTCATCAGACTTGACTTAACATTAATTTTCACATATACTCATTTAATTTAAAAAACATCTTACCTTTCAAGTATTAAAAGGGGAAAAGGGGCGGGAGGGACAGAGACAGGGAGGGGGAGACAAAGAGGAATTAAGAGAAGGAAGGGAAGTGAAAAAGGGAAAGGGGAAAGAAAGAGGAGGGGTGGACATAAGAGGGCAAACACACTGAAGGGGGTGGTATTCAGAAACAAAACACTGGGGAATATGGATAAAGGGAAAAGGGGGAAATACAAACAGAGGGAAGATAGCATGGAGGGAAATAAAGAGTTAGTAATTATAGCTTTGAAAGTGAATGGGAGGACTTCCGGCCAAGATGGCGGAGAGAAGACAGGCACAGTTCTAAAGACTCCTGATCTCTTCCCCATCTATCACATGAAACAAACCTCTTAAAAGAAATCCAAACCAGGAAACCCAGAAAGAAAAGCCAGGAGAGGAAAAGTACCTCAGGAGTTGTCTCCCGCAGCAGCCTTGGCTGAGTACCGGCAGGTGAGTCTGAGCTCCCAGGGAAGATCATCCGGACCAACAGCTGAATCGGAAATGGGAGTCTGGGGGCCTGAGAGCCGGACCTGCTGGATCAGTGGTGGGGCTGGATGAAGGGGGCTTGGGTCCGAGGGGAAGCAGAGGCACTGGTGTTGTTGCTGTCCCCCTGGAGCTTGGGGAAGGGGCTGCAAGGAGAGGTCAAGTGCAGGACAGCTGTGGACGCCATCCCTGGGCTCCTCAGGTCTGAGAAACTCTGAGCCCATGCCTCCATTGCACTGAGGCCTCCTCCCAAACAAATGCAAATTATTTCTGCCTCAGGCCCAGGTGTGTGAGCAAAAGAACCAGCCCAGTTGAAGAATCACCTCAGGCCATGGTAAAGCCCACCATTGATTGAAGGCAAAAGAATTCAATAGCTCCAATTCCCTCCCTCAAGCAAAGGGAGAAGGCCTTGCAACCAAGGTCACAGACACCCCAGAGAGGGCAAGCAGCACCTCCTACTGGCCAGCCAGAGAAACTGCACTCAATAAAGCCTTTAGAGATCCCAAGCCCAGGTGAACCAGCCCCACCCAACTCAAGGTCTTAGCATAATGAAGAAGGGTCAGCGGAAAGGTGGATCCATAGAAAAATTCCTGGAAGGGAAAGACCCCAACCCAGAGAGACCTGGAACATCTGAGGAGAATACAATCTGCTCTCCAGCACAGAAAGACTTCCTTGAAGAAATAAGGAAGGAATTTAAAAATCAACTGGAAAATTTGGGGGAAACAATTAATACCTTGCAACAAGAAAACAAAACCTTAGAAAGCACAATTGGACAAACACAAAAGGAGAATAAATCTCTCAGATCATCAATTGGACAATTACAAAATGAGAATAATTCTCTCAGATCCTCAAATGAGCAAATGCAAAAAGAAATTAATTCTCTCAAAACCTCAATTGGTCAAATGGAAAGCTCTTTCAAAAGTAGAATTGACCAATTGGAAAAGGTTAATGAAGAAAAATCCTCCCTTCCAAAAAATAATGGAGTCTACAGAAACTAATGACTCCACGAGACAGCAAGAGTCAGTTAAACAAAATCAAAAAATAGAAAAAATAGAAGCAAATGTGAAATACCTCATCAACAAAACCACTGACCTCAAGAATAGATCGAGGAGGGGCAACCTGAAAATTATAGGACTTCCTGAAAACATTGAAGAGAAAAAAAGCCTGGACTTAATATAACAGGATCTAGTGATGGAAAACTGCCCTGACATCATGGAATCAGAGGGCAAAGTAGTTATTGAAAGAGTACATCGATCCCCACCAGAAAAAGATCCTAAAAGGAAAACACCAAGGAATGTTGTGGCCAAACTCCAGAACTATCAGATAAAAGAGAAAATCCTGCAAGCAGCAAGAAAGAAACAATTTAAATATCAAGGAGCCACAGTAAGGATCACACAGGACCTGGTTGCATCAACTTTAAGGGATCAAAGGGCCTGGAACGAGATATTTCGAAGAGCACGGGAGCTTGGAATGCAGCCAAGAATCTACTTTCCTGCAAAGCTGAGCCTTCTCTTCCAGGGAAAAAGATGGACATTTAACGAAATGGAAGAATTCCAAAAATTTCTGATGAAAAAACCAGAGCTAAACAGAAAATTTGGATATCAAACAGGAGGTTCAAGAGACACATGAAAAGGTAAAAAAAAAAAGGGGGGGGTGGTAAAAGGAAAAAAATGCAATCCAGCAAGTTGAAACTGGCTATATCCCAGCATGGGGGGTGGTAGAGACTCTCATAAATCCTGAGAAATGTAACTCTAACAGAGAGAATATACTTAGCCAGAAATGCTGGACATCCATGACCTATCCATGAGACTGATATCTAATGGGATGTAACTGGCTTTAACTCCACTGGGGAGAAAGACTCTAATAACTCTCAGGAATTTGGACTCTATTCAACAGAATATGCTGAATGACAGACACTCAGAATTTTCTATGACTTAGATAGAATGATCTAAAAAAAATACACTACCTCCCTAAAAAGGGGGACAGGAAAGAGACAGGAGGAGGGAGGGGATTGAATGGGACAAATCTCATTACACTAAGAGGTACAAAAAAACCTATGGTAATAGAGGGGAAGAAGGGAGTAGAAGAGAAACACCTGCATCTTCTTTTCATCATATTTGGCTTAAAGTCAACCTACACATATTCAGTTAACTTATAAAACATCTAACCTTTCAAGAAGTAAAAGGGGAAAAGGGGAGGGGGGACAGAGAAAGGGAAAGGGAGTGGAGTAAATAAGGGGAAATAACAAAAGGAGGGGAAGGGAACAGGGAAAGGGGAAAGAAAGGGGAGGGTGTGATATAGGAGGGCAAATACACTGAAGGAGGTGGTATTCAAAAACAAAATACTGGGGAATATGGATAAAAGGGGGGGAAAGGGGGAAAATACAAACAGAGGGAACATAGCACAGAGGGCAATAAAGAATTAGTAATCATAACCTTGGATGTGAATGGGATGAACTCTCCCTTAAAATGTAAGCAAATAGCAGAGTGGATTAAAAACCAGAATCCTACAATATGCTGCTTACAAGAAACTCATTTGAAGCAGAGAGATATATATAGAGTAAAGGCAAAAGGTTGGAGCAAAATATATTTTGCTTCAGCTGAAGTAAAAATAGCAGGGGTAGCAATCCTTACCTCAGACAAAGCAGCAGCAAAAAATAGATAGCATTAAAAGAGATAAGGAAGGAAACTTTATCCTCCTAAAAGATACCATAGACAATAAAGTCATTTCAATATTGAATATATATGCACCCAGTGGGACAGCACCCAAATTCTTAGAGGAGAAGCTGAAAGAATTACAGGAAGACATAGACAGCAAAACTCTACTAGTAGGAGACCTCAACTTCCCGCTATCAGATCTAGATAAATCAAATCCTAAAACAAACAAGAAAGAAATTAGGGAGGTAAATAGATTGTTAGAAAAATTAGATATGGTAGACTTATGGAGGAAACTGAATGGAGATAGGAAGGAATATACCTTTTCTCTGCAGTACATGGAACTTATACAAAAATTGACCATGTACTAGGACATAAAAACCTAATGATCAACTGCAGAAAGGCAGAAATAGTGAATACATCTTTCTCAGATCACAATGCAATAAAAGTCATATGCAATACTGGGCCAAGGAGATATAGACACAGAGCAAATTGGAAACTGAATAACCTCATCTTAAAAAATGAGTGGACCAAAAAACAAATTATAGAAAGAATTAACCATTTTATCCTAGATAATGATAATAATGAAACAACATACCAAAACCTATGGGATTCATTCAAAGCAACTCTCAGGGGATATATTATAGCTCTAAATGCTTATATGAATAAATTGGAGAAAGAGGAAATCAATGAACTAAACATGCAACTAAAAAAATTAGAGAAAGAACAAATCAAAAGTCCCCAATCAAATACCAAATTAGAAATTTTAAAAATTAAAGAGAAATTAATAAAATTGAAAGCAAAAAAGCTATTGAATTAATAAATAAAACCAAAAGTTGGTATTATGAAAAAACCAATAAAATTGATAAACCTTTGGTCAATTTGATTAAAAAAAGAAAGAAGTAAACCAAATTGCTAGTATTATAAATGAAAAAGGTGAACTCACCACCAATGAGGAGGAAATTAAACTAATAATTCGAAATTATTTTGCCCAACTTTATACCAATAAATTTGATAATCTAAGTGAAATGGATGAATATTTACAAAAATATAAGTTGCCCAGGTTAAATGAAGAAGAGATTAAATACCTGAACAACCCTATCTCAGAAAAAGAAATCCAACAAGCCATTAGTGAACTCCCTAAAAAAAAATCTCCAGGGACTGGTGGATTCACAAGTGAATTCTACCAAACATTTAAGGAACAATTGGTTCCAATCCTATATAAACTCTTTGGAAAAATAGGGAAAGATGGAACTCTGCCTAACTCTTTCTATGAAAACAATATGATACTGCTACCTAAACCAGGAAGAGTTAAAACAGAGAAAGAAAATTATAGACCTATTTCCCTGATGAATATAGATGCAAAAATCCTAAATAAAATCTTAGCAAAAAGACAACAACAAGTTATCACTAGGATAATACATTATGATCAAGTAGGATTTATTCCAGGAATGCAGGGTTGGTTCAATGTTAGGAAAACTGTTAGTATACTCAATTATATCAATAACAAACCTATCAGAAACCATATGATCATATCAATAGATGCTGAAAAAGCTTTTAACAAAATAAAGCATCCATTCCTATTAAAAACACTAGAGAGTGTAGGAATAAATGGACTGTTCCTTAAAATAATGAGCAGTATCTATCTGAAACCATCAACAAGCATTATACTCAATGGGGAGAGGCTAGAGGCATTCCCAATAAGATCAGGGGTTAACAAAGAGTGCCCATTATCACCACTACTATTCAATATTGTATTAGAAATGTTAGCATCAGCAATTAGAGAAGAAAAAGAAATTAAAGGAATTAGAATTGGGAAGGAAGAGTCAAAACTCTCACTATTCACAGATGACATGATGGTCTACCTAGAGAATCCCAAGAAATCATCTAAAAAACTACTGTAAACAATTAGCAATTTTAGCAAAGTTGCAGGTTATAAAATAAACCCCCATAAATCCTCAACTTTCCTATATATGACTAGCAAGAAACAGCAGGAAGAGCTAGAAAGAGAAATTCCATTCAAAGTAACCTCAGACAGTGTAAAATACTTGGGAGTCTATTTGCCAAGACAGACTCAGAATCGTTTTTGAAAACAATTATAAAACACTTCTCACACAAATTATATCAGATTTAAATAACTGGGCAAATATCAACTGCTCATGGATAGGTAGAGCTAATATAATAAAAATGACAATTCTACCAAAACTACACTATCTGTTTAGTACCCTACCAATCAAAATTTCAAAAAATTACTTTAATGAGCTAGAAAAAATTGTAAGTAAATTCATATGGAGAAATAAAAAGTCAAGAATTGCCAGGAGCTTAATGAAAAAAATGCAAACGAAGGTGGCTTAGCACTACCCGATCTAAAATTACATTATAAAGCATCAGTCATCAAAACTGTTTGGTATTGGCTAAGAAATAGAGTGTCGGACCAGTGGAATAGACTAGGTGTAAAAGCAGGAGAGGATTATAGTAATCTGCTGCTTGATAAACCCAAAGAGTCAGGCCACTGGGATAAAAACTCCTTCTTTGATAAAAACTGCTGGGATAATTGGAAGTTAGTATGGAAGAAACTTAGATTAGACCAACACCTCACACCCTTTACCAAAATAAGATCCAAATGGTTACAGGACATAGACATAAAAAAACAATACTATAAGCAAATTGGAAGATCAAGGACTAGTCTGCCTGTCAGATCTATGGAAACTGGAACAGTTTATGACTAAAGAAGAGTTGGAGAACATCACTAAAAACCAATTAGATGATTTCAATTACTTTAAATTAAAAAGTTTTTGCACAGATAAAACCAATGTAATCAAGAGCAAAAGAAAAGTAGTAAATTGGGAAACAATCTTTACAACTAATGATTCTGACAAAAGACTCATTTCTAAAATATACAGAGAACTGAGTCATATTTTTAAAACAAAAAGCCATTCCCCAATTGACAAATGGTCAAAGGATATGCAAAGGCAATTTACAGATGAGGAGATCAAAGCAATCCATAGCCATATGAAAAATGCTCTAAATCATTAATTATTAGAGAAATGCAAATTAAAGCTTCACTGAGGTACCACCTCACACCTCTCAGATTGGCCAGTATGACCAGAAGGATAATGATCATTGTTGTGTGAAATCTGAGACACTATTACACTGTTGGTGGAGCTGTGAGCTCATCCAACCCTTCTGGAGAGCTATTTGGAACTATGCCCAAAGGGCAACAAAAATGTGCATACACTTTGACCCAGCAATACCACTACTGTGTCTATACCCTGAAGAGATGAGGGAAAAGGGTAAAAACATTACTTGTACAAAAATATTTATAGCAGCCCTGTTTGTGGTGGCAAAGAATTGGAAATCCAGTAAATGTCCTTCAATTGGGGAATGGTTTAGCAAACTGTGGTATATATATATATATGTCATGGAATACTATTGTTCTATTAGAAATCAGGAGGGATGGGATTTCAGGGAAACCTGGAGGGATTTGCATGAACTGATGCTGAGTGAGATGAGCAGAACCAGAAAAACACTGTATACCCTAACAGCAATATGGGAGTGATGTTCAACCTTGAAGGACTTGTTCATTCCATCAGCACAACAATTGGGAACAATTTTTGGTTGTCTGCAAAGGAGAGTACCATCTGTATCCAGATAAGGAGCTCTGGAGTTTGAACAAAGTACAAGGACTATTCCCTTTAATTCAGAAAAAAAACCCAGATGTCTTATGGTTTGATCTGGTTACCTCTGAGAATTCTGTTCTCTTTAAGGATATGATTTCTCTCTCATCACACCCAATTTGGATTGAGGTACAACATGGAAACGAAGTAAAGACTGATGGAGTGCTATCTGTGGGGTGGGGGGGGGAGGGAAGCAAGGTTGGGGGAAAACTGTAAAACTGAAATAATATCTTTAATAAAAATTTTAAAAAAAATTTAATGGGAGAGGTGGTTAGGTGGCATAGTGGATAAAGCATCGGGCCTGGAGTCAGGAGTACCTGGGTTCAAATCCAGTCTCACACACTTACTAATTAGCTAGCTGTGTGGCTTTGGGCAAGCCACTTAACCCTGTTTGCCTTGCAAAAAACAAAACCTAAAAAAAAGTGAATGGGATGAACTCTCCCTTAAAACATACGAATAGCAGAGTGGATTAAAAACTAGAATCCTACAACATGCTGCTTACAAGAAACTCATTTGAAGCAGAGAGATACATATAGAGAAAAGGTAAAAGGTTGCTTCAATGGAAGTGAAAAAAGGAAGGGTAGAAATCCTTATCTCAGATAAAGCAACTGCACAAATAGATAGTGTTAAAAGAGATAAGGAAGGAAACTATATCTTCCTAAAAGGTACCAAAGACAATAAAGTGATTTCAATACTGAATATGTGTACTAAATGGAATAGCATCCAAATTCTTAGAGGAGAAGCTGAAAGAACTACAGGAAGACATAGACAGCAAAACTCTACTAGTGGGAAACCTCAACCTCCTGCTCTCAGATCTAGATAAATCGAATCATAAAATAAACAAAAAAAAGAAATTAATGAGGTAAATAGTTAAAAAACTAGATATGATAGACTTATGGAGGAAATTGAATGGGGATAGAAAGGAATATACCTTTTTCTCTGCAGTACATGGCACTTATATAGAAATTGACCATGTACTAGGACATAAAAACCTAATGATCAACTACAGAAAGGCAGAAATAGTGAATACATCTTTCTCAGATTATAATGTAATAAAAATTATATGCAATATTGGGCCAGGGAGATATAGAGCCAGAACTAATTAGAAACTGAATAACCTAATTTTATAGAATGAGTGGATCAAACAACAAATTATAGAAATAATTAATAATTTTATCCTAGATAAAGACAATAATGAATCAACATAACAAAACCTTTGGGATTCACTCAAAGTGGCTGTCAGGGGATATATTATATCTTTAAATACTTACATGAATAAATTAGAGAAAGAGGAAATCAATGAACTAAATATGCAACTAAAAAAATTAGAGAAAGAACAAATTAAAAATCCCCAATTAAATACCAAATTAGAAATCCTAAAAATTAAAGGTGAAATTAATAAAATGAAAAGCAAAATAACTATTGAATTAATAAATAAAACCAAGAGTTGGTATTATGAAAGAACAATAAAATTGATAAATCTCTGGTCAATTTGATTTAAGAAAGAAGAAAACCAAATTGCTAGTATCATAAATGAAAAAGGTGAACTAACCACTAATGAGGAGGAAATTAAAGTAATAATTCATAATTATTTTGCCCAATTCTATGCCAACAAATTTGACAATCTATGTGAAATGGATGAATATTTACAAAGATATAAGTTGCCCAGGTTAAATGAAGAGGAGACTAAATACCTAAACAATCCTATCTCAGAAAAAGAAATTCAACAAGTAATCACTGAACTACCTAAGAAAAAATCTCCAGGGTCCGATGGATTCACAAGTGAATTCTATCAAACATTTAAAGTACAATTGGTTCCAATTTAGAAAAAGTTGTAAGTAAATTCATATGGAGAAATAAAAAGTCAAGAATTTCCAGGGATTTAATGGAAAAAAGTGCAAGAGAGGTGGCTTAGCCCTATCTGATCTAAAATTATATTATAAAGCATCAGTCATCAAAACTGTCTGGTATTGGCTAAGAAATAGAGTGGTGTATCAGTGGAATACACTAGGTGCAATAGCAGGAAACAATTATAGTAATCTGCTGTTTGATCAACCCAAAAAGTCTAGCTATAGGGATAAAAACTCCTTCTTTGATTAAAAACTGCTGGGATAATTGGAAGTTAATATGGAAGAAACTTAGATTAAACCCACACCTCACACCCTATACCAAGATAAGATCCAAATGGATACAGGATTTAGACATAAAAAACAGTACTATAAGCAAACTAGAAGATCAAGGACTACTTTACCTGTCAGATCTATGGAAAGGGAAGCAGTTTATGACTAAGGAAGAGATGGAGAACATCACTAAAAACAAACTAGATGATTTTGATTAAATTAAAAGTCTTTTGCAGACAAAACCACTGTAACCAAGATCAAAAGAAATGTAGTAAACTGGGGAACAGTCTTTACAACTAATATTTCTGACAAAGGACTCGTCTAAAATATACAGAGAACTGTGTCATTTTTTTTAAAAAGCCATTCCCAAATTGACAAATGGTCAAAGGATATGCAAAAGGCAATTTATAGATGAGGAGATCAAAGCAGTGTATAGTCATATGAAAAATTGCTTAAATCATTACTTATTAGAGAAATGCAAATTAAAGCTTCTCTGAGGTACCACCTCACACCTCTCAGACTGGCCAATATGACCAGAAAGGATAATAATGATCATTGTTGGAAGTGTTGTGGGAAATCTGGGACACTAATGCATTGTTGGTGGAGCTGTGAACTCATCCAAACTTTCTGGAGAGAAATTTGGAACAATACCCAAAGGGCAACAAAAATATGCATACCCTTTGATCCAGTAATACAACTACTGCGTTTATATCCTGAAGATATGATGAAAAAGGGTAAAAACATCACTTGAGCAAAAATATTCATAACAGCCCTGTTTGTGGTGGCAAAGAATTAGAAATCAAGTAAATGTCCTTCAATTGGGGAATGGCTTAGCAAACTGTGGTATATGTATGTCATAGAACACTATTGTTCTATTAGAAACTAGGAGGGACAGGAATTTAGGAAGCCTCGAGGGATTTGCATGAACTGATGCTGAATGAGATAAGCAGAACCATAAAAATACTGTACACCCTAACAGCAACATGGGGGTGATGATCAACTTTGATGGACTTGCTCATTCCATCAGTGCAACAATCAGTGACAATTTGGGGCTGTCTGCGATGGAGAATACCATCTGTATCTAGAGACAGAACTGGAGTTTGAACAAAGACCAAGGACTATTACCTTAAATTTTGAAAAAAAGCTGATATCTTATTGTCTGATCTTAGTATCTCTTTTACTTTATGTTTTTTCCTTAAGGATATGATTTCTCTCTCATTGCATTCAATTTGGATCAATGTATACCATGGAAACAATGTAAAGACTGGCAACTTGCCTTCTGTGAAGGGTGGGGGGAGGAAAGTAAGATTGGGGGAAATTTGTAAAACTCAAAATAAATCAATTCTTTAAAAAAAAACAAACACAAAACCAGTGTGGCATCTGGATTTTCAGAAAGTATACATCCAACTTCAAGATAATTTTATAATGTTTGTAAGTTATTCAGAGTTCATGTACTTTTACTAGTGAAGAAAGGGAGTTTGATCATAATTTTAAAACTAGATCTACCAAAGGTATGCTGTTAAATGTTTAACATCCAGCATTTTAGCTCCCCCATTATACTTATGACATAATTTTATTTAACTTGCATTAACATTGTTCTTCATCAATTTCTTAAGTCCATACAATAAACAAAACAATAAATCAAGACTGATTTATTTCCAATTTCAGAAGTGAAAATTTAACAATCAATTCTCAGAACTTATTTTTCACTGACTTCAACACACTTCTACCAAGGACTCTTTCCCAGTTCCTTCTCTTTGTGACAGAGAACTAGCCAATAGCCCCAGACCCTTCCTGAACAGGCACAGAGTGTATCAGAGTATTTGACTGAAACAATTCTTCTCTTGGAAGAAGCTAAGGAGCTTGTTTTCAGAAGGTTGTCGTGATAGGTGACAATAGTTCCTTGAAGAGAATTTAGAGAATATATAAGCATTTTACAACTTGTTCTAATTGCTAACCAAATGGTGAATAGTATTTGCTTTGATTGATGGAATTTGTTAACTGTATCTAGAGATGCTTCTCAATTTTTCTTGGTCTTTTTTGGAGTTGGATCTTTTTTTTGCTTGGTTGAACTTCTTTGAGTTTGGTAAGTGAGATATCTTAGGCCCTCTACCTCTGAGGACGATATATGCCTTCATAAATGGGTCTCTGTTCTATGTATTGATTTCAGTCCTTTTGTTTAAGGTGAAATTTGGAAACTGCTGCCTTGTCAGTTTCAAAAAGCCAGAAAAGTGAGCAATTTTATGGTAAAGGAAAGGAGTTCATCTTGGGTTCAGACAGTCCAGAACCAATATCCCAAGAAGGGTCTTATAGTGCCCAGCCCAGTGGTAGATGAGACCCCTTTACATATCATTTATATTTCTTTACATACACTCTCAGGGACCTCATTGGCTCACATGGGTTCAGCAATCATTTCAAATGCACATCACTTCCAGATTTGTATTTGCAGCTACTAGTCTCCAGAGTTTCAGTTCTGTATAATTGTGTATTGAACTTTTCCAACAGACTATTCCATAAATGTCTCCAACTCAGTATTCAACTGCTTTTCCCAATTATCTCCTCTTGATGACTTCCCTAATTCAAGTACCACCATCCTTTCACATCAGTTATCCTTATTTCTTCCCTTTTCTTCAACCTTCATATTTAATCAGTTGTCAAACCTTATAGTTTCTCCCTCCATTTCATCCCTGGCATCCAACACCTGAGTTCCTCATTACCTCTTGCTTGGACTATTGCAATAGCCTCCCTACTTTTACTCTCTTTCATATACAATTCATTCTTTCCAGTTGTAAAATTGATATTCCTAAAGCACAGAACTGACCACATCACTCCACAATTCAAAAAGGTCCAATAATTTCCTCTGTAATAAAGTACAAACTATTAGCAGTTGGCATTTAAAGCCATTCTCAATGAGATAAGCCTTCCTTTCAAAATTCATTTCATTATTTTCCCTCATGAGCTCTATTTTCCAGCCATATTAACCTACTTTGCAGTTCCCCGAATTCTTTCTCCTGGCTCTACATTCTATTCACAGTCTGGTCTCCATGCTTTGAATTCACTCTTTCCTTAGTTCTACTTCACAAAATCTTAATTTTCCTTCAGAGCTCATACCACCTATCTTTATCCCTTCTTCAAAGAAACTACTACCATCTCCCCTCTTCGGAAAATTTGTAATTACTTATTTGTGCTCCCTTTTCCTAATAGAATTTAATCTAGGGGGGAAGGACTGATTTGTGTTCCCTATCTCCATTGTCCACCACAATGCCTGGGCCATGATAGGTACCACATGCACTTATTGATATTGTTGAATAAATAAATTAAAATAAATTACATAATTACACATTTTAGTCTTTATACAAGTAGAATACATTGCTTCGAGGTAAAATCACTAATGTCTCAAATAATCAACAACCATTTATTAAATTCCTATTGTATGTCTAGCCAACTGCTCAAGACAATTCTATTTTCCTGGGGAAAAATGAAATTGATGTCCCTCATTTTATTGTTATTTTGGGTTGAATTTGTGATTTCATCAGTAGAGGTGACTGTAAGTGAAGGACTCCCTCTTCTAATGTAGATCTGCTCTTCACTTAACCCTAGCTATCTCTGCCTCTGAAACCATTTATTCATTTCATTACCTAGGTTCTCATCTCTTTTAGTTGTTCAATCATTTCAGTCTTGTCTAAATCTTTGTATTCTTGGAAAAAGGTATGATCTGCCATTTCCTTCTTCAACTCATTTTACAGAAGAGGAAACTGAGACAAATAGGGTTAAGTGACTTACCCAGGGTTACATAGCTGGTAAGATTTGAACTCAGGAAAATGAATCTTCCTGATTCTAGTCTGAGCACTCTATCCACTTAGCTGTGCTCTTCATCTCTACTTAGGGACATAAAATTTTAAAACAATAAATGAAAATATCTCTATATTGATTAATTAAGCTAAGTTTCTAAAATATATATATATATATATATATACAAAAATATCTGCCTTTAAGATTCTAAAGATTATAGAACTATTGAGATTTATGTCTGTCTTCAAGTGTTGAAAAGAGATTAAAACATCTGTGTTTTTAGCATAAAAGTAATGTCTGCATGCTTCCCTGAGCTCTCCTGAGTTGCCAGCTCCTTTATATGCTCAGAAAGAGAAGGTGAGAATATTTTCTATAACTAGAAAATTAGAATATGCAAAATCTATCTACTTCCTGTTAAAATGATAAACATAATCAATGCAGCAAGAAACATAACTCAGAACTATCACATAGAAAGGTGTTTGACATTTTCCCCTTATTACCATTTAGCACCCCAAGTCCAACATGAATCCATTAAATTGCCCTAATGATGTATAGGGGCAGTTAGGTGGCACAATGAATAGAGTATGCAATCAGGAAGACCTGAGTTTAAATTCAGTCTCAGATACTTACTTATTTTGTTATTCCTCAAATCTCCTGTCCCATCTCCTGCCCCAATATTCTCTTCACAGTCTGTCCTACATGTCTTGATTGCATTCTCTCCTTAGTTCTGCTTCATAGAATCTTTATCTACCATCAAAGCTCAGCTCCTACAACCTGCTTCGACCCCTGCCCCCAAGAAGCCATTGCCCTCTCCCACATTTTGGAAATTACTTTACACTTTGTATTTACTCTTTTTGCACCCCATCTTTCCTACTCCTAATGGATTATAGCGTCTAGAGAGCAGGGATGGTTTGTGTTCCCTTCCTAGCTCCAATATCAGCTACAATGCGGCCATGAGATAATATCAGCCAAAAGGCCCTGGACAAATTACTTAAGCTTATTTGCCTCAGTAAAGGAAGAGTGTAATATGATCAAACTTAAGCATTTAAAAATATCACTCTCTTTTCTGAATGGAGAATAGATCAGAGTGAAGAGAAATTTGAGGCAGGCAAACTGTCTATGCAGTAATCAAGGGATGAGGTGATGAGGGTTTGCATTAGAGTGGTGGCTGTGTCAGAGGATAGAGGGGTGCATATTAAAATGATATGGCAAAAGTGAAAACAGCTTGACTTTGGGAGTGATAAGATAGTGAAGAATTCAGGATGACTTCTAGGCTATGATCCTGAGAGAACAGGAGAACGGAGTTACACTCTGCAATAATAGAGAACATAGGAGGAGGGGGAAGAGTTTAGGGGGTTCTGTTTTGGGCATACTGAGTTTCAGATGTTCCCTGGACATCTAGTTTAAGATGTCTTAAAGATAGTTGAAGTTTCAAGATTGGAAATTAGGAGAGGCTAGAGCTGAAAAGAGAGATTTAAGATTCATTTGTATAAAAATATTAAATCCATGTTAGCTAATAAGATCACCAAGTGAACTAATACAGAGAGGGAAGAGCATTCTAGGACAGAATGCTGATGGACTCTTACAGTTAGGGAGCACAATCAGGAAGAGGATTCAGCAAAAGAGACAGAGGAGTGGTCTGATAGGTAGGAGGAAAACCAGGAGAGAGTGGTGCCCAGAGAAAAATTAGAGAAAATAATATGTTGAGAGAAAGAATGATAGTGAGTAAGAAGGGAAGGATCAAGGGATATTTATTTGTTTGTCTGTTTGTTTGGTTGGTTCCCACCAGACAAGGATGCATGCTTGTAGGCATAGGGTATGATCCAGTAGAGAAATGGTTAATAAACTTTTGTTGACTGGTTAACCCTTTGCTAGCCTCTGGTATACAAATGCAAAATGCTATTTTGGTTGCTGCTCTGAAGGAGTTTACATTATCCAAGGGGATGAAACATGTAAAAAAGTTAATTTTACACACAATATGAGGAGGAAGAAAGCACTAATAACTAGGGGAATCAAGAAAGACTTCTCTTAGCCCTTTCCCCTTTTCTCATTGCTGAGTTTCTCCTGGAGGAGCCTCCATTTTGTAAAAGTAAACAAGCTAGGATGGCTTCATTCCCTTCCAATATCTGTGGTTGACTTTCTCTGAACTTGAAGACCATACCCCTCTACTAGTGGTTCATTCTGAAACTTCATCATCTTGGGCTCCTTTTGAAACTTTGTCTTCCCCTACTGAGGGCAGGGGCTTTCTTTTTGCTTATATCCCCATTTCACTGACTCAATAAATGCTTATTTCCTACTTTCACCTCTAATGATTTCCCATTACTAAATAAATCTTTATTTATGAGAGTATCTTGCACTATCAGGCTGGTGGTATGCAACAGCAAGTAAATCATAAATTTAAAATTAGAAGAGAAACTTCAGCCATGATCTAGTCCAATTTCCTCATTTTACAGAGTAGGATATTGGGACCCAAAGATGTTTACTGAGTGAATGACTTAAGATGGTTAAATGACTTTATCACTTGGGTAATGCCAGAGCCAAGATTCAAATTCAGGTCATCCAACTCCAAATTCATTTCTCTTTTCCACTGAACTATAGTACTCTTCATAATGAATGATCAATAAATATTAAATCAATATTTAAATGAATGAGTGAATGAATTAAATTATTGCCAGAAAACTAGAGTCAGAGTTGGTAAGCCTCATAGAACTTCTAGTCAATTTTTAACTGCAAATGAATTCCCTTTACAATATCTCTCACAAGTATTCATCCAATCTTTGCTTGAAGGTCAGGTGGTACAATAAATAAGACTGTGGACTTTGAGTCAGGAAGACTCATTTTCTGAAGTACAAAATCTGACCTCAGACACATATTCTATATGACTCTGATCATGTCACTTAACCCTGTTTGTTTAGCTTCTCCATCTGTAAAAATGAACTGGAGAAGGAAATGCAATTTCTCTGCCAAAAATACCCTAAATGAGGTCACAAAGAGTTGAAATGACTGAATGACAGCAACAATAAAAGGGAGGGAGATGCCACTAGTTCCTGAGATAGGTCATTCTACTTCTAGACATTGATGATTGTTAGGAAATATTTTTGCATCATTTTTCTTGTACCAATAGATAACTTTTTTTTGCCCCTACTAATTCTAATTTTACCCTTTGAGACCAATAAGACCAAATCTAATCCCCTTTTCCAGGTGATAATATTCTAAATATTAGAAGATATCCATTAGATTTTCTTGCCTTTTTTCTAATTTAGGATGAACAACCCCAACCCCTTTAACCAATCCTCATACTGAATTCCTTCTTGAATGACCTTAGGTAGTCTCTGATTACTAAAAGACATAATATATCACTGTAGGCACAAAGTAGTAAAAAAATTAATGATCTGTGATATTTTTCTCCTCTTCATTATTAATCTCACTTTGGAGAACATTATCTGACTTAGTTTTGGAAAGCTACAACTTTTGACTGATGGTGGAGATAATGATTCCTGACCCTGGTTTTGTAGAACTTGAGGCATCTTCAATAATTATGATTTTAAGAGGTACATGAGGTTCTTAAATTTTAGAATTGTATTCAACTTTAAGAAATATCTGAAAGTGAAGAGGTAAAGCAACACAAAATACTTTCTGAAGAGAAATCAGAGTTTGATTCCTCTAGGCTTTTTATTAATAGCATGAGAAACCACCTAGATTTTTTTGCACATTTAACTGGGCAACAAGGTGTGGAGTTTGTTTGGCCATCCAAGGACCTTTGGACTAGTTATTTGGAGGCAGATTAATTTGTTTATTTCAGGCAGATGAGCAAACTGGGAAAGAAAATAAACTTTCTAACGACTAGTTCTTAAAAATTTTATTTGAGAAAATGAATTAAGAACTAATTCTTCCTTTGCTTACAAGTTTAGATTTTAGATTACTTTTCTTATGATTCAGGTCAAAGGTTTAAAGATATTTTTGTAACAAAATATTTAACAATTTAAATTAAGAGTTAAAATTTAGTTTTTAAATCATGGAGCATGTTGAAAAAAAGAAGGAATAATATGTGCATGTATATATATATACATATATATATATATATATATATGTATAAACCACTTTGCAGTTTAGAAAAAACTTTCTTCATGACTATTATATGCCACAGTTAATGATAACCTACTGAATACTTTGGAGCTACTTCCCCATTGCTCACTTCCTTATCCTCTCAAGGCTTTAGGGTAAACTTTCCTCTATTATTTCCAGCTGATATCAGGAAGTTGGGAAGACTTGATTAGACTTAATTAGTTCAAAAATATTTACTAAGGCAGTATAATGGAAACAGTTGATATAAAACATTCTTTCCCCCAACCCCTGCAAAAATAAGTCTGTGACACACTTTTCCAGAAATAAGAGCAAAGTTTCAAGGAAAATGGGCTCAAACTTAGAGATGACATGTGGTAAAACATGTGGTCCTTCAATGTTCATCATCAGTGTGCTAATAGCTTTTCTGCTGGACTTCTTGGATAATGCTGATTCTGCCTTTCTTCATTGTAATCAATCTCTTTGATTCCCAGCATAGTCACTACTGCCAGACATTACTGTTCTGAGGACACCACCAGGACTCAACAAAAATGTCTAATCCTTTAAAATTCATGAGACTTCTCTAGCAGAGGGGGAGAGGGAGGAGATTAGGCAGAGGTTAAAGTGAGTCCTTGGCTCTCCTCTTCAAGGTCAGGTACTCAAATCCTCAATTCTAAATTGGCTCATTATTTTATAGTCAGCTCATTCAGCATGACCAAGTTTCCCCAACTACTACAACTACTGCATTTCTTGTGCAATATTACTTAAATTCAACTTATGACTTTGTGCTGGAAGTATAAAAATGGTGGGAGTTGTAGAGATATCCCTTTTTGTTCTTTATTTTTTTCTGAACACAAATCAGAGACCAATGCTCTAAGACTGAACTTTGATCCCCAAAGGGGAAGGAGGAACCTTCAGACTGCCATATCCTTCCCTCCTCCCCCTCCTCAAACTAATTCACTATACTTCTTATCCCCAGAGATGGTTACAATGATTACAACCAAGGGAAAGGAAGAGCACTGAGAGGGTCTAGACCCTTCCCAGATCTGGAGTGGCAATAGCAGGGACATAGGGCAATTGAATATGCTCTTAATCCTGAATGCCCAGGAAAGTAGAAACAGCTTCATGATATGAGTACCTATACTCCAATTATCCAGAGGATAAAAAGGAGTTCTACACCAGTCAAGAATTTTCAAATCTATTCTTTTTTTTTTTTGCAAGGAAGTGGAGTTACCCAAGGTCACACAACTAGGCAATTTATTAAGTGTCTGAGGCTGGTTTTGAACTCAGATCCTCCTGACTCCAGGACCAGTGTTCCATTCACTGCACCACCTAGCTGTCCCTCAAATCTATTCTTTTTTTAACAAAAGATTTTATTTATTTTGAGTTTTACAATTTTTCCTCCATTCTTACTTCCCTCCCCCTACCCCCCACAAAAGGCATTCTGTTAGTGTTTAGATTGGTTCCGTGTTATACATTAATCTCAGTTGAATATGATGACAGAGAAATCATATCCTTAAGGAAGAAAAATAAAGTATGAGAGTAAAATTACATAATAATATAATGCTTTTTTTCTAATTTGACAGTAATAGTTTTTTGGTCTTTTTTCAAAGTCTATAATTCTTTCTCTGGATACAAATACAGATATCTCCACTGCAGACAGCTCAAAATGGACCCTGGTTGTTGCACTGAAGGGATGAGCAAGTCCATTAGGGTTGATTGTCATGTTGCTGTTAGGGTATACAATGATTTTCTGGTTCTGTCATCTTGCTCAGTATCAGTTCATCCAAATCTTTCCAGGCTTCCCTGAATTCCCATCCCTCCTGGTTTCTAGTAGAAGAATAGTGCTCCATGACATACATATAACACTGTTTGTTAAGCCATTCCCCAACTGAAGGACATTCACTTAATTTCTAATTTTTTGCCACTACAAACAGGGCTGCTATAAATATTTTTGTACAAGTGATGTTTTTACCCTTTTTTGTCATCTCTTTAGGGTATAGACCCAATAGTGGAATTGCTGAGTCAAAGAGTTTACACATTTTTGTTGCCCTTTGGGCATAATACCAAATTTCTCTCCAAAAAGTTTGGATGAGTTCACAGCTCCATCAACAATGTATTAGTGTCCCAGATTTCCTGCATCTCTTCCAACATTGATCATTGTCCTTTCTGGTCATATTGGCCAGTCTGAGAAGTGTGAGGTGGTATCTCAGAGTTACTTTAATTTACATTTCTCTAATAAGTAATGATTTGGAGAACTTTTTTTATATTACTATGGATTGCTTCGATTTTCCCAGCTGTAACCATTTGTCAATTGGGGAATGACTTGGTTTTTTGAAAATTTGACTCAGTTCTCTATATAGTATAGAAATGAGTTCTCTGTCAGAAATATTAGTTGCAAAAAGTGTTTCCCAATTTACTACATTTCTTTTGATCTTGGTGACAGTGGTTTTGTCTGTGCAAAAGCTTTTTAGTTTAATGTAGTCAAAATTATCTAGTTTGTTTTGAATGATGTTCTCTATGTCTTCCTCAGTCATAAACTGTTTCCCTTTCCACAGATCTGACAGGTAAACTACTCCTTGACCTTCTAGTTTTCTTATAATATTGTTTTTTATGTCTAAATTCTGTATCCATTTGGATCTTATTGTGATATAGGGTGTGAGGTGTTGGTCTAATCTAAGTTTCTTCCATACTAACTTCCAGTTTTCCCAACAGTTTTTATTGAAGAGAGAGTTTTATCCTAATAGCTAGACTCTTTGGATTTATCAAACAGCAGATTACTATAATCATTTCCTTCTATTGTACCTAATCTATTCCACTGAACCACGACTCTATTTCTTAAGCAATACCAGACAGTTTTGAGGACCAATGCTTTATAATATAATTTTTAGATCTGGTAAGGTTAAGCTCCCTTCTTTTGCACTTTTTTTCATTGAATCCCTGGAAATTCTTGGCTTTTTATTTCTCCATATGAATTTACTTACAATCTTTTCTAACTCACTAAAGTAATTTTTTTGGAATTTTGATTGATAGGGCACTAAACAAGTAATTTAGTTTTGGTAGAATGGTCATTTTTATTATATTAGCTCGACCTATCCATGAATAGTTGATGTTTGCCCTGTTATTTAAATCTGATTTTATTTGCTTGAGAAGAGTTTTGTAATTGTTTTCAAAAGGTTTTTGAGTTTGTCTTGACAGACAAACTCCCAGATATTTTATATTGTTTGAGATTACTTTGAATGGGATTTCTCTTTCTAGCTCTTTCCTGCTGTATCTTGCTGGTCATATATATATATATATATATATATATATATATATAGATAGATAGATATATATATATATATATATAAATATATATATAAATGTTGAGGATTAATGAGGATTTATTTTATGTCCTGCTACTTTGCTAAAGTTGCTAATTATTTCTAGTAGTTTTTAGATGACTTTTTGGGATTCTCTAGGTATACCATCATGTCATCTGCAAAGAATGAGAGTGAGAGCAGGAGATTGAGGTCTCCCACTAGGAGAGTTTTCTTATCTATGTCTTCCTGTAACTCCTTCAACTTCTCTAAGAATTTGGATGCCATACCATTTGGTGGATACATTTTTAGTATTGAAATTACATTGTTGTCTAGGGTACCTTTTAGGAGGATATAGTTTCCTTTCTTATCTCTTTTAATGATATCTATTTTTACAGATCCTTTGTCTGAGATAAGGATTGCTATCCCTGATTTTTTTCACTTCAGCTGAAGCAAAATATAGTTTGCTCCAACCTTTTACCTTTAATCTATATGTATCTCTCTGCTTCAGATGAATTTCTTGTAAGCAGCATATTGTAGAATTCTGGTTATTTATCCATTTTGCTATATGCTTATGTTTTAAGGGAGAGTTCATCCCATTCACATTCAAAGTTATAATTACTAACTCTTTATTGCCCTCCATGCTATATTCCCTGTTTATACTTTTTCCCTTTGTTCCCTTTGTCCATATTCCCCAGTATTTTGTTTCTGAATACCACATCCTTCAGTGTGTTTGTCAACCTATATCCAACCCCTCTCCCTTTCTTTCCCCTTTCCCTTTGCCCCCTTTTCCTTCCCTTCCTTCTCTTAGTTTCCCTTTTCATCCTCCCTCCTCCCCTTTTTCCCTCTAACTTAACTGAGTGTATGATTGATAAATTTAAGCCAAATCTCATGAGAGTAAGATTCAGGCAGTTCTTACCTCCTCCCTTCTTCCCCTCTATATGAATAGGTCCTTTGAACCTCTTAACGTAATGAGATTTACTCCATTCAGTCTCCTTCTTCTTCCTGTCTCCTTACTGTCCCCATTTTTAAGGAGGTATTGTTTTTAAATCATTCTATCTGAGTCACAGAAAAGTCATGAGTGTTCATGACTTCTGGCTAAGTATATTCTCTCTAATAGAGTTACAATTCTCAAGAGTTCTGAAACTCTTTCTCCCAAGTGGGTATATATAGCCAGTTTCATCTTATTCTATACCAGTTTTGCTTTGTTTTTACTTTTCATGTGTCTCTTGAGCCTCCTATTTGATGTCTTTTCATCATGAAATTTTGGAAGTCTCTCATTTCATTGGATGTCCATCTTTTTCCCTGGAAGAGAAGGCTCAGCTTTGCTGGGTAGTGGATTTTTGACTGCATTCCAAACTCCCTTGCTCTTCAGAATATCTCATTCCATGCCCTTCAATCCCTTAATGTTGCTTTGGCCAGGTCCTATATAATCCTTACTGTGGCTCCTTGATATTTAAATTTTTTCTTTCTGGCTGCTTGCAGGATTTTTTGTCTTTTTATCTGATAGTTCTGGAATTTGGCCCACAACATTCCTTGGTGTTTTCATTTTAGGATCTCTTTCAGGTAGGGATCGAAATAACTATTTTGCCCTCTGGTTCCATGATATTAGGGAAACTTTCCATCACTAAATCCTTTAATATTAAGTCCAGGCTTTTTTTTTCTCTTCAATGTTCTCAGTAAGGCCAATAATTTCCAGATTCTCCCTTCTTGACTGATTCTCAAGGTCAGTGGTTTTGCTCATGAGGTATTTTACATTTTTTTATATTTTTTCTATTTTTTGGTTTTATTTAATACAATCTTGTTTTCTTATGAAGTCATTAGTTTCTGCCAATTCCATTCATTTGTTTTTAGAGAAGATTTTCTTCCTTTATCTTTTGCAACTCCGTTTTCCAGTTGCTCCATTCTATATTTGAAGGACTTTTCTATCTGCCCAAATGTAGTTTTGAGAGAATCATTTCCTTTTTGCATTTGCCAAATTGAAGATAGTTATTCTCATTTTGTATTTGTCCAATTGCTTTTTCCAAGGATTTGTTTTCTTGTTGCAAGATGTTAATTTTCTCTTGAGTTTCTTTTCCCAATTTTTCTAATTGATTTTTAAATTCCTTCCTATTTTCTTCAAGGAAGTCTTTCTGGGCTGGAGACCAATTCATATTCTCCTCAGCAGTCCTAGATCTCTCTGGGTTGGGATCTGTTTCTTCCAAGTATTTCTCCAATGGGACCCTCTTTTATCTGACCTTTTTTTCTTCTTGTGTTGGGGGGAGGGGGAGCTGGCTCTCAGAGGATCCTTGGTTTAGTAATTCCAGGGGCCTGCCAGTGAGGGGTGCTGGTTGCTTTCTCTGGAATGAGATCCTCCTCAGGAGGGTCTGAGTTGACCTTGAAAACTGGACTGGGTCCTGGGGGAGGGAGTTAAACTCTTTCTGTTGAGTGAACTCTGCCACCCTGAGGGGGTGGGGGTGGGGGTTGTTTATTGTTTGTTCTGGGCAAAGGGCTCTGCCAAAAGTATGGAGGTCAGGTCCCTGGCCCAGCTGGTTGTTCTTCAGGAGTGCTCTGAGACTGATCAGGAATTCACTCTCCTGTAACTCTTCTCCCCCAGGCCAAAGACTGCAACTAAAGCTGGATTTTGAACCTGCCACTCACTGAGGTCTCCACAACTAAGGCTGACCCTCTGACCTCCCCCCAGCTGCTGTCCCTGGTGCTGATCCTCTGTTCTCATCTCCCGGTTCACCCATGCTCCCCTGAGACAGAACTTTTTGGTAGGTGTTTTTCTCCTAGCTTCTCTTTCTGGGTTTTGTTTATTGAATTTCTATTAAGAGGTTTCTCTCATGTTATTTCTGAGGGGAAAGAGAGCACTATCACAGTGCCTGTCTTCTCCCTGCCACCTTGGCCAGAAGTTCAAATCTATTCTTGTAATGAAAGTACAGGAATCCTAAACCATGCTAATCTAAGGGCTGCCTCTCTGTCAATCCCAAATTTGCAAATTCCAGAATCCAGAGGGAGTGACTTTGCATTTAGCCTCCTGCAGCTGGAGGAACAGCATAAGGATAAGGCAAGAACATGGAAGAGCAAATTATTTGAATGTTGACCTCTCTAATTATGAGTTATTTGTATAACACAAAACTTATGGGGAAAAGATTGCCTCCTTAGGAACCCCAAATTCATTTTTCTTCGAGAAAAAAATTAAATCTCTGTTTAGTACCCTAAAATTGAATTCCCATAAGAGTCTCTGGGGATGAAAAGGATTATTGGGTATTTGGGAAATTTCCTTTCTAGAAACTCCAAGTACATTTCCTCTTGGGATGTGAGAAGGAGCCTCTAATTCCTTAAGGCTATAAAGTTGGTGGCCTAGATGGATTCCTAGGATATAAAAAAAGAGAGAGACATTGGAATATGGAAGATGTGACAATTTATCAAATCAAACCCGAGCTTCCTTGCTTTTTGAGGACAATCTAAGCTAAAGGTGGTGCTATGGGCTTAGAAGACTGACTTAGTCCTGAGGGTGGAGATAGAGGGAAATGATATTAAATGGAAAGAGAATAGGGATTTTTTTGTCAATTTATTAGCTACTTTATTATTTTTACATTTTTTGGATGACTCAAGTAATAACTGTCCTGAATCTAATATACAGTACTAGCTTGGGTGCCTTTATGAGATCTCGAGACTTTTTTACCCATATATGTAAAGACTTATAGATAAGCTACATTTTGATTTTTTTCTTAGAGGCAATTATGGGTGGGGAAAAACACATTGTAGAGACAGTAATTGGGACCACTGGGGGTACATTGGCTGGATGGGGATGTTTATTGATTGAACCATATAATATAACTTCTAGTACTGGTAGGACATGGGTTAGTTAACCAATACTTCACATTTATGATTTACAAAGTATTTCCCTCAACAATTCTGTGAGGGAGGTATTAGAATATTTTGTAATACAATTCCAAATCTCCTAAAATCATGGATAATGAATTTAGAGCTAGAAGAGACCTTAGAAGTCATCTAGTCCAATCCCCTTATTTTACAGGTGACAAAACCTTGGCCCTTAGAGATCAAGTTACTTATCTAGGACACACAGATCCTAAGTGAAAACTTAAGTCCTCTGACTCCAAAGTCAGCAGAACTCTCTCCATAGTACCCATGCTGCTTCTTTCATCCTCATTTTGCAATGGAATGAACTCATCTTCATTTTACATTCATCCAACTAATAAGTTTCAGAGCTGGGAGTCAAACTCATCTTTTCTGTCAAGTGTAGTGTCTTCAAGTGTAGCTCTTTCAGCTGTACTCAACTCTGTCTCCAACATATGATACTCTTCTCCCATCATGGCATCATCTAAGAACAGTGATGAACATTCATGTGTCACACAACATGTGAGATATCATAAAAAGTACAGACCTGGACATCCTGACTCATGACCTCCATTACACAAGTAGAACATGCAGACAGGTAATACAGAGGGAAGCTGGCAGCTCACCAGACAGCAAGGAGACTGCCCCACCTCTGCTACCCGGACTTGAGACAATCATTTTCCCTTCATATTTCGTATCTACTTAGAGAAACATGGTTGTCCCTTGAGATTTCTTTTACTTTCTTACCTGTAAGCCAGCCATCTGTTCAACATCTGAGAAACACTTTGCATTTTACAGATCATGTACATCCCTTAAGAGCTCCTGTCTTTCTTTGTTATAAGTTTAATCTCTTGAAAGGACTAGAATGAGTCATTCATGAATAAATTTTCTATTTGAGCTGTTTGAGACTTGCATGACAGTTGGTCTTTTCCATCTTAGAATCAATTCCTTTTCTTCTCCATGATTCCTTTGCTCCACCAAACACAGACACAGATGCAGATGCATATACACATACACACATACCATACCACATATCACACCACTCAGTTACAAATTTAAAATGTTTCTTAACTAAATGAGGAAAATTCTGGAGGCTGTAATAGGAATTTGCTTAATCTCAGGAAAAAGTGACTCAAGATTATGGAAAAGAGATAGTGGTAGAGGAAAGAGTAAAAGATAAAATAGTCCCTTTCTCCTAATTCTGCTTTCTCCATGTTAGAAAATATAATTAAAAACACTCAGAACAATTTATTTACATGTTCTTATTTTTTAATTTATTTTTATTAAAGATATTATTTGAGTTTTACAATTTTCCACCCAATCTTACTTCCCCCCCCCCCCCCATGGAAAGCAATCTGTCAGTCTTTACTTTGTTTCCATGTTGTACCTTGATCTAAATTGGGTGTGATGAGAGAGAAATCATATATTTAAAGAAGAGACAAGAAGTCTAAGAGGTAACAAGATCAGACAATAAGATATATGTTTTTTCTAAATTAAAGGGAATAGCCGTTGAACTTTGTTCAAACTCCACATCTCCTTATCTGGATACAGATGGCACTCTCCTTTGCAGACAGCCCAAAATTGTTCCCGATTGTTGCACTGATGGAATGAGCGAGTCCTCACATGTTGCTGTTAGGGTATACAGTGTTTGTCTGGTTCAGCTCATCTCACTCAGCATCAGTTCATGCAAATCCCTCCAGGCTTCCCTGAAATACCATCCCTCCTGGTTTCTAATAGAAGAATAGTGTGCCATGACATACATATACCACAGTTTGCTAAGCCATTCCACAATTGAAAGCTATTTACTTGATTTCCAATTCTTTGCCACCACAAACAGGGCTGCTAAAAATATTTTTGTACAAATGATGTTTTTACCCTTTTTCATCATCTCTTCAGGATATGGACCCAGTAGTGGTATTGCTGGGTCAAAGGGTATGCATATTTTTGTTGCCCTTTGGGCTTAGCTCCAAATAGCTCTCCAGAAGGGTTGGATGAGTTCACAGCTCCACCAACAGTGTAATAGTGTCCCAGATTTCCCACAACAATGATCATTATCCTTTCTGGTCATACTGGCCAATCTGAGAGGTGTGAGGTGGTACCTCAGCGAAGCTTTAATTTGCATTTCTCTAATAATTAATGATTTAGAGCATTTTTTCATATGGCCATGGATTGCTTTGATCTCCTCATCTGTAAATTGCTTTTGCATATCCTTTGACCATTTGTCAATTGGGGAATGGCTTTTTGTCTTAAAAATATGACTCAGTTCTCTGTATATTTTAGAAAGGAGTCCTTTGTCAGAATCATTAGTTATAAAGATTGTTTCCCAATTTACTACATTTCTTTTGATCTTGATTACATTGGTTTTATCTGTGCAAAAGCTTTTTAATTTAATATAATTGAAATCATCTAATTGGTTTTTGGTGATGTTCTCCAACTCTTCCTTAGTCATAAACTGCTCCCTTTTCCATATATCTGACAGGTAAAGTAGTCCTTGATCTTCTAATTTTCTTATAGTAATTTTTTATGTATAAGTCTTGTAACCATTTGGATCTTATCTTGGTAAAGGGTGTGAGGTGTTGGTCTAATCTAAGTTTCTTCCATACTAACTTCCAATGATCCCAGCAGTTTTTATAAGAGAGGGAGTTTTTATCCCAATGGCTGGACTCTTTGGGTTTATCAAACAGCAGATTACTATAATCATCTCCTGCATTTACACCTAGTCTATTCCACTGGTCCATAGAATTGGAACCAATTGTCCCTTAAATGTTTGGTAGAATTGGCTTGTGAATCCATCAGGCCCTGGAGATTTTTTCTTAGGGAGTTCAATGATGGCTTGTTGAATTTCTTTGTCTGAGATAGGGTTATTTAGGTATTTAATCTCTTCTTCATTTAACCTGGGCAACTTATATATTTGTAAATATTCATCCATTTCACTTAGATTCTCAAATTTATTGGGATAGAGTTGGGCAAAATAATTTCGAATTATTACTTTAATTTCCTCCTCATTGGTGGTGAGTTCACCTTTTTCATTTATGATACTAGCAATTTGGTTTTCTTTCTTTTTTTTAATCAAATTGATCAGAGGCTTATCAATTTTATTAGTTCTTTTACATAATACTCTATTTTTTAGCCAGTACCAAACAGTTTTGATGACTGATGCTTTATAATATAATTTTAGATCAGGTAGGGCTAAGCCACCTTCTTTTGTACTTTTTTCATTAAGCTCCTGGCAGTTCTTGACTTTTTATTTTTCCATATGAATTTACTTACAATTTTTCCTTACTCATTAAAGTAATTTTTTGGAATTTTGATTGGTAGGGCACTAAACAGATAGTGTAGTTTTGGTAGAATTGTCATTTTTATTATATTAGCTCTACCTATCCATGAGCAGTTGATATTTGCCCAGTTATTTCAATTTGATTTAATTTGTGTGAGAAGTGTTTTATAATTGTGTTCAAAATGATTCTGAGTCCATCTTGGCAAATAGATACCCAAATATTTTATATTGTCTGAGGTTACTTTAAATGGGATTTCTCTTTCTAGCTCTTCCTGCTGTATTTTGCTAGACATATATACAAAATTTGAGGATTAATGAGGGTTTATTTTATAACCTACAACTTTGCTAAAATTGCTAATGGTTTTCAGTAGTTTTGTGGATGATTTCTTGAGATTCTCTAGGTAGACCATCATGTCATCTGCAAAGAGTGAGAGTTTTGTCTCTTCGTTCCCAATTCTAATTCCTTTAATTTCTTTTTCTTCTCTAATTGCAGATGCTAACATTTCTAATACAATATTGAATAGTAGTGGTGACAATGGGCACCCTTTGTTCACCCCTGATCTTATTGGCAATGCTTCTAGCCTCTCCCTATTGACTATAATGCTTGTCGATGGTTTCATATAGATATTGCTAATTATTCTAAGGAACAGTCCATTTATTCCTACACTCTCTGTGTTTTTAGTAGGAATAGATGCTGTATTTTGTCAAAAGGTTTTTCAGCATCTATTGATATGATCATATGATTTTTGATAGGTTTGTTGTTGATATAATTGAGTATACTAACAGTTTTCCTAATATTGAACCAACCCTGCATTCCTGGAATAAATCCTACTTGATCATAACGCATTATCCTAGTGATAACTTGTTGTAATCGTTTTGCTAAGATTTTATTTAAGATTTTTGCATCTATATTCACCAGGGAAATAGGTCTATAATTTTCTTTCTTTGTTTTAACTCTTCTTGGTTTAGGTAATAGCACCATATTGGTTTCGTAGAAAGAGGCAGAGTTCCATCTTTCCCTATTTTTCCAAAGAGTTTATATAGAATTGGAACCAATTGTTCCTTAAATGTTTGGTGCAATTTGCTTGTGAATCCATCAGGCCCTGGAGATTTTTTTTTAGGGAGTTCAATGATGGATTGTTGAATTTCTTTGTCTGAGATAGGGTTATTTAGGTATTTAATCTCTTCTTCATTTAACCTGGGCAACTTATATATTTGTAAATATTCATCCATTTCACTTAGATTCTGAAATTTATTGGCATAGAGTTGGGCAAAATAATTTCGAATTATTACTTTAATTTCCTCCTCATTGGTGGTGAGTTCCCCTTTTTCATTTATGATACTAGCAATTTGGTTTTCTTCTTTTATAATCAAATTGTCCAGAAGTTTATCAATTTTATTGGTTTTTTCATAATACCAACTTTTGGTTTTTTTGCTTTTGCTTTTATTAATTTCTCCTTTAATTTTTAGAATTTCTAATTTGGCATTTAATTGGAGATTTTTGATTTGTTCTTTCTCTAATTTTTTTAGTTGCATGTTTATTTCATTGATTTCCTTTTTCTCCAATTTATTCATGTAAGCATTTAAAGCTATAATATAGCCCCTGAGAGTTGCTTTGAATGAATCCCATATGTTTTTTATGCTGTTTCATTATTATCATTATCTAGGATAAAATGGTTAATTCTTTCTATAATTTGTTTTTTGGTCCACTCATTTTTTAAAATGAGGTTATTCAGTTTCCAATTTGTTCTGGGTCTATATCTCCTTGGCCCAATATTGCATATGACTTCTATTGCATTGTGATCTGAGAAAGATGTATTCACTATTTCTGCCTTTCTGCAGTTGGTCATTAGGTTTTTATGTCCTAGTACATGGTCAATTTTTGTATAAGTTCCATATACTACAGAGAAAAAGGTATATTCCTTCCTATCCCCATTCAGTTTCCTCCATAAGTCTACCATATCTAATTTTTCTAACAATCTATTTACCTCCTTAACTTCTTTTTTGTTTATTTTATGATTCGATTTATCTAGATCTGATAGCAGGAGGTTGAGGTCTCCCACTAGTAGAGTTTTGCTGTCTATGTCTTCCTGTAGTTTTCAGCTTCTCCTCTAAGAATTTGGATGCTGTCCCACTGGGTACATATATATTCAGTATTGAAATAACTTTATTGTCTATGGTACCTTTTAGGAGGATAAAGTTTCTTTCCTTATCTCTTTTAATGCCATTTTTGCTGCTGCTTTGTCTGAGATAAGGATTGCTACCCCTGCTTTTTTTACTTCAACTGAAGCAAAATATATTTTGCTCCAACCTTTTGCCTTTACTCTATATGTATCTCTCTGCTTCGAATGAGTTTCTTGTAAGCAGCATATTGCAGGATTCTGGTTTTTAATCCACTCTGCCATTTGTTTATGTTTTAAGGGAGAGTTCATCCCATTCACATTCAAAGTTATGATTACTAATTCTTTATTACTGTGCTATCTTCCTTCTGTTTGTATTCCCCCTCCCCCCTTATCCATATTCCCCAGCATTTTGTTTTTGAATAGCACCCCCTTCAGTGTGTTTGCACTCCTATATCACCCCTCCCCTTTCTTTCTCCTTTCCCTTTTTCCCTTTTCCCTTCCCTTCCTTTTGTTATTTCCCCTTTTTCCTCCACTCCCCTTCTCTTTCTCTGTCCACCCTCCCCTTTCCCCCTTTTGATACTTGATAGGTTAGATGTTTTATTTACATGTTCTTATAACATGTTTTCTTCCTATTGACTGTAGAAAAGTAGGTAGGTGTTTGTCTACTGGCTATCAGTTTGAATTAATGGATTGTTTTCCTAGTTATATATGTACTTTTAATCATGTCTTAATGAAAAAAACACTGTTCATGAAGATGATGCTACTAAATGACAGTAGGATAGGAGGTTAGAAAAGCTTCCTCTATTATAATTTCATGTTCATAATAATAGTTACTAATATTTACATTCCACTTTAAATTCATCATCTCATCTGTACCACCCCCAAACTCTGTGATTCCATTATTATCATCTCCACTTTACAAATAACGAATATAGGTCTTAGATGAGTTCAATGATTAGTCTGTAGTAAAATTGGTAAGGGTTAGATATAGAATCTGGGCTCAAATATTCCTAATTCCAGATCTATTATTGCTAATAACCACTGTACATTACAAAATCTCTAATCTAGCTTTCACTTATGTTAGATACTTGAAGAAAATACAATCTTCCCTCACCTAAAGGAGGTATGAAAAAGATATAGAATAATTGACTTTAACCATTGGGCAGTGATTTGCTAAAGCCAGCTCCTTCTGACGCAGGAGAATTTAATATCAAATTTTCAGAGGGAGCATGTACTCCAAAGCATTCCAAGCCAGGGGTTGAGTTACTGTTTTGTTGATTATCTAGTCTTAACAAAGTAATGAAGAAAATATTGATGAGAGATTAAGCAGAAAAGTATGTCTCCCCTTCCACCCCCCCCCCAATTGGATATTAAACATTTTCTGCTTCTAGGAAATTCAGCTCAAGCCCTGGATTTTAATAGTTTCTAGCTGAAAACTTCTGAACTAACCGAAACAGATGATTTACTTCTCATTTCATACAAGCATTAAGTAAACATCTACAATGTGCCTAGCTTTTGTTTTATCATTTAAAAAATGTTTTCTTCACGAAAATCAACTTGAGATAAGTGGTACTTACTAGTATTATTCCCATTTTATAGATAAGGAAACTGAGGCACAGAGAAGTTAAATTAGTTAAAATTATGCAGCATATGAATTAGTTCTCTTCAAGTCTCTGATAATTAATGCATGATAGAGAATAGCTTCTCTACTATAAAAGCCTTCATTTTCTTCAGTTTTTTGGCAAATAAAATGACAAATATTGAAGCAAGCAGAGACTGTATTTTTTGTACCAATTGGTGATGACTTACTTCAGCTCTACTCCCTTCACTAAATTTTAACTTTTTAGACTGATGTTCATATTTATTAGTGAGACATAGAACCATTATACCTACTGAAGTGTAAATTAGAGAGAATAGCTAAACTAAGCCAAGAGTTAGAAACTTTAAGCTTTTACATTTTTCAAAGAAAATAAACTGCAATTCCCTGAACTGTAATGGACATATGATTCTATAAATTTTGATAAAGAGTTGAAATCTTCATGGTTTATAAAATAAATGTAATAACAGCAATGGGGTAAGACTCTGCCTCTGCTAAAAAAGCATGATACAGGAAAGTATTCAGTCCATACATCAATTATTCAGAAACATCGATGCTTTACCAAAACAAATTTTTTTGCTATGGTATATGATAGTTGTCAAATATTCTCTAATTGTAGGCCTTTTTATTTTAAGGAGGGGAGGAGATTGGAAGGGAAGAAATAAGAAATTTCAACATAGTATTATATGGTACATCAGCATATGTTTCTCTTTTAGATAATGAATTAATGCTGATGTTCAAATGGAGGTCTTGATAAAATTTTATGGGAATCTGTGATATTTATGGTAAATTGAATAAGCAACAGATCAATTCCATATGCCTAATTTTTCTTTTATTATTATATGTACTTAATTTTCAAGGAAATATATGCTCATAACATATTATTTCATGATGAGTTTTCAAATCAATATATTAAATAATTTTAAGTGATTTCTTTTCAATTCAAAGTTTTTTAACTTAAGTGGATTTATTATTACATAAATATTGCATTGCAAAGAATGTTAATAATTTCAGAAGTATTCTACACAAAATACTCATAGCAGCACCTTTGTGATATCAGAATGCTGCAAATAAAGCATGTGTACATTAACTGAGAAATGACTGCACAAACTATGGTATGTGAGTGAAATGGAATATGATTGTACCATAAGGAATTAATAATATGAGGGATTTATAAAGTCAATGAAAGATTTCTATGAATTGATGTAGAATAACAATGCAATGTGTAGGAGAGTGGATAAAAATGCTAAATTTGAAATCAAAAAGCATAGATTTAAATCTTACCTCTGGTACTTCCTAGCTGGGTGACCCCAGAAAAATTACCTTACCTTTTTCAGTTTAAGTTTCTTAATCTTTACAATAGAGATTTAAAAAAAGCACAACTTACTTCACGGGATTTCCTTGAATATATAAAACAGATAAATGTATATGAATATTTACTAATATTAATAGGTTATATAAATGTCAACTATTATTATTTTTACATTAATGAAAATTCAAGGAAATACAATGAAGGACACTATTTTCAGAGGACTTATGCTAAGACCCACAACTCTACAGTCGCAGGAAATTTATTATTTTGTAGAAGTATAAAATAAATAAATAAAAAATCTAAAATGTTGCATAATGACATTTGTAAATTTGCAAAATTAATTTGCAGATTGCAAACCCTTGAGGGCAGGAACATAACTTTAGCTGGGAATTATGGAAGTCAGTGGGAACAGTAAAGTGGAGGAAGGAGAGTGTTACAAATATGGGGGATAACCACAGAAAATGCTCAGAGCCAAGAAGGTTTGTGTAATAGTTAAGAGTCCAGTGTCACTGGATCAAAGAGTTAAAGAGTAAATGTAAGAAAACTAGAAAGGCTGTTGTTGAAGTGTAAATGTAAGAAGACTAGAAAGGTAGGAGAAAGCTAGTTTATGAAGACCTTTGGATGCCAATGAGAGCATTTTGCATTTGCTCCTGGAGACCAGAGGACTGGGGTTTATTAAGTAAGGGGTTACATGATCAGACCTGAGCTACAGAAATATTATGTTAGTGACTGAATGAAGAATAGATTGGAATGGGGAGAGATTTGAGGCTGAGACCCATCAACCAGCTATGCAAGTAATCAAGGCAGGTGATGAAGCCATTCACCGAGGTGGTGGAAGTGTCGGAGGAGAGGAAGAGGCATATTCAAAAAACCTTGCAAAGGTGAAAGGCCTTTAGAATACTTGGATATGGGAGTGAAGAGATAGTGAGAAATCCAGGATAACTCCCAGCTTGCTACCTTGAGGGAAAGGGAGAATGGGGACTGCACTCTACAGTAATGACAGCTTAGGAGAAGGGGGAGAGTTCAGGGAGCTCTATTTTGAACACATGGAGTTTAAGATGATTACTGGACATCTAGTTCAAGATATTTGAAAGGTAACTGGAGATGTGAATTGGAGGTGAGCAAAGAGATTGGGGCAGGAAAGGTAGATTTGAGAAGTGTAAGCATAATGATGTTAATTAAATTCATGGAAACTAATGAGATCACCAAGTGAAGTGAAACAGAGGGAGAAGAGAAAAGGATTCAGAATACCTAGAAAATTCCCAAATTTTAACTGTCTCAATTGTTTAAAGCTTTTTTTATAAAAAAAAATCATTCCTTCAAATTTCATTTAAGTGCTAATGTTAACAACTTAATACTCAATTAGCTTAAAATGCCTACATTTCTCCTTTAGAGTTAGAATTTTATCACAATTAATTTGTTCACTGAAGGGCAGCTATTTAGAACATTAGAGAGACTACAGGTCTTGTAGTCAGGAAGAATCATCTTTCTGAATTCAAATCTGGCTTCAGTCACTTATTAGCTATATGACCATATGCAAGTCACTTTTCTTTGCCAACAAAGCCACAAATAGGGTCACAAAGAGTTGGCCATAATTGAAAATAACTAAGAACAATTGTTTATTTTTTCACCAACATTTGTTAAGCAATTAACATGTACATAACATTTTGCTGAGGACTTGGGGAAGACAAAAGGCTGAAAATAAGACAAGGCCCATGAGGGAATTTTATATGTTAGTTAATGTATAAAACTCATGCAAAAATAGCTATAACATTAAATAATCCTTGTATCACAGACTTCTTTAATACTATGCTTACATAATCTTGGAGAAAGAAAATATGAAATAGATTGGGAAGTAGGAAATTCAGAAGACCCATAAGCCTGCCAAATAATTAATTTGATAATTTTTTCCACTGAATTGATCAGTAACTTTGATGTCATTTATCTCTCTCTCTCTCTCTCTCTCTCTCTCTCTCTCTCTCTCTCCATATATATATATATGAATGTATTTCTGTCCTCTGGATTCTCTGGACTTCAAGTCTTTGCATTATAATTACAAGTCATGTAGTAGGGAGCCTGTGATAATTTGTGGAAAATATCAACACATATTTTTTTCCTTTGTCTAAACTAAACTAAAGACTGCTTGTTGCAATCCCTGTAGAGATACATTATAGCAAGTAATCTTCCATGACTGTGGGAGAAGTTTAAGGATCCTTAGGGTTTTAAATTCAATACTATAAAAGTTATTGTTCTCTTGTTGGATACAAGGCACTGTCCTGGGTGCCAAAATATAAAGATAAAGATACTCAGGGGAGGGAGAATGAAGGTTGGTGGGGAAGGAAGAATACAAGATGCATACATAAAGGTAAGTAAATGTAGAGTTAATATGAGTGAACAGTAGAAGCCATCAGGCAAGGCTTCATGGAAGAAATAACTAATCTGAGTACTGAAGAAAGAAGCAGAACTGAGAAGGGGTGCATGATACACAGGGATTTCTTCTTCTAGGAAATTACTTCCTTCCTTTAGACTCTATGGTTCAGAGTTAGATAGTATGGCATCACTAATATAGAGATGAGAGTTGGAAGGTTAGGTTTGAGGAATACCTACTTCCCCAGATGCTTAGAAAGCTTAACATTCAAGGAAGTATATGATAGAGAACAGAGACATCATCTCAGTTGTTATTGAAATGTGAGAGATCTCATTAGATAAATGGATTTCATTTTCTGTCCTTGTGACTTATGTGGTGATTGTTGTTAATACATAAATTGAACTTTGCCTCAATGTGGGGGATACAAGGTCTAGAATATAGGAAAGTAGACAAGTGTCTCAAAAACAAAGCCAAAGTTTGTGCATGTCATCATATTTCTATTTTTGCCATGTCTCAGATGAGCCAAGAGAGTTATGCCAAAATACTGGCCCTTTGGGGTCACAGATAGAATTTTCATTGATTCAGTTCTTTTAACAAATATTTGCTCCTGCTGATTGAAGATTGATTCAGAAAAGAAAGGCATTTTGGGGATCTGAAAAAATGGCTGCAGTTGTAATATTTGAGAAAGGAATTTGGGTTTTTAACCATGGCTTAAAAATTTTGAAATGATGGTCTTTTGTGGGCAGCTAGGTAGTGTAATCGAGCAGCTGGGTGGCACAGTGCTGGACATGGAATCAGAAAAACTCATCTTTCCAAGTTCAAATCTGGCCTTAGAATGTATTAGCTGAGCAAGGCTCTTAACTCTTTTTCTTACTTCCCCATCTGTAAAATAATCTGGAGAAGTAAATGGCAAACCACTCCAGTATCCTTGCCATGAAAACCCCAACTGGGGTCATGAAAAGTCAAACATAGCTAAAAATGACTGAATAACAACAAGTAGCCCTAATAAGGGCCTGAAGTCATGTGAATCTAAAGAAGAAAGCTTTAAACTGAAAAGGCAAGGTGAAAGGAAACAACTGGTCATGCATTCTGACAAGTCTGATGCCATATAGAGTAACCAGAAAAATGGAGAAAAGAATCAATAATTCTTGGAAAATAATAACTAAGGATAGAACCAGCAAAAAGCAAACAAAAATGTTAAATTCAGGACTTTAGGTGTATGCATATATGTTTGAGCAAATATATGTGTGTTATGGGCAACAAACAGGTTGATTTTGAATTCTTAGTTCTAGAAGGCAAATATGGATGCCAATACCAGGATGAAATTAATGGTTGAAATGGGTCTCTTGAATGATACATAAGATTAAAGGAATTGGCTCAATACAAAATGAGAAGAAGGGAGTAAGATTCCATTTTCAGAATATGTGCTCATTTGAGAAGTCAAGGAAACGGAGAGGATGAAACATAATAAGGAGCAATTAGGTGAGAATCAATATACATAGAAACCAAAGGAAATATTGTGGTATTGAGCATATGACAGAGCCTCACACACTGAGACCCTTGTGGGAGTGTCCCAAAAGCTCAGGAAGCACCCCAAAACAATCTAAGGCTGGGAAAATGAGCAAGCAGAGAAAAAAGAGGAACACCATTGAGAAATATTTTGCAAATGAGCCCAAGAAGGATCAAAATACTTAGTCTGAAGATGAGGAAGCACAAGCTCCTGCATCTAAAGACTCCAAGAAAAATAGAAATTGGGCTCAGGCTATGACAGGGATCAAAAAAGAATTTGAAAATCAAATGAGGGAGTTGGAATCAAAACTGGGAAAAGAAAGGAGAGAGATGCAGGAAAAATGTGGAAATGAAGTCTGAAGCCTAGTCAAGGACATCCAAAAAAATGCTGAAGAAAATAGCATGCTAAAAACCAGCTTAGGTCAAATGGATAAAACAGTTCAAAAAGTTATTGAGGAGAAGAATGCTTTAAAAAGCAAAATTGGCCAGATGGAAAAAGAGATAAGAAAACTCTCTGAGGAGAACAAATCCTTCAGACAAAGAATAGAATTCAGGGAGATTGATGAATTTACCAGAAATCAGGAATCAATATTTCAAAACCCCCAAAATAAAAAATTAGAAGAAAATGTGAAATATCTCATTGAAAAAACAACTGGTATGGAAAACAGACTTAGGAAAGATAATTTGAAAATTATTGGAATACCTGAAAGTCATGATCAGGAAAAGAGCCTTGACATCATTTTCAAAGAATTACTACAGGGAAATTGCCTTGATATTCTAGAAGCAGAGGGCAAAATAGAAATGGAGAGAATCCACCGATCCCCCCGAGAAAGAGATCCCAAAAAACCATCCCCTAGGAATATTATAGCCAAATACCAGAACTCCCAAGTCAAAGAGAAAATATTACAAGCAGCCAAAAGGACACAGTTCAAATATGGCGCTGCAGTCAGGATCACACAGGACTTAGCAGCAACTCCATTGGAAGCTTGTAGGGCTTGGGATATAATATACCAGAAGGAAAAAGAGCTTATAATGCAACCAAGAATCAACTACCCAGCAAGGCTGAATGTCATCTTCCAGGGAAAAAGATGGACTTTCAATGAACCAGGGAAATTTCAAATGTTCCTGTTGGAATGGCCAGAGCTGAACAGAAGGTTTGATCTTCAGATACAGGACTCAGGTGAAGCATAGAGACTGGAGGAGAAGGGGAAAATATTAGGGACTCAATGATGATGAAATGCATGTATTCCTGTACAGAGAAATGACATTGATAATACTCATATGAACCTTCTCAGTTAATAGAGCAGTTAGAGGAAGCACAGGAGAAAGCTGAATTGGAAGGTAAAATATGGAGTCAATAGAAAAAAAAAGGGAAATGTAATGGGAGAAAGAAAAAGGAGAGGGGAAATAGGCCAAGATATTTTATATAATAAGATTTTTCTTTATTACAAAGAGCTATTGCAATGATGGGGGGGAGAGGGCTAGGGGGAATGGGGGAAACCGTTCTCATCAGAGGTGGTTGGGAGAGGAAACAGCAAATATACTCAATGGGGTATAGACATCTGCAATAAGTGGGGGCGGGACAGGGGGAAGGGGTGGGCATGTGAGTCATGAAGGAGAGGATGGACTATGGGGGGATAGTGGTCAGATATAACACATTTTCTTTTTTGCTTCTTGCAAGGGGCTGGGATTGTATGGCCTGTCTGGGACCATGGGGCCAGGTGGATGCTGGGCCTAGGGGGTAGTGTGGGGGCTCGGGGCCTCTTGGCCCCAGGACCAGGGATCTGTCTGCTGCACCACTCAGCTACCCTGCAGCAGAATCAGAGTGAAAGGAGAGAGAAAATATAATACATGGTAGTGGAGAAATAAGAAAGGAGAGAGTTGCGATCAGCAATGACAATGGTGGAAAAATATGGAAGTAACTTTTGCCATGGACTTATCATAAAGAATATGATCCACCCACAACAGAGTTGTTGGTGTTGGAACAAAGACTCAAGCACATTTTTTATTATTATTATTTTTTTTGGGGGTGCAGGGCAAATGGGGCTGGATGGCCTGCCTGCGGCCGCATAGCAGGGTGATCGTTGGGTGTCTGGGGCCGGATTTGAACCTGAGTGCTCCTGGTTCAAGGGACAATGCTCTGTCTGCCACCCAGCCACCCCACTATTATTACTATTTTATTTTATTTTGGGTCTTTTTTTTTCTTTTTTTCTTTTTCGTTTTTTGGTTTTTGCAGGGCGGTGGGGTTCCGGTGGCTTGCATGTTCTGCGGCTGGGTGATTGTTGGGTGAATGGGGCTGGATGTGTGCTCGAGTGCTCCTGGCTCCAGGGCTGGTGCTCTGTCCACTGCGCCACCCGGCCATGTCTACAATTATTACTATTGTTTTTTTTATTTTAATTTTTTTTCTCTTCCCTTTATTGCTCAAGCAAGTCTGTGTTTATGGGGGGAGGGGGTATTTCATTTACTCTTAAACAAGAATATTTTATTAATGTAAAAAACATTATTCGTACAAAATGAGAATAAATACTAAATACAAAAAAAGTAGAAGTGACAAAGGGAACTGTTATCCTATTTTCCACCATCAAGGGGAAACTGCCTGCCAAAGTGGAAATGCTACTTGCTTTCAGTTTCAGTTAATTTCATTATAGGATCTACAATAGAGAAGAGGAAAGCTGTTCAAAGTTTAGCATAAACCCTAAATTTGCTAATTCATATTTCTAAGAGCTCAGAGCACATATGTTTTAAGGGGAGTTTGGTCAAAGAGAGACAAGTAACTCTTAAAAATCCTTTAGTCATAAGCAGAAATTACTCCAGTGAGAAATAGAAGGGTGATGCAGAGAACCACAGGCATAGAGAAATTGAAATTAATTAGAAGCAAAATTTTGTAAATCTTTCCTCTTCTTCTGTCACCCTGTTAAAACACTCCATCTTGACTTCTAGTCTAAACGTGGCCACATTATCATTGGTAAGGCAAGCTAGCTTACACAGGCACTGAAATAACATCTGAGACAACCCAGACTGGAATCTGTAGACCTTGGGTCCCTCCCCAAAAGGGAAACTCTCCAATGCAGGACATGGGCAACTCCCAAGTCACCACTTCTTCCCATGGACTCTGAGGGGAATTTAAGGTAGGCTCCCTCTCTAGCTCTACTGACACCTGGTCTGTCAAGATTAATTAGCAATCCACCAGGCTTTTCTTTAATCTCTTCTTAACTTCTCTATCACTTTCTTTTATGTTGTACCTTCTTCTTTTAACAAGTTTCTATTTTTCTTTTTATACCTGCATTCCTGGGTCAAGTAATGATTCATCACAGCAGAATACCAAACTCACAGCAACAGGGGGAAGAGAGATGCCAAAAGAGCTTTATTGAGCATGGATATACAAGAAATTCATCAACTAAATAAAATATTTGAAATACATATGTGGAATATGAAAAAAGTCAAATAACTCAATTAAAAGATATAACAGCAGGGCACCATAAAAATAGTGTCAGGAGCACTAATACTCAGAATGAGATGCATTGAAGCTGCTTATGTTCCTAAGGAAAGGAAAAAAATTGTGCTGAGGTTTTTTTTCAATGATGTTGGGGGAGAAAGAAAGATCATAGCAAGAATAAACCTACCACTCTTGTTAAATGCGATAATGATAAAGGAAAAATGGTGAAAAGGTTGAACTCCCTACTCTCTCCCTCTCTCTTCTTCCCTCTTCTTCCTCCTCCTCCTCCTCCTTCTTCTCCTCCTCCTCTTCCTCCTCCTCCTCCTCCTCCTCCTCCTCCTCCTCCTCCTCCTCCTTCTTCTTCTTCTTCTTCTTCTTCTTCTTCTTCTTCTTCTTCTTCTTCTTCTTCTTCTTCTTCTTCTTCTCTCTCTCTCTCTCTCTCTCTCTCTCTCTCTCTCTCTCTCTCTCTCTCTCTCTCTCTCTCTCTCTCTCCCCCACTATGTCTTTCCCTATCTAGAATGAGCTTTGCACTGGGAAACAAAAAATCAAAATGGTTGGTAGAGAGTGGAAAAAGCTAAGAAAAATGAGGAAATAGTATCTAGCTGTCCTCAAGGAATTCAAGACAAATGACAGTCCATTTTAAGGGAACCATCTAAATCAACTCTATCTTCTTTCCTCTCCAAGCTTTATTTCTGACTCTATTCCTTTTATGTATTGTTTACACCATTAAAAGAGAAGCTTATTGAGTGTAGGTATTGTTTTTCTTTCTGCTTGAAATAACATTCCCAATCCTTAGTACAGTCTCTAGTCTAATTGCTTGATAATTATTTGATGACTTGACATCCACCATCCTGGGGTGCTGCTTCAATAGGTGGGTGTGATTATGGAGCAACTGTCAGTCCTGTCCAACTCTTCATGATTTCATACACCACAGCACACCAGGCCCTTCTATCCTTCACTATTGCTCAAGTTCATGTTCATTTATTTTCATGATACTGTCCATCCATCTCATCCTCTTCTGTCCCCTTTTCCTTTTGTTTTCAGTTTTCCCCAACATCAGGATCTTTTCCAATGAGTGTCATCTTCTCATAATGTAGCCGAAGTATTTAAGTTCAGCTTTAGTATTTGACCTTCCAGTGAATAGCCTGAACTAATTTCTTTCAAATATTAATTTGATCTCCTTGCTACCCACAGGACTCTCAAAAATCTTCTCCAGTAGCACAGTTCCAAAGCATCAGTTCTACAGTGCTCAACTTTCATTTATAGTTCAGCTCTCATAGTCATCTATACATTGCTATTGAAAAAAAAATCATTGCTTTGACTAGATGAACCTCTGTTGGCAAGGTGATATTTCTGCTTCTTAGTATGCTGTCCAGATTTGCTATTACTTTTCTTATAAGGAGCTAGCATCTTTTAATTTCATGGCTGCAGTCACCATCTGCAGTGATCTTTGAACCCAAGAATATAAATTCTGACACTGCTTCCATTTCTTCTCCCTCTATTTGCCAGGAATTGATGGGACTAGTTGCCAAGCATTAAGGTTTTCTATTTTATGCTAAACTTCATACCAGCTAGCAAGACAATAGCTCCTATGGAAAAAAAAAAGATTTGGAACTTTTAATGTACTGAAAACTCAGTACAAGTAAAAAAATATAATATAAAATTCCAAAAAAAATTAATGTGAAATAAGGATGTGTTAACAGTTTAACAACCTGAGTCCTACTGTATTCTTCCCTGGTAAGAATGTATTTGGGGTGTTGTATTCACTTCTGAGAACATTATATCAGGGAAGATGTTGAGAAATTCTTACATTCAACCATAAGAAGAACAATGGCAAGACTTGGACAAGCATAATCTGGAAGGGGGTAGCTTTAGGCAGGTACATTGGGGGAAGTATGATTTAGTAACTCTCTTCAGTCATTTTAAGGTTTATTGTGAATAAGAGAAATTACCCTTGATTTACTTGATCCCAGGAATCAGAAAAAGAACAAGGGTGAATGGTTATAAACAGGCAAGTTTGGGGTAATTATAAGGAAAATCTCTATAATGATTAAGGATATGATAGAGGACTCTTTTCTGAAGCTTTTCAAGCAGAGGACCAATCAAAAGTCTTTAAGTGAAGATTGAGGCATGCCTTGTACTGGATGGTCTCTCTGACCTCCCTTCCAGCTCTGAGATTCAGTGATTCTAAAATGTTTCCCAGATTTCAAGTTGGGGTGAATATAATTATAGCAATATCATCCACAAAAAATAGTGACATTAGGCAGAGAAATGTGCTTTCGGGGGATGGTGCCAAGTTTGGTTTTATACATGTTGAGGTTGATGACTGCCAGGATTTTCAGGTAGATTGTCTACTGGTAAGTACTGACTGGAGTGGGGCTAAAAAGAATTGACATATAAGTAATCTGTGAAGAGATGCCAAACTAATAAGACACACATCTCTCAGTAGGTCAAATATCACAGCTAAGTCAGATCCAACCCCACTTTCACTGTGCTTTTGAAAAGCTTGAGGTCTTCACACTTTTCACCTGTTCTTTCCTTCCTCTTCCTTTAAACACTTGCATCACCCAGACCTGGCATCTGGAAAGTTCTATCATTTGCCAGACTGAAAAAACTAGATATGACCTAGTAGCCCAAGGGAACTATTTAATCAGAATGACAGCACTCAGGGAAGCCTTTGGGAATTTAACAGCTTCCTTTTTTATTTTTTATCCCTGAATCTTTCTTGTCAACTTTTATCTCCCCACAATTTTTCTGTCTTATAGAGATGAGATAGAAGGAGATTATTGCATTCTGAAACTATCATTGTTAGAAGCAGAAGTGGAATTGCAGCAGAATATCAATGTTTGCTGTCATCTTGAGTGTTTATGTGCTGAAAAAGTTTGACACCACATTTTTCAGCAGGCAAATCTGTAATCTACATAAAACCAAAGTTGCGGGAAAGACTGTCAGAAATCCAAAACAGGCCAATGGAACCAACATTATGTGATACATCAAGACAATAAAGTTCACATAAAGTGACATTGAAGTCTCTGGATGCACCATGCATTGCTTTAGACAAAATATTAAACCTAGGAAAGTTTGGAAAGAAGGAACTTGCTTGTGGAAATAATCTGCATGTTAAGCTGAGGGATAATAAACTTCCCCTTCCCCTTCCCCCTCCCCCCACCATGGTGGCGATGGCCCATGAATATCTGACAAAGTTGCTACAAAAAAATCATTATACTGGTATTCTTCCTGGTGTTGCTGAAATGCTATGGTATAGGAGGGAATCACATCCTAAAGGCCAAGGACTCCCACAGTATCCAGGCCATCACCAGAAGTCCTGTTTCCTACTAGATCAGACCATAGGGTGATGACAATTCTGAAAAAGGCAGTGAGATGGATGTCTTTATAGAACATTCCTCCCATTATGCTCAGCATAATGTGCATGTCATGGCATCATTCACTTGATGTCTTAGTCTTCTTTGATTATGAAGTATAAGAACAACAAAAAAAGACTTCCTACTATTTCATGAAATATATTGTGTTTCAGCAGATAATCTTGCATGATCAAAGAGAAAGCATGTAACTCTGGGCTTACATATATACCATTCTTAACATCTATCTTTGGGCTTTCATATATATATATATAGCTTTTTTAACTATATCTATCTATTGATCATCTATCTATCTATACCCTCCTTAATGTCTAGCCTTTATCTGAAGATCCTTTGTGAAGGCAATTTTACCAACTCCCAAACATCCATTACTTCTAATCAGTTTTAATATCTCTTTATAACTTCTTCCCATAGCTCTTAGTTTCTGTAATTTCTTTCCACAGCTCTTGGTTTTTTATCTGAGAAAAGAACACACATTATCCTTCTTTCATTCAAAAGCCCTTCAAATATAGGGGAGACAACATTTAAAATAGCTAAGTGTGTTCAAAATACATTTATATATATGTGTCTATTTTACACACACACACACACACACACACATACACATATATATATATATATATATATAGTATGCTCACTTCATATTACTATATCACTATCAGATATAGATAGTATTAGAGATATAAATGTAGATACAATAGATAGAAGGTAATACCAGAGGAAAAGATACTAACTATAGGAACTGGGAAGGGCCTCCTCTAGAAGGTGAGACTGGAACTAAATCTTGAACAAAGTTAGGGAAACTGAGAGGTGTAAGTGAGAGGGCCAAGCATTCCTGTTTTGGTAGATTGTGCCAAGATATGGAGAAAGAAATGAAACATCATGTAAGAGGAACAGGAAGTGGATCAGTATAGCCTGGTGGTGGAGTATGTATAGCTGAATAAAGTATAAAAAAACTAGAAAAATAAGGAAGATATTTTAAATGCTAAGCAAAGACTTTTATATTTGGTTCTAGAGGTAAAAGAGATCTACAGTTCTTTGAGTAAAGGGATATAGAGAATGATGCCATAATCAATCTGAGTGAAAACTGGGATTGAATTGGAAAAGACTATGGAAAGGAAAAGTAGCTTAAAGTCTGTTGTAGGAGAGAGAGGTAATGAGGGCCTATAGGCTTTCCTAGGGTGGTGGCTACATGCACAGAAAGAGTGGCTTTGTAAATGGAAAGAAAGGGATATATGATAGAGATGCTGTGAAAGTGAAAAATGAAATAGATGTGAGGCAGTGGTAAGCGTGTGACTGGGACACTTGGAGGGTGGTTAGCCTCTCTTTTTTCCCAGTTTATTATTTATTTATTTTTAACATTCTTTTCTTTTTAAATTTTGAGTTCCAAAGTCTTCCCCTCCCCCCATGTCCTCCCCTCCTACTGAGAAGACAAGCAATATGATATCAATGATACATGTGAAATCATGGAAAGCATTCCATATTAGCCAAATTTCAAAAAAATATAAATAAAGTGACAAAATGATACTTCAATTTGCACTCAGAGTTCATCAGTTTTCTCTCTGGCAGTGAATAGAATTTTTTCGTCATGATTTATTTAGAATTGTCTTGGATCATAATATTGATGAGAGTAGCCAAGTCTTTCACAGTTGATCATCATTTCAGTAGTATTATTACTGTACACAATGATCTCTGAGTTCTTTTCATTTCATGTTGAATCAGTTCATATGTATATACATATATGTATATATACATATATATACATATATGTATATCTTACCAAGTTTTGTTTTGTTTTGTTTTTGTTTTTTCCTGAAAGAGATTGGTGATTTTTTCAACAACAAGGAAATTCAGAAGAGGGAAAAATTTGTGGAGAAAGACAATAATGAGTTCTATTTTGGACATATTGAGTTTGCAATGCCTATGGGACATCTAATTCTAAATATTAAAGAGACAATTGATAATGTGTGGCTGTAGCTCTGGAGGAAGACTAAGTGGATAAAACTATTAATCAAACTAATGATAACTGAACCCACAGGAGCTAATCAAGAGATCCCTACATATATCTGACTTTTCATGACCCCGTGGACCATCGAATGCTAAGCCCTTTTATCAAAGTCTGTATAAGTTCATGTCCATTGTTTGAATGACACTATCCATCCATCCATCTAATCCTCTGCTGTCTTCTTTTCCTTTTGCTTTTAATCTTTCCCAACAGCAGGGCCTTTTTCCAATGTGTCTCATCTTCTTATGATATGGCCAAAGTATTTGAACTTCAATTTAAGTACTTGGACTTCCAGTGAATACACTGAATTAATTTCTTTAAATATTGACTGATTTGATTTTCTTTCTATCCAGGGGACTCTCAAAAGTCTTCTACAGCACCACGATTCAAAAAGCATTGATTCTGTAGTGCTTTGCTTTCCCTTACAATCCAAATCTCACAGCCATAGAAAAACCACAACTTTGACTATCTTTGCTGGCAAGATTTGCCAAAACATTTTTGCCAAAGCGAAGGAACAAGTATCTTTTAATTTCATTTCTTTCAACATCATTTGTAATGATCTTTGAGTCCAAGAATATAAGAATGTAATGCTATTTTTACTTCTCCCTTTCTTTGCCAGGAAGTAATGGGTTATTTGTCCCCTTGAATCTTCTCTTTTCCTAGTTAAAAATTTCCAGTTCTTTTAATAATTATATGACTCAATCTTGTGATCATGGTGAATGGGACCCTTCATCACCTTGATCATCTTCCTATCTCTTGTTAATCTCCAGTTCATCCTTCACATAATGATAGTACCCAGAACTTAAAACAAATATTCTAAAGATGAGTTTATCAAGGCAATAACCACCTCTTCAGTTCTAGTTCTATACTTCTAATAGCCTAAGACTGTGTTCACTTTTTTGGTTGGCATGACATATTGTTGACTTATATTGAACTATAGTCCAGAAAAAAATCAAATCTTTTCCAAATGAAACATTTTCTAGCTATGCCTTCCTCTTTGTATTTATGAAGTTACCATATTTCCCCATCTATAAGACACACTTTAATTTTGGGGACTGAAATTTAGAAAAAAATGTATTACATAAAGTTATTGAACTCAAGTTTTATTCTTCATAAAATTCATACAACTCCTCATCACTGCCAAAACTCCCATCCATGAGCTCATCCTCATCCATGTTTGATGATGAATCCCTGTCTTAGGAGAAGCTCTGACTACTCTCTTGCCTGTGCTCTGGTTTGTTGACCACAAGCACTCCCTGGTCAAGTCTGATGCTTGGACACATGCTTAGTCCATTCCATTTCATGAACCTGAAGCACCAATTGTGTCCTCTTTTGAAATCAATCACTTCTTTTTCATCAAGAGCTCTTTCCTCATGCTGAACCATCTTTGTACACACAAGAATTCCAATGGCCCTTTGCTCTTCAATCCATCTCTTCAATCCCTTCTCTAACTCAGGTCATTGGTGTTTCAGGTGGGTTTCTGCTTCCTATAGCCAGTTTCAGATTGTTTTCCTCAGTTGGAGGAGGACAAAGCTGACATTTAACAGCATGATTTCCATTCACTTTCGCAAACTGGTTCACTTTGAACTTGAATTCAGCACTGTACAAAAATCTTTTCTGAGCCATTTATGGGCAAAACATGGCAAAATGTAACCTAATACATTGATAACAAATATGAAACAATGAGCACAAAGACAAGTGCAAAAAAGCAGGAATTGCAAGTAAAAAAATATCTACAACCACTGTATAAGAACTTCCAGTTTTTAGACCCCAAATTTTTTGAGAAAGAGTGCATGTTATACATAAGGAAATATGGCAATTGTTTTTGAACTGATATGTATTTGTTTCATCTATTAGATTGTTTCAATGTTCTTGTTTGTCAAAATCTTTTTGGTTCCCAACTCTGTTCTCCAACACTCAGTTTTGTATTATCTACCATTTTGATAAGTCACTGACGAAAATGCCCAATAGCACAAGGTCATAGATCAGAACCTTAGTGTGTTCAAAAGTTGCCTGCTTCTTCTGATCTAGCTATATCATGTGTAATTATATTCTTTCTTGCTAAATTCTCTATTACCTTCTCCTTAGCAATTTCTAGAGTGTTGCAAATAATTTATCATATCTCCATTTACAGAATCATAAACTCAGAGAATCTCAAAATTATCTTTATAATATAGCCAAGAAATAATCATCTAACCTTAATGAAGTGGTAACCATTACCACTGAAGTCATTCATTCTACTTTTGTTAGTTGTAATTATTAGGAAAGTTATCCTATATATAGTCTAACTATTCCTTTTTCAACTTCTCTAGCTCTTCCTACTTCTCTCTCATTGCAAGTTCTACTCAAGATTTGAGGACCTTTTAGATGCAACACCTCTGCTCCCACTTTCAAGGGACAAATTAGTTTTGACTCAGAGGTCCAATCCTATAAACAACAGAAAACTGATTCAGTTCATTTGTGAGAGTCATTACTGCTACTTTTTATTTTCTTTTTTGTTAAGTTTTTTCCTTTTTTGCAAGGCAATGGGGTTAAGTGGCTTGCCCAAGGCCACACAGCTAGGCAATTATTAAGTGTCTGAGGCCAGATTTGAACTCAGGTACTTCTGACTCCAGGACCCATGTTCTATGCACTGGATCACCTAGCCGCCCCTCTGCTACTTTTTCAAAGTTCAATTGTTCTAACTGAAATCAAGTAGGGAAAGAGTTAGTTATTATGCCCCCACTTCCATTTGAGTTGCTAAAAGATATAGTTCATTTGTTTCAGTCATGTCTGTTTCAGCTTGATCCCATTTGGGGTATTATTTTTTTTTGGCAAAGATAGTGTAATAGTTTACTATTTCCTTCTCCAGCTCATTTTACATAGAAGGAGAAACTGAGGCAAACAGGGTTAAATGACCTGGCTTGGGTCAAACAGCTATGGAACCAGATTTGAACTCAGGAAGAAGAATCTTCCTGACTTTAGTCTGGTAGGCTCCAGTGTTATCAACAGACAGACTCCTAGTACCGAGTCAGGATGAATTATATTCTAGAGTACTAAAAATAAGTTATAAGCATGATTTTTTTTAGCAGGCATAACTCAATTTATTCCTTGTTTATAAAAAAAACAAATATATGTGGTTGCCACAGCAGCTGCCTGGGTCCTCTGATCAGACATGCCAGTGTGTCTTCACAAGGTGATAAATTCCTGATAGAGAGACTTAATGAACACAGTCTCTTTCCACAGGTCTGGGGTTAGGTAGCTGTATGTTTTAGAGATGGCATCAAAGGTAGCTTTAGCAAAGTTGCCCAGAGTTGCAGTACAGCCTCTTGCAAAAGTGTAGCAGTCATCAATTCCAGCCATCATTAGGAGCTTCTTAGGCACAGGAGCCAAAACGATGCCAGTACCTCTAGGGGCGGCGGATCAGGTGCACCAGAACTGATCCACATTGCCCAGTGACCTTGCAGGGCACTGTGTGAGACTTGCTAATCTTGTTCCCCCAGTAGCCACGTCTCACAGGAACGATGGAAAGCTTGGCCAGAATGATAGCATCACGAATAGCTGTGCCACTTCCTTGGAACACTGGACACCCAGACCAACATGGCCATTGTAGTCACCAATGGCCACAAAAGCCTTGAACCTGGTACGTTGTTAAGCTCTAGTTTGTTTCTGAGCAGGTATGATCTTCAGAACCTCATCTTTCAATGAAGGTCCCAGGACAAAATCTATGATCTCAGACTCCTTGATAGGAAGGGAGAAAAGATAAATCTCTTCCAAAGACTTGATCTTCAAGTCGTTGACGAGGCAGCCCAGCTGAGTGACAGGAGCCCACTCCTTGTCTTCAGCCTTTCCTCCCCAGCCCGGAGGCCACCTTGACCACAGCCCTGGCCCCTGCCTCGGCCTCCGCTGCAGAAGCCACCGCAGAAGTTGCCTTGAGCACCGGTGTTGTCCTCTATTTGGTGTTCACTAGAAGTAGAAGCATAAGCATGAATTCTGACCTAGTGTCCATGAAAAATTATAGAGAATAGAAAAGAGTACAGGATTTTAGATGGACACATGTGGCTGTCTTCAAATGGAGACTAGATGATACCTGATTTATGATAGTGAAAAGGCGATTCCTATTTCCTGAATGGGTCGGGTCTAGATCTTCTAGATCTGAGAACCTATCATTTTATGAGATTGATAGCCATCCACTAGTAATATTCTTAATTTAATAGTAAATGTTAATGATGGTTTTTGAAAACATTGCTATCATTGTCTAATGACACTTCCCTTTCCCCACATATATAATTCTATAAAACAAGTTTAGTTTAGCATGACAAACCAAGATATTTGCCATGACTAATATAGTATGTTTCATTCTGCACTGAAAGTTAAACCAACTCTCATTTTTAGAGAAGGTTGATATGCCTCACTCTGACTTTGTCAAGAAAAGCCCAGTTGGAATCAAAAAGAGTAGGATCCTACTGAAAACAACAACACAATAATCATAGTTAAATGTATAGTGAAAAGAGCAGCATTAAGCTGGGAATATTAAGACAGGTTCAAATCTGGAAGGTTGCCATTTAGTGATTGATCTTCAGCGAGTCATCAACTTTTATATATGCTTTTATATTCTCATCTTTAAAATAAAAAAAAGGTTATAGTAGATAATCTCTAATGATATTTCCAGTTCTAAAATTCTGTGTGTAAAGAGCATTAGTAAGAAAACTTAAGTATGGATACTAGTTCTATCACTTCAAATCTGTATGATCTTGAACAAGTATTTTTATCTCTTTGAGACTCAGGTTTTTTTAACTGTAAATAGGGCTAATTATTCATGCACTACCTATCTCACATGAATTTAATGAGCTGGTCATTGTGAAAATATTTTATAACCATGATGGACTATATACACGTTGAGATTTATTTTAGCCAAAAAAAAGGTTGAATTATGATTCTCCTTGAAGCCTTTATTCTCTATCTTCCCTGGTTTTGTTGAGGAAAGAACTAGATATAAAAAAGAAAGATTATGAATTGACTTGTGGATTGGGAGTTGAAAGCTTGATGAGAGGGTATAGAGAAAAGGTGGAGATTTTTCGTTTTGAAAGAAAGCAAAACATCAAATCAGATGACTAAAAAGGTGGTTGATGTAGTCTGTCAGGTAGGGAGGGAGAAAAAGAAATATATTGGAAGAAAATAAACCAGACATGGCAAAGGTTAATATGAACCAACATTAGAGATGAAATAACTGTCTTGGTAAATGAAAACTAAGGGAAAGAATGAGAGGAAAGCCAGTGAATCCAAAAGAACTAACAACATTCCAGGAATATAAAGAAATTACTAAGAGAAAGCAGAGAAATAGAAAATAGGGGAAAGGAAACAATAGATAGGGAAGGAAAGGGATACAGATAAGACACAATAAGACTAGGAAACAAAGAGATAAGAAATCACACATGGGTTTTGCTCTGGTTGGATTGAATGCGAGAGTGTAAAATGTTCGTCCCTTGAGTTACATCAGTACAAGTTTCTGGGCATGTATTGATTATCCTTGGGGAACTGAAGTGTTTAATTTATTTTCTTAGAAATATGGCACAGGAAAGGGAAGGAAAGAAAAAACCTTATTTTGTATATAGAAGCAGGATTTCTTTTACAACCATTATATTTTCCTGGATTGTTTGGTGTCTCCTATGAAATCCTATCTTATAAGGACATCACTCAAGATACAGTAAACATGTTGTTGTTAGAAGATATTACTAAATATCTGAAGAATTATCTTTCAAAGAAAAAACTATTTTCCTTTTTCCAGTCAATAGGTTTCCCCCTTTCTTTACTTTTTTCTAATTTTATTTTTCCCTAGTTATATGCAAAAACAAGTTTTAGCATTCACTTCCAAAACTTTGAGTTCTAAATTCTCTCTCTTCCTCCCACCTCACTCCCCCTCATTTAGAAAGCAACTTCCTTCATATAGGTTAAGAATGTGTAGTCATGAAAAACATAAATACATTAGTCATATTGTAAAAGTAAACATACCCTGCCTCCCAAAAAGAGAAACCTCAAGAAAAATAAAGTGAGGAAAAAAGTATGCTTAAGTCTATATTCAGAGACCATCAGTTCTGTCTTTGAGATAGGTAGTATTCTTTATCAGAACTTTATCAGAATTCCTTCAGAGTTCCCTTGGGTCACAGCATTGCTGAGAGAAGGTGGTCCTTTACAGCTGATCATTTTAAAGTACATTTCCCATTGCATCTCCTCATGTAAGTTTTTTACTGAGAACACTGTTTTCATTATTTCCTATAACAGAATAGCATTTCATCCCAGTCACATTCCATAATTTATTCAACCATTCCCCAACCACTGGGCATCCCCTCAATCTCCAGCTCCCCACCACCAGAAAAGAGCTTCTATAAATATCCATATCCATATCCATACATATGTATAATAGGAAGAAAAAAAATTGTGTGTTTGTGTGTGTGTGTGAGCATAGTTCAAAAATTGCTCCACAGAATTATCGAATCATTTCACAACTCCTCCAATAGTGAATCAGTCTCAATTTCCCTACAATCCTTTCAACATTTGTGATTTTCTCCTTCTGTCCTATTAGCCAATCCAATAGATATAAGATGGTACTTCAGAATTATTTCATCCCACATTTCTCTTATCAATGGTGTATTAGGAATTTTTAAAAAATGATTTAAATTGATTACATTGATAACCTCATCTGAACACTCTACATCTCTTGATCATTAAATTAGGGGAATGGCTCTTATTTTTTATAAATTTGACTCAGTTCCATATGTTTGAGAAATGAGGGCTTTAGCAGAGAAATTTGTTTCAATATTTTCTCCACATTTGCTGCTGCTATCTTTCTCCATCCTATCCTCCATCCCCATTTATTCTATTCTCTCTCTCCTTTCATCTTGCCCTTCCTCAAAAGTGTTTTGCATCTGACTACCCCCTCCCTTTTATCACCTTTACACATTCCCCCTTCCCCCTTTCTCCCATTCTACTTTCCTGTTTACCTTTTTATGCTTCACTTGAGTCTTATATTTGAAGGTCAAACTTTGTGTTCAGCTCTGGTTGTTTCATCAGGAAAGTTTGAAAGTTCCCTACTTCATTGAATATTCATCTTTTTCCCTGAAAGAGGATGCTCAGTTTTTCTGAGTAGTTGATTCTTAGTTGTAAGCTAAACTCCTTTGCCTTCTGGAATATCATATTTCGAGCCCCACAAGCCCTTAAAGTAAAAGCTGCTAAATCCTGTATTATCCTGACTGTGGCTCCACAGTATTTTCTCCTTGATTTGAGAATTCTGAAATTTGGTTATAATATTCCTGGCAATTTTCATTTCTGGAGATGATTGGTAGATTTTTTCAATATCTATTTTACCCTCTGCTTCTAGGATATCAGGATTTGATAATTTCTTGGTAACTGATATCTAGGCTTTTTTGTTTGGTCATGATTTTCAAGTAGTCCAATAATTTTTAAATTATCTCTCCTGGAGCTGTTTTCTTTTTCAGTTGTTTTTTCCAATAAGATAATTCACATTTTCTTCTAGTTCTTCATCTTTTGATTTAGTTTATTATGTCTTGATTTCTCACAAAGTTATAGCATCTCTTAACTCCATTCTATATTTTAAGGAATTATTTTTTTTCAGAGAGTTTTTGTTTATCCTTTTCTATCTGGACAATTCTGCTTTTTTAAAGTATTCTTCTCATTTACTTTTGGGTCACCTTTTCCATTTGGTTCAAACTGGTTTTTAAGATATTTTCTTCAGGATTTTTTGGTATCTGCCTTTACCTAGTTCCTGACTCAGTTTTCATGACTTTCTCACATAGCTCCCATTTCTCTTCCCAATTTTTCCTCTACCTTTCTGGATTTTCAAAATCTTTTTTCAGCATTTCCATAGCCTGAGATCAATTTGTATTTTTCTTAGAGGCTTTGGATGCAGAAGCTTTGACTTTGTTATCTTCTTCTGAGTGTGTATTTTGATTTTCCATAGGACCACAGTAATTGTCAAAGGTTGGATTTTTTTGCTCATTTCCCCACACATGACTTGATTTTAACTCTTTGTTAAGGTGGGCTCCTGCTTCCTGGGTGGAGGATGCATTGTCTTAAGCTTTTGAGCATTTTTGCATCTGTTTTCAGAGATACCTCCAAGGACTTGTAGGTTCTCAACTTTTCTAAGGTCTATGAGAGGCTCTGACTACTCTCCTGGCCTGTGCTCTGGTCTGTGGATGACCACAAGCCCTCCCCTCTGCTCTGAAACTGTGAAAAGTGTCTTTATTCTGCTGCTCTGTGGTGCTTCTGCTCCTTTTCCTGAGACTGGGATCCCAGATTTCATCTGGATCTAAATATGGGCAAAGCAACAGAGTTCTGTCCCAGGGATAGAAAAGAGACCTCTGTAATCTCCCCTGATCCCCTTATTGTCTTTGGACTGAGCATTCTGGAAGCAGCTGCTAGGTGGCTCCAATAGCCTGCTCCTGGTCCTCTGGGGCCAGGTCTGCATTGGGGCCTGCCTTAGACTGGGCTCTGTTCCCAATCTGGTATGGCAGTTTTCTGGCTCACTTTCCCAGTTGTATTTGGCAATCCCTGAGTTGAGAGGTCTGGAAACTCCTACCACTGCCATGGACCCAGGTATCCCATGGTCTTTTCCTGGGTGGTTGAAGGCAGTTCACTCCAGAGCAGCCTGGGTTGTGCTGCAGGCCCTTTCTAACCCCAGTGTAATAGACCCATCCTTCCGTTCTTCCTCATTGTCTTAGACTAGAAAATTGTTTCACTCAGTCTTTGTGTGGGTTCTGTCACTCAAGAATTTAGTTAGAATCATTATTTAAAGGTATTTGGAGTTGTTTTGGGGAAAGCTCTGGGAAGTCCCTGCCTTTATTCTGCCATCTTCAATGGCTTATTTTTTAAAGTAATTATTGTTATTATTATTATTAATAATAACAATATGCAGCTAGGTGGCTTAGTGGATAAAGCATCAGGGACTAGAATCAGGAAGACCTAAATTCAACTTTGTCCTCAAAGATTGAATAGCTTTGTGATATGGGAAAATCACTTAATTTCTTTTTGTCTTAATCTACTGGGAAAAAACCCAACACACTACTTCAGTGTCTTTGCCAAGAAAACCCCGTGAGCAGCATGGTCCCCAGGGTCATGAAGAGTTAGACAAAAACGAATGACAGAACAATAACAATAACAATAGTTTCTATATTTTATATTGGGCCCATTATATTGTGGTAAGTGCTTTATAATTGCTTTCTCACTTGTTCCTCACAACCCTTGGAGGTAGGTGTTATTAATATTACAATTTTAAAGATGAAGAAACAACAGAGATTAAGTGACTGATCCAAGGTCACACAGATAGTAAGTGTCTGATGCTATATTTGAATTCAGTTCTTTTTAAGAACTCTATGCCCAGAGATGTTTATCAACTATATTATCTAGCTCCATGTTGAGGAAGATGTTAATCCATTGTATTTTGCCCTAGTCAGACCAAATGGAAGTCATTGTTTCAATTCCAGGTGCCATTCTTTTTAGGTTGAACGTTAAGAAAATAACCTCTACATATAAGAAAAAGAGAAAGATGAGAAGGGTACAAATATTTATGAAGCATCTACTAGGTATCTATCTGACATTTTGCTAATAAGGTGAAAGTACTAGAGATAAATTAAGACACATATAAAATCCCACAGCATCTTTATATCCTTGTCTGCTAATTTGGCATAAAATCACTCATTTAGAAAAAATATTTGCTGATAAACAGAAGGAAATAAAATGGATGAGAGACTGCTCAATTCCTTTTCAATTGACAACTTTACAGACCGAAAAAAACAAACATTAATTCAACAAGGAAAAGTATACATAATATAAATAAAGAATTTCACTCCCAGTCCTAGGCAACTGGGTGGTGCAATGTATAGAGCACTGGGACTGGGGTTGGGAAGACTTCTCTTCCTGAGTTCAAATCCAGCCTCAGACACTTAACATATCACTTAACTGTTTGTCTCAGTTTCCTCATCTGTAAAATGAACTAGAAAAGGAAATGACAAAACCACTCCAATATCTTTGACAAGAAAATCCCATCTGGGTTCCTGAAAAGTCAGAGGCAACTGAAATGACTAAACTACAAACAACAATGACCTAGGCACTGCTATCTATATTGGACAAGTCACCTAACCCTGATTGCCTTGCGCCCAGGGCCATCTCTAGTCTGAGTCCCAGGCCACTAGACTCAGATGACTCTGGAGGAGAAAGTGAGGCTGGTGACTCAGCACAGCATCCCCTCACTCAAATCCAATTCATGTACTTGCCATGGCATCTCTTCCCTGACATTGTGGACTTCTTCAAAAAATGAAGGACACTGGGGCGGCTAGTTGGCACAGTGGATAGAGCACTGGCCCTGCAGTCAGGGGTACCTGAGTTCAAATCCTGCATAAGACACTTAATAATTACCTAGCTGTGTGGCCTTGAGCAAGCCACTTAACCCCATTTACCTTGCAAAAACCTAAAAACAAGCAAAAACAATGAAGGACAAACATTATAAACCAATAATATAGCAGTGTTTTTGTTAAGGCTTCATCTTATGTTTGCCATTGTTATTCTTTTCCTCTCCCAACATATTATATAAAGAAGCCAACAAAAGCAAATCTTTATTTATTAGAAGTATTGGGATACAAACCACATAGTACCAGTTCAAATATTTATGAATAGAAACAAGTGAATTGTATCTCAGAGTCATTACCCACACATAACCATTTCAGTTTTGCTGAGTTCTTTCAAACCTCGATTCATTGGAATGTGAAACATGTCCAATATGCACAAGGGAGAAAATGAGTTATTTATGTTGTCCTATTTCCAGTATTACAAGTATTAACATTTCATCTCAAACTTGAATCATCAAATAAAAATATCTGGCAGCACTAATTAGATCTCTCCTGGCCTTCGATCTTCCTGCTTGTATGCCAGATCTTTCTGCCATTTCTGTCAGTTTCATTAGAAGGCTAACGCTTTAAATAATAGTATTTGGCATGTACACATCTGTCAAAATTCATTATTCCTTCTGTACATAAATGTACCTCCTGCCTGTTGACTAACTGCCAAGAATTTTTTTCCCTGTGAAATTCACAAGTTGGAAATAAACAAATTAAAACTGAACAAATTTCTATCTATTCCAAAATCCTTCATAAAATAGTTTCTTTTCTTATTATGAAAGGAGAAAAATGGCACCACAGTTATAAAAGTCCATCTATGAATAGTTTATGTATAAATGATCTCTCTCTTTATACATAAAATTCTGATTCACAAATCACAAGCATTAAACATAAAACTGAAGGGCAAGCCTAATTTCCTCCTGTAGTCACATCAAACCCATCGCCAGGCTGTCTGAAGAAGCAGTGATTGGTCAGCAGTGATTGACTATCGTGGACAAAAGGCAGCGATGCTCTCAATAGTCAGAGGAGGGAGCTGCTCCCCACAGGATTCCTCACCTGGACTGGTACATGAAAATTGTTCCTGGAAACCCAAAGGAATCAGAGCCCACATCTCATCAAGACACAGCCTCCAAAAGACAATGTCACATTTGTGAACTGGCAAGAAGAATTGGGCTAGTGATAACCTCAGGGAGGAGGGTGGAGAGAGGCGGAGGGAGGCAGAAGGCATTTCTTCATACTCTTCCATTGTAGAGTCATCAAAGACTCCTAGTATGTGTGATTCATTTGGTGACTAGATAGTATATTGTTTAGATTGCTTGAATTGAAATTAGACAGATTTGAGTTTAAATATTGCCTATGTATGGTTCTGAGAAAGTCACTTAGTTTCTTTCTACCTCAATATCTTCATCTGTTATTTGGGCATAATAATAGTCAATGAAAATTTATTAGGGTCAGGTATTATGCTAATATAATACCTACTTCACAAAGTTGTTTTGTCAGGATCAAAGAAAATAACAAGTGTAAAATTATTTTCAAACTTTAAAATGCTAAATTTCTAGGTTATTATTTGGAGCAGAAAAAAGTATTTTGGAGATCACCTTCCATGCCTTAGCTCCTATTTTACAGGTGAGGCAGCTAAGGACTGAGATATGTGACTTAGCTTATTATTATTTGGCTAATAAATGGCATTACATTGATTTGATTCCATTGTCTTCTGTCTTCTGACTCCAGGCCACTCCATTCCGCCACTCTACCTCTTCATTGCAAGAGTTAAGTTTCTTTATCACAGCTCTGAATCTATTGTCCTCAGATGCTCTAATACATGTGTGATCTCATCAATGAGGGTATTCTCTCCCTCAGTGAAAACCACATCCCATCGGTGCCTGTCTTTCCTATAGGGCTCTTGTTCTTGTCTTCCCATAAATTCACCAATAGTGCATCCAACTTTCCAGAATCCTTCCTCCCTTTTTCTTGATATCACCAGGATACTAGTGAAGCCCAGGAACTGTCACATTAGTCATCTCTTGCTCCTTCCACATAACCATGGCCACCTTCATTTTTACTCAGACCTTTTTTTCTTGATGACATTCTTTCCACAATTTCTTCTCCTTAATTATTTGTTTTTAATGTGTTTCAGCCTACTCACACCTCCTCCTTACCCTTAAGGTGGACCTCAATTAAAATTCTTCCATGACTACAAGATTCCATGACCACCAGGCTTATGGCAGTGATACTGAGAAAGCTTGATGGTATTAAGAAAATGAACCTTTGTTTCAGGGAGAAGCTCCTGAATGTCATGATGTTCATAAGTGCACTGAAAAGAACACTGGACCTGGAATTTCAGGACTTGAGTTCAAATCCTTAATCTTTTACTTACATATTATCACTTATATATAATATATAAATTGCATATTTCATTTGACCTTGAACTAGTCATTTAAACTGCTCTTGCCCTCAATTTTCTCACCTATAAAATGAGGCTGTTGTACTTGACTTTTCAGATCCAAATCTATAAAATTATGAGGCTCTAAGTAGAGAAAGCTAGCCATTGAGGTAGTTGCTCATTCAATTCAGGTGATCCCAGCACATATTCTGAAGATATTTGATTTGATTTTCTAGATAGAAAACTGCCTTTATAGTATGTCCACATAAGGGCTAACTTTCACCACTGCTGAACTTAAATTTAAGATGCTTAGTGACCCTAGGTGCTGGGAGACAGTCAGAAAAGTGGGCCTGGCCATGGAATTTGATATCTGGGCTTTATAACCCTTTTCCCAAAGGCCCAGAAACAGATCTGTGGACAGAGACTTTCTAAGTGTAAAGCCTATTTTAGTCTACTTTTTAAGGGTAGAGTCTACTTTAGTCTACTTTAAAAAATGTTTTCTATGGTATTGACAGTTGCTGCCTTCTTACAGCATATTTCTTCCTCTTAATCATTTTTCTTCCCCTTTAACTCTGAGATGGAACCATCAAAGACTTTATTTCATATTTAAAGCATTGTGTATATCCCATGAATATTTAATAATTGTAATAATTCTTTTGAATCTTGGGAAGAATGGAATACACTTTCAATGTCTATAATTGTATCATCTATTTCTATCCTTGTTTTCTTTCACTATAACCCTAATATACTAGTTTGTTATTGTGAGATTCCTCTTGTGGAGGTTGCTACAGGTAACTTACCTTCATGGTCATTAGACCTGGAACTCAGAATTACTGAGCACAAGGCAAATATCATAAACTACACTTGGGAAAACAGCATAAAGTTAGGGCAGGGGTGGGGCTGGGGAACAATAGAGAGGAGGAAAGGAACTTACTTTACCTGGTATCTATTTTGAGAGCAGGAACTGTTTACAATTTGTGGTACCTATCCTCAACTAATCTAGATTCTAACACAAAGTAGGGACTTAAGAAATGATTATTGATTCATGGTTGACCAGATAAAAATTCATGTTACTAAAGGACTGAGCAACTAACTGGAGCTGTGCCAGTCCTGGAGTCAGGAAGATTAGCATTTAAATCTGGCCTTTGACAGCTGTGTCACCCCTAGGAAAGTCATTTAACCATGTTTGCCTCATTTTCTTCATTTGTACAATGAGCTAGACCAGGAAACGACAAACCACTCCAGTATCTTTGCCAAGAAAACCCCAATGGGGTCTTGACTGAGTCCAACAAAGGACTGAAGGTTCCTGTGGATAAGCTTTGATCACCTGGCCTTGAATTCTGACAACCACTTTTGTATTGGAAATAGAGGGAGTATTGCACAGTGGAAAACCAGTTTCATTTAATCAGAGGATCCTTCTTCAAATCACTGTCCTGCTACTAACTACCAGTGCAACCTTGGTCATGTTTCTTAGCTTCTCTGGTCCTCAGTTCTTCACCTATGAAATGAGGGGTATAATAGATGGAAACTCATCTATAAATGTACAATGACATGTTAATATTAGCATCAGTGGAGTTAGTTGATATGTCTTTACTCCATTGAGTAAATAAGTTACCTATTAAACCACAACTTCATTGTTATAGTTGATTGTTTTTTAATCAAGAAAAATATCTGAAAAAGACACATGAAATGTTTTGTATAAAATAAAGGAATATATCTATTGCATACATTCCAAAATTTATATTTGGGCTGCTGGCTTTCAGGGCACACCAAAATAATAGAATCTGGGCACTATTTTCTCTACAAATTCAAAAATCTGTCCACCATATTCTTGCACATAAAAGGAAAAGAAAACTATAAAGCTTAGAGTGAATAGCATAGGATTAGATATCTAAACTAGACTCATAACACATTGCAAATGAAAGGTACTTTATAGATTATAGAATCCAACTCCCTCATTTTTACATACAAGGTATCTCAAAAGTCTTAGTGCAGTGTTAAATTATTAAAACCTAACACTATATTAAGATTTTTTTTGGGACACCTTGAATGAAGAAACAGACACATTGAGTTTAACATCTATATGGTCTTAGATTCATCATTTAATATCACTAAGTTTTACTTTATACAATTGAGCAATGATGTGAACAGAAAATGAGCTAATAGATGTGGAAAACATTTTGAAAAGTTAAAGTGCTCTATAAATATTAGATATTATGATTATTAAAATGGAAGCCATTCAGATGGAAAATACATGGTGTAATACGATGGGGATACAAGAGGAAAAGGAAGAAAATCAGGTCAGAGGTACACTGGGCCACTAATGATTATTTTGGGCCTGTTCTCCCCATATTCTTTTTGGTTCCAAGTTTCCTCAGGATAGTGGGAAAAAATTACTTCATAGGAATTTTGTTGCTATGTATAATCTGTTTTATTTGTTTTCTCAGTTCATTCCCAATAAAATTGGAAATGGCTCCAAGTCAGAATTTAAAGCAAATTTGTGCAAAAACAGACAAAAGTAAAAATTTTGCTAAAGAGTATTTTTGAGAGCTTTTGAATTTATTATAGTAGGACTTTTGTTTGCACAACTTGAAAAAAACTAAATCACTCAATTCTGGAGTAGGGGTGCAAAAAGAAACCTGTGAAAGTGGATGTTTTGAATCCTATAGACTAGAAGTGTTCAATATTAAACCCTATTTTACTCTTGTCAGTTCATAGGATTGACATTAGAAGGGACATTCTAAATTAATAGTATTAAAACTAAAAGCAAAACAAAACATCACCATAATCCTCCCTGTAAATCACATAATTTACTTAGAAAACCTCAAGTTAGCATTATCTATGTTATATGATACTATTTATTTTGTTAAACATTTTCCAATTACATTTTAATCAGGTTCAGGTTAGTGAGCTTGACACCTGTTCTTAATTATGTAATTCAATCCTTTTATTGTACAGAGAAGGAAATTATCCCCCAGAAGTTAAGTGCCTTGAAAGAGGTGGCATTGCTAATATGTAAGAGTTGGGATTCGAATCTATGTCCCTTGATTTCATATCTAGTACTTTTTCCACTTTACTATTGTAAATCAAATTTCACTTATAAACTAAAATGCTGACTTGAAGTATGTGTTGTGACTTGAAGTATGTATCTACTGAATGACATTTCTCTCTCTCTCTCTCTCTCTCTCTCTCTCTCTCTCTCTCTCTCTTTCCTCTCTCCCTTGTACTTTAGTACTTTATTTGGAAAATGAAAACTTCAGGTAAATTGTATATAGGTAAATTATAAAGTTAGATTTTCCCATAGAAGTGTTACATTGACTTCAGATCATCTATATTCTCAATCTCTATATTTTCAATCCTTAGAAGAGAGTCAAAATTCTGATTTATAGTTCTAGAATTAAAAGTGACCTCTATCCTGAAAAATTGAAGAAGGGGTCACTGGTAACTGAGTATGATTGGAGTCAGAGAGCTTCTGCTAATAGACCTCATATATGTTAACATATCATGACACAGCTTTACAAAGGAAAAATAGGGCAGACTTTTATAACAAGCAGAGCTGTCCAACCATGAAATAAATGGGCAGCCATGTGTGGTAGTAAAATCCCATATTTAGACCTCCTCAAGAAGACATTGAATTGGCAGATGTGGTCACACACACACACACACACACACACACAAACACATGCCAACATACACCTATAGTCCCTGCTATTGGGGAGACTGGTGGATCATGTGAGCATTTGGAGTATTGACCTGCAGCTGTGCTCTGGCCAATCCACCATTTTTCATTATTTGGGAGAAATAGGGTCAGCACCTTCCACCCCCACCTCCATCCCCAAGAGGGAGACAGGTTGCTCAAAGAGGGGCAAATCACCCTGGAGAAAAATGGAGCAGGTCAAAGCTGCCAAAATTAGCAGTGGGTGAGAGCTATAAGTGGCTTCTGTACTTTCAGCTTGAGAGAGACAAGGGAGACCTAGTCTCATAAAAAGATAGAGAAAATGAGAGAGTGAGAGATTGCATGATTACATATCAGGGATATTATATAAAGTATTCCTGTATTGGATATGGGGTTGGATTAAATAATCTTTAACATCCCTTTCAATGCTAAGATCTATGGGGGGTTTTTGGTAAGTAAATAATTAGAACTTTTTAAATCATTTAATTTCATTTGACTCATTGTAGAGAAGACTATTAAAAACATTCACATATTATTTTTATTTTGCTTTAAGAGGTTCATATAAATTAACCTTGACTTTCACTGTGCTTTAAAATGATTCACATCAAGCATAAATGCCATATGCTTAATAAAAACAGACTCATTGATCTTCAAATAGCCCTGATAACAAACAGGGTATCCTTTGTTGGGTTTAATGGTATGAAATTGCTTGGGGTGGCTAGGTAGCTAGTTGGCACAGTGGAAAGAGCACCAGCTCTGGAATCAGGAGTACCTGAGTTCAACTCTGGCCTCAGACACTTAATAAGACACTCAGACACTAGCTGTGTGGCTTTGGGCAAGCCACTTAACCCCATTGCCTTGAAAAAAAAGCCCTAAAAATTGCTTGAAGTTTCAAACTTCAGTATTTTAATATTTTTCAAAGATACAGGCTTTTAAAAAACAGATGGATCTAAAAATTGGGTGGGCCTGAAATGTCAAATAATAAAATGTATAACCATGAAAATGTGGAATTTGAATGCAAGGAACTCTATCAACACTATCTGTCCTAACCACATATACTGCAGTGAAATTGAAAATAATGCATTACAAAGACATTCATCCCCAAAGCCTAATTCAATCTATGATAAGGCGTTTAGGGAAGCTCATTACCACCTTCAGATCCCTTAGGTGCTGCTTAGGGAACTACAAGTTCTTCATATTCAATAACTCATTCCCATTGTCCATATTCTAAATGCTCTAAAAGTCTGTGCCCTTAACATATTGACCCAAAATGATATTTCATGGATTCCAAATGTTTTCTTCACAATAATAATAATAGCTGATGTATTTAAAGATTTCTAGAGCACTTTACATTTGTATTTGTATTTCACAACAGTTCAGATATAATTAACCCCATTTTACAGATGAAGAAACTGAGGCTTGTTAAGTGACTCACCATAGTCATAAATTGGATAAGTGATAGAAGAGGAATTTGACCCCAATTCTTTCCTGATTCCAGTCCCAGCATGCTCTATCCATTATATCAACTGTCCCCATTATATACAATAAAATATACATTTTAAAAATCTTATTTAAATTTTTAATTAACTCTATTTCAACTTCTCAACTGCCCCAACAACAGCAAATGCTATCATTTGTGAATGCAGATCTTGCACACCCCTTTAAAATGTTCATTATTTTTATTACATTAAATATATACATGATATAAGTTTAATATCTCTCCTAGGATCAGGGAATACTGTATCTGGCTTTGGGTCATTGACATTCACAGCTCTGGAATTGCATTGTTACTCAAAGGCTTTATACTTAATATAGTACAGTACTTAGGGTCTAGCCAGAATTTAGTTTATATATTGTCCACATTACTTTTTCCTTATGTAGAAATTTTAGCAGGATAGTTTTACTCATTGATGGATTTAACAGGTCATTAATCAAATTATCATTATCAATTTTTATTTCTTTGGTTAAAAAAGGAAGGTAAAGCAGAGCAACCAAGCATGAAATTGCACAATGTGATGCTGAGCTTCAGCCTAATGTATCTGAGAAGCTGCATTCCCTTCCAATAAGTTTTAACCTAATGTGAAACTGCACCTGGGATTTCATGACTGTAGGGACATTACCACCATGGAATACTTCTCTCCTGATGTGGGTCTGCAACTCTTGCCTCTCTGAATATAGCTGTTGAATGTTGTCAATAATTTTGGTAAATAAGTGGCTATGTCTTATATCCTCAATAACACAAATACATAAAGTGTAATCGCAAATAAACTAATTCATTTAAGCCAATAGTAACCAGAAATCAGCTAAGTTATACAGATTAGAATAAATCAGACAATAAATTACATGCATGAGCTCTTCCATTGAGAATGAAATGTTACATCTTTTAATTTATGGTTGACCTCTAATGCATATAGTTACATTTTCCTTGATTTCTCTTTATTTTCTTGTCAGCATAAGAGAACAGCAAATCTCTTGGGGTTGGATCCTGACAGATCTGCCTTGGCAGATCTGTTCTTGTAAAAAATTTTCTCCCCCCCCCCCCCCGCCAAGAATTCCAAGTCTTCTACAGGGGAGGCTCATGGCAGCTCTGGCAACCCAAGGTCCCCAACTGCAACCATGCATTGAATTCACAGTGAGAGAGAACATCTAGCTTTGTTTGATTTCAACTTTGAGCTATCCTTAGGAAACCCAAAGTGTTGTGTATACTCATGGAATTCTAAGAATATAGATTTAAAAGAACTTCAAATCCTAAGCTTTTTCATTATGTTTAATGATATATTTTTACAAATGTCATAACTATTTCCTTTTTTTCAATTTGCTAATATTTATTATCTCTTATTCTCACCTAATGCTTGCCAACAGAATAAGGAAGAAAAACAACACTCTTATAATAAACAGGGTTAGTCAAGCAAAACAAGACTCACATTGGTCAAAAATACCCCCAAATATGTGTCTCATGCTGCATCTTGAGTCTAACACATCTATTTTTCAGGAAATGGGTGGCATTACTATCAATTCCCTGGAATCATGGTAGACCACTATATTGATCAAAGTTCTGAAGTCTTTTGAGACTGCCCTTACAAGTTTGAGGTTGCATAAATTACTTGCTGACTTCATCCTGTATTAGTTCATACAAGATTTTCCTGGTTTCTCAGAAACAATCTGCTTCCTTATTTCCCAAAGTGCAACAATATTTCATTATATCATATCAACCTTATTGAGTTTCTTAAAATTAGGGAAGTTAACCATTTATGTTTATATGTAAGATCCTTTTTTTTTAGCCCTCTAGTTAGGATGTAATGCACCTTTTTTTTTTTGCAAACTGATAATCTAAAATTCATCAAAGATAAGGCCTTGACTGAAATCAGACTTCAAACAACTTTCCTATCCCTTATCTATATGCACATAACTAAATATATGCATATATATGTGTATATAAACATGTAATTTCCATTAGAGTTCTACAACAGTTCCTCATTATGACATGGAGGTAACTTTGGACTTTATCAACAGTTGTAAATTGTGGCATGTCTCATCAAGTTGGAAAGGATTCTAGGATGAGCCCACAATGGATGGTCTGCCTATCATCCAAGGACCAGCCTGCTTAATTTGGAGAAGTTTATCCCAAATGTTGGTTAAATTTAAACCTGAGATTTGATGAGGGAGCAAGGGATATTAAAGTGTAAAGTTAGGCTTAGAGATTATCTAGTCTAAATAGAAGAGTAAGGAGTGGTCCTCAAGTCTATTTGTATAAGATTCTCCTCATTGATGGAGAAGCTCCATGCCATCATAAGAAGAGCAATTGGTGACAGATTGGGAAAAGAGAGATCTTTTTTGGCTTCTAGTTTCTTAGAAGGATATATACAATTCCATCAGAAGGGTGGCTTGGACCTAAAAATTATTTCCCATAGATTAACAATATCTAAAAGAATGTAGACATAATTTTAGCCCAATTACAACTTCTTTCTGTAGACAGTAAAGTAGCCAGCCTTGAAGAGCCAGTCTCCTGATTTCATCCTAGCAGGATCAAAGTCCCTCTTGGAAAGGGGTAGATGAAGAAAACTCTTTTGATTTATGCCTCCCTATGAGCTGAATTCATATAAACTCATGTGAAAACACATGAATTACAAAGTCACAATACACATAAGCTTTACAAACATGACCTCATTTCTTTTTAAAAACATGGGTCATGGTACCATAGAAAGTATACTGGATCTAAATTCAAACTTCAATTTTGCTACTTACTATTCATGTGACTTTCAGTAAGTCATTTAATATGTCTGTTCTTTGTAAAATGAGTTTGGGCTAGATGATTTCTAAATTCCCTTGTATATATTAATTTGCATGTTAGTTCATCCATTAGACTGTAGATTGCTCAAGGGTAGAAACTGTCTTTTGCCTCTGTTGGTATTTCCCATACTTACCACAGTGTCAAAGACTGGTCTTGTTAAATCATTTTCCAGTTATGTTTGTGACCATTTTTTTTATCCAGTTCATTTTACAGATGAGGAAGCAGAGTTAAATGACTAGTCCAAAATCACACAACCAGTAATGTCTGATGGCAGATTTGAATTCTGAAAAGATAAGTCTTCCTGACTTCAGACCCAGCACTCTAGGTTGCCCTTAACTGAGACATAATGGGTACTTTATAGATGTTTTTTTATCAATTGATTGATAATAATAGGATCCCGTGAAACTGAAATCCAGAGACTTAAAATAATTTGCCCAAAGTCTCACAGCTAGTTCGAGCAGAATCTCAATTTGAATATGATTTGAAGCCAGATCTTTTGACTCAAGATCCAGTATTCTTTCCATGAGTTACTTATCATTTGGATCAAATTCACCCTAAACAGAATGAGAGAAAAACCTGACATTTGGGAAACACAATTTTGATGGAAAATAAGTGTGATGCTTTATCATTTTTTTATTGCTTTATTAAGTATAAAATATTTTCTTCACAGCAACCTTTTGAGTAATTAAGAGGAAACAATAATTTTGGATAATCAGTCAAACAGGAGGTAGCATCAAATCTATACCTTACTATGTTCTATGTAGATGCAGCTGAACAATATAACATCTGATCTTAAGTAATTCTCACACAAGGGAGGAATCCTTAAAGGAATCAAGAGCATTTGAGAGATAAAGAAAACCTTTGCAATAATTAAGATCAAGGGGAAAGTACCGAACTTATGGATTAGTCAGAAGTCATTAGCAGAATAGCAGAGTATCCCTTAGCTGACTAATATGATAAAAATATCATTTTAGGAACGACTATTCCTCATTTCAAAATTTTCATTGAAACATAACATATTATGCATGACAATGAACAACAAAGTAGTTTTTAATCTGCATTTTCTTTAAGATTCCTTACCTACACTGTGTCTTTCAAATAAGATCTAAAATCATTAAATAAGTAGTTATTGTCTTCCTTCCTGTTTTAGTGACAATAAATCATTATGGGAATTCCTCATAGAACCAAGGTCTAAGGGTTTTCAGCTTTTCCATGTCCTAGGGAAAATAGTTTTCTATCAATTGGAAAACCCAGAATGCTAATCATTTGAAATTTTCTAATTAATGATTAAGTTAATGATAAAGTCAGTTCTTTCCCCTACATCATGTTGCTTTATTTGGCTCTTGCCATGATTAATGATAATGATCCACATGGAAGATGATCTATGGTAGGTTAGGAATAATAGTAATAATAATAATAATAACATTAATATCATTTATATATCTTTTTAAAGTTTGCAGATTGCTTTATAAAGATTATCTCATTTGATCCTCACAACAACCCTGGGAGTTAAGTATTATTATTAATCTCATTTCACAGATGAGGGATCTTAGGTAAGCAGTTAAAAAGATTTGCTCAGGGTCACATAGAGAGGAAGTGTGTATGGCAGAATTTGAACTTAGGTCTTCCTGACTACAAATTCAATCCTCTAACCATTTTATCTACTCTTAAACTCACACATTTCCAGATGTCTTAAGAATAGTTTCTATTAATAAAGTGAACTTGCTCCAATTTCTTCACAATCAGTTCTGGGACAGAAAATCAAGCTGCTTTTATTCAATGAAAAAAATTGTCTTGTCCATTAAACTTCTTCAAATGCCACTCCAGATTAAATGAAAAAAAAATCAACATTTTCCCAACACTTTCTTAAATTTAGACCATCAATAAAACAATAAATCAAGTCCTAATTTGTAGCATTTGCTAACTTCTGAGATATTAATACGAATGCTGAAATTTTAATAGTTAGCTTCCTTGAACTGGTTCAAGCTGGCTCCCACATACTCTTGCATAGAACTCTAAGGTATAAAAGAAGATTAGATAGATTTCTTCAATTCTATGCACAAAGTTCAATGATTGGACACTGTGCTAAGCATTGGGGATATAAGGATTAAAAAAGAAAAAACAATAGACCCTACCATCATTAATTATATTAATTAATTACATTAATAAAATAATAGTAACTCAAATTAAAAAAAATTATTAGTTTTTGTTTAGAACATTTTATAATTAATAGGCAAGTAAGATAAATTCTCACATTGTCCCTGGCTAAGAATATATATCTCATTCTACATCTTGAATTTATCCACCTCTCTATCAGAAGGTGATAGCATTGTTCATCATCATTCCTCCATGGTTGCCTCTTTGCAAAGTTGCTATTATTTATCATTATAATTTTTCTGGTTCTGTTCATATAACTCTTCATCAGTCCATACAAGTTTCCCAGTTTTTTTTTTCTGAAACTATCCCTTTCATTATCTCCCTATTCAGTAAAATCCAGTGGCTACCTATCACCTCTAGGATCAAAAGGAAATCTTCCTTTTGTCATTCAAAGACCTTCAAGAAGTTGCCCCAACCTAACTTTTCCAGTCCTCTTACCTCAAGTCATTTCTCCCCTGTCTTCCATTATTCTGAGATCCACATTTTTCCTGTCAAAAACTGGAATAAGACACTCCATTTCCTGGCTCACTGCATTAAACTGACTGTCCATTATGCCACCATTCTTTCTCCTCACCTCTGCCTACTGGCTGTTCTGGCTTCCTTCATGTTCCAGATAAAATCCAGATTAAAAAAGATAAGCATATGACTATGGAACTAATTAAGCAACCATAATTTTGAAAAGTCAGTTTTGCAAAAGATATTTTATTTTATATCCAAACATTCTCATATGAGAAAGTATATGGTGTACATGATGCAGAATAAACACAATATGGGAATTCCCTTTACCAAAGCAGAGATATGATTCTGGAACTTAGAATCTTAGAAAGTTGCCTGAAAAACTGAGATATTAAACAACTTTCCCATGATGACAAAGTTGACCAGAATTTGAAGAAACAGAATCTGAATCCATATTTCCACATTATTCCAAGGTTGGGCCTTCATTCACAATACCATACTGGTCTCTCATCAATTAAAAAATAATAATAATGATATGAGGAAACTGAAGCAAACAGGGTTAGGTGACTTGTCTAGGGTCATATGTTTCTGAGGCAGAACTTGAACTCAGGTCCATCCTCTTGACTCCAGGCCCAGTGCTCTATCTACTGTACCACCTAGCTGCTCTAGAGTCTGAAAGGACAGAATTCAAATTTGACCTCAGATCTTTACTAGCTATGTGATCTTTGACAAGTCCCTTAAGCCCTTCTGCCTCAGTTTTCTTATCTGTAGATGATAGCACCTACCTCCCAGGATTGTTGTAAGGATCATATTTATAAAGCTCTCTGAAAGCCTTAAAACATTATAAAAAATGCTAGTTATTAACTACCTCTTTATTTGTTCATTATTATTATTAGTTACCCTCACAAAGCTGATCAGGTCAACTAAAAGGGGTTTGTAGGATGATGGTTCACTAAGTTACCCCACCTTATAAAAATATTCAACAGTTTAGGTCAGAAAACAAACATAAACTTTTTCCTATATTGTAGCATGTATTAAACAGAGAAAGGTTGAGATGAAAACTAAAAGCAGCTAATCTTCAGGAGTTAGGATGATTATTCTGGATAAGCTTTTGTTGACTCTTTTGTTAACCATCCTTGGGGTAGAGTTTCACAGCTCTCATAAATCATTCCTTGTTTGGGCATCACTCAATCTTCAACTACTAATCAAAGGAATATTTCCAAAAAGTAAAGAAGACAAAGCTCAGATTTGTAGATCTAATTGATTTCCTTACTGTAGCCAAAAAATTAATAGGTCACCGAGAGAGCAAAATCAATGTTGCATTCCCATCTATAAAAACACTAACTGTTTTAGCTTCTTATTTCTTATATAGGAATACACTTTCATTTTTTATGGACACCAGAAGCTAAAATACACTCTAATCAATTTGATAATGATAGCTATATCTCTTTTAGCTAGATAGTGATAGCTATATATAATTTCATATTTTTTCACAAAAAAATGAACCTTTCTGTGTTGCAACTTGATTTACATCTGCTCTGATGGATTGTTTGTAGCAAATCATTCTTCTTTAAATATTTCATTTATTTATTTTTCCAACTATGAGCAAAGTTAGTTTTCAACAATCATCACTTTTTGCAAGACCCTAGTTTCACATTTTTCTCCCTCCCCTCTCTCCTCTCTCCCCCTGACAGAAAGCAATCTAATATAGGTTATACATGTCTAACTATGTTAAATATAAATCCATATTAATTATATTGTGAAAGAAGAATCAAACTGAAACAGTAAAAAAAAATTAGAGAGAAAAACCGTAATAGATAGGACAACTTGTTAAAAACTCAAGATAATAAGCTCTGGTCCAAATTTAAACTCCATAATTCCTTCTCTGGACATGGCTGGTATTTTCCATTACAAGTCCTTTAGAATTAGGACAAATCATTTTTAAAAGAACTGTTTTAAAACCTAGGTGTTTTGGTTAAAAGGTAAAACAATATTAGAAACAAGAGAGTAATTTTAGATGACTCTAAGAACTTTATTTATAGCATATTTGTAATTTGTTTCAAAATTTAAGAGAAGCAATTCTTACTTAGGCTTTGAAATATGCCCATATGATGAATATCTGAATCAATGAGAAAGCTTCATTTAAAAATGTCTTTTACTGGGATATGGTCTTCTTCTGGAGGATGTAGAGTGCTGAACTTGGAATCAGAAAAATCTGGATTCAAATCCTGATTGAGAAACTTGAAGTATATCTGTATGTCCATGCATGTCATTTGATTTCTGGATGTCTCAGACATCAGGCAATAGAAGCCATCTCCTAAATGGATGGAATTCTGACATCAACATCAGAAGTGTTTGACACTATTGACTTTTTGATGACTCATAGGGTTCTAGTTGCTTGAAAGTATCAAAGCTAATCCTTGACACTTGAAAATCCCAATGCTTTTTTTCTTAATGGATCTAAATCAAGAAACAAGTATATTTAATAAATTTGTTTGCTAAAGCAATACTTCTGCCATCTTCTTTTGGTAGATGGAGCTCCCAAAATGACTTACTTCAGGAATTCACTTGAGGTACCTTAAGAATTCCTTATGTGATACTTTATGCTTGCTGAACATTTTCACATTGTGCCATGTAATCCTCATAAGACTTCCCATAAGTGAAATTATTGGTATCACTGTTTTATTGGTGAACAAACTAATTTGTTAATATCACATGGTGAGCAAGTGGCAAAGCCTAGAATTTTACCCAGATCTTCTGACTAAAAGTTTGGGATTCCTTCCAAAATACTATGTCTCCTGAATGTGGAAAAGGTAACTTTCAGATAGTTTGTGAATGAATCTTCTTATACTAATATTGATTGTATGACAATGACTATGTTTTCTTCTGGCGTGAAATAGCAATTTACTTATGATATTTAATTAAAAAAAACAGATATCACCACTTTGATGTCTTTTCCAAAGCACTGACAGTTTTCCCATTAATTCAAATTAATTGTTTTGTTTTGTTTTCTCCACTGTGGTCACAAGCAGCATCATAACCTGGGGCAAATAGCATAAAATTTTCTTTGTGCAGTTGGCAAAATATATACACCTCATCCAGTTCTGTAACATCTGTAAGGCTATCGACAGGGGAGTTGTTGCAGGTGGAGATGCAAGTGGGATTAAGGACACTCCATCTAGTACTTTCCTATTTTAACTAATTACTTTCTAAATGATAAATCCAATTATTCCTGTGCTGCTGATATTCTTCAAGCATTGTTTATTTTTTAAATTCAAGGACCTTGAGGCAAAACTCCAATTACCCTAACCCAGTTAAGGAAGAAAAGAAACAAGTATTTTATGAATATCATCTTACTTGAATTTCACAATATCCTTGAGAATTAGGTGCTTTCATTATCCCTGTTTTAGAATTAACTGAGACAGAGATTAAATAATTTGCCCAGTGTCACACAACTAGTAAGTGTCCAAGGCTGAATTTGAACTCAGGTCTTCTCAATTTTAGGTTCAAAATTTTATCCACTGTGCCACCTGCCTGCCTTACAAGGATAGATGCTTAACACTTTGTTCCTGTTAAATAGCAATCTGTGAACTAAAAATGATTAAGAACAATAAAAACAAAGGCATAAAATGGAATATAAAAAACAGATAAATTCTTTCTAGAAACCCAATTTTAAAATTCTAATAAAAAATTGTGTCGTTGCTTGCATAGTCATTTTTCTTAGCTATATGAACTGGTGCAGTAGATAGAGCACTGGCCCTGTAGACAGGAGGATGGGAGTTTGAATCCAGCCTCAGATATTTACTAGCTGTGTGACCTTAGGCAAATCATTTATGCCGGATTGCCTCAAATCTGGAGTCATCTCCAGTCATCCTGATTCCTATCTGGCCATTGGAACCCAGATGATTCTGGAGGAGAAAGTGGGGCTTGTGACTTAGCATAGAACCTCCCTAACTCAAATCCAATTTATGTGCTTGTCATGGCATTACATCCCCTGACATGTTCTTCTTTGAGAACAATCATTATTATTGGCTATATAACTTAGATATTCTTTGAAAAATCAATGAATGGAATTAAAATATTTTTTAGGGAATCCACGTGTGAAGAAGACACTATTTTGGAAAAGAAGTCTGATTGCATTCACTCAAACCAAATTAATAGTCTCAAATTCCAATGTGATGACTTCTGTTCTTTAATATTATATTTCCTCTTCATCACAACAAATACTGAATGAGATATAATGAACTACATAGAAATACCAAGAAAGGTCATTATTTATATATGCTTTTTGTGTGTAGAATTCAATATTATGTATTACAAGCTCAATGAAATGCTGACATAGCTGAATTCATGTTCAAATCAGTCCTTATATTACGGATAAATGATGCTGATACAAATCAGACAGTGATTAGTCATATCCTTTTCTGATCCATATTTTTACAGAGGCACTCAAAGTAAGTAGAATGGGTATTGAATTTTATTTCCCCCATTTATGAGATAATGGTGAATCTATTCAATATATATGCCCACCATTAGGAGAAGCAATTTTTGATTATTTTTCAAGCTTAAATAAAATGTTTGATGTTATGTCTTTATTTGAAATAAGTTTACCAATTGGACCAAATTTTATCTCTTACTTTTCAAATATGATTTTCTATGATGTTCATACTCTTGGAAGTGCTTATATTTTATTTTTTGACAATTCTATGATTGCTTGGCAGACCAAAGCTCCAAACAGTGAATTGGAGAGTGTACCTGCCAATAGTCATGGAGATTTCCATTTTCTATTGTTTTTTTTTCAAGTTTGGGGAAATTCTCCCTCAAAATGCATGGACCCATCAAATCTCTAAGACATACAGTTGGGGACTATTTTCTGTGTCAATAAAAACAAAAAAGATAAAAGGGAATACAAATGACTCAAATCAATTGTCTAGGTAATTTTAAAATCCCAATAGAGGGGGAGGCTAGGTGGTGCAGTGGATAGAGCACTGGTCCTGGAGTCAGGAGTACCTGAGTTCAAATCTGGCCTCAGTCACTTAATAATTATCTAGCTGTGTGGTCTTGGGCAAGCCACTAAACCCCATTGCCTTCCAAAAAAAAAAAACCCTAAAAAAATAAAATCCCAACAGAGAAATGATGCACCATTTTGTGCAGATTTATACAGATTGCTGTGGAAGAAGCTAGTTCTGTAAGAATCAATGGGGATTTATTAAGTGCTTACTATTTTCCAGGTGGGCAGTCAGGTTGTATAGTGAATAGAGCACTGGACCTGGAGACAGGAAAATCTAAGTTCAAATCTGATTTCATATACTTTCTGACTATATGACCCTGGAAAAGTCATTTAACTGTTTGCCTCAGTTTCCTCATATGTAAAATGAGCTGGAGAAGGAAATGAGAAACCATCTCAATATCTTTGCCAAAAATACCCCCAAAAGTATCACAAAGAGTCAATCATAACACAAGAACAAGAAAATTGCCAGACACTTTCAGTTCATTATGTTTCTAGAATAATAGGATTCAGAGCTGGATTATATATGGATTTTGCATCATTTAAGCTATTCCCTTTTTTTCAGATGAATAAATGAAGGTCTAAACAGGTAAAAATTACTTGTTTAAAGTTCCCTAAGTAGTAAATAATTGAATATAGGTTCAGCCTTCAAATTCAGCCCCTCCTTCACTTTAATAACCTGTTTTTCTATGTCATAATATTAGAAAAGTGTTGCAGTTAAACAGTTGCCTAATTGTGAAGCTCTTCTCAAACCAGATGTGTTTAGTTAGGATAGAGAATGGAAAAGAGAGGATTTCCTTCCACCCCTTCCCCACCCCCATCTTGGCTTCAAGCATGAGAATAAGTATTCTATAATTAGAAAGACTAAAATTTGTACTTGTATGTGTAATAATTGTGTAATAATCTTGGGAGTGCCCTGCTTGCTGTTATTTTCACAGCTTTTCTTCAAATTCTGTCGCTTTGAGCATCTCTGCCTTCCTAGTTCACCTTCATTTCTTCTCTCTTTCCCTCCTTTGCCCAAAGACCAACCCATCGGATGCCTGTTCTATATGAGGTACGTAAGGGCACGTTCAGCATTGGAGAGAGAGAGAGAGGATCAGGGTGGGTAGGGAGAGAATTTGGCCAAAGTTTCCCCCTCCCCCACTTCCTATCCTCCGGTCTTAGTGGCTCATTTACTTCATTTGCTTCTTTCATCTAAGAATCTGTCATGTCTCATCTTTCTAATTACTGGGAAATTGAGGATCCAATAACAAAGGTTTTCTAAGGTGAACCAATTAACGGGGTTGTTTTCTATAGTCCCTACTTAGGGCAGCCCCAAGACATTTTCTTTGTAACTTTGTGGTCCTTCAAGCTCTTCTTTCAGTTGGGTGTCAAAGCGGGCAATGGAAACGTCAGATCCCGGTTCTTCCATCTTAAAGCAGAGACTGGCACGGGCTCGGATAATACAGGGCTGTGTGAATTTAGGATTGCTCGTGTATTATTGTTATTATTGCTGGCATCTGCTGGTCTGTTATTCGGGCCTGATGATTCCCTGAAGCCGCCTTGCTGAATAGACCGGGGCTGTTGCGTGGAGAGGCGGAGAACAGGGTGTGGGGAGGGAAGACTTTCCTGCAGAGCCTGGGGAAAGGAAAGCTTAGGAGCCTGGGGCGGCCTCTCTTTGGGGTCAAGGTAGCATCCCTTCTTCGAACAAGGACGCCGAACCCCCCCCCCCATTTTGCCCACGCGCGGCGGGGGGACGGGGCGGGGCTCCTCTCTCCCCACTGTCCACGAACAGATCCTCCTCGGAGCCCTCTTTGTGCGTCTCTCCGGCCCCCCGCCGCCGAGACTTTCCCCATTGTCCTTCTCGCTCCCGGGAGCCGGAGCCCCCTCCTCCGCGGCTTCCTTCAGCTCCGGGGAGAACCTGGGGCAGCGCGAGCCGCACCTTGCCCCTGGCGGCGGCGGGGCCTGGGCATGCTCAGTGGCCACGCCGGCCCGGGGCCGCTCGCCCGCGGGCACCTGGCTGCCGCCTCCCGCCGCTGGACAGCTCACCTGGCCCAGTCCTAGCCCCTGAACCCACCTTGGCATCTCCCCCTCCCCCACCAGCCACGCCGCGCCCGCCCCCCGAAAGTGGAAGCAGCCACAAAGGGTTGGATGTAGAGTGCGGACTCGGAGAGCCCCAAAGCGCGGGGGGCCGTGTGCGCTCTCACAGACACGCGCGGCGGCGGCGAGAGCGCGGCCCCCCTCCTCTCCTGCTCCCCCGGCCACGCACCGCCCCGGGCGGCCGGGGGTTCAGGCAGGGTCCCGCCGCCCCGCGCCGCCCCCCCACCCCGGCCAACTTGGGGCAACTTTGAGTCGGGCCGCGGGCCGCCCCGCGCCGGCACCCCCGGGCGGGCGGAGCTTCGCGGGCGGCTCCGCGCAGCCCGGCTCCCGGGAGAGGAAGGTGTCTGGGGGAGGGGGCCCGCTGTGCCCGGTCTCCCGAGAGCTCCGCTTGCCGGCGGGTAAAGCTCCGCCGTGAGGACGTAAATAGGCGGCGGGAGCCGGAGCAACTGTTACCAAGAAGGCGGTCACCCGGGAGGGAGGAGGGAAAGGGGAGGAGCGTGGGGGGCCGGGGCGGGGGGCTGGTGCCTCGCGCTCGGAGCATCGATGCTGGCAGCGGGCAGAGGCGGGCGGCGCAACTTTCCGGAGGTCGCCGCCTGTTGGCTTCGCCCCCCGCCCCCGGCCCGGGGATGAGCAGAAGCCGGACGCAGTAGCGTCGGGGGGTCGCAGCCTTCTCCCGCTGGGGGCCCGCGGGGACATGCGCCTGGCCCTCGGCGGGCGGCAGGTGCCGGTCCTGAGGAGCCCCGCCATGCGGCCCCCGGGCGCGCCCCTGGCCTGCGCCCCGCGCCTCCTGCTGCTGCTGCAGCTGGCGGCGGCCCCGGCCCTGGCCCTGGGGAACCGGAGCGGGCCGGGCGCGCCGGCCTTGCCCGAGCTGACCCCGGAGCCGCGCGGCTGGCAAGTTTGGGGGTCGGGAGACGCGTGGCAGAAAGTGTGGTCCAGCCACCCCGGGGGAGCAGCCGGCGCCAAAGCGCCCCGAGGGGAGGAGGAGGAGGAAGAGGAGGAGGAGGAAGAGGGGGATGCGTTCCTGGAGCCTTTCGGGGAGCCGCCCGGGGCGCGCGGGGCTGCCCCGCAGAGGCGGCCTGGCCTCTGGCTGGTCCCCCTCAGGGCGGCGCTGATTAAGCTGCCAGTGGCCCTGAGGCTCTCCTTGGAGGCGGGGGCAGAGAAGCGCGTGGAGCCGGGGGGCCGCCCCGAGCGGAGGGTCCCCGGAACCCCGGAGCCCTTTTCCAGGTGGAGGAGAGCGGGGAAGCCCCACGGTGAGCCCCTGAGCAGCCCCCCAGTCCCGGGGAGCGAGGCGCGGGCGCGGGCGCCGGAGCGGGAGCCGGAGCCGGGGCCGCCGGCGGCCGGGCAGCCTCTGCCCCTCAACGGCTCCTCCGGAGAGGCGCTCCAGGAGCGGAGCGGCCCCCGCGCGGGGAACGGCACCGGCCGGCGGCCCAAGCTCAAGAACCCCTTCTACCCGCTGACCCGAGAGTCCTACGGCGCCTACGCCGTCATGTGCCTGTCCGTGGTGATCTTCGGCACCGGCATCATCGGCAACCTGGCGGTGATGTGCATCGTGTGCCACAACTACTACATGCGGAGCATCTCCAACTCGCTCCTGGCCAACCTGGCCTTCTGGGATTTCCTCATCATCTTCTTCTGCCTGCCGCTGGTCATCTTCCACGAGCTCACCAAGAAGTGGCTGCTGGAGGACTTCTCCTGCAAGATCGTGCCCTATCTCGAGGTAACGGAGCCCCGTACGCCCCCCTCCCTCCCCTCTCTCTGCCTCACCTTCCCGCCTCTGCCTGCTCACGCACACCTTTGAACGCGCTTGCGGGGGGGGGGGGGGCTGCTGATAGCAGGTCTAGACCACCCTGCCTGGTACTTGTGTCCGCCCCTCGGAGCCGCTCCGCTGTGCAGCACTGGGCTCGGCGCCTGTGACAGCGAACACCTGCATTGGCGGCGACCGCAAGCTGCCTCTCCAGCCAGGTGGCTTGGACCATCTGAACCCAGCAGGACGAGGAAAGAAACTTTTGTCTCTATCCAGGTCCCCACCCCCTTATTTCCACAGAGAAAATGTGGAAAGATCTATTGTGTGACAATCGGAATCAACTGCTTCTTTCCAGTCCTTCTTAAGAACTAGAGTTGAGGCAAATGTTTTCTACAAAGGTAGAAATTGCTTTCATGTTAAAAACTTAAATCGATCTCCCGGTCTCCCGGGTCACCTAAGATGCTCTGCCTTCCTCCCCAAGGTGATGGAAGCTGCCCCTCTCTCTCTCTCTCTCTCACTTTCTTCCCTCTCCCCTCAATTTCACAGCCTTTTTTTTTGTGTGTGCCTTTAAGGAAACTAAGCTTAAAAGGAGACCTGGGTCACTGTGAGACAAGATACTTAGTAGAGTTTATGTCCAACTCTGCTACATGTAACATTGCGCTCCACACTGATGTTAAGGGCTAATTTGCTTTAAAAAAAATTCTTTGTAGCTGACAATTTATAACTGTGGCGATTTCAAAGTGGAAAACTTTGGGCATCTAAGCAGGAACATAACCACCAAAATAGAACAACAACAACAACAAAAACCCAAACCAAATCAAATCCCACAAAACTTTTCTTCCTTCTGCAGTTACTGTCTTGAATGTGATGGTTGGAATTTGCTTTAAAAATGGCCTCTCACTTAAACAACAGCCATTGGAAAGTGCCCAAGTGCTCCTCTGCCAGTTGTGCTCCCAGCCAGCTGGCCCCTGCTTTGCTCCATTCAGATTGTCCAATTCACTTAAGGAAGCTGAAGAATTGAAACCTGTAAATATTACAGTAGCCCGGGATTCTTGCTAGTAGCAGTGTCAGGATCCCCTTGGTACATTATTCCTCTTCCTAAGATAGAAGAGAAGTTTCCTCCTGTTTAAAAGAACTAAAAACAGGAGGCAGTAAATCGCATGCTCTATAAGTCTGACCAAAACAGATAAGAGTTGCACTCCATGCCTGTTAAATTAATTGTCAACCTTTCTTTACCTAAGGTCCAGGATTTCAGTTGTTGCCAGGGGGCAATTAGCTTAGAAGTACATGATTTATCTGGGAGATAGTTCATTTCTGAATTGTGATCAACTTGGATTAATTTAAAGCAGTTAGATATATGAGGAGGTTTGCTGGTTAACTTGTCAGGGTCCATTCTATGTCATGATTTCTCTAATTTTCTCTAGAATCAATATGGGCCTTATTGATTAAAAAGTAACCTGTTGAGTCAACAGAATAGTCCAAAAGTGAGGGAGGAACCTATTGGCCTGTCTTGGGCTAAACATTAAAGACTGGCATAAAACTAGAAACTGGTATGAACTGGGGAGAAAATTAGAAAAATGGAAAATAAAAACCTATAAAGGTAAAAGGGACACAACACAACCACCTAGTTAAGAATGGAGCTTTCAAAATAAAACAGGAGAAAACAAAACTCAAGGTTACAGAAAATAAGTCATAAGAGAATCATTTAGTCACTGGTGAAATTCTATTCTCCTATATTGTATATTTTAATCCACCATGTGAAAGGCACACATAGTAGATATCTATGCTTGTCTCTGGGACACTTTAAGAAACACAAGATAGTGTAGTGAATAGATAATTGGACTTCAAAAAGCTCCACACTGGAATTCTAATGGAAATAGTTATTAGCTAAATGACCCTGGGCAATTCACTTAACTTTTCTGACCTCATAGTTTCCTTGGCTTTAAACTGAGGATTTTGGACTCGATGATCTCTAATATCCATAATCCTATGATTATAGGATAGCATAACATAGTTCATAGCATTTGTGAGTATATTTTCACTTTACTCTTATTGAGCTTCTTTTGATTTCTAAATGTCTTCTTGGAGAAAGTGGGACTTTTAGAATCTGCTGCCAGTGTCTACTCTTCTGCCTCCTACAATGCTCTGTTTTTTATTTTTTCTCTCTCTCTTAAACAAAAATTGTTTCTTTTATCTCTTCAAGGAAATTAGACTGGAAGGAATCCTTAGTTCATTCTCAGATTTTTATAGTAAATATTATAATAATTCATGCTTCTATAGTTTCTGGGGAAACTGAGATCCAGAGAGAACATGGGTACTTAGTTTCATAGTTGGGATTCAAACTTCAGTCCTTTTGTATTTTGGTTTTATTTTATTTTATTTTATGTTTGTGTCTTTTCATTCTTTTGGTTTTCAATTGGTGATTTATCTTTCTCTTTGTTCCTCAAGGATCTTTTCTGTATGCAAGGTATTCCTGATTGCTACGCAGTCTTTACTCTTGACTAAAGATTTCTAAAATACATTTAATAGCAAGATTTTAAAATACTAAACTCTCTGAAGTTTTATTGAAATTCCTATAAGCAAGTGCAAGCAGTAGAATTACAACTCTTGAATGTCAGAGGAAGGTGCAATTCTGCCTCTAGGAGACACTAACATCTTCCCCTGAGATGATTTTTCTAACTTGTGGGATTCCTTTTATTGACTGATAAAAATCAAAAGTCTATATAGTAAAAGTTGTATCCAATATTTCTCATTTTTTTAACCTTCTCCCCCTCTTTCCCTTCTCTTTTCTAAGAATTGGAAAATTCTATAACACTGAAGAACATGACCCACTTAATCATAACAACTTCCTTGTAATCCACTGTTAAGTGTTTAGTCCACTAGTCCTCTAGTCTAATGGTTTTCGTTGTACTTCTCATAAACTGACAGAAATTAAGAAATGATCAATTCAGTAAAGCTCAGTGATTTGTATTGGTAATCTCCATTTCATTAATTTTTTAAATCAGTAAATGTTCAATCTCTTTAAATTATACTCTTCAATTTATCATAAAAATGAATTTATGAACAAACCAAGCCAGACAGTCTTGACTTTAGTTACTGGAATAGAGCATTTAGTTCAGTCAAACGCCCATTTGAAGTTTTCTTGAAGTGGTTTACCATTGTCTTCTCTAGTTCTTTTTAGAGATGAGGAAACTGAAGCAAATAAGGTTTAGTGCCTTCCTCAGGGCCATACAGCTAGTAAATGTCTGAAGTCAGATATGAACTTGGAAAGATGAGTCTTTCCTGACTCCAGGCTGGATACACTATCCAGTTTGCCACCTAGGTTCTCCTAGAATAGAACATTAGAGAAATAATTAATAGACCTTTCAAAAAGGAACATTATTAAGAGCCAGTAATATCAATATTTTTATCAATAACAGGTTATGCCAGACTATTTTTATATCCTTTTCTGATAAAGTTACTAAGCTAATACATTGGGGAAATGCTGTAGATACAGTTTACCTAGATTTTAGCAAAGTATTTAATAAGGTATCAAACTATTGTGACGAAAAACATAGATAATAATACCACTACATTTATTAAGAACTTGTTGAATGACTGAACACATAAGTGCTATAAAGTCAGCCTAGTAAGGACAGTGGATTTCTCAGGGATCAGTTGTTGACCTCTGGTTGTTCAACCTTTTTTAGTAATGACTTGACCGAAGGCATAGATGGCTTGACTTTAAGCATACTCACTACATTTGTAAATGATATAAGGCTGGAAAAAATGGCTAATGAATTGGGGAAGAGCATCAGGTTCCAAAAAGATCTAGACAGGTTAGTATACTGAATAGGTCTAATCGACTAAAATGAGATTCATTAAGGGTAAATATGCAATCTTATCTTTGGATTAGAATAAGGGAAGCATAGTTTGTAGGAATAATGAGGTGATAATTTCTCTATACTATGACCACTTAGAGTAAATCTGGATTAATAGTTCATTTCTGGATATCATAAAGGACTCTGGCAACCTGAAGAGTGTCCAGGGGAAGGCAATCTGGGGTGGGGGTCATTGAAGGACACTGAATTCATGTCTAATCCTGGAAAAGAGAAAGTTCAAGTAACTGAAGTAGCTGATTTCAAGTATTTGAAAGGCTACCACATTAGAAGAGAGATTAGATTTGTTCTTTTTGGTCCCAGAAATTTTGGTTATAAGTGACAAAAACGCAGATTTAAGTTTGAAGACAGGACAAATTCACAATTGGAACTATCCCAAAAGTGTTTTTTTTTTTAAATTTACTTCTGTAAGTAGTATATTTCACTTCTTACCTAGACTTTATTCACTGAATGGGTGTTGTTTCAGACAAACTGAGATCTTGGGAAAGACCTTAGCTTAAAAACATCTCCTACTGTATCCAGGGTCATCTCCAGTTGTTCTGACCTATGTCTTACCATTAGACTCTGATGACTCTGGAGGATAAAGTGAGGATGATGACTTTACACAGCTCTGCCTAACTTAAATTCAGTCAAGACATCACCTTATTGATGTCATTGGTTGTCTTTGAGAATGAAGGACAACCAACAGTAAAATAGAGACTGGCTTGTCAGGTGGGTTCTTGTGGGAATTATTTTTCAGGCATGGGTTTCCAAATGACCACTGAGATTCCTTCCAATTCTGAAATTCAGTGATTCTATGATAATCCATTTTGTATATTCCTAAACTATCAACATTACTTTAGATCTTTAAAGGGAACTAAAAATTATTTATAGCCTTTCCTCTGATATTTTCCCATGACTTTTTGTTCTACCTGCCATAGCTTAAAAATACCCAGAAATTGTAGAAGTCTTATTCATATTTTCACCTTCTATGTTTCACCTTTAATCAGCTAATTTGCTTTTTCTCGCTTGCATAAGTTTTGTCATTTGTATTATTTTCTGCTATATTTCCCTTGCCTGTTGCTTTTCTATTCTTAGTTCCTTTTTAGCATGTATTTCTCTTTTAGCTTTTCTGTCCAAGCATTTCCTAAATTTACTTTGTGTGTTTGTGTGTGTGTGTGTGTGTGTGTGTGATGCCTATAACCAAAAAATAGAGTATCTTGGAGAGGACTAACGAATTAATAGAATCCAAATTTTACTTAGACCATGTGCCCCTGGGAGTCTAAAGTCTAAAAAGCAATACTCCTCCACACTACTTCAACACTTTCTGGAATATTGGCTTTCAAAATCTCCTAAGATTGCTCTTGTATTTTTGGACAACTAATTATTAGGAAGTTTTTCCCTATGTTGTTACCATATTCTTCTTTATAACTCTCCCAGGTGTTTAATCCTACTCTTGGGAGCCAACCAGAATAATTGGCATTCATCTTATACCTAATGGCCCTTCAAATATTTGAAGACAGTGTTCAGGTTCCTCCTGTCTATTCTTTTCAAGGCCACTGTGTATCATGATTTTCGCATGTTTTATTATCCTTATAACCTTAGATATTCTCTAGTTTATCTTTATGCTTCCTAAAATGTGGCACATAGAACTGAAAATGGTATTACAGAAATGGTCGGTCTAGGTCACAATGCAATATTTTGATTTTTTTTCCTCTTCCAATTTACAAGTTAAAGTTTATTTATATAAATAGTGACCTCACTACATGATAACCTCTTGATTTTTTTATAAGTACCACATATCAAAATTCACTTTAGCTTGTCAAACCCTATTGTAACATCATTCATTTATAACTATCTACTGCTCCCATAAGGATGTTTTATCTGGGGTCTTGTGCAGCCAATTTAGTGGAGAATACCATTCCTTTCCCTCTTAGGGTATTTTTCATAAAATTACAGATTTAGAGCTAGATTTGGAATAGGAGCCATAGATTCCTCCCCTGAGGATTTATCTCTCTATATAGCATCTATATATCTCTCTATATATAGCATCTCTAAGAAGTCATTTAATCTAATCCATATATAAACCATAGAGATGAAGTGACTAAAATCACTAGGATTTTAACGTCTTTTAACTTTCAGTCTCATACGTTACAAAATTTGCAATATAACTTGACTTCTTTCTTCATAGTCTCCACTATATATAACTTGTGTATGCTTTTGCCACTCCTTTCCCTGGCTTCTGTAAACTCCTTAAAGATAGAGATTGCATCTGATGACTTATTTTGTTCTTTTTGGAAGCTAATTTCCTATGTAGTACAACACAGATATTCAGGTGACTAGGCGAGAATGGAAGCATTATCTAGCCTCCCCTCCATTTTTAAACCTATGATTATATGATCATTATCTAATGGATTAAAGAGAAAACCATCTAGTCCAAATGATAACTGATCAGAAATCTTCTCTAAAAGATCTCTAAAAGCTTAGATGTAGGGCTAGATGGAACTGCAGGCATCATCTAGAACATTTCCTTCATTAAAGCAAGAAAAAATAAATCTGGAGAGAATACACATGAGAGTAAGCCCTAAAGCTGAAATTTAATCCAAGATTTTTGACATCAAATTCACTTCTTCTAATGCTCTCATAGATGTTCAACTCCAAACATAATTTACCATGCTCATGGAGTTATATATTTAAAACTGGAATGAAAGTTTAGTCCAATTCAATTTTCTGAGTTAATAGATGAGAAGACTATGGGAGGAAATATGTATGTATTTATTTTTAATCGATTTATTATTATTTTATTCCATAGAACAATTAATTTAGTTGAGTGACCAGTGAACCACAAATATTATGGTTACTTTTGGAAACAGATTCATATTATTTTATAACCAGATCTTGAGCAGCAAGTAATATATAAAGTGAAATTGCCTTTGTTGTGTTGAGTATGATAATTTGTAAATATTTTAAGTTTTCAATTTAATCATATTATTACTTATCTATTTAGAATCCTTTTCATTTTTAGTGTACCAGTGAAAATGTGCTATTTTAACTTAATGAGTCAACATTTATTTTTGTGTATAAGATATAACTAAAATCCAAACAAGCTGCTAGCTAATACTCATAGTCAGCAGAGAAGAGTAATTAGCAAATGGATTCATTATACATCTGTTTACACTACTATTAACAACATCAATTAATTATAATTACCCTCTTGCTTATATTTTAATTATGAGCATTGCAAAAATTTTAATTTGAATTCTATAAACTTTATATTTCCCAGTGGAGTCTCTTCTCACCGGAAGTACTCAAACAGAGATTCTATGATTACTTGTTTGTGATCTTTTAGAGAAGATTTCTGATCAGTTATCATTTGGACTAGATGGTTTTCTCTTTAATCCATTAGATAATGATCATATAATCATAGGTTTAAAAATGGAGGGGAGGCTATTGAATGTAACCCCCTTTTACAAATGGGGATGCTTACTTAGAATAGCACAGCTAGCAAATGATTGAGGTGAGAGTCAAACCTAGGCTTTCTTTACTTCAAGTCTTGCTTTTTAATCCATTAAATAGTATTGCCTCATAGATTCTATGATTCTAGAACTTTTTGCCTTAATTTAAATTGTATACAGACCTCTTAATCTCTCAGATGAAATGGAAACAGGAATACAACTCTTCTAATTATTCTTCCCTGCTGTAGATATTAATTTTCAATTTTTAGTTCTAATACATTCTCACATACATACACACACACAAACACACACACACACACACACACACACACACACATATATATATTTATATGTGAATATTATGTGAAGTTGCAGTTGAATCATGTCTGACTCTATGAACTAATTTGGGGTTTCCTTAGAATAGATATTGGAGTGGTTTGCCATTTCCAGTTAATTTTAGAGATGAGGAAGTTGAGGCAAGCAAGGTTAAGTGGCTTGCTCAGGGTCATACAATTAGTAAGTCTCTGAAGCCAGATTTGGACTCAGGAAGAGATCTATTATGGTCTATCTACTTTATTACATATGTTTTATATATATTATGTGTGTATGCATTTGTAGAAATACACATATTTCATATTTAGATCTATACTTATTTATAAATTATCTCTATATAGCATCTATAAATATGTACTACGCCAAGCTAAAATGACATTGTAATATAAATAGATTATTATTAACAAACTTTGTAGATAATTTAAATGGTTTAAATACTCTCAATGCTGATATTACATTGAGAGAGGGAAAGGGAGGGAGAGAGAGAGAGAGAGAGAGAGAGAGAGAGAGAGAGAGAGAGAGAGAGAGAGAGAAATGAACATTGGCCATAAAATAAATCTGGATTTTGGCAAAAAAATTCAGGCATTCATTTGAATAAAACTATTATTTTTCAGCTTACCATTTTTGCCCTGCATTTATATACATTTATAGTAGTTTTCAATTGCTTGACATTGACTGTTTTACTTGTAGGACCTGGTTAGATTTTTATTTTTAGCTAAAACTTTAAGAACTAGAGATTAAATTTTGTACTCTGTAGTTTTATCATATAGAATCTGAAAGTAAGTCAGTGATCTTTATAGCCTACATATGTGTAGAGGAGATTATTTTATGACCCTGATTCATAAAATGTTCTTTATCTCTTCCCAGGTTCTTTGCACTTAGAATACTAGAGATTCAGTGATAAAATGGTGCATTAAAGGAAGCTTTAACTACAGGACTGTGCACCAGGCCATTAAAGAGGTTCTGTGTCCCTGGGTAGCAAACAATCTCACATTAAGATTGACTGCATGATGTTTATTGCAGAAATATTTGGCTATGTGTTGACTCAGTTTTTGCCAAATTAATATTTTTAATGTAATTGATTCACTGGCTAGATTCACATTTAAGACCTTGACCTTTCTGTTAATCTTTCTTACTGCAATTTAGAGCACATAACCATACAGATAGGTGATTAATAGTAGAGAATGGTCAACTGAGAAACCTGGGCTCAGGGAGAAATCTATGGCTTCTATTCCAAACATCCCATTCCACTCAAACTTTCAGGGTTTTGGGAAGTGATAATGATGGAAGAAGTAAAAGTTAGTCTAGGGGTCATTGGTCTTGGAAAAATATGCCAAGGCTGTCTTGAAACTATCTCACATTATCTCTTATAGGTATGGAGAAGGAATGAAAATAAGAAAGGACTAACCATGTTAGGGCAGACTTCAGGGGAATTCCAAATGAAAGTAATAGATTATAGTGCTAGTTTCCCCCCTCCCAGATTCTAGGAAGCTAGCTCATCAGGGATTTTGGCTTCCACTTATTGAAATTATGTGAATTATATAATGATAAGGAAAGAAGTAGAGCTGAGGCTGAAGCCTGCTCTCGAACTCATGCTGAGAGAATCAGTGGCATCACCAAAACCTTTAGAAATCTCCTCTCTTTTGGTGTAAAATGTTCCAATTATGAAATTCTTTGGAGAACTATTTTCTTGTTATCATTTAACTTACCTGTAAGTGGGAGTTGGTTCAACTATTTTAAGAAGTTTGAGGGAGTTTGAAATTTTCAAAAGTATATTTTATTTTGATTACTAAAGTTTATATACCCACCTTTGAAATAGCCAGAGAAGTCATGCATTAATTCATTAAGAACACAGTTGTTGAATCCCTACTAGGTCAGAGTACTAGAGTAGGTGTTGGGGTATGAAAATGCAAAGAAGACTAAGACACAGTTCAGTCTCTCATGGAACTATGCCTAATAGAAGGACAATTACTTCAGTAAGTAAAATACAAAGATGTTGGTTGATGAGTGCACAAGGCAGAGCTATGGTGTTATGTTAGACCATTCAGATGAGAGAAAAATTTACTTCTGTATGGTTTAAAGCAGACTAGGGTGGATTGAACATGAGACCTAGAGGTCAGGAAGTTCCAGTCTAGCCTCTGATATACATTGTGTAACCCTGGTCAAGACAGCCTCACAATGTCTCTTTAACACTCAAAGTTGGAGGACAATTCCCTTAGTATCTGCCTTGATAAAGGAGTTTCCTCAATGGAGATTCCCTGTACCAGTGAAATCACAGGTCCAATCAAAAAATCAATGGGCCAAACACTATACTAGGTAATGGTAATATAGTTTTTGTCCTTAAGAAGCTTATTTTTTTAATATGTGTGTGCATGTGTGTGTTTGTGTGTGTGTATACATATATATGTATATATATATATATATATATATATATAAAATCTATCTATCTATCCATATATGGATGTAGATATAGACATGTTCAAATATATTATTCCAGTTATTGATCTAAAAAAACCTTTAAATCTAGGGATGGAAGGGAATCACGAGATCTAGTTCAACCATTTTCATTTTAGGTGAATAGAGTAAGGTCTAGAGAAGGTCAATGATGAGAATGTTGAAGTTGAGATTTGAATGCAGCTATAGATCCTGAGATCTTTTGCTTACTCTATATCACACCAGAGATATTTACTCCTTTTTTAGAGGGAAAAACTGAGTCTCATATAGATGGCCCATATTCCAAAACTGTCTTTAGATTTAGACAAATTGTCATGATCTCTAAGGGTCTTAACCTACTAAGAAGTTCCCATGCTGCCTTAATGATCTGGGTAAGGGGGAAGGGATTGCAAAAGTAACTTCATCAGATTGTGCTAAGAAGATCCAAGGTTCACATCAAGAATCTGCTGCTATCAGCAAGAAGGGGTAAAACAGCCCCCTCCACTTTTCCACATGACTGTTTGTTCTATCCTTAGTCTACATATTGTCCTTTGTCCAGCTCAGGGCTATTCTTCATGTTCCTACCAATCTGCTGTCACCTTTGAAAAAAATGTTAGGGAGAAGGATATAGAGACACAGTGTGATTTGGAACAAGCCCAGCACCCCTCCTAGGAATGGCCCTGACTCTCTCTGAAGTTTACTGTCAAGGTTTCACAGGTAGTAATTGAATTACGGCCATTCTGTTCTCTTGACTAGGCTAGTTATCTCTCTATATCAGAATAATTACATTCAATGAAAACAATTTGGTCCTTAGATTTTGATAAGTTTTTTTTTAAAAATATTAAACATTAAAATTCATTCTTTCTGTTTTGGTAAGAGAACAAAGGTATTTTCTGTGAAAACTTTCCAAAAGGTTTTTAATGTATGGTGACGGTCTGCATAGGGTAAAATCACAAATGAGATTTAATCTTAAATGGTCTAGAAGAAGCATTTCTTTAGTTCATTAATAGTGTTTGTTGTGTCATGAATTCTGATAGGTAGATCATAGTCCTAATAAGACTGAGGCCCCCAGTTTAATTCTTGTTTGAGGAGATAAACTTCAGTGTGTTCTGTGTTCCATAGTCAGATTCTAGAGTCCTAGGAAATACTGGGAAACAGATGAAATTTAATTTTGACACTCCTTGTTTTCTCTTTTTGGAGTATTTAACATTTTAATTTCATTTCAGAGTCCCTACTTTCCATGTTCTTCTGCCCACTGCTGTTTTATCCTTCATTCCTCCAAGGCATTCTTGATGTCTCAGGTCTAGCTTGTATTGGGTAAAGAGTCTGCAAACTTAATTCACATGATAGATTTAGGGCTGAAAGGGACCTTAGAGGTTATCTAGTTCAACCCCTTCTCTTTACAGATGAAGAAAATGAAGATCTAAAAGGTTAATTGAGCTCATATTGTTTGGGATTTGAACCAAAGTCCTCTTGTTATAAATTCAGGACTCAGATATCAGAGATTTAAAGACATTATGTCTTCTGGACCACATGGAGAGGAATATGGCCTTGCACTTTTAAACATAAATGGAACTCTTTTTGGGGAAGTCTCTCTATAACCCTCTTCCAGTTTCTAGGTCCCTCCCCTTCTCAAAATTACATTGTAGACACACACACACATGCACATATACATTCAGACTATTTCTGACTGCTATTTTCACAGACTTGTAGCTGGAAGAAAGAGATCTTCTTGCTTGACCACATAGGTTATCTGTTCAGTTAGCAAAAAGATTTTTTTTGATTTGCAGTCATGTCAAGACTGTCACATATGCATCAAGACTTCATTCTCTGGTTGAACTTAAGGCTAGGATTAACAAAAGCAATCTTTTCATTCACTCAGCAGCAGCTGATGTTTTTAAAAAGCTTTAAAACTGACTAGAGCAACAGATAGTACAGATGGTTGTTATATTGCATTTTAATAAGAAATATATTAATATTTAAAATTTAAATGATAACCTTTTAAAGTTCTTTGTAAGTTTGCAACATTTATATTTCTGAAGTTATTAAAATATCACACCAAGATATGTTAGGGGGATGCCATGTGTGTGTGTGTGTGTGTGTGTGTGTGTAGCTTACTTATACAGTGTACAAGTTGTTTCCTCCAAACAGGATAGAAGCTCCTTGATGGCAGAGATTTTTTATTTTTTTACTTTAATATTCATAGTGTCTGGCTTATACTAGGTGTTTAATAAACATTTGTTGAATTGAGGGAGGCTTACAGTCATCTCTAAAATTACACTCTGGACAGCAAACAATATATGTCATCCCTGACAGGGAGGAGCATTTGAGAAAATGTTAATGAGTCAGTGAAAATATATTAGCACCCTTGGAAAAAAAATCCAAGCACATATGTTTCTGGTAGTGGAACAGGAGTATCATCATTGGATTCCTTAGAAGAGACCGTAGATCTTAGGGAGAATTTAGTTTTGCTTTATTTTAGCAAAGGTGTTTTGTTTTGAAATCCTTTGCTAATTATTCACAAAATATGAACTATTGAATATTTGAGTTATTTCCTATGAATTAAATTCCTGTTGGTGGCACAGTTTAAGACAAAGGAAAATATTTCTTTTATGTATTTTTCAGGATAAAGTATCATTGCTGATAGAGTTGTAACAGTGAGAAGCCCTCAGTAAACACCTCAGTGAGATAACTAAATTTGTACAAACTAGACATACTATGCCATTGATACTATGATTGGTGAAATGTTTTGACTGTGGTACTCTGTAATCATGAAGGGGAAAATAAAAACCCTCATGTATCCTGGATCACCTCTTTAGAACTAAAGTGCTCATAGAAACCATCCAGAACATCTCATTTTATTCATGAAAACTGAAGCTAAATGAGATTACGGGTCTTGCCTAATGTCACACAGATAGTTAGTGGAAGAATTGAAATCTGAACACAGTTCCTCTCACTCCAAATTTTTTCTTTCTTTGTGTACTATGCTGCTTCCATGGTTCTCTCTAAAATGGTGACCGGTGAAGGTGATTAGAATTATTTTAAAGTTTATTACAGAGAGTTAATAGGTTGGAAGAAAGAGGAGAATAAAAAAATGGAGCAATTATGCCAGCCTATTCCTTTTCTTCATAGACTCTTTCTTCACATGAATTTAAGGCTGTAATTATGTAGTGAAATAGGCTTTGTCCAAATGATCTGACATGATTTTAATGCTGTGGTGAGTATGCATGTGTGTCAAAGAAAACCACAATGATATTAAAAAAGAAAGGAAAAAAGTCCTCCTTTACTGTGCCTGGCTGGCCATGAAACCTTTCCCCCAGAGAGGTATATAATTGTGGAGATGAGACAATCTCTTCCATTCTGTCCCAACTTTGATTTAATTAACCCATTTTAAGTGTTCATTGTCAATGTCACTGCTTGTATTCACTCAAAAGCGCAAACTTTTCATAAAAGGTTATCAAATCACAGAAGTCTGATAGAGAGGTAGGCACCATTTTTTTGAGTCACACAAAAAAGAGAAACAGAATCTCCCCTGTGGTGTTTGAGGTCTCTTTGGAAAAGAAATGTCAATTCAGTCCTGAAAAATGTAGAAAGATTATGTTGTTCAGTCATTTTCAGTTGTGTACTGCTCTTTGGGATCCTATTTAGGGTTTTATTGAAAAAGTCCCTGGAATGATTTGCCATTTCCTTCTCCAGCTCTGTTTACAGATGAGGAAACTGAGGCAAAAGGGGTTTAAGTGTCTTGTCCACAGTCACACATCTAGTGATGTCTAAGGCCAGATTTGAACTCAGGATAATGAGCCTTACTGACTCCAGGTTTGTCACTGTGTCCAGTGCGCCATCTATTAAACCAAATCACTAGAATACAAACTAAAATCATATTGGCTATGACACTGTAGAATAGTCTACATTTAGTAGATTATTTAGTTAGAGGACTTAAATGCAGATACTTTTTCCTCTACTTACTATGTCACTTTAGAAAATGCAAAGTCTAGGAGCTTCAAGTTTTATTATCAGTGAACGGAGGGAGTTATTAGACTAGATATGTTGTTTCTAGAATTTTAAGAAAACTATCCTCAGTATACATCCTCTTTTCTCCTATTAGACCCATTAAAATAACTTATAATAGAAACCATATATCTTCAATACTTTAATACTTTTATTATGTCAGTATGGGCACTCTGTTAGCTTTCATGGATCTTGATTATTTCAATTTAATAAATATTTTCATGAGTTGCTGTAGCAAAAAAGAAGAAAATGGAGAAGAAAGGAAGGAAAAGAGAGAATGAAAGGAAAGAAAGAAGGGAAGAAGGAAAGGAAGAAATAAAGAGAGAAGGGTAGGGAAAAGGTGAGGAAAGGGGGAGAGAGAGAGAGAATTCTCTAATTTTATCAGTCTGGGTGGTCACTTCACTGATGAAAATCTCAACACTTCTTCACCTTACCTTTTTGAATTTCTATAGCTTATAGAATTTGGGTAGCCAAGTTGTAGTGATACAGTTTTCTGGATTTAAGTAAATTAAATCTCAGGTAATAGATTTATAATCTTTTTGTGTAGCTGAAGTCTTTCTAGTTTGGTGGGACCTGCCAACATGGAATAGTGATGTAATGTTAGACTTTGAGTCAGGAGATACATATATATATATATATATATATATATATATATATATATATATATATATATTTAAATTCTGACTCATACACTTACTACTCTGATAGTGATCATAAGTCACTTAATCTTTTAGAATCTCAAATTCCTCCTCTATAAAATGGGGGTAGTAAGTTACACCATTTACTTCACAGTATTACTGTTTGCAAAACTTAAGGTTCCTTTTAAGTGTGAGCTATTCATTATTCCTTTCTAGCATGTTAGGAACATCTTGATTCAGATCCCATTATGGCCCTTATGCTATGACCATGAGCAAGACACTTAACCTCTTTCTGTTGGCCTGCCTTCAGTTTATAATCAGGCAATGAACATGACTGATGGAGGAAATACTATCCCATTACATTAGCTAAAAATAAAGTTTTCTTATTAATACTTTTATTTTAGAGCAGATGTTCTTAAACTGAGGTTCCTAAACTTTCCCCCCTTTGGACACCTGTGTTTTAGTACAATTCATTTCTCTTTGTAAGCCTATGTATTTCCTTTTATTCACTTAACAACATTATTCTGAGAAGGAATCCATAGATTCACTAGCCTGACAAAGGGGTCTAGGACATTCCCCCTCAAAAAAAAGTTAAGTACTTTATCTTATCTTAGATCCTCACTTTGTACACAAAGAATGGTACCAAGGGCTGTATACTTCAATATATTTCCAAAGCATAATACAATTTGTTCTGGAACCAAATGAACATGATCTTGGATTTAAAGAAATTTCATTTGTACTAAAAAAGAATATTTTCATCTCTTTATAAACTTTACTTTTGATTAAATTTTTTCAGGGAATTCAAGCTTACAATTAAGTTGTCCTTCAAAAATAGGGATTTATCTCAATATGCTCATTGTGTATTCTTCCTTTTGATATTGAGATAGAATTATTGATTTGTGCTAGAAGGCTTCCAAAAGACTTTGCTTGTTTTTCAACAGTGGAACCTTTATTTAGTCTGCATTGTCTCTTTCAACAGTATCATTTTCACAGTTGGCTTACTCTTGCTCCTGATTGTTTTCCCTTCCCCTGTTTTGTTTGCATTAAAACTCTCCACAGTGGATCAATTTCTATGGCAGGATCCCAGCAGATTACTCTTTTCCCAAAGAATACTTTTTCGTTTCCCCAGTACCCATTGATTGAGAGGAATTTAATGTAATATTGCTACCACAACAAAACAAAATGCAATGGGTCAAATTCTTCCTATTTGTGCAAGTCACTCCCTGCTATTAAGTTGGATAAATAGTCTGAGGTTATCAAATACCCATTCCCCCACCAAGGAGATAAAAGAGCTTCATATATAAGTGTGCTTTTGTGAAAACTTAAAAAATTGCTGGTTTTGAAATCCCTAATGGTGAATAGATTATTACAGTTTTCTTCCTGTATGAAGACAAATAATGATAATGATGATGATAGCAACAAAGACAATGATAATAATAGCTATTATTTATATAATACCTGGACAGCTAGGTGGCACAATAGATATAGCACTGGGCTTGGAAACAGGAAGACTTACCTTTATGAGTCCCACTAAGGCCTCAGACACTTACTAGTTGTATGACCCTTGGCAAGGCACTTGACCCTGTTTGCTGACTCATTATCTATTAAATCAACTGGGGAAAGAAATGATTATCTTTACCAAGAAAAAAAACCTTCATTATTTTCATTATCTTTACTAAGAAAAAAATCTAAAATGGGTCACAATGAATGGTACACAAAAATACACAGCTGAACAACAATATAGCTTATAATGTATCAGAAACCATTATAAATATTCTCTCATTTTATCCTTATAACCATCTTGAAAGAGAGCTGTTATTATTCTCATTTTCAGAAACTGAGAGAAGTAGAGGTTAAACCACTTGCCCAGGATCACAGATCATCCTGACTCCAACAACACCTTAGCCACTACACCACCTAGTACTAGTCAGGTGGCGACATTTTTATTTTGGACATAGGGCATTTTTTTTATCCATGACAGAACACTCTTGGATGATCTCTCTCTCTTGTTCGTATTAACAAGTTATTGCTAAGAATTAAAGAGATCAGAAAAAGCTGGACATGACCAAACAGCATTTTAATAAACCTGGAAATATAGACTGGGGCCAGGTGGTAAAAGATTTTGAATAAGAGGAATTGGGTATTTGAGCCTAGGGGAATAATGAATTACCAGAGCTTCTCGAGCAGGTGAATGACATGTTTAGAGGTAAGAGGATACCTCTGCAGAGGATAAAAAATAAATATCAGTATGTCTTTTATTTCTTTATACTGGTGTTGTACCACATTTGGGAAGTCAAACCTAGGAATAGCCTGCAAAAATTTTCCACTGGCTTTAAAAAAATGTGTGTAATTAGCCATGTAGGACCTCATCTTTTTCATTAATTCAATAAGCATTTATCAAAGTCCTACTTACTATGTGTCAGATACTACGCTAGATGCCATGGATACAAAGGTAAATATAAAATGGCCTCTGTCCTCAAGAAATTTAAGTGTCTGCAGGTAAATATTTGCAAAATAAATTTAGATGGGGTGGGGATAAGAACAAATATCTTGTGAGAGGTGGTACTTGAGTTGAGCCTTGATGATTTCTGTGATGCAGAGGTGAAGAAGAAATACATTCCAGATTTGAAGACAGCCTGAACAAAAAAATAAGAACCAAGAAATGGAGTGTCACACACATGGGAAGAAGCAAGTAAGTTGAAAGGTAGAGAGGGCTTAAAGGAAAGGCATTTCAATAATGCAGTGGTCAGGTTGCTGAACCTGCAGTCAGGAAGACTTTTTTACCCTTTTTCAAATTTTGCCTCAGACACTGACTAGTTGTGTGACCTTGGTCAAGTGACTTAACCCTCTTTGCCTCAGTTTTTTTCATCTGTAAAATGAGCTGGAGAAGGAAATGGTAAACTACTTCAGGATCCTTGTCAAGAAAATCCCAACTGAGTCATGAAGAGTTGGACATGACTGAACAACATTTCAGTAAGCTTGGAAATATAGACTGGAGTTAGGTGATAAGACTTTAAATAAGAGGAATTGGTTCTTGATCCTAGAGATAATTGTGAATTCCTAGAACTTCTTGTCTATGACATGTTTAAACTTCTACTTTAGGAATATGAATTCATCAGAAGGCAGATTAGAGATGGGAAGAGAAAGATTGAAGATCAGTTAGGAAGCAATCGCAGTAGTCCAAGCAAGAGAGCATAAGAAGCCAGATTAATGGTGGCCATGACAATGGTGGAAAGAGGATGGATAGAAAGGATATTGCTGAAAAAGAAGTGAATGAAACTTGACAACCAACTGGATATGTGAAGGGGGGGCAAGGATGACTTAAAGGTAGCAAAGCCTGGTGATTGGTAGGGTGGTGGTACCCTTCACAAGAAATTAGGAGAAGGGAGAGTTATTTTTGGTTTTGTTTGGGTGGGAGGGAGGATAATGAATTCTACTTATTAAATACTTTTGTAATCTTGCCTATAGTAGAAATAAATGATAGACCTTAGATTCTAGTACAGAAGCAAAAAGGGGAAATGAAGACCAACAGAAAGAAAAAGTGAAATTAAAATGATTACTATAGTAGGAGAAGAGTACGGAAAGTGGAAGAGAGACAAAGAAGGTGCAAAGAACTGAGTCATCCATAATTACCAGTAGTCACATTTTGTAGAACCAAAGCATGGCTTGTTTCTTCTGGTTTGGTTTTTTTTTGAGTTTAAAGATTTTCTTTGAGTTCTACAATTTTTCTCCTAATCTTACTTCCCTCCCCCACCCCCCACAAGGCAATTTTCCAGTCTTTACATTGTTTCCATGGTATACATTGATCCAGATTGAATGTGATGAGAGAGAAATCATATCCTTAAGGAAGAAGCATAAAGTAAAAGAGATAGCAAGATCAGACAATAAGATATCAGATTTTTTTCCCCCTAAATTAAAGGTAATAGTCCTTGGTCTTTGTTCAAACTCCACAGTTCTTTCCTCTGGATACAGATGGTATTCTCCATCACAGACAACCCCAAATTGTCCCTGATTGTTTCACTGATGGAACGAGCAGGTCCATCAAGGTTGATCATCACCCCGATGTTGCTGTTAGGGTGTACAATGTTTTTCTGGTTCTGCTCATCTCACTCAGCATCAGTTCACTCAGTAAATCCCTCCAGGCTTCCCTGATTTCCCATCCCTCCTGGTTTCTAATAGAACAATCATGTTCCATGACATACATATACCACAGTTTGCTAAGCCACTCCTCAATTGAAGGACATTTACTTGATTTCAAATTCTTTGCCAACACAAACAGGGCTGCTTTGAATATTTTTGTACAAGTGATGTTTGTACCCTTTTTCATCATCTCTTCAGGTTATAGGCTTAGTAGTGGTATTGCTGGATCAAAGGGTATGCACATTTTTGTTGCCCTTTGGGCATAGTTTCAGAGTGCTCTCCAGAAAGGTTGGATGAGTTCACAGTTCCACTGACAATGTATTAGTATGCCAGATTTCCCACAACCCTTCCAATAATGATCATTATCCTCTCTTCTAAGTACTATTCTGGAGTAAAACCAGAGCAAGGTAGAGGGGATGACTGGGTTCATAAAGGACAGCTCCTTAGGATGTATATTCAACATCTCACTCTTATCTTCTCTACAGTCAGACAAAAAGGGATATCTTTTCCCATACTCATATAAATCAAAACCTAAAATTTTTCTTCTGAGTGTCCTGTACAACAAAAACAATTGTTTAGGCAGAAGGTGAAAAGAGATGTGCTTTTAGCTTTCCTTTATAACATAGAAGGATAAAAAATGACTTAATTTTTAATTAGCATTTTAAAATTTGGTAACCTTGCTTTTCTGCTTGGGTGCCACTCCCTATAAAATTTTCAATATGTCCCCAAAATTGAATTCTAATTTTCTAATTACATCTAATTTTTTTTACTATACATTTTTCTCTGATCTTGAAAATTCACTAAATTAATACTCTAACCTATTAAAATGTTTACATATCTGTTTTTGTCACTATTAATTATTTCTTCTGTTGAAGTTTAATTAATATGAGATTGCATCTTACTCATATCATTTCTCTCAGGACTGCTTCCAAGAAAGACATAACATTTTGTGGTGACACTGAAATTCATCAATCAGACATGGTTATTAAATACTGAAGATTCAGTATTCATGATAATTTTATAATTGTCTATAATTGTGCCATTCATCTTGGAGGAATTTTTAATGAACTGTTCATAAACAAATGCATTTCAAAATTATGGCAGAAATCATTGTGTTGCCCATTTTATAAAGGAAGTTAAATATGTCAGGTCATCTCAAGTTTGGATAAGCACAATTTATATAGCACCAACCAATATCCAAATGATTTTATAAGTTAACTAATGAGTCATGCAATTTATTCATTATAAATGTTTCTAAATTATAAATGATTTGGAGAAACACTGAGATCACTTTAATAGAATTCATAATCATTCCATGACATCTGAAATATAAGTGAATTTAGGGAGAAAAATAAACTATCAGAAAAGGAAAACTACATTCATGTCCCTCCTTAATTATAATAGAAAATTTAGCATAAAACCTCATTATATTATTGTAAGGTTCAAGTAGTACAATATATGTAAAATACCTATGACCTTAAAGCATGTAATTCTTATAAACTTTTTTTTTATAGCTAACAGCCTTTCATCATATATATACTCTTTTATAAATTAATAAAAAACAAGATGGAAAATATTTTTGACAGGAGTACTCTGCCATAGCATAACTCCTCATATATTCATAAATTATTTCCCCAATTCTATGTCAAATAATTCAGTATGAAGTGGTAGAAAGGAAATGAGATTGGGAATCCAAAGACTTACTTCAGGACCTGGCTCTTCCAAGTCATTTTAGATCTCTAGACCTCAGACTTCCCAGGTAAAATGTCAGGGTTGAGTTCTGTTTTCTCTTTCATTTCCATATTTCCATTCTGCTTTGAATCAGTTTTTTTTTTGGTTTCTACCACAGAGTACTGTTTGTTTTGACACCATTAAAGATGGTGACCATTGATGTGACACCATTAAAGATAGAAAAAAAAATTAATGTGCTATGGAGGCTGTAGATTTTGAAGGAGTTCTAGAATGTTTAACCTCTCCTCACTCAATCATTGGTCCCTTTTATCTTCAATCCACTAGATGCTTGATTGTAAAATGAGGTCCTTCATTCCATCAATTAACCCATAGATTATATGTTAAAACCTTGCTGGTAAGAGAAAATGCCTTCAAACAAAGGTGAGATGTAAATTTCTGCTATGAATTGTGTTCCACAGTTGTCTTATTTCCCCTCATATTTAGACTGTTTGGATCAGTTTGTCTGAAATATTCTTTGAAACTCTGCAAATCCATCAAAAACATGGTTGGTACCAATTAAACTTTGATAATATTATAGTACTCAGAATATTGTGTTTCTCACCACTGGTTCTGGAGTCAGAAGATCTGGTCTCAGTTTTGATGTTTACTATTCGAGGGACCTTGGACAAGTCACACTTAAACCCATTTGGGGCATCTACAAAATAAGAGAATTGAATGTGATGCCTTAGAGAATCCTACCATGCTTTTAGTGAATTACACTGTAAAATCTTATATAAAGGGGAGTTTCATGGTATGGTGAGAAGAACCCTAAAGAAGGAACTAGTTATTGTTTAATCATTTTCCACTGGTGTCCAACTTTTTGTGATCCCAGATAGGGTTTTCTTAGCAAAAACACTGGAGTGGTTTTGCCATTTCCTTCTCCAAATTACTTTACAGATGAGGAAACAGAGGCAAACAGGATTAAGTGACTTGCCTAAGGTCACACACGACCAGTAAGTGACTGAGATTAGATTTGAACTCAGTTCTTCCTGATACCAAGCCTGGTACTCTTTCCATTGTACCTTTTGAGTTCCAGTTGACTCTGACTTTGGAGAAGCTGCTAAACTCTTCTAAGGTTTTTATCTGGAAAATAAGGGGATTTTACTGGATGATCTCTAAGGTCTTTTCCAGATCCATCAGCATGCTCTATAATAATGTTCTTATTGGGACATCCAGGCAGTGCCAAGTCTGGATTCAGGAAGACTTGTTTTCCTAAATTCCTAAGCTAGAGAAGGAAATGGCAAACCATACCAGTATTTTGCCAAGAAAACCCCAAATGGGGTCAAGAAAAATGGAACATGTCTGAACCACAGTAACAAGAACTTTTTTGTTGGAGCCTTTTAATGACCTTACTTTCTCTATTTTAAAATTTTTTAAAAATAATTTATTTTATATTTATATTTTATAATTTCCAATTTCTAAGTTAAATGATCATAAAATAATTTATTCTAAAATTATCCCATTTCATCCACGAAATAATAGGATCTATACTTGTGAAACAAAATGTGCTTCTCAACCTGCATCTTACTATGCTTCATTATGGTGAAGAGATGACTTGATGCTCTAGAATAGTGCTTTATCCTGCCTAGTAGAGGCTGAGGAGGTTAAAAGCTGACTCCAAGGGATTTGTAATCAAAAAAAATCAGAGGGAGGAGGGCCAGACACATATCCCCTTTCACCCTTTCTATCTAATTATGAGGCTTCAACACATCTGTCTAAAACAAATAGCACTATTTGAACTCTCTATCCCTTCCCATTCCCTTCCTTATAGGGCAAATCATCTACTTAGAGTAGTTATAACCTAATTGTAATTTGAGTACTTATAATAGGAGCTACAGGTTTAGGTGCCACTGGCAAAATTACTCAGCCATTCATTCCTGAGAGTGAATTCTGTACTCTGGAACAATGACCAGTGAGCATCAATCTCCCCACTCCACTTTCCATTATCAGTGGGATAGAATGAGCAGATATGGATGGATTGTGATTTCCACCATAGATCCCATTACATTTTCTTTCCCCAAATACACCCCCCTACTAAACTTCCCACTTCCTATTAAAGGTATTACTGTCCTTACAGCTATTTAAATTCTTAATGTTGGTGCCATCCTTGATTCTAATGTTTTGTTATTCACAATCAGTTGCCAAACATTGTCTTTTCTATCTTCAGCATCTGTTGTAATATCTAGATCTATTTTTCCTCCATTCACAAGACCACCAGCCTAATTCATTAACATCATCATAATTTCTTACCTAAGATTATTCCATTAGCCTCTGAAATTTCTCCTTTATTTACATAGCTAAAATGATTATTTTTCTAAAGTACAAATCTGAACACATTATTTCCCCTTTTAAACAAACTTTAGGGGGCTCCCTATTGACTCTAGGTTCAAATATTGTCATTTTTGTCATTTATATTTCTATGCAGACTTTATAATATGCATAAATATTACAACAGATTCATTTCTCTAATCCATACATGGGTAGCTAGATGGTGCAAATGAGGTATTTAGGAGGAGCTGAGTTCAAATCCAATCTCAGATATTTACTAGCTGGGTGATCTTGGGCAAGTCACTTAACCCTGATTCCTCACATCCAGGGCCATTTCTAGTCATCCTCACTCATATCTAGCTACTGGACGCAGATGGCTCCAGAGGAAAAAGTGAGGTGACTTAGCATAACACCCCCCCATTTAAATCCAATTCACTTGAATGTCATGACATCACTTCCCTGATGTCATGGTCTTCTTTGGAAATGAAGGGCAAACATAGTAATTCATAAATAAGTAAACATATGCATATGTACATACCCATACATACAATATACATATACTCCCCTACAAAGGGGGAGGTGTACTCATAAATGTTTATTGATAAGGACGAATGATCAAAATTGGACACCACTGCTCTGGGAGGCCATGCCATCAGAATGCAATCTCTATCTACAACATTGGAAAAATCTATGAAAATTGGATTGGTCTTACCTTGACCCTGGAAAAGAATTGAGAAAATTTACCCTTCCCTACCTCTTTTCAGAAGTTTGAGTTGAATGGATGAAATTTTGCAAATCACACAGTTGATATAGTGGTTTGTTTTACTGAACTAGTTTTTCTCTTTTTTTAAAATAATCTTTGTTATAAGGGATGGATAACTGGGTAGGGAGAAGCAGAGGGAGATATTCAGATATGAAGGTAATCAAAAAGTAAAAGATCAGTAAAAATAATAGTAGCCCATAAACAAAGAAAATGAGTTTGATGCTGGACTATATGTTTCTTGTCTAAGGATCAACCTAGTAAAGTTTAGAAAAGTTTATCACCAGACATTTGGCCATGAAGTGTTCAACATCCCCCTCCCCACCAGCTACAGCAACAATTTATGCAGATAGTCTGTTTGAACAGAAAAATTGTAAATTTTTATCAGTGTTAGGAATCCCCATGGCAAGTAAAGCATGTTTTCTCAAAGTATTGACATAACATAATGAATTTCCCTGAACCATCCATATATTTTTATCTGGGAACCCAATGGCATACATTTCCAAGATGGATACCTAGAATTAAAGTTATAACTTTAATTGTGGCCATGGATCAAAATAAAAACTATTATCAGGTAACTGTAATGGAGATTCTTTTGGGGGGCTATTATTTGGATTCAATGGCTTCTGATGTTTCTTTGAATTCTAATATTTTATGATTCAGATTCTGTGCATATCAGAACTATTTAAGTGGATGAGATGGGGAAATTAAAGATTTTTTCCTAATGAAAAGGAAAGAAGCAATAGGTTCTGGCTTCCTTTTTTGAATTAATGACCAACTTATGTTCCATTTTTTTTTTGTATTTTGGGCATTCGCAATGGATTAAAATGTGTTTCCCTTCCCTTTCACAGGTTGCTTCACTAGGAGTCACTACATTCACCTTATGCGCTCTGTGTATAGACCGTTTCCGGGCTGCCACTAATGTTCAGATGTACTATGAGATGATTGAAAACTGCAGTTCCACCACTGCCAAGCTAGCTGTTATTTGGGTTGGGGCTTTACTCTTAGCACTCCCAGAAGTTGTCTTGCGGCAGCTCAGCAAGGAAGACTTGGGTTTTAGCGACAGAGTTCCAGCGGAAAGGTGCATCATCAAGATTTCACCTGACCTCCCAGATACCATCTATGTCTTAGCTCTCACCTATGACAGTGCAAGACTCTGGTGGTACTTTGGCTGCTATTTTTGCTTGCCTACACTTTTCACTATCACCTGCTCCCTTGTGACTGCAAGGAAAATCCGAAAAGCTGAGAAGGCTTGCACCAGGGGGAACAAGAGACAGATTCAGCTTGAAAGCCAGATGAACTGCACCGTAGTCGCCTTGACCATTTTATATGGATTTTGCATCATTCCTGAGAATATCTGCAACATTGTCACAGCCTACATGGCCACTGGGGTCTCAGAGCAGACGATGGACCTTCTCCATATCATTAGTCAGTTTCTTCTGTTTTTCAAGTCTTGTGTCACCCCTGTCCTCCTTTTCTGTCTTTGTAAACCTTTCAGTCGGGCCTTCATGGAATGTTGCTGCTGCTGCTGTGATGAGTGTATTCAAAAGTCTTCAACAGTGACCAGTGATGACAATGATAATGAGTACACTACAGAACTAGAGCTTTCTCCTTTTAGTACCATACGTCGGGAAATGTCAACTTTTGCATCTGTTGGGAGCCACTGTTGAGTGACTCCTTATTTTTAATTTTATGAAGATTTTTACTTCCTTTTTCCTTACTGGAAAAAATTGCAAAAAAAAATAAATAAAAATAAAATTATATATAGTAGACTGATTTTGCATATTAACACATATGCTTTATTGAGGGGAAAAGAGTGATGTTTAGTTATTTAAGAAAAAAGAGCAAACCAACCAATAGTTTTAGATCATTTTTATTCAGTATGGTGCTAATATTTTATTTGAAAAACAAATTATTGCACCTTAATTTAAGTATTCATTAGTTTTTTATAAATATAATCATTGTCCATTGAGTATAGTTATGTGATTTTATAAGACGTTTTATGTAAAGATGTGGTTGAAAGTATTGTGTATTATATTGTGAGATGATGGAGTTAAAAATTCTCAAAGTAGCATAAAATAAATTGCATTTTATTATTTAATTTCATTGTCAACCTACTTTTAACAAAGACCCAATAAATTTCTTTCAATTTCCTTAATCAGAGATTATTTATTTTATATAAAAAATGTAGATTGACCTATTTAATCTTTCATTAATTTTCATTCCTTTTGAGGTAAGCACCTAGTTTGTTATAGAGATGTATTTCCCATGATGCTTGCTTTACCAGGATGTTTTTTTAAATATATATTATTCTCTAAATATAATGATAATAATAATAATAATGATAATAATAATAACAGCTAACCTAAGTGCTTACCATGATCCAAGGACATAAATACTTTATAATGATTAACTTTATGATCCTCACAGAATTGTGAGAGGTAGATGCTGCTAGTATACCCATTTTAGAGAGGAGGATACTAATGCTAATCCATAACAGAGATCACCTAACTCTTACTAAATTAAAAATTATATTTTTAACATGTGAGTGAAGAGCATAATAAATATTCCATAATACCTCAGAAATGCAGTTTAACTAGGTAGAAGGTTAGGCAGGAAGTACATTTCTGAGTTTCCAATGTTCACCTCCTCAAATAGCACCTCTAATTGCCATAATTTCACATAATGAATTATGGGTAGGGTAAGGGACATTATAGAAAGACTATCACAGTGGTACTCTGACTTCTTTTTTATGAAGTAAATCCATGCTAATACTGCTTCTACATTTTTACACATGAATTTGAACATGTTCTTGCAACCCACTTTCATCTTGTTGGAAGAAAAGTAATTAAAGGGAAAATTCTATTAATTATTTACTGCATTCTAGGGTAGTATATTAAATCCTGTAGAGCAAAGTGTTAAACATACCTTGGTGATAATTCTCACTATATGATAATTGATCATAAAGTGATGAGCTTATTTTTATTTATTATTTTGTTTTTTTAGTTTTTGCAAGGGTTAAGTGGCTTGCCCAAGGCCACACAGCTAGGTAATTATTAAATGTCTGAGGCTGGATTTGAACTCAGGTACTCCTGACTCCAAGGCTAGTGCTTTATCCACTGAACCACCTAGCTGCCCTATTGAGCTTATTTTTAAAATCTCCATTGATAAATGAGGATAAGGAGACAAGTGAGGAGAATTCCTTTTTTAAGGCACTTGAATTTCTTGCCCTAATTACAACCACCACAGTTGTTCAGAATGACAGGGCAATGTAATATATGTACAATCAGCAAACTGACAATGAAGAGTCACTGATAAGTGCATCTTGACTCTAATTGTTTTCTGTAAACTCTGTCTCTAGGTTGAGCCTCTGTTAAAGATATTGAATATCTTTTGCACAAACAAGTAACCAAGATAAAAAAAAATCTAGTAAATTGGGAAACAACTTTTACAACTTAGTGTTTCTGACAAAAGACTCAGTTCTAAAATATTTAGAGAACTGAGTCAAATTTATAAAAAAAAAAAGCCATTCCCCAATTGACAAATGGTCAAAGGCTATGGAAAGGCAATTTGCAGATGAGGAAATCAATCATATGAACAATTGCTCTAAATCATTACTGATTAGATAAATGCAAATGAAAGCATCTCTGAGGTACCACCTCAGACCTCTCAGACTGGCCAATATGACCAGAAGGCACAATGATCAACGTTGGAGGGGATGTGGGAAACCTGGGACACTAATGCATTGTTGTGGAGCTGTGAACTCATCCAACCTTTTTGGAGAGCAGTTTGGAATTACGCTCAAAGGGTAATAAAAATGTGCGTACCCTTTGATCCAACAATAACACTACTCGGTCTATACCCTGAAGAGATCATGGAAAAAGGTAAAAACATCACTCGTACAAAAATATTCATAGCAACCCTGTTTGTGGTGGCAAAGAATTAGATATCAAGGGGATGTCCATCAATTGGGGAATGGCTGAACAAAAAAGATATTGTTTGGAAAAGGTAATTTCTCATTCAAGGCACCCCTATGCTTTCTTTCTTTGCTTCAAATCTGTGACCATTATTACAGCCCAAGGCTGTGCCTTCATCTTTTTAGAGGGCAACTTAATTGAAGCTACTGAAATACTTCAGAAGAGTCTTTCCCATGTCCTTACCCCTTGGGAGTTGAGGGACACATAGAAAGGTAGAAATGAGGGTACCTCGCTTTTTGCAAACTTGTACAAACAAATAGAATAATTTATTCCTAAGATTGGAAGAAATCTTGAAAGGTCATTTGGTCTAGCCTTAATATAAGATTGGCCAATAGCTAAACCATCTAAGACAGATAATTATTATCTGTCCTCCTTCTAAAGGTCTCTAGGGAGGATGATTTCTTAGTGTCCCTTGGCAACCATTACCAGAGGTTAATCACCCTTCTATGCAAAAAAAGACTTTCTTTACACTTAACTCATTATTGTGGCAATTGAAGCTGGATTTCTCTCTTCTTAGAGAATGACAATTCAAAGTAACTTTATAGACATGAAGATACTTGAAATGCTTCCCTTTTTAAGAAGAAATCGCCAACTATTGTAATTTATTATTACATGCTTCCTTTTATCTTTTCCAGACTTTTTTCAGTTTCTTCACATCCTTCTTTAAAACAAGACCATCCCTTAACACGATAGCTTTTAAGGCAGCTAATCAGATCTTTGGGTTTGATTCTTTTGTTCTCTGGTTTGTTTTCCTATAACATTATATTAAATACAGTTCAATCTTCAGAATTTTTTGGCACCTGAAGTTTATCATCATCCTTTTTAGTTTTTATTCTAACTTTTATAGATATGGGTAGTATAGGGTAGAGGATCTTAACCTTTGAGTATGATGTCTTTTGTCAAAAAATGGAGCAGATTGCAACTTGAGAGTATTAGTATCTATTATCTGAGAAAATATAAAATATCAAAAAAATTAAATAGTGCTTGAAATTGATTTGGTATTTATTATAATAATATCTCTGTGCATTTGAAAAATAGCCATCACTTATATGTAGCACATATTATTTATTCAACTTATAGAAGATAAGTTATCTATGAGTTGACATGGGCCTTAATAGACTTCTTGAAAAAAATCTCTAGAGTTCTCTGTGACCTGTATTTTAGCCACCAATGACATAGAACATCAGGATAAATTTATACATACATATATATATATATATGTATATATATGTACTATATATATATATAAATGTTAGAAGATGGTTTTATGAATAAATCTCTGACATGAGGCATTTTGTTATGTTATACCTCTTACTCCTAAAAGTGAAAGAAGGAAAAAAAATGGAGCTTTGAAGTGGGACACAGATTATAGTTAGTTAGGTTTCAGTTTTGGGAGTGTTTAGGGTCCTCTAAACAAATTTTTGATCAACCTTGAGTTTAAGATGGTCTGTTCATGGTTCTTCTATTTGTTAATTTTATATAAACTTTAATTCTATTTCTATAACATTTCAAATGAGAACATCATAGTTTGCCATATTGATTCATCTTCAACTCTTATCTATTCAGCTGACAACAACCATGCAATGGTTTCTATTAATTTCACTAAGTAGATTTGGGTCTGTTTCTTCATCTGTCAAATTAGGTTTTTTAGATTGAACACATGATCTTTAAATTCACTTCCAGATCTAAAATTGTATGATTCTTCTAAATTCTTTGTTGTTTAGTCATGTCTGAGCCCATTTGGGGTTTTCTTGGCAAAGATCTTGAAGTGATTTGTTATTTCCTTCTCCAGTTCATTTTAGAGATCTGAGGAAACAGTTAAGTGACTAGCCCATGGTCACACAGCTAGGGCAGACTATATCCAGTGTGCCACTTAACTACCCCCCTAACCAAAGGTTGGTTCACTTAACCAAAGTTTTTAAAGCTTTTATGGTCAAGGAACTATGCTAGGAGCTGGGCATTGAAAAAAAAAACAAAAAACAAAATGAAATCATCTTTGTGTTCCCTAACCTAAAAGAACTGAAACTCTATTGGGATATGGTATAATGGAGGTGAGTAGCAAGGGCAGAATATAACACATACTTAAGTGAGAAAGTGCATGGTAATTTGAGAGAGAAACCACTATCTCCTAAGGGAATCAGGAAAGGCTTTACATAGGAGATGGTACCTGACCTGAACTGACTGGTAAAGGAAGCTAAAAAACCCAAGGGTCCAAAGGTGAGAGGAAATACATTCTGGGTATGAGCAGCTATCTATGCAAAGGCTCTGGTAAGGGACTTGAAATGTCAGGAAACAGCAGGCAGGGCAATTTGAGTATAAAACAGGATATTAGGAAAGTATTGAGTAAGAAACCTGGAAAGGTAGGTTGAAGTCAAGTTGTAAAGAGCTTTAAATGTCAAACAAAGAAGTTAATATTATACACTAGAACTAGAAGCAATAGGGAGCCACTAATATTTATGAAAAAGAGAGTTACAGGATATTTTAAAAATTTATTTATTTATTTTTAATTTTACAGTTCCCCCCCATCTCGATTCCCTCCCCCCACCCCCCCACAGAAGGAAGTCTGTTAGTCTTTACAGTGTGTCCATGGTATACATTGATCTAAGTTGAATGTGATGAGAGAGAAATCGTTAAGGGAAAAAAATAAAATATAAGAGATAGTTAAATTACATAGTAAAATAATGTGTTTTTTTCAAATTAAAGGTAATACAATTTGATCTTTGTTCAATCTCCACAATTCTTTCTCTGGATACAGATGGTATTTTCCATTGGAGATATCCCAAAATTGTCCCTGATGCGCTGTTGAAATGAGCAAGTCCATTAAGTTTGATCATCACCCCCATGTTGCTGGTAGGGTATACAGTGTTCTTCTGGTTCTGTTCATCTTGCTCAGCATACAAATCCCTCCAAGCTTCCCTGAATTCCCATCCCTCCTTGTTTCTAATAGAACAATAGTGTTCCATGACATACATATACCACTTTTGAAAGCCATTCTCCAACTGAGGGACATTCACTTAATTTCTAATTTTTTGCCACCACAAACAGGGCTGCTATAAATATTTTTGTACAAGTGATGTTTTTATCCTTTTTTATCATCTCTTTAGGGTATAGACCCAGTAGTGGTATTGCTGGATCAAAGGCTATACACATTTTTGTTTCCCTTTGGGCATAACTCCAAATTGCTCTCCAGAACAGGATATTCTTTAGGAAGATGAATTTTGGCAAGTGTTTGGAGATGGGATTACAGAGAAAGAATAATATAATCTGCAAGATCAATTAGGTGACTTGCTATAGTCTGTTATGAGAGATGATGAGTGCTTGAACTATGTGATCATGGAGAAGGGAGAAATGTTAAGAGATGCTGGAAGGGCTATTCCCCAGCTGAATCCATGGAAGCTAATGAGGTCACAAAGAAAGACTATGAAGAAGACAAAGAGGCCATATAGGATAGAGCCCTGCAGATTATGGGACCTTAGTGGGCAGGAGATGGATAATGATGTAGCCAAAAAACTGAAAAGAAACTAGGGAAGGAGGGTGGGTCGGAGGAGATGTGGGAGAAGGTGATACCCCAAAAGCTGTTTTAAAGAAAGTCTGATAGAACACTGACCCTGGAGTCAGGAATACCTGAGTTCAACTCCGGCCTCAGACATTTAATAATTACCTAGCTGTGTGGCCTTGGTCAAGCCACTTAACCCCATTGCCTTGTAAAAAATCTAAAAAAAAAATCCTGAGATTTTAAGGAGCAGAGACAAAGGGGGAGTTCATCCAGACTTAGGGGATAGCCAATACAAAGACATTTTTGCCAGGAGATGGAATGTCATATGAGAGGAACCACAAGTAGGATAATGAATACTCTAAGGCCCAAAGATCACTAGATGTATCAGCTGATAGAATACTAGTAACCTTCCCAAATTAGTTTGTTAGACTTAGACATATTATTTCCATGTCACAGAGAAGTTCTAATAAAGAAAAGTCTTCTACCTACTCTCAAAATTATATTCTTAGAGGGAATTAGATGGAGTGGTGGTTAAAACACTGGCTCTAAAGTCAGGAAGATCTGAGCTCAAATGTGGCCTCAGACAATTGTTAGCTATGTGACCCTGGGCAAGTTCACTTAACCCTTATTGCTTCTGGAGAAAGAGAGAAATGAAGAAAGAAAATTATATTCTTATAGACTTATTTGAAGTCTAGTTAAGTCATTTCCTAAATTCACAAAGTATTTGGCAGAGGTGGACTTGTATTCATCTTCCTGGTTCAAGATTTGATTTACAGTTTCTAAAGCACATTGCAAAGGAATTTTATCTGAGCCTCACAATAATGATGTTCTATAGGTGTGGTTTATTCCCATTATCCAAAGAAGGAAATTGAGGCTTAAAGAGGTTAAATGAATTGCCTCCAGTCATGCAGCACTTACTAAATTTTAGCTGCAACATTGGATGAACCTCACCATACTATCTCTCTCCTTAGCCACAGGGAAAGAATAGTTTCATCTAGGAGGTTTGGTCAAAAGCCAAATTGTATGGGCTTGAGCAGTGGATAGGAAGTGAAAGTTGAGGCTATGAATATATGTGAATGTTTTTCTGAGTTTGGATGAACACTTTCAAAGGATGAAAAGTTTCTATATGTGGCAGAAAAGGGGCTAATAGATAAGGAAAGATTGAAAATGAGAGAAGGGGATGAGGGGGCAAGATTTAAGGGAACAAGATCCTAGTGGAAACAAGGGAAAATGGGACCAAGGACATATCTTTTTAAAAATTATTTTAATAGTTTATTTTTCCAACTAATTGAAAGGGCAGTTTTCAACAATCATCTATTTGCAAGATTTTGAGTTAAATTTTTCTCCCTTTCTCACTTCCATTCCCCCTCCTCCTGACAGCAATCTAATATAGGCTATACATGTATAACCATGCTAAACATAAATCCATATTAATCATGTTATGAAAGAAGAATCAAATCCAAACAGAAAAAAATTAGAGAAGAAAAAATCATAATACATAAGAAAACTTTTAAAAATTGAACTTTGGAAAGAGACATACCTTTTTGACAAAGCTAGTTCAGTCCTCAGAGAATAGGACAAAGGAGATGAGAATGAGGAGTGATGTAGAGAGCTTTGGTTATATAGTACTTTGATTTTTTTTCAATTCATTAGTGGGGACTTCTGTGAAGATGGAAAAGGAATGAGTGTTATAGGACATGAGGGAAGAGGAGGTATGGAACAGCTTCAGAGGGGAATGGGATTGGCAAATCACAGTGAAGATCCAATAGAGACTAGGTAGCATAAATTGGTCCTGAACCCAGCCATAGTGGTTGCCTGATGCCCTTTAAAGGCATCAAGAGTATACAAGTAGCAAAGAAGGGAGATGTTCCGAAGAAGAAGCCAGATTTGGGTATTGGTAAGGTGGGAACATCAAATACACAATAGAATATAATGCTAGGTTGAAATGGCCAACTGTAGGGTTCAGATAGCGAAGGAAAGAAAGACCAGAGTAATGTGATAGACTGAGAAAAAAGGAAGAATGTTTCTGTTTCTTCATCCTCTATATTGGATATCAGAGCATAGTTCGAATTTTCTTTGTGGTATTCTATTTTCTGTGACTCCTTATGAGCGCTGAAAGTTGAGGTGATCCAGTATTCCATGAAATAATGTTTTTTTTCTCATTTCATTTTTGGGGGACCTTGGAACACATAATAAAATTATCTCCTCCAGCTTCCTGGGAGAATCTATGAGCTATGTTTCTATTTAGTTGTAACTTCTTTACTTCTCTTGCTTTCATTTCTCGTGAAAATATCACCATAGATGAAGTCTTACACATAGGAGGTGCTTAATAAATTCTTACTGAATTGAACTGGTTGTTCTTTTTCAGAAATTGATTATAATTTTATCAGTAGAAATAACATTCAAGAGGCATTCAAGACATCTACTCTGCCCCTGCACCCTAAAAAATAGGACCTTTCCCTCTCACAGCTGTAGCATTCCATTTTTGTTTTCTCTCACACTAGAATGAAAACTCCTGGATAACAGAATCTACCTTACTTTTCTATTCATATCACCAACATAGAGTTCAAAACTTTACAAAGTAAGCACCTAATACGTGTTTTATTAATTCATGCTTTCATTCAATAATTTAGAGATAACATAATCCTTAATATATTTACTTTTTCTTGTTATTTTGTCATCATCACGGCCAAAGCAGAAGGGGACTACAACATGGAAGGCTAGTTATTTGCTTGCTTTATATGTTGTAATGGAAAAATAAAAATCACCTGAGGAGCAATCTCCTGCCATTGGCTTGAGAGCCATGGTTTACTAATGACCCTGAACTCACACCATCTCTACCTTGTTAGAACCTTCAAGGTTCTAACCTTGTTTTCTTCTACCACAGTCTCCAGAGCTCAGGGTCACCTCCACTAATTGACTCTAATATACAATATTCAATGATGTAGAAGTAATGCTGGCTTCTCTTAAAGGCTATGCGCATAAGACATAACCTTTGACAGACTCTTCCAAGTTGGAAAGGCTTCAAATACATGGCTGTCAATAGGCCATATAGCTACTGTCATAGGACTGGCCTAGCTAAATACAGAAAAGTACATCATCAGATGATTGGCCACAAGATGATAAATTCTTTTTGGCCTATCATATATGGAAATTAAATGAGGCTGTATGACTTGCTCTTCACAAAGGTATATTGCTTCCTAATATTATGTGCCTTCAAGTTGACTGCAAATTGATTGGGTTATGATTATTTTCTAATATCTTTTGAGCATTTGCCTGCTGTCACAGGACAATTTGATGGCACTAAACCATCTATATTGCCTAGACATTAGTCATATTCCATAACTATATACCAGCAGGCTGTCAATGCTCAATAAATACCTTTGGGAGTGTAAGTGCTCTGGACAGTACTTAAAACCTCAGAGTGGCATCAGGTTCTCTACTTTTCCATTGCACATTCTTTTTATCTGATCAGAGTTAACCTTTTTTTTCTTTTCATAAAGACAGAGGATGGGGAAAGGCACTAAAAGTTCTGGCTCTTCCCAGCATCTATTATGATTTCTCCTTGCCCTTCCCTGTCTTTGGATGAAAGATAATTTGGAATAGGCGGATTTGTGTAACTTTTTGACTCCCTTTTTCATATCTTAAATTTTTTTCCACCTTTGACTTTTCTAATCATAAATTAATTTGCATTTGTGGCTCATTTGAAGCAAGAAGTATTCATAGATATTCTTATTCCTTGCTCTGAGTGCCTGATCCCTAAGTGAACAGGGAACTGTACTAGAGATACTTTTGTCTTAACTGCTTCATGATGTATATTGAATGGAAATGAAAAAGTCCAAATTAAGTGAATCAGAATGAACTTTATGTTAAAGTTAGTGACTCAATGATATACTAGTGTTTTTCAAGCTTAGTTTTTCAAGGACCCAAGAAAAATTGTAAGCAATGCGTTAGCAGTATGATATAGTAGAAATGATTCAGATTTCTATGTTTCAGAAGATTTAGACCTAATGGAATCTTTGAGAGCATCTACTCTATTCCAGCCTCATTTTTTTTAACATATGAGGAAGAAGAGGTCACAGAAGTTAAATGACTCTTCTGAAGTCAAAATAGTAGTAAGTTGGAGCTCCAGAGTTCAAACCTAAGTTTTTGACTCTCAGTTCAGTGCTGTTTCTGCTATATCACATTTAATAGCAGAAACTGTATTTATATAACCCTTACTATATAAGTTCTAAGTGTGTTAGTTATTTTCTATTTTGATTCTCACACAACCCTAGGAGGTAGATGCATTTATTACTCCCATTTTATAGATGAGGAAAATGAGGCAAGCAAAGTTAAATGACTTGCCCAGGATTTCACAGCTAGTAAGTGTTTGAAGCCAGATTTGAATTTGGAAAGATGAGTCTTCCTGACATCTTATCTGGCACTCTATCCACTGTGCCACCTCACTGCCCTTAGAGTTAGAAATTTGAACTGTTAAAGGATAAATGAGAGTTTAAGTTAATCGAGTATTAAATTACTAAAATCAATGGATATAATTCACTGTTCTATCCCTTTGTCCCTCTCTCAGTTTCCTGATCTATAAAATGGGAATCACTGGACTAACTACTTCATAGAATCCTTTTGAGGAAAACCCATTCTAAACTAAAAAAATTATTTATTATTATTATTAATATTAATCCACAAAGAGAAGAACCTTGATATATATAGGATGAGATTTCTATGTAACATAAGGTAAAAAAATAGTTTATGACAATTAGCACTGAAAACAGAATGAAATAACTAGTGAAGTAGTGAGTTCCTCATGATGAGGGCCTTCATATAAATTCTTGCAGGTTCTGAAGACAAGATTAGAATACATGATCTCGTAGGTCCCTTCCAAATAGTCTTTGATTGTTAGTCTCAAAGCACATGAGAAAACAGAAGAGTTGTCAGTTAACTTGTGATTATTCCTGTTTTATAACTCTTTTGTGATTGCTATTTTAGAAACATAGAAATGATTTTGAACCATTCTCACTTTCTTCTACTGTTCCTTATGTCACCAAGGTTTTTCCTCTTATGGAGAAAACTCAAGTACTTAAACACAGCAAAGAGGTTCAGGATTCTCCCGTGGACACAGACTAAGACTTGATAAAAGAATGAGGGAATGAGAAAGGATTATATGACTTTCCTTTTAGATTTGCAAAGTATGAAGCATACATTTGATAAGGATCTGGTGAAAGAATGAATGAAATGCAATTAAATAGGTTTGTTGTCTTCCTCGATCCTTCCATTATTTCTGTGAAAAGAGAAGGCAATGAATACTTAAAGAAGAAATTATATTATGATAATATTTTAAATATAAATATTTAAGTAGGAGAATTTTGTGATTTTTTGAAGGATCAACAGAAACTTCCATTTCTAATTCTATAATCCTATGAAATGCTTAGTGGTCAATCCACTGAGTATACTCCTTAAAGATCTGCAGGAGGACATGGACATGAATCATCCAGAATGTGGATATATATACAACTTGTGATCTGTACTATTAGAGAAAGAACATTGTTGATCCAAACAAGAATCAAAGTATAAAGCCAATAATCTTTAAGATATTAAAGGATCTAACTTCCTAAATGCATCATTATGTTTTATGGTACATAAATAACAAAAAAAAGTACTTGACATTATTGCTGGTGGATCTGGATCAGGAGTCAGGAATACCTAGTTCAAATCTGACCTCTGCCACTTACTAACTATGGGTAAGTCACTTAACCTCTGTCTCAGTTTCTGAATCTGTAAAATGAGACTAATAATATCATCTACTTCCTGGGATGCTGTAATGATAAAATGAGATATTTGTGACATATTTTGAAAACCTTAAAGTGCTATATGAGCTAGATAAAATGATAGGGGATATGATGGAAGTGATGGATGCAGTAGTAATTGTAAAACTAACTTGCTGTCCATGATGACCCATGCCTTTGTTCTTTGCTACTGAGAAGGCTATGCCTATTGGATTGTTTGAGTTTGGAATTCTAGAATTGTATTAAGTTTTTCTGGGAGATGTACATGATAGACCATTTCATGATGGGTACAATCCTTTTAGAAGAGGGCAACTACTGCCCCAGAAAGTCCAGTGGAATATTTGTCTTTAAGAGAAAGACTAGAATGGACCATGGGAAATAAATATGGAAGCATATCCTACTGCATAGGAAGTCTACCCTCCTAGATTATTTGAGAACTGGGAGGAAGATTAAAGGTTCTCATGTACAGCCACCTTATTTTATATGGAGGCTACTGAGGCTGAGATAGGTTAAATGACAGAATTTGAGACACAATTCCAGCTCAGATTCTCCAGCCTCCTAAGTTCAGTGCTCTGTCCACTGAGCCATCGGGTTCTAAATCACATTTGCTTCATGCTAATTACATCTATGCCAGTTCTACAGTCTAGCTCCAGTGTTTTTCTTTAATTGAATGAACTATGTCATTCATATGTAATATTCTACCAGGAAAACCTAGAAGAAAATGTGTTTTTCTTAACATGTTGAGAGAATCAAGTATTTAATGAAAATAAATAAAGTCTGTGAAAACATTTTATTTATGCCTATTTTCTCTTCCAAGTTTTGGAAAAAATCTTGTGAATATTGCTGACTTAAATATTCAATTAGATATTTATAAAATTCTAGTAGAGTAGAAGGCAATTGAAATAGGATTACACCTCCACTAAAAATCTATTCTGATGACTCATCAGAGGAATGGAAGTGACTCAGGTTTCTTCAAGCCTATGCCAACAGAACAAAGGCTCTGTCACATCCTACCAAATCAGTAAGGATGAGGATAAGTTCAGTGGTGGCTGAAATCTAAGCAATGGCCTAATTGAGTTCTGGATGGCCCAGACTAGGTTCAATTAGAAGGAGGATATATATGTGTATATGTGTATATATATATATATATATATATATATATATACACAAATATATATTTGCATGATAACTCTTAAAGAGTGTCTTCTAGGGCATGAACAAGTCATTATAACCTATGTCAGTGCCCTCTAGCTCAATAATCCATGAAGTAAATAGCTTTAATATGCTTGACATTATTCCCCTTAAGTTCTGCTATGATTTTTATTCTCCATACGTACAGGGTTTCATAAAAATCCTTGCTTGCTTTAAATTTTAATAACCTTGGTTTGCAGGTATGATAAAAGGAATCCCTAAATTGCATTTAAAAACAGCTTTATTAAAGCTTCATGGAGCTATATCACACAATTGTGCAGCTGGAATTCTTATTTTGTATCCTCTGACAAATAAAAGCTCCATTGGATAAGGAAGCACACTGCAATTTCTGGCTAGGATAACTGAAGTGCCCACTAGCTAAAAGCAGAAAATTCATTGCTTATTACTGGTACAATCAATTACAGAGAAATTATATTTTTAACTGTTTGAAGAAATTAAAAAAAAGTGAATTCCCTGTGCGAGATGCATTTTTTGGAGATACATGAAATCAGTGAGGAAACTGACAAGTATAAAAGCATTTCAAAAGAATCTACCAAAATTACCTAAGTGAATTTTCTGATTCTAAGATCTTTCAACAAAATGGAGACTCTGTCATGATGCTTAGGATACATGAGCGCTCCCCAGTGAAAATCATCAGTGTCATTCCGTTTTCAAAGAAGTGGAAAGTTCAACTAAGCATTCGTTCATGATCAGTGACAATACTATAGTTAGGCTGTACTCTACGGGTGAAAGAAGAATTTAAATGAGCTTCTTTTAAAATGCTTATAGACTTTTTTAAAATCTATCATAGCTACAAACTTAATTTATCTAAGGCATAGAGATTTAAAATTTTAAAACTGTAAAACTTGATTTTGTGCATGCTCATTCTTAAAATATCAGATTACATGAAGGAAATCTTAATGATGAAGGAATTCTTCCAGCTATTATTGCAAAAGACAATATGATACAATGGGAAAAGTTCTAGATTTGGGATTAAAAGACATCCTTTCAAATCTCATTTACTCTAAGTGTCTCTTCTCTTTGGGTGCCATTTCCTTATTTGTTAAATGAGTGAATTGAATTTCATGACTTTGGGATCTCTTCCAGCTCTCTATGTAGGATCCTCTTGAAATTAATTTGTATATATTTAAATCTATGTGCTTTCTCCTTGCCTCTATATATAAACTCTTTGGGGGGCAAACATCTTCTCTTTGTTCTTTTCTAATCTTGCCCCAGAATCTAGCCCAGGCTCTTTACAGTGTCTTGTATATAGTAGGCATTTAATAAATACTTGATGAATTTAATTAATTCAAAAATAAATGGGTGAGATCTGACAAGTGAAAAACCCTTGAAGCCTGTGAAATTGTTTTCACATAAGGCATTCTTTTATGAGGATGTGGTGGAATTAAGACCATAAAGTTTAATCTTGTTCTTACTACTCTCAAACTGAACATTTTTTGGGTTGTTTCGGTCCCCTGCCTCTCTCAGCCCTGGTAGCTGGGCACTAGGGGCACCATTTTATACGCATTCTTTCTCATTTGCATTTCAAATTGATTGAACTATTCCCCCATTAAGGAGCTGGCATTGTTCTGAAGGCAGAATGCAGCAATTGTGAGAAAAGTGTGACTTCAAAGTCCACATAGGATGTCAAGTGGGTAAATGGCCTTTTGTTTGCTTAGGGAGCTGACATTTTTTTTCCTTCTCATCCTTGGATAGAAATTTGTTATTTTTTTTTTGTTTGCTTGGCAAGAAATTAAAAAAGACAAACTTTAGTTCTGTACTACTTTATTTTTGATTTTATTTTCCTTCTTTGAAATTCTTTTGGTGGGGATTTGGAGGGTGTTGGCTTTACCATGAACAGTAAGAGTGCCCTAGACCTTATCAATCCCTGCTTATAGAGTCCAAAGATTGAATGTGAAACTCTAGTTTTTTTTCCTCTGAATGTCAAAGCTCCTCTAAAAAGGAATCTCAGTCCAGAGTTCCAGGACCTGGCCGACAGGGTCTGAGCTGCTCAGCTGCTCCTTGAATAGTAATGACCCTGGGTAAGCCCTGAGGCTGGCACTGACCTATGTGGCAAATCCGTTTAGAACTTAGGGTTTGTACATTAACAAAGGAAAATGTAGAACACTGGGCTTTTTGCATGAATGTGATGAATGATTTAAGAAAGTACAGATACATTAGAAGTTCCCCCAAGAGTTGACTTTAATACGGGTGCTGTTATCCATCCATAGCAGGGGAACTCAATACTATTGCATGGACAAAGGAAATCTTCCTGAACTGGGGAATTATAGAGCCAGAAAGGGTCTCAGGGATCATCTCCAGTGGTTCTTAATCTGGGGTTCATAAACCGTTTAAAATATTTCAATAATGGGATTTCAATGAAATTTATTTCCTCCATAATCCTGTGCATTTTATTTTAGGCATCTGACAACATTATTTTGAGAAGGGTCCGTAGACTTCACTAGATTGCCACCAGGGTCTATAACCCACAAAAATGGTTAAGAACCCCTTCCTTTTCTAAATCTTTCATTTTTAAAGATGGGCAAATCAAGACCCAGGGATAGTAAGTAACTTATCCAAAGTGCTATAAAAATTATGTATCAGAAGCAGGAATCTAGCTTCTCTGACTCCACTGTCATAATTTTGGTCCTGAGTCTTCAAACTGAAATATCTGGTTAGTTATTTATATGGATAAAATGAACCACTAACCAAATTTTCCCTTTTTTGCTATATAGATATGCTCCACAGAATCCTTCAGATGTTGGCAAATTTTCTTTAACCTAACACATGTGTCACATAAGAATACAGCAGAAATGGGAAAGGATATTGGTCATTCTGGCACTTTGTAGTCCTTATCATTTTGGAAATGCATTTGCAATATCATGCCTTTTGATTTTAAATATCATAAAGAGATGTTTTTTTAATAATCTGTCTCTGTAAAGTGCACTGTTAGGGGTAGTATAAAGAAGGGTATCCTTGAAGCCAGGAAGATGTGGGTACAGCTGTCCTATGTCATTTTAGCCTCATTAGCCTGGGCAAGTCACAACTCTCAGTACAAAAGACTATTAAGATTGTAGAGAAGTTGCTACTTTGATAGAGGGTGTTTCCTTACCTGGGAGTTCCTTACACAGATGAAATCATAGGTCTTGTCTCTGTCCTTGGCACTGATACCTGGCATCATTTTTGAATGGGAATAGTCTGATCAATTAATTATTCTATTTAATAAGCAAGCATAAATATCTCTTGGATATGATTCACCATATTCTTTTTTTCCAGATTTAATATTTTATTTAGAGCTCCTATTTTTATATCTTTTATAACCTCTCCCCTACACCATTTGTATACTTTTTGTCCAAAAAAGTTAAGTAAAACCATATCTGATTACATGTCTACATTCATAGTTTCCTACCCTTCCACTAAGAGAAAGAGTAGGGAAGTTTTATCAGCCAGTTTCCAGGGTTGAGATTGATTATTGCAATTAATTAGCATTCTACAGCTTTTTATTATATTTTTATTTGCATTATTGTAATTATTCTGCACATTGTTCAAATCATTCTTTTTTTTCATTCTTCATATAAGTACTTTGGTATTTTCTGAATTTGTAATCTTTGCCTTTTTTTAATGGCACAATCATTTGCATACAGTGGTTTGTTCAGTCATTACCCATTTGGTAGGTAACCTTTTTTTCTGTCACAAAAAAGAGTTGCCACAAATATTTTGGCACATATAAGCATATCTCAGAGATATTAAAGGTTCAGTTCCAGACTACTGTAATAAAGCAAATATTGCATTAAAGTGTGTCACATGATTTTTTTGTTTCCCAGTGCATATAAAATTATGTTCATGCTATACTACATTCTATTAAGTTTGTAACAGTATTATGTCTAAAAAACATATACACACTTTACTCTAAAAATACTTTATTGCTAAAAATGCTAGCCATCATCTAAACCTTCAGTGACTCATAATATTTTTTTGCTGTTAGAAGGTCTCACCTTGATATTGATGGGCGCTGATTGATCATGTTGGAAGTTGCTGAAGGCTGGGGTAGTTGTAGTAGTTTCCTAAAATAGCAGAACAATGAAATTTGTCTCATCTATCAAGTCTTCTTTTCACTTGAATGATTAGTGGTCATCATAGGGTTAATAACTAGTCTAATTTTGATATTATCATGTCTCAAGGATTAGGCAGTTCAACATGAGAGAGTATGAGAACAGCTAGTTGGTGGAATAGTCAGAACACATTTATTGACTAAGTTCATTGTCTTATAGGGGTGCAGTTCATAGCACCCCAAAACAATTGTAATAGTAACATCAGATATGTTGATGATGGAAAAGTCTGCAATGTGGTGAGAATAACCAAAATGTGACACAGAGACTCGATGTGAACACATTCTATTGAGAAAATGTGCCAATTTAGGGTTACCACAAACTGTATTTGTAAAAAAAAATGCATTATCTGTGAAGCACAATAAAGTGAAATTCAGTAAAACAAGATATGAATGCTCCAGAATAGTTGGAATAATCCACAGTTCCACCAATTATAGTAATTATCTTATATTCTGACAGCCTATATGACATTGACAATTTTCATTTTTTATTATGTTTTGTCTCTTTGAAGGATTGAGACTTTAACCTAAGAGATGTTTTGATTTGGATTATTTTTAATGAACTATTTGCAGTAAGCATGTGGCTGTTGATAATCAAATCAAGTCAAGTCAACTATGGTTAAGTACCTATTATGTATTAGACACTATATTTAATATTAGGGATTAAAAGAAAGGCAAAAGCAGTCCCTGTTCTCAACGAATTCCCTATCTTCTGATCATTTTTCTATTTTACTATGCACTTTTGAAAGAACTAGAATCCACGAAGGTGTTCAACAATAAAACTATAAAGCAAAAATACAGTTTACAATGAAGATGTAGTTCAATGGTTCCAATAATTCAAGCTCATTGCCTAAAACTTAGAAACAAAGCTATGAATGGATTTGACTCCAGACTTGCCCAGGGAAATCTATTCACCCCAGAATGTAGATGATTTAGCTAATGGGGATTTTTTTCTCCACAACTATAAAAGTAATTATTAAACATTTCAGAACTATATAATAATTTAAGAACTTAGTCTATCTTGCTATTTAACAATTTATAGGAACTATAACAGCATTTCATATTCATATTAAGTTTGACAGAGGCAGTGTGGTGTAATGGATGAAGAACTAGCCTCAAAGTGAGGAAGAACTGGGTCAATGTCTTGCCTTCTTCAACTACCATCTGTGTGACCTTGAGTAAGACATTCAGTCTTTCGGTGTTCTAGGAAAGTAACTAAGTGGCAGAACATGTCCCAAAATACAGTGTACTAGGAGTTTCCTCAACCCTAGAATTCTTCATACGAATGAAATCATAGGTCCCATTCCAATCTCCTTTACAGCTTACAAGTGCTTGCTTCATAAAATCCATAGAATGTGGATAAAGCAAGCATTACTATCCTCTTGATCTTTCAGTAGAGGAAAGGGAACCTTAAAGAGGTGCTCCTCAGAAAGGAGCATCTGATTAAGAGATCTCAGGTTGTTTAACTTCTAACCATGCGACCAAAGGTCTTTACATTTGACCAGACTTGTTTGTCCATTGTACTAGAATTCTATTTTAGATACATTGCGAATCTAATAGGGTTTTTAGTACTGGAATAGAAATTTAATGACTAACTATAACATCATTTTTATGGTAAAATGTATTCTGTAGAAGACAGTTTTAAAGGAAATAGAAAAACTGTAGCATGGATACTTGATCCACTTTCTTTTCTTCAATATATAACTTTTCTATCCCCATTAAGCAGTGCTAGCAAAAACTGTCCAAACCATGATGAGACTGGAAGTGGGTAACATCATTGTTAAAAATACTCCTCTCTCTTACCAAAGGCATGACAAATGGCAAAGACACTAAAGTGGGTCACCATTTCCTTCTCCAACTCATTTCACAGATAAGGAAACTGAGGTAAACAGGGTTAAATGATTTGTCCAGGGTCACACAGCTAGTAAGAATCTGAGGCTGAATTTGATTGTAGTAAGAGAAGTAGGCCTGACTCAAGGCCTCTATCTACCCCACCACCCAGAGGCCCTTGGTAGAGTCTACTAGACTGAAAAGACTTCAAGTCTGGCCCAACAACAGACTAATATTTTGGGTTTTTTTTCACATTTATTAGCCTAATGCTTTGGTAAGGTTTATCACTACTAACCTGGACACTTTGTGTTGAATTATTTAGATGTGGCAAATGATAAATAGCTGTGCTCAAAACAATGTTTTCCTTCCTGTTGCTACAAAGAAACAATGAAAAACAAATCCCTTCTCTAGGAGCTCACGTTCCATGAAAATGTTTATGGAGTTGGGAAGTGGTTAGTATTTAACTCTCTTTTGACATTTCAAGAACTCATAGAACTTTACAATAATCACTGCAAAGATCATGTACTATTGTAATATCAATGTGTAGAAATTCTGATTAATTGTTAGGGTTTGTAGAATATTGGTTAACAGAAAGTTTGATTAAATCTGGAAAATAATACAAACCCATTCACATGAGAAATAGACAAAAGGAAGGGAAAATACTCTTCTGATTTATGAAGGAACCAAAAGCATCTAGAAGTTGGTACCTGAATTTGTGAATGGCTTTAAGTATATACCACATGGGGGGCGGCTAGGTGGCATAGTGGATAAAGCACCGGCCCAGGAGTACCTGGGTTCAAATCCGGTCTCAGACACTTAATAATTACCTAGCTGTGTGGCCTTGGGCAAGCCACTTAACCCTGTTGCCTTGCAAAAACCTAAAAAAAAAAAAGGATATACCACATGAAGATCAGTTAAATGGTTAACCTATAAGAAGTGAATGGGAGAGATGTCATAGTTGTCTTCAAGTCCTCAAAGGGCTATATTAAAAAGGGATTGGGTTTATGTTGTTTGACCCCAGAGGACATGCAATGGCTTCCCATTCCTTCAAATTATAAAGGACTAATAAAAAATAAAACTTCCCAATCATGAGAATTATAAAAAAAGTAGGATGATTGAGTTCAGGAGGTAATGGAATTCTCTCCTGTTGAAGGTGCTCAAGCAAAGACTGGATTGGTATATTGTAATGAGGATTCTTTTTAATAGGAATGGTTTGGATGGACTAAATAGTCATGGAAATTCCTTGCAACTCTGCATTCTGTAATTCTGGGCAATAAAAACATCATGACAGTCCTAAATAGTCCCTAGAATTGCCTACCACATGACTGCTATTTTTTTTTAGGTTTTTGCAAGGCAAATGGGGTTAAGTGGCTTGCCCAAGGCCACACAGCTCGGTAAATTAAGTGTCTGAGACCGGATTTGAACAGAGGTACTCCTGACTCCAGGGCAGGTGCTTTATCCACTACGCCACCTAGCCGCCCCTACGACTACTATTTTCTTGCATGAATTTAAGATCCTCTGCTTCTCTTTAGGAGGTTCAGTTGATAGAGAGGTCAGGAAGCCCTCAGTACAAATCTATCCTCAGACACCTATTAATTGTGTGACCATGGGAAGGTCATCTACCTACTATTGCATCATTTCCTCATTTATTAAATGAGGATACTTAAAGAGCCCACTTTCCAGGGTTGTTGTGAGAATCAATGACATAATAATTGCAAAGTGCTTATGGTGCCTAACAACCTTATATCAATATTAGCTTCTATTATTGTTAACATGAATTATGGTTAGTAATAATTACTCATTTGGCCATGTTTATGTGTATGTGTGTGTATGTATGTGTATGTGTCTGTATATCTGTGTATGCATTGTATTCATTCTCTCCTTAGTTAAGCTTAGACAGAAAAGGATCCAAGTATTAAGTATTTTTTACCTCATTCTCCGACAGGTCACATTGATAAATCACAGCTTCTCAAGTCATTAAATACACATTGATCAAGGAAAGTGGTACAGTATGGGAGAAAAATGACTCCATATTCTTCTTGGAGAAAATGAAGAGATGAATTTTCTGAATAATCCTTGCAGCCTTTCCACTAGACTGCTAATTGGGCAACAGGATTCTCTAAACTTATCACAGCATTCTTAGTTTGCTTTTTCAGAGAGCTCTGCCTTCTGTCTTCAGCAGAGGAACCCTTGAGTTCATTCCTGAACCTTTGTTCCTATACATTGCTATGAGTTCATTTTTGTGGATAGAAGGTTGGATTTGGAGGAGTCAATACTGAGTTCAATTCCATCTCAGTCATTGATTTAGCCTTTGTTACTTAACCTCTGTAGCGCAATTTCCCCCACCTTTAAAATGGGAGTGATGATGATGATGATGATGACAATAATAACACTTACCTCAATGAATTGCCATGAGCATTAAATGAGATTATTAAAGGGATTTTCAAACCTTAAAGAGCTCTATAAGTGCCAGACAGTGAGGTGACTGCTAGGTGTCAGCTCTGGAGTCAGGAACTCTTTCTGAGTTAAAAATCTGACTGCAGATACTTGCTGTGTGATCCTGAGCAAGTCACTTAATCCTTTTTTTCCCTCCATTTCCTTGTCAATAAAATCAGCTGGAGAAGAAAATGGCAAGTCATTTAAATATCTTTGCCCAAATAGGGACACAAAGAGTCAAGCACAACTGAGCAACAGAATAACAGCAAAATACTATAGGAAAGGTGATTTATGAATTATAGATAAAATTAGTCATATTTGAGTTATATAGGAAGTCAAGTTCTCAGGAAGATCCTCTTTCCTCTTGTAACCTACCACACACATTACTAAAACTCCTCTAAGAAAATAATATTTTATTCCATAATAAGAGAAAAGTACCAATATACAAACACACCAAATGAGAGGTACCATTGTGAATAGAAAGTTTGACTTTAGAGTCTGGAAGACTTGGGTTCAAGTTTTTCTTTGACATATAATAGTGGGTAAGCATGAATAAATCACTTAACCTCATTTTGCTCCAAAGGAACATCAAGTTATATTATCTCAAGTTGACTAAATTCAGATGAGTTACTAAACATCATTAATGAAGAGGTTCCACATTTAGAAATCAAGGATGAAATCACAACATAGAACTCCTCCCTTTCCTTCAAAAATAAAACAAAACAAAAAAATTCAACTCTGACAAGAATCCAGGTAAAAAGGTAATATTTGGGAGCTTAATATCTGGATTTCTATATGTTGAATGACCTGCAATGTTGTCAGTATAGTCATTCCTTGGCCCCTTTCAAAACAAGTGCAAAATACATCTCATCTTAATATCTTACAGTTTTCCATAACCAAATAACTGATTCCCTTATGGCCAATTTTCTGATAATGAGGCTGCATCTAGCTAACTTTTTCTCCAGTGAAGGACACCCAGTCTCTCACTGGATTGGTACCTGAATCTTTCTAAATTCATTAGTAAATTTGTGTTCTACTAGTAAAGCCTTTGAGAAAAATCTGTCACTTCTACATTCTGAGGGAGCACTGGAGTGGGATTTTATCAAAGGTACTTCTGTGAATCTTGTAACTTTCCTCTACCTTTGTACTTTAGTTTAAGTGGGTCTAAAGTATGATACTTTACTTCTAAAGTTCTACTCATATTGAGGTAGAAATGATTTATTCTTTTCTAAAGCAGGTTTGACAAGAGCAATTGATAAAAGAGTATTGAATCCCTGAAGTTAGGGGTGGAGGACATTTCTGAGTTTAGAGGAATGACAGAGAGAGTGGCTCCCAGATGCTGGCAGCAGTGGGGAGAAGCCCAGCTTTGCAGATTTGAGGGAATCTGGAAAGCTTATCTGTTCTCATTCAACCAGTCATAAAAATCATATATTTATACACAGGAAACCAAGTGCCACAAATTTTATTGAGCATTGTGTGGAAATCACACCTCCTTTTGCTTTCCTGAGATAAGACACTTTTATCTTGTTTATTTATTGCATTTCTTTTCCTTCTATTCCAGCCTTCTAGCTGTGACTTTTCTTGCTCTTGAATACTACAGACAACTCCATAGGAGATGCAGGAAGCTGGTTGAAGAACTAGAAAGAGCCCAACTCCAATGCTATTTCATCCTCAAAACCATTTCTAAACCCCATTCCCATTTGTCAATAACTTGAACTTGTCCCTTCCCTCCTCCTCCATGACTTGCATTTTCCATACGTATTTATCATAAAGTATTTGCTTTTTATGGTTATTTGCTGGAGGTCAGGGCCACCAACTTATCTAAACTTTCTAGTCCATGTAGCACAGCCAACTTTGGACATAGCAGGTCTTAGGGTGAAGAAGAACTGGGTTCAAGTGCTGCCTCTGACTGGTTGTGTTAACATATCCATGTTATCTAAACTTAGCTCTCTGTGCAACTATCTAAGGCCGTTCATTACAGATGAGTCACTGAACTCTGTCACTGGAGGAAATTTCCACACTATGAGTTCTTCCCACCAATGAAATTATAGTTTCATAATGAAAATATATTGGCTCAATTATATATCAATTTTGAGTCAATTTCTTTTAACACTAAATAGTATAATAGACAAGGTTATAAAAATTTGCTAACCCTAAATTAGGTCATTTATTTTCTTTCTGTTTGAAAGCAACAAAAATTAGTTAATTCTTTCTTTCTACCAAATCCTGACAACTAATGGGGATTTAATTTTTTTAAACAACATCCATTACCAATCCGGTAATAAAAGTAGTATGAATGTGTAATGAGGAGAAAACATTACTTAGGAATAGAAGAGATCATCACAAACAATGGGAAGCATTGATTTCCAGTTCTTTAAAGGAAAATCAAGCTGAAACAAAATAAATCAGTGGGAACAAAAAGAAATATAATAGTAACTATTTTAAAAATAAACCTCATATGATACACCAAATTTGTATTTTTTTCCATTCCTAGTCTCTCTAGATTACTTTATCTATCCACTCCCCAATGCATTTCTTTTGACTGTGACTTCAAATATTTTCTTTAACTACTGTTACCAAACAATGGCACAGACTCTTCTTTTTTCTTATTTTTTCCTGAGCTAGAAGAATTTATATACAATTTATATACAAATTTTCTAAAAGTTCAGCTGCCAAGCTCTCCAAATAAAATGGTAACTTTATCATTTGCCTCAAGAGAAAATTTTCCTCCCAAAATATTATAGATTTTTTTAAATACATAGTTTATTTGCATGTTATCTATAGGAGGGAGAAAATGTGTTTGTTGTAGAAGGTCCTTTTTAAAAAAAATCAGTTATATTTTGAATTTTTCATTAGTCTTATCAATAATAACAATGCCATTGATAGTTCTTAGAAAGGTATATCTCTGGGGTGGCTAGGTGGTAGTGGATAAAGCACCGGCCCTGGAGCCAGGAGTACCTGGGTTCAAATCCGGTCTCAGACACTTAATAATTACCTAGCTGTGTGGCCTTGGGCAAGCCACTTAACCCCATTTGTCTTGCAAAAACTTAAAAAAAATTCTGTCTTAAATTAGTTGCATAATAGTAATTCCATATTGATCAGCATTGTTAACAAAAGAGAGATGAATTAAATGAACTCTCTGGAGTACCAAGTGGAGCAGTGATATAGCACCAGACCCAGAGTCAGGAAGACTTGAACAAATCTGGTCTCATATATTTACTAGCTGTGACCTGTACAGGTCACTTTTTGCCTCAGTTTCTCATCTATAAAATGATCTGGAGAAGGAGATGGCAAATCCCCTAATATTTTTTCCAAGAAAACCGAAATTGGTAATGAAGAGTTGGGTCAACTGAGTCGACTGAAAAACAACAATAACAAAACCTGGAATAAACATTTTATAAATGCTTGCTGCTACAAAATATGCCACCCCATTCATACTCATACCATCGTTCCCATTGCAACCACAGCAGAACCCTGCTTGCTGTGGCCTTTAGTTTGTTGTTCTTTACATAATACATGTTGTCATAATTAAGACTCACTCCTAAAAACTCTCTTTTTGATATTAATAGGAACATTGAATTTGGAGTAAGTTTAAATGTGGCCTCTTACTGTCATTTGCTACATTTGACCGTGGACAGCTAACTTTGGACTTTACTGTCCTCATCTAAAAAATAAGGGAGTTAGATTTTAGATAATACCTAAAATACCTTCCAGCTCTAAATATACACTCCTGTGTACTGACATTTATATATTGCTTTATGGTTTGCCAAGGGTCTCAATCAATTTAAACCTGTTAAAGACCTTAGCTTAAAAAGCCCAACCAGGGAAAACTTTATTTGTCCTGATTCATATCTGGTCACTAGATGCAGATGTTTAAATTAAAATTTTTTGCACAAACAAAACCAATGTAACCAAGATTAGAAAGGATGCAGAAAGCTGGGAAACAATTTTTACAGCCAGTATTTCTGATTAAGACACAATTTCCAAAATATATAGAGAATTGAGTTAAATTCATAAGAATGCAAGTTATTCCCCAGTTCATAAGGAAATGAAGAGGCAGTTTTCAGATGAAGGAATCAAAAGCTATCTAAAGTCAAATGAAAAAATGTTCTATAGCTTTATTGATGTGAAAAAATGCAAATTAAAAGAATTCTGAAGTAGCTTCTCATATATATCAAATTCACTAATATGACAGGAAAAGAAAATAATAAATTTTGGAGGGGATGTGGGAAAACTGGAACACTAATGCTCTATTGGTGCAGTTATGAAATTGGAGAGCAATTTGGAACTATGACAAAGGGATATAAGACTGTGGGTACCCTTTGATCTAGCAATGCCACTACTAGGTCTGTTTTCCAAAGGCATAATAAAAAGGGGAAAAGGATCCACATATACAAAGAAATTTATAGCAGTTCTTTTTGTGGTGGCAAAAAAAAATTGGAAGTAGAGGGAATATCCATGAATTGGGAACTGGTCATGGTGTATGAATATAATGGAATATTATTGTTCTATAAGAAATAATGAGTACATGGATTTCAGAAAAATTTGGAAAGACATATTAACTGATGCTGAATGAAGTGAGTAGAATTATGTGGGCAGAACCCATAGAAAGACTGATTGAAACAACTTCCCAGTCTAAGACAATTTAGAAGATCTCTGGGACAGGTCTGTTCCACCAGGATTGGGGCGGGGGGGGGGTGTTGGAAAAAGCTACAGTGCAGTTGCAGAGCAGCACAGCTGACCTGGATGCCTAGGGGTTCATGGCAGCTGGAAGGGGTGATGAGAGAACTCTGTTGCACCAGAGTGAGTGCAGGACCTCAGAGCAGCCCTGCCTTAAGAACCTGCAGCAGACTCAACAGAGCCACCCAGCACATCCAAAGTTCTCAGCCCTTATGCTAAGGGGGGTCAGGGGAGACTGCAGAAATCTCTTTGCTTTCCCTGGGGCAGAACTCAGCTGTTTGCCCACACTCAGATCCAAATTGCAGTTTGGGCTTCCATACTACCATAGCTGAGCAGGGACCATCCTCACAGCTCCAGGACAGAGAGGAGGAGGACCTGAAGCCTCTCATAAGACCTTAGAGAAATTAAGATCCCTGTGGTTTGTCTCCAAATCCTCCCAAAGTCTTGGAAGTATAGTAAATCAGTCATAAGCTGGGGAAGTGAGCAAACAACAGAAAAAGAACAATCTGATTGTAGAAAATTACTTTGGTTTCATGGAGGATCAAAATCCATACTCAGATGCTGACAAAGTCGAAGTTTCTGTATCCAAAACCTCCAAGAGAAATAGAAAATAGGCTCAGGCTATGGATGAGCTCACAAAAGAGTTTGAAAAAATTAAGGGAGGTAGAGGAAAAATTGGGAGGAGAAATGAGAGGGATGCAGATAAAACATGAAAACCAAGTCAGCAACTTCATGAAAGAAATACCAAAAATGCAGATGAAAATAACATGTTAAAAACCAGTTTAGGCCAAAAATAAAAATTAACACAAAAGGCAAATGAGGAGAAGAATGCCTTAAAAAGCAAGACTCAGATGAAGAAAAGAGAGGGTGGATGAGAAGGACTAACTATGAGGAACTTAATGATGTTGATCTGTTTGTATTCCTGCATGGGAAGAAGGTACTGATAACTCATGAACTTTCTCAATTATAAGAGCAGTTAGAAGGAGCATATATAGACAAGGAACAGGAAGGAGCTGAATATAATTGTATAATATAATAAAAAAGATGGAGTCAGTGGGTGATAAAGAAAAGTGCTGAGAGGAAGAGAAAGGAGAGGAAGAAGGGGCTAAGATATTGCACATAGAAGCCAAGAGGAAGCTTTTACAATGGAGTGGAATGGGGAAGGCAAGAAGAAATGAGTGAGCCTTCATTCTCATCAGAAATGGCTCAGAAAGGAAATAATAAATACAATAGGGTATAGAAATTATCTTACTCTAGAGAAAAATGAGAGGAAAGGGATGGGGTAAGGGGGAAAAGGTGGAGGGAAAGGGGAATAGGTGATGGAAGAGAGGGAAGATTGTGGGAGAGGGTACTCAGATACAACTTACTTCTGAGCAGGGACAAGGTAAAAGGAGAGAAAGAATATAAAAAATGAGAGTGGGAAGGAACAAGGTGGAAGGAAATACAGCTAGTAATAGCAATTGTGGGAAAAAATATTGAAGCAACTTCTTTAGTGGATTTATAATAAAAGGAAACTCATTCCAGAGACAGAACCATTGGAATCTGAACACAGATTGAAGTACATTTTTTCCTCCCTCACTATTCTTGAGGTTTCTCATCCTTTTTGGGGGGAAGGAGTGCTTTATGATTGCTCTCACAACAAGATTATTGTAATAATATAAAATAAAAAACCTTCTTATATAGCGAATCCTCTCATATTCTGCTGTGTACATGGCAATATTTTTTCTAATTTTGTATTTAAGTTTAAAATAAATTTTAAGAACATGTTTAAAAATTAATGTTGGAAATTATTTTTACATGCAATTGAAGAAACAAAATATTATTAAGGTGACTTTGCAAAGTCCTCCCTCACCCAAATCCATTTCACCTGCCTATCATGATATTACCTCCCCAATGTCTTAAACCTCTTCAAGAACAAAGTACAAAAAGCAACAACAATGAAATTATCTACCCTCTGATGCAGCATATGAGATTATGGTAGGATGGGGCAAAGAAGAGTATTTCATTCTTATTAAAATGGAATAAGTTCAACATTAAGAGTTTTACACAGAAATTCAGATTACATTTTTCACATGAGCACTATTACAATAGAAAAGGCAATAAAGTGAAATGGAACACTATAATCATAATGACCATTGAAGAGTTTAGAAAATGCCTCCCTCCTTTCATTACAGAGGTACAGCTAAGCATGTGGAATACTATAATTACTGCCAGATGCAATCAATATGTCTGTTGATTTTACTAAATCACTTCCTACCCTCTCCTTTCTTCTTAAAATCTTTGTTATAAAGTTATTGAATATGGGGGAAGGGAGAAATATATTTGGAAATTGTGATACAAAAAAAGATATCCATGAAAAGAAGCAAATTACAGATGATTATTTCATAGGTTATTCACAAAAACCTGCATGAACAATTTAAATAATATATCTTGTTTACAAAGTCCCAAATACCTATATAATAATCAAGCTCATAGTCAATCTCAAACCAATGATGATCAAGAAACAAAAATATATATATATGAAGATTCAATATTTATACTACTTGGCTTGAAAGAACTATGTACTACTCTTTAGAACATTGAAGGAGACAAAGTGTCATCAAATGTGGAATGGGAATAAGTCGCATTTAACAATGGAAAATGAATAAGGTAACAGATACGGACATGGACCATCAATATTTCTATTAGCAGTTTAACCAATGCAAAGCAATTACTAAAACAAGCAAACCAATTAGTAAAGTTGTTGCATACAGAGAAGACTGTCTGTTGCAGACCATACCCTATCATTTCCAGATGGTTAAAGTCTGCCAGAACTTGTACCCCACATTCATAGTCATTAAGAACTCATTTTTTCTTAATGACCAATAGTGGGACAGATTAGGTCAACAGTGTAAGGAAACAACCACTGTGGCTAAATGTCTGATTAAATCTAAAGACCTCAATCACTGGAGTAAAAACTAACTATTCAACATCTTGGAAAACTGGAAAGCAATCTGGCAAAAATTAAATATAGACCATCTCATACAATATACTAAAATAAGCTCCAAAGGAATAAATGACTTGAATATAAAGGATACCATCATAAAAATAGAGGAAAGAAATCACCTTTCAATTTTACAGATTGGGGAGGGGCATTAAGTCTACTATGTCTACTATGAGCATGTATTAAACACCTCCTATTGTGCCTACTCAGAGCTAAATATTTTACAAATATTAATTCTTTGAATCCTCGCAAGGACTTGGAAGATATTTGCTCCCCATTTTACAGTTGAAAAACTGAGGCAGACAAGGTGACACAACTAATAATGATCTGAGATTGGATTACTTCAGACTTCTACTGTGTACTTAAGCAACTAGGTGATACAATGGAATGAATTGGGGGGCATTTCATGACCCCTAAATGATAGAAAGGATCACAGAAGAGAAAATTAATAAATTTATATAATATAAATTTTATTAAAAATAAAAGCATTATAAGTAGAATTGAATCTAAAACAGAATATTGGAAGAAAAAATTCTTTGCTATAAGTTTCTTTGTTAAAATCTCATTTCAGAGCAATATACAGATTCAGATTTATAAGAATTTAGAGTCATTCTCCATTTGATAAGTAGATGTTCATGTATAAGTCATTCTCCACTTGATATGTAGATGTAAATTCATATCACCCAAAGAATGTAAACAGGCAATTTCCTAATTTCTCAATTGTCATTTTAAAGAATGCTCCAAATCACTAATATTTGGAGAATTGCAAATTAAAACCCCATGTGAAGCTCTACCTCATAAATTGGAACAGATGACATACCTATTAGATTGGGAAAGATGACAAAAAAAGAAAATGCCAAATGTTGGAGGGAACTGTGGGAAAAGAGACACTTTAAGGTATTGCTGGTGGAACTGTAAATTGGCATAGTCATTCTGTGAAGCAATTTGGTACTCAGTCCCCAAACCTACTAAAATGTGCATATCTTTTGAGTGATACTGCTACTAGGTTTTATCCCAAAGAGATCTAAGAAAGAAAAAAATGAACCTACATGTACAAAAATAATTATAGGAGCTTTTTTCTGGTGACAGAGAATAAGATTCCAGGAAACCAAAATCTTTAGTTTCCAGGAGGAGTATAGTTGCAGAGATGAATAGAACAGACCATCATAAGGCAGGTTAGAGTACTTTCACCCTGCTAATAAAGATTTGTTACCTAGTACAAGGTGATCTGTGGTTCCATACATTAGGTTGTATCTGCTTCACCAAGGAACCAAAGGAGTGAGGTTACCATTTGTGGAACTAAGTCAAAACCCTATAAGTTAGATAATACCTCAGCATTATTTCTACTATATCAGGCCGCTGGGTTCTTATGGTTCTGGAAGAAATAGCGAGAATGATGTCTTTGCACAACACTCCCTCACTTTAATCCAAATAACATACATCATTTACTTGATATCATGATCTTCTTTGAGATCAAAAGCCAACATAGATAAATAATAAGATAGGTAGATTAGATAGATAGATGGAGAGATAGATAGATATTTTAAAATGTGACCAATTCATACCTCAAACCTATCTGGTTGGTTAAGATGACAAACAGGGAAAATGATCAATGTTGGAGAACTTGTGGGAAGATTGGGACATTTATGCATAGCTACTGGGGTTGTGAATGGATCTAACCATTCTGGAGAGCAACATGGAATTATGCCCAAAGAGCAATGAAAACGCATATTCCCTTTGACCCAGCAATTCCAATTATATGTCTATATCCAGAAGAAATCATAAAAATGGGAAAAGTCCCACATGTTCCAAAATATTCATAGCAGCTCTTTTTTGTAGTGGCAAAGAATTGGAAACCAAGGGGATGCCCATCAATAGGGGAATGCCTAAACAAGTTATGGTACATGAATACTATTTAAAGGATCTGGTGCTGAGCAAAGTGAGCAGAACCAGGAAAATAATCACACATTAACAACATTGTGGAATGATCAACCTTGATGGAAGCAGTTCCTCTCAGCAGTTCAGAGAACTAGGACAACTGGATTAGATTGACTATGGACAATGTTATCTCCATTCAGAGGAAGAAAACCAAACAAAATAAAACAAAAAATCCTTCAGCATCTGATGAACACTTTATACAAATTATCTCGTAAGTATCTCTTTCTCTTCATCCTAATTCCTTATTCTGAAAATGCTTAATCTGTAAACATGTTTATCAAAAATATGTTTGTACAGTGTTAACCTGACTGTTCGCCACTGAGGGGAAGAGAGTGGGAAGGGATGGCAGAAGGAAATTTTGTAACTTAAAATATACACATGCATATGAATGAATGTTGAAAAAATCTTCATAATATGTATTTGGAAAAATAGAATATCAATTAGAAATATGACCAATTCAGGAATTAGTTTCTCTTGACTATGTTTATTTGTTCAAAGGGTTTTGTTTCTGTTTTTCTTTTGTACAGTAGGGTAGTAGGAAGAAGAAAAAATAGATTTGGGTTCATTGAAAAAAAGCTAATTTGTAATTGATGATTCATTGAAGTAAGTTTTGGGAGGAATTTTCTTTTTCTATATGATTTGTAAGTAAATAATGAGCATATAGTAGTCAAAGTCATCAAAATTTTACTGACTCCATTTGGGTACTTGACCTACCTGTCCATCCACTTGAATAGATAACCTACTCATATAAATGAATTTCCATACTTTGTCCATACATACTCTTGGTATGTATGTACAATTTCCATACTTTGTCCATACATATTCTTGCAGATGTATATTCATATCACCCAAGGATACACATAAAATAAAAATATAACATCTATATATAGACAAGAGAATAGGCATGCATTCCATTCATTACATGATTCCTAAATTGTAATACAAATGAGAGAAAACTTTGGAGGCCTACCTATGAAGTTCAGAGTTATAGAATAAATATTTATAGAGAGGTTGATTTTTACCCTTTCTTTTTGTGTCCTGCTCCCCAATCAAAGGTCAATTCATTAGTCCACAAGAATTTATTGAGTAGGGTCTACACGAAACCTTATAACATTTTCAGAAGTAATTCCTTATCCTTACAAGGAGGTAAACATTTGTCAAAACCAGTTCAATGCCTTATTTTGAGTCTTGCAGCTAGCAACAAAAAGAACTTTTAAATCTAGGCAGCACTTAAACTGTTCTTCTTACCAGGTAACAGGCTTTAGAGAACATTAGTGTCAGTCAGCACTTATCAATAGCAACCCAATTCCACTTAAAGGAAAAGGACCACCTTTATTTTTTTTAATTGGTCCGTAGCCTCCTTTTAGTTTACTGGAGACTATGATTATTTATTTTGATTAAGGTATCTGGAGGAGGAAAAAAAGTATACCTCAGGGCTGAAGACAAACATCAAGAAATTAGGAATTTAATTCACTATCCGACTTTAGTTTGGTAATATATTTATGCCAAACATGGAAGCCATTTTGATTTCCAGTGACTTAGATGGGCTAGGGTAGGCAATTACTATGGGCCATTCTTTTTTCCCTGCCAGTATCAGAGAGTGGTGTTTTCTGCCTGTCCTTCAAGAGAATTACCACCTACAGATACATCCCTTTATAAAAGTTGATGCATTGATTGACACATTTCCACTCCACACAAACTGAATTCATCTGATTAATTCCCAGTTTTCTCTTTGCTTCATACTTCCTACTTACTATGCCCAGTCATATAAAAAAACTAGGGATTTGAACTATGATACTTGCACTATAAAAATATTTCACTCCCTAAAATAAGGTAATGTGAGTGTATATTTTGCTGTACTCAAACATCAAGTCGAATCAACTAGAACACATAGAAATAATTATAAAAATATTTGAATGTGAACATTGCAGTTTAAAAATCAGAATAATGAGGGCATAAGCATTATATCTTGACAGAGATAAAAATTACTTGAAGAGAATTCTGAAATGCAATTTGTACTAGCACAGTTTTTCTCCCATGAGAAAACAAGTCTGAAATGATAAAGGAAGTCAATGAGGAAACATGATTCATTAAAGAAGTAAATTCTTTATGTGCAATTTTGTTTTTGAGTGTGTATTTTAGGGACCCTTATAATGTACAGAAAAAAGACCAATATAAGTAATCATCAGAGTCTTTTCCTGAAATTTCTAATTAAATTCTTCTCTGCTTTCATTAGAAAATGATTTTGTAAAGTTGTAAGGGAGAGTTCCTCTGGTTCAAAGTTATAACTAACATTATTTCCCTGCCTATATGTTTTTTCCCTTTCCCCATTTTAAGGTAATTTATGCTAATAGTGCCTATTTATTCCTTTATGAGCTTATTACACTTATTGCTTCACTCAGAATGAAGCTTGTTGATAAGATGATAGACCTTTGGTTCAATCCTTTGGAAATCAAGGCAAATACAAAATACCCTCTTGGGAAACTAATTGAGCTAAATCCTTTCTAACTAGTCACCTCACCTGAGGCAAGTCACTCCAGGTCCTGGGCATGATTTTCCTCATCTGTAAAACGAGGAGATTGGACAGATTATCTTTTAGTAACTCTCCACCTGTACCATCCTGTGATTATGAGATTCTGACATCTTTCCAGGAAACTGAAAGGAATTATAAAAAAGGAAAGTAGATGAAAAAGAACAAGAATAAGAAAATCTCTTTCTTTGGATTTCAGGCAAAAGAGAAGACAAAAATAAGTTGTGATAGCTTTTCAGAAAAGGAAAACCTTTTCTCATGAATAGAACATTTTACCTAAGTAAGATAAATTCCTGGAATTGGAATCCTCTTTAAAGAAACTTCAGCACTTTTTTTTCAGCTGGGTAATCTTCATGAAATTAACTTTCTCCAGAGGTGCCTAAAACAAAATATAATTAATAAACCCTTAAAAGACATGAACTAGAATGACATGGACAAAAGTTGAGCAGAATGACAAGACTTGGAGGGATTGTGATTTACACTCATGCATATAGTTCCCTAACTTATGAGATCTCAGATCTATTGAATGCTGAGGTATCTAATTCAGTTCCTGATTAGTTTGAATAATGAATCTCATGAAGTGGTCATGTATATCTGAATTTGTACTATTCAACATTATAATTATAAAAAACAGATGCCAATTGGTTCCAGCTTGATGGAAATAACTACTGAAAGTTTGAATGATGCTACCATTTCACAGGATTCATTATTTAAACCAGTCTCGACCTAGTTCTATATGATCTAACCCAGCAGGGGAGAAACATGATTTAAAAAAGTAATAAATGCAATCATACTCTAGACTTATCTTGACAGGAGGCTATAGTCCTCCCTACCCTTACAGATGTAGGAACAAATTCTTTCCTTCCTCCCAGGTGATATAATCATAAGAAGTAATGATTAGATAGCACAGATATTAAAGGATTAATGTGTTAACAAGGTGTTAACATGTAGTGATCCCTTTAAGAAGTGTGAACATATTTCTCCATTGAATCAGAAAGGACAATGTAATTGGACTAGTAAAAAACCCAAAATAAATAAAACATGGTCACTTGGCCATCTGCTTTTCTGTTAAGAGTCACTGCTATAGATTTGCTATAGTTTCTGGGGCTTTAGTCCTTGTTTCCAAGTGAAGGGAGGAAGGCAGGCAGATGTTTCTCCAGTTAATGTTAAAAAAAGAAAAGTCTTATATAGACTAAAACCCCTCTTAGGATTATAGATTTTGTTCTGTCAAGGACGTTAGAGATTTAATTATAAATCTCAGGACAAGGATACCATGATAATATAGGTTGATCTCTTTCTACTCTAAACACTTCAATTTACAGATTTGGAAAATGTGATCTAATGAGGGTAAATTATCTAGGGTTACAAATGATTTGAGTCCAGGTCGTCCATCTGACTCTTTCCTTTATCCCTTTCCTCTATCCTTTATAAAAAAGGGTTTGTGCTTTCCTCTTCCCATCGATGTTCCTCAGGTTTCATCTTATGCTTTCTGCAATACATCTCTTCTTCAAAGCTTCCACAGATATTTCATGTAACTTTATTTTCTTTGGGTAAACATGACAAAAGTCTACCTTCCATTGAAGAATGTTGTTTCTAAAGTGATAGCAAGTTCTCTGATGTTATGACACAGAGTCATAGGATTGAGGAAGAGGTTGGCTTCTGCTTTTCTTGCTCATTTCATCACCATCACTAATCTTTATTTGTCTTTACAATTTTAGAGACATCTCCATCTGTAAAATGAAGGGACTGGATCAGATGACTTCTAATATCCCTTCCAGTTATGAATCTAGAAACAGCTATGATTCTGTGAGTTCCCTCACAACTTGTATAAAAGTACTAAAAATATTCCTTTTATAAGTCATTGTCTCTTGAAAAAACAATATAAATGGCATTCAACATATTAACATCATTACAGTCACCTTTTATAAGTTTTATAGATTGGCTAACAGTCAAATGCACAGTAAAAAGCTTAGAATATAATAGGCCCTTAATAAATGTTTGTTAAATTAGTTTAAATTAATAGAACCCTTCTTGAGTGGAAGAAGTTTAAGAAATAGAAAGGGTAATATGAATGAGATGGGAGAGGGATAAAATTGGAATGAAGATTGGGAACCCTGAGTGAAACTGTGAAAAAGAAAATGGAAGAAGATCTAAGACAAACTTCTGCACATTTCACAATTTTGCCACCCTCTCAATGCAATTTTGGCAGACTGGAGACTTGTAAAGAGAAGGTTGACTTTCTTTTTTTTTAAGGTTTTTGTAAGGCAATGGGGTTAAGTGGCTTGCCCAAGGCCACACAGCTAGGTAATTATTAAGTGTCTGAGACCGGATTTGAACCCAGGTACTCCTGACTCCAGGGCTGGTGCTTTATCCACTGTGCCACCTAGCCACCCCCAAAGGTTGATTTTCAAGGAGTAAAATGTGACAAATTATCTGGGGGAAAGAAGCTACAAATTATGTTGACCATCCTTTGGTTCTTGTTAAAACTCAGTTTATAGCCTTCATTTATTATGACCTTGGTGGATCCTTGGATTGAAATTCCTTTTTGGAACAGTCCAATTGCAAAGAGAGGGAGAATGGAAGATGTTTACTCAACCCTCCACAGGGTGATGGTTCACCTTTTGTGAGTAACTGGTCAGCCTTCTGAGTTCCTTGATTAAAAGGGGCATTGTCAACTTGGCAGAAATGAGGTTGTGTTTGTTGGGTCTAGTGCATTCTAATGGGAGCAAGGTATCGTAAGTGATTTTTTTTTAGAAATTATCAGTTTTATCAGAAAATTTGTCATGCCTCATTATTAATTAGGGATTAAATTATGTTCCCTCTGTTCTAAAACTATCTAACAGAGGATATTTAATAACCTCAGAAAGTATAGCAATAATTTTCTACTGTCATTCTCCCCCCCCTTCTCTCTCTCTCTCCACCTCCATTTGAATTTCCAACTCTAGTTTCTATCTGAGAAAGATGGACAGAAAAAAGTTTATAATGTATTTAATAAAATCTTCAGGACTTTTGATGAAATGACCTTAGTTTTATTCAAACTTACACATACAATTAATCTCAAACTATCAGTTAGGGAAGCATTAAAACTTCTGATTGTTCTTTCTAGAAAACGACTTTTTTGTATATTTCCGAGCTTCAGCTATCTAGACTCAGAGCTACCATTCCTAGGTGGCACAGTGGATAGAGCCCTGGCCTTGGAGTGAAGAGGATGGGAGTTTGAATCTGGTCTCAGATACTTGCCACTTACTAACTGTGTGACCTTGGGCAAATCACTTAACACTGATTGCCTCACATCCAGGGTCATCTCGGCATCCTGATTCATATCTGGTCACTGATACAGATGGTTCTGGAGGAGTAAGTGAGGCTGGTGACTTAGCACAGCATCCCCAATTGATGTGTTTGTCATGGCATCACCTCCTTGATGTGGCTGTCTTCGAAAATGAAGGACAAACATTTGGGTTTGTGGTTTGCTCTGGGCAAAAAAATCCCATACAAAACCTCCATCAAAACAAAAACCCATCAGTTAATAGGGTAAGTGAATGATCAAATTAGAATGTTTTTAGTTAGTTTGTTTGTTTTTAACCATAATTGGATTTGAATTCTACCTCAGACATTATTTAATGGTCTAGTTTTAGCCAAGTTACTTGACTTCTCTGGATCTCAGTTTCCTAATCTGTAAAATTAAGGCTAGAAGAGCATTGGACTTGATGACCTTTAATATATACTTTTCAGATCTAAAATCTATGATGCTATAATCTATGATCCTGATTATCAGGCAAGTTTTAAAATTCATTTCCCTGACTCTGGGTCCTGTACTTTCTTACTTTAGGGTACACAAAATATTAATTCTCAAGGATTAAATCTCAAGGATTCTTCCAGGCACTCAAATGTCTCAGAAGTTGGAAGGGTGTTGATTCTATTTTCAACATAGATTGGATCATTTACAGAGCTAATACAAAATGCCACTCTGAAGTAGTACAGATTTGCTTTCCCTGAGAAAGGTTTCCCGAGAGTCCTATCCCTTATATTCATATATATGCTTTTATATCGCTTGTCTACTCCCAATATAACCACATAATCTTCTGGATAAACCAACTAAATTAAAGGAGAAGAATTATAATAAGAAGAATAGTTCAAATTTAAGCAATATTTGACTATGATTTGCAAAGCTCTTAGAGTAATGCTGTATAGTTTCTATTACTCCATTTTATAGATAAAAATTGAGAATCAGAGAGGTGAACTTAATTCTTCTTGCTTAAGCAACAGTGGAACCCATCCATTCAGAGTGGAATTTAACAATTTAAGATCTTCTACTCCAAGTTCAGAAAAAAATGATTTTTAGAAATCAGTAAAAATGGGTACTCTTTGTTTTTGTTTGAGATACAATATGGGGTGGTGGAAAGAATATTGAATAGACTATCAGAAGACAGAAGTTCATGCCTCTGCTCTACTATTAACTAGCTATTTGACATTAGTCAAGATATTTAACATCTCTGGGCCTTGGTTGCCTGATCAGCAAAATAAGGAAGAAGTAATAAGTGTCTTCTGGAAGTAAAATTCTATGATCATATTTTATTTTGTTAAATTTACAGAATATTGAAAGTCTCAAGGAGAGAGTCATATTAGGTGAGACATTACTTCATCCAAATTAATTGAAGTGAGGTTTGTTGTTTGTTTATTTTTTAAAATGCCTACCAATGCCCATTCATTATTATCTGGATTTTTTCATAATCACTTATCTATCTGCTTTTAAATCAGGTAGAGTTTTTTTAAATTCTAAAGAAAATGAAACTGTTTGTATTTCCAGGGCAGATCTTTGGGGCTAGGGAAAGTTTACCCTGCTTACAAAATGCCTTCTGCTAGGCTGCAGTTGAAATATTGAATTCTTGGTGTCCATTTCTGGTAGCTCAGGTCTAAAGTCAGGTGACTAGGATAGAAACCTCATTGTCTTCTTGTCTAGTGAAGAAAAAGCAATAAATAATGAAAAAGTAACAGAAAGGGGGGATAAAGGAAAATTAAAGAGTAAAGGAGAGGGGGGAAGACAATAGAAATTGAGACTAAGAGGTAGTGTGGTACAGTGGAAGGAGTTTTTACAGGTAGTTTTTAGAGGAGAATAGCAAGAAATGTGATGTGATATATATTAAGGAGGTTTGCATAGAGAGAGAAAATTTTTAAAAGTACTTTTTAAGCAGGCACCATGTAACAAACATCATCCCAAATTCTGGAGATAAAAAATAAAAAAAAAAAAACAAAGACAAACTATCAAGGAGCTCCCATTATAATGGAGGGCAAAAACACATATGAAAATGATAGCCAGGAAGGGGAAGTTTTTTGTGTAGGGAAAGTTAAAAGGATGGTGAAACAGCCAAAGGGAAGAAACTTAAAACTCATTTCCCAGTAGTAATGGAGTGTCAATAATTTCATTACGGTTCTAGTATGGAAAAGAGGGATAAGAACAGTTGAGTGTATATGTGTTGGCAAGGCCTAGAGTAAATTGACATACTGTTCAGAGATGATCTTTAAGGTCTTTTGCAGACTTCTAATGAGGTCTCTTTACAATCTCTCTGATACATTAAGCTATAGTACCATACAGATGTTCTTTTTATTCATACAGATGTTAACTGGAGCAGAGCCTTGTAATGAATGAATGACCTTGGGGAAATATTGGAAGTTTCTTGCCTTAATCTATTTCATCACATAGCTATATGCATGAATTTATATGCCATAGTTGATTTTTTGATTTGTTTGTTTATTTATTTGTACTTGGAAAGCTTCAAATCTGTGTAGTCAAGAAGCATCCATTTTTGAGACTGAAATTTAAAGATAAAAATTATATTAGTTGCTTTCCTTCCAGAGATCTCAGGTTTTTCATTGTCTCTCCTTATCCACAAGGCTAGTTGAAGATTTTGTGGGACAAACAAACAGAAATAATTATGTATTATTAATAGATGTATTCAAATGTTATGAATGGCTTGCTTTTTAAAATTATTATCTTTTAAAAAATTACTTGAGTTTGTAAAAATCACACATGTACAAAAATATTCATAGCAGCTCTTTTTGTAGTGGCAAAGATTTGGAAATTGAGGGGATGGCCATCAAGTGGGGAATGACTTAACCAATTATGATAAATGTATGTGATGGAACACTATTGTTCTATAAGAAATCATGAGGGAGGGGATTTCAGAAAACCCTGAAAAGACTTGCATGAATTGATATGGAGTGAAATGAACAGCACGTTATACATACTAACGACAACATGGGATAATGAACAACTATGATGGACTTACCTATTTCAGCAGCACAATAATCAAAGATAATTTTTAAAAGACAATGATTGCAAATACCATCCATATCCAGAAAAGGAACTGAGGAGTTTAAATGAAGACCTAAGTTTATTCTCTTCAATTTTTAAAAGTTGTCAGGTATTATGTCCTTTTTTTCTCTCTAATTTTTTTTTTCTTCTATTTGGATTTGATTCTTTTCTCACAAGATCAATATGGATCTATCATTTATCATGGTTATACATGTAAAGGCTATATCAGATTGCTTTCTCTTAGAAGAAGAGAGAGAAGGAAGGGAGGGAGAAAAAATGTAAAACTCAAAATCTTGCAAAAAAAAAGATTGGTTAAAAACTATCATTGCATACATTTGGAAAAAGAAATATATAAAATATTTTTAAAGTTACCTGAGTTAGAATATATCTATATTTAACTAATCCAGCCTATATGTAACTACACCCTGCCTAATTCATGAATCAACAAATTAATCAAAGAAGGTGATGCCTTTAGGAAACAGTTTAGCTTTTCATGTTTATGAGCTTTACATCATCAAACTCAGATGCCTGGCCTTCATCTGAATGGGATACATATTTATAGCATCCGTATAAATAATCAATGGAACCATTGATTAAAAAAAGAAGAAAAAACAGTTTAGTTAAACTAACCAACCCATCAAATGAGTCTGACAGTATATAAAGTGTTTCATACCCATAGTCCTTAATTCTGCAAAGAAAGGAATGAAAGAACACTTTCCTATCTCTTTTTTTAGATTCAGTTTTCATCTCTTTAATTATACAACATTCATGTTGTTTTTTCTTCTAATTTTCACTGAAGATATCTTGCTTACTATTTTCTTCTTTTTGCTTACATCACTCTGAATCTGTTGATATCTTTCATGCCTCTATGAATTCTTCATATTCCTTTAGTTATTCCCCAAATTGAGGGGCATCTAATTCATTTCAAGTTTTTTTGCTACTAAAAGCTGCTATTAAGAATATTTTGGTATATCTGAGACCTTTCTCTCTTTGGCCTTCTTGGGGAATAAGTCTAGCAATGGTATTTCTGGACAAAAGGATTTGGATATTTTAATCAGATTTTAGTATAATTCTAATTACTTTCCAGAATGATTAGACCTATTCACAATTCCAACAATAGTATCATAACATACCTATATTTACATAGATCATTCAATATTTATTATTCCCATCTTTGAATAATTGCCAAAAGAATAAGCACATTTTCACCAAAATATGTAACCACAATTTTAATAAGATAAATGCATATTAAAATAATTATGAGATTTCATCTTTAAAAAATAAAATTGGCAAAAAAATTGAAAGATAGAACCAATCAACAATGGCAAAACTATGAGAAGTTAATTAAACAATTATATTGTAGTAATGGTCCAAAAATTATAGAAAGATTTCAAGATTATGCAAGTAAAGTCTCTAAAATGCAACCTATGATCCCTCTACCTGGGGATGGTTTGTTCTTGTTAGATAATTTCAGTCATATCTGACTGTCCATAACTCCATTTTGGGTTTTCTCAGCAAATATATGGAGTTGTTTACAAATTCCTTCTCTAGATCATTTTATAGATGAGGGATTGAGGTAAACAGGATTAAGTGATTTGCTCAAGGCATATCTGTGGTTAAATTTGAATTCAAGTGTGCCTGACTCCAGGGACAGCTCTCTATCCACTGGGCCATCTAACTGACCCTATATGGGGGTGGAGGTGGGGTTAAAAACAGAATATCCACATATAATATAATGTGCATATATAGCAGCATTTTTTGTTAGCAAAATTTGGGAGCAAAGATTTTGGTTTGCTTTTGAAAAAAAATTGGGTGTTGATCAACTGGGAATGGAATTACAAACTGTGACATAAAAATACAATGAAATATTGTTCCCAGGAAAGAAAGCATGAATCTGAGCAATTATAAGATATATGTCAAAATTTGTAATATCTGATATAGAGCAAAAAATAAAACCAAGAGAACTTCGTACATACTCAATAGCATAAATGAAAGTAACACAAAAGGACATTCAAAATCAGATTAACTGCAGTGACCAATCTTGAGTCATAAGACTCAAGATGAATATGCTCACCTTTTCTTGGTAGTATGGTATTTCACATAAGCTATCCAATATAATTGGATATTTGCTTGACAGGTTGACTGTTTTCATTGGAACATGGGAGAGTTCTAGGTGGGAGAAAAGTTTATTGGGAAGTGGCAGTAGATTTAGACAAAAGCATCAATGAAGCAAAAATAAAAGATTTATTGTGGAGAGATTAATGAGTTCCTAAAGGGTAGTGTTAGTTCACAGTTAGTCATGGCTTCATAACCTGCAAGCAATTTCCAAACTCCATTTCTGCACTGCAGTGGACTACTTTCATCTCCTTCCTTCCTTTTTCTCTTTGTGCTTTCACTTTGGGGGTGTTCAGAATGACAGCTAGGCTTCTGTGAATAAACACCTCATTTTTTATTCTGACTGCGAGGCAGAAAATAGGTATTTGAGTATCCCACAAGGATTTAAGCAATGCTTTTCTAGTGCTTTATTTTTGCAACAACCCATTAATGCTATTTTCTGTGAATAACATGGAAAAGGTCTTATGAAAGTGTCTGAACCTATAAAGGGTATCCAACATGATACGTAGATAGAAAGAGGATTTAGTCTCAAAGAACCTAAATAATTGTCCTTTTATATAGCCCTCTAGGAAACACCAAATTACTAATTTATCACAAATGCATATTGTTATAATAGTCAGAAATGTGACTAGGATAGGGCAACTACAACTTTGTCCCAGGGTTCTGAATTTCTAGGATGCTATATAGAGTAAGTTTTGATAGCATAAATACTTAGGTCACAAGAATAATTACTTGATATAAGAAGCAAATGTATGACACATTGGGATGAGCACCTCTTTGCTCTTCTCTTCTACTTTTCCCCCAGCTTCCCTTACTTAGCACAAGCTTTGTACCATTTGCTTACATGTGATGGACATCTTTTAGGTAACAATAAGTTGGGTTACCCATGTGGTATGGTCAAGCAAACAATGAGGACAAGGTAGAGAGAACTCAGTCTATAAATGTTAGTTGTGATGCTATTTTACTAATCATCTAAGCCTAATGGAGGTATGATGAATGTTAAAAAAATAGTCTGTGGTATAATGTCAACATAAAGAATATCTTACTCCTTTGGAGGTATTAGAAATAATTAACAAGTATCACTATTTGAAAATGTAGTTTTCTTAAACCAGTGCAAGAAACAAAGTTCTTTGTTTTTCTTCCTGCATTAAAGCATTGTAGGTCAGGGTTTAGTGCAGAGTACTGAAATTTGACTCCCATAGAGATATATACAAATAAACATCAATAAATTCCTGTGATAGTATTTAATGTATCTCAAACTCACCAGGCTGCCCCAGGCACAGAAATTCCTAGTTACTGCTCTGATGAAAACGCTGTACTTGGATTATGTAGATATGTTATAGCCAAAGAATATTTCACAAAAGATTATAAACTCACAGATTTCACAATTGAAGGGATTTTAGAGGTCATTTATTAAACACCCCTTGATTTAAGGTATGGAAATAGAAGCTCAGACAGGAAAACAACTTACTAAAGATCATGCAGTTTGGAATTAGAAGAGCAATAATCTATTCTGATTCCAAATCTATGAAGAAAGTTTATTGAATCAGAATATTGAGTGAAGAAAATGTCATTAAAATGAAAATAACTATCAAAAATATTCCCATAACAAGCAATCATTTTTCCTTTGAATTCTTACTTCATTAGCAAGCATTTTCAGTTTTCAAACTAAAGACAGCCTGGTGAGTTTTTTATATTTTATTATATATATTGAGGTATATTATAATACAACTATAAAAATGTATTGATGTTTATAAATATACACATATCTTGAGGAGGCCCATTTCAGTACATTTAAAGATTTATATATATATATATATATAATTATTATTATTATTATATATGTGTGTGTGTGTGTGTGTGTATTCGAACTCCCATCCTCTTGAATCCAAGACCAGTGCTCTACAGACACTTGCCACTTACTAGCTGTGTATCCTTGGGCAACTCACTCAACTGATTCCCTTGAATCCAGGACTATCTTCATTTGTCCTGATTCATATCTGGTCACTAGACACAGATGACTATGGTGGAGAAAAAACCCTTCCCTCAAATCCAATTCACATGCTTGTCATGGTTTCACCTCCCTGATGTCAAGGTCTTATTCGAAAATAAGGCCATGCATTATTTTTATTGTATGCACATACACATATACATATAACATACATACATATATACACATATATGTGTGTGTGTGTGTGATTAATCCAAGTAACTGCATCTTGCACTGGTTTAAGAATACTGATTTAAGAAAACTTCTAACATCTCTTTATGTTGGAAGACATTCTTTATTTTAAGACTTTCCTTCCATCGCCTAGGTTTTTTTTGTCTTCATCCTATATTCTCTTAGAAGGATAATAAAATAGTACCATTACAACTAACATTTATAGATTGAGTTCTAGAGTACTCATTGTTTATTTAACTACACTATATACATAACCTATTTATTGTTTCTAAAAATATGTCACAAGTAATTTCCCATTTTTCTCCTTAAGTATGAAAAAGTCAAGGCATCCAGCTATTGAACTGAATTAGAATCATGACCATCTTTCAACAAACTATCAATGCTGGACGTAATAACCTACATGTGAACTGTTTTTCTTTAACTTTTTATTGTGATCACACAATTACTCAAATTCTTTACAAGTAGCTTTGATTACGAATGGTCATCCAGCTGTCCCAAAAGTAACAAATAATATATGGTTCATATTTGATGCTTCAGAGTGATATACTAAGTTGTTCTTGGGTTCCACATTAATCTAACATTTTCTTCTTCCCACTACCTCACTTGACTTATGGAAAGAACTGAACATCTTAAAAATAGCCCTGACTTGATTAATATCTTCTGGGTGAATGAAAGGGAAAGCACTGCATCAAATGGTGCCCAGGATTAATAAGTCTTTGTCTTGACATCAGATCTGATCAATGTCTATCAGTGGCAGGTAACTGAAAATGGTATGAGTGTTTTTCTATTAACATCGAGTATTACAAATGATACCATCTTATGTCCAAGTATACATTTGATTTGTAGTAGACTTCTTCCTGAAAATTAATAGTCCTAGATGAAATGATGGGTTGCAGATTTCACTTGTGATTATTTCTTAATAGTTTGTCTATAAAATGAGAAGAATACTTCCAGCTCTGGAGTCCTAAGTCCCTATGATTACTTGACTAGACCTCTCTGTGGTGGGGAGAGAACTCTGCTAGCTTGAGATATTAAAAGCACTTCTGTCTTTATATTTTTTTTTTTGGAAATTTGTCTTATATATACATTTTCCCCCTCTATTCTGTACCATTGTTGGACACTGGATATAGAAAACTCAATCTGTGCAAATAAATGAGTGAATGTTTCTTTTTTTGAAGCTTAATGCTTTAAGTTCTTTAAAATTTATAATTTATTTATATTGGGCAATTAATTGTCCTAGAAGTTGGTAGAGATATAAAGATTCTCAAAGTTTATGTCCTCAAGGAACATAGTCTTTTTTATAATTGAAATTTTGTTTAATTTTTCCAGTTACATGCTATCGTAGTTATTCCATATTCATCCATTTGCAATTTTATGAATTGGACATTTTTCTACCATCTTCCCTTCCCTCCCTCCTCACCATGACAATGAACAGTCTGGTAAAAGTTGTACATGTACATTTGTGTTTAACATATTAAATATTAGTCATTTGTGTAAGAGGAATTACAACTAAGGGAAAAGAAAGGAAATGATTCATATTCTCTGGATGTGGAAGGCATTGTCCATAACAGGTCTCCCTTGTCCTTGATCTCTGAACTACTGAGAGGAGATGCATCCTAGTTAATCATCTCACAATGTTGTTGCTAATGTGTATAATGTTTTCTTGTTTCTGTTCACTTTACTTCACTCAACTTCAGTTCATGTAATTCTTTCCATGTTTCTCTAAAGTCTGACCACTCATGATTCCTATAGAACAATAATATTCTATAACATTCATATACCATGATTTGTTCAAGTCATTCCCTAATTGATGGGAATCCCCTACATGTCTAATTCTTTGCCACAACAAAAAGAGTGCCATAAATATTTTTGAACATGTGAGACTTCCCATTTTTATGTTTTCTTTTGAATATAGGCCTAATATTATACTGTTGGGTCAAAGAGTATAATTAGTTTTGTTGCTCTTTGGGCATAGTTCCAGATTGCTCTCCAGACTGGCTGGATCAGAGTAACATACAATCAAATGGAAGAGGTCCTACAAATACCCTAATGAAAATAATATTAATGAGATCATAATGAGCTTATATCAATAGGGCAATGTGATTGGAGATTAGATGAGAGAGGGATCTTTACCCTCCTTCAGAGTTTCACATAACTATGAATCACTTGGAAGGAAGTATGAATGGTATATTTATCAAATATATAGTTAAGGCAATCTGGAAGGGAGAGATAATATAATAGACTTCAGAAGTGTGTTCCTAAAAAATTGCAACAGATTAGAATCATGGACCAATCTAATAAGATGAAATTGAACAAATATAAAGTAATGGCCTTGAGCTCAAAAAAAATCAACTGTCCTGTGGGAGGAGGGACTGGCTGGTGACAAAGATAGGGAGTTTTAACAGATTATAAACCCAATGCAGGTCAACAGTGTGACAGGTCAACAGTGTGACATGACAGTCCAAAAAAAAAAAAAACTAAAGATGTATCAAGGTTCATTAATATAAGTACTGTCCAGAATGTGGGGCATGATACCTTGTTTAAACAAAACTCCATTTCTAGAGTTCTGTGTCCAGTTATATTTTAGAAAGCAGGACATGGACAAACTAGAACTCATTCAGAAGAGGGTACAAAAGTGGTGAGGAGATTCTAAATTGTTCAAAAATTATAATTAATTAAAAGAATTTTAGTCTGGAGAAGATGAAAAGTAGGGTGGATATGATCGTTATTTTCAAGTATTTGAAAAATGCTTTGAATACTTTCAAGTAGTTTGTCCAGGATTGGGAATTCCTCAAGAGGGAGAGTACATTTCCTGGACTCTATGTATCCCCAATTATTGACCCCCTATCTTCCACTGCCCATTTTCTTACTCTCCACTGTGTGAAGCTCTGGAATGGCAGAAGGACTTAGCAGCTAGGTGAGCGAGTGAATAGACTACTGTGTCTGGAATCAGGAAGATCTGAGTACAAATTCAGACTCAGATTCTACTAGCTGGGTGATCCTGAACAAGTCAATTAACCACTGAATATCTCAGTTTACTCAACTACAAAATGAGGATAATAGCGCCTAACTCTCAGGACTGTTCTGAGAATCACATGAGATATTTTCAAAACAGCAAGGTGCTGAGCACATATAAATGCTTGTTTCATTCATTCTACAATTCACTACTCTCTACAACCCTCTTCTGAAGTTTCTTCCTGATACTGTCTTGCCTGTTTTGGTATCACTTTTGCTAGGGAGATCAATTCCTGGCCAGGCCAGGTATATTTCTTGCCATCAAGAAAGGTACCTACCTACTCCTTCAGAAGGATTCCAGTTCACAAGCCAAGAAAACATCAATTATTTCTCTTCCCTCTCTCTTCCCCACTCCTTTCTACCATTGTACTCCTCTGGCTACTTTGCTTTCCATGATTACAACTCAAAGGCCCTCCTTGGTATGGGTAAGACAAGAAAAATTTTAACTACAAAAGGATGCATCTTTGGTTACCAGTTCTTAAACTCTAATGCTGGTCCTTCAGACCTAAGGAAACACCATCTAGTGGGAAAGATACTCTTTTTTTTTTTTTTTTTTGCAAAGAAAAGGCTGAAAAGAACTTTATATTTTAGGGAATGAGTTGATAAAAAGTAGTCCATTGCCAAGTTTATGTTTTAAAGTAAAGTTTAGTTGTTAATTAAAAATAAAATTTCATTACATTTTAGTTTCTTTACTTTATTTGGCACAGTGGATATATGGGACTTTGAGGACCTTCAGGGCTATTTGATACTTGGCTGTCAAATCATGATCTGTAACAGTCTAGGGAGCTTTGCTCAACTGAATCAACTCATGTCTTTGATGCCCAACCTTGTGGAATATCCTCCAGCTAGAGCTAAATAAATCTTTCTTTTGTTAAAAGCTGAATGACTTTGGAATGCCTCCTTTTATTCCTATATCAAATATAAATATCTAGGGGACTGGATTGAGTCAGGGCCAGTCCAGAATATCTTTAATTATATAGGTAGCAAAAACCATGTGCAGCTAAGTGGCTTAGGAGGTAGCCAACCCTAAAGTCAGGAAGACTCAGCTTCCCGAGTTCAAATCTGACCTCAGACACTTACTAACTGTGTGACCCTGGACAAGCCACAAAGAATATGAAATGACTGAACAACAACAAACAAAGTAAATATTACTCTGAGAGGGTATCTAAATAGGGTTCATAAGAATATCAAATAGATCCATAACCAATCCTCCCCCACCCACCCACACACACACACACACACCAAAAAAGGTCCACAGATTTCCTTTAAAAAATCTTAAAAAAAAAAGAAAAACCAGTCCTCAGACTATATCTGCTAAAAAGACCCATGCCACACAGTGAATATTGCAGTGGTCCTGGAATCAGGAGGACCTGAGTTCAAATTTGACCTTAGACACTAATTAGCTGTGTCACCCTGGGCAAATGATTTAATCCTGATTGCATTCCTTTTCCACTCAATCCTAAATAAAAACCCACATACATTAGAAATGATTTTTGATATGGTGTAAAAAGAGGTTTGATAATCACTAAAACCATCCAAAATATTTTTTCCCCCTGGAAACAGAGATTCATAAAATCATATTTTAGAAGCAGATAAAAACCTCCATTAGTTTTTTTTTTCATTTTTACAGAGCTGGAAAATAAGACCAATAGAGGCAAATAACTTCCCTATCATCACATAGCCAAGTATGGAAGAGTTAGTTCTAGAACTGATATCTATTTTTTTTACTTATGCCCCTTTTGGCCCATGAAAAATTAATTTTTATCCACTTTGCTTTTGGACCTGGCACTTGGACTTATAACCTTTGATTAATGTGAGAATTAGCTTCTTCCTTGTTCAAACAGGGGTTCAATCTATAGTTGCTGTATTAACTAGATCCTTTGCAAATTTATGTTAAATAATCTGAACTGGACCCTCCCTATTACTTCTCTAATTGACTCACTAAGTCACCTACTACAGTACTTTGGACAAAAGCATTTCATTCCTCCTTAAATCTCTCATAATTTTCTTCCCTCACCTTCTAAACTGTGAATCTTGCCATATCATTCACTGAAAAATCTAAAGTTATTATAAGAGTTCTCTCTTTTCCTCTCTTCCTTATCTCGCATCTTTTAGAAGGAAATCCAGTCAGGATGCCCACATCTAGTTCCTTTTGTCCACATCCTTCTCTAGAGTTGTGACAAGAGTCTATTTGATGTGACCCTGGACAATTCACAGTTACTTCAATTGTAAAATGGAAATAATAATAATAATAATAATAATAATAATAATAATAATACCTCTTCTCAAGGTTGTTATGAAGGTCTTGAATAATAATATTTGTAATATGCTTCTCATGGTACAAAACACACTTGTTCCAAAATAGGTATGTAATAGAGGCTTGTTCTTTTCCTCTTCTTTCTCCTAACATTGGGAAAATTCCAGTGTAACAGGGGAAAATTCCAATGTAAAATATACACTGTCCACTAATCATCCCTAACTCTTACCACATGACAAATTCATCTTTTCTTTAGTCATTTATTTCTTTGTTGACATGTTTTATCTCCATTCTTTTTCATAGTTCCTTTTTTTGCCATATTTGCATAGTGTTCTCACCATGTACTTTTCTGTTGTCTTTTAGTGACACTAATTTTTAAGTCTTAGGAACTAGCATTCACATATTCTACATCCTCATACATTCATGCATACATATATCCCATGAAACAAAGAAACAGGTAGCAAAAATAATTACTGTTACTTAATTTTGGAAATTGAACAGTTCAGTTAATAAATTTAATCTTAGTAGGTGAGCTCTCTCTCCTTTATACTTTGTACTATTGCACTAATTTTTAATGAGAAAACATTAGACATTATACATATATTATATAATAAATATTTAATAATACATTAATAGCTTAATACTGTACTAAAACTTTCTGGACATTTGGCAAAAAGAGCAAAACAATCTAGAATGTTAGAAATTCAATAAAAATAATGGCTTCTTTAATATCTGAAGTGTTTATAATTAGTAATTTCATTTTTACAGTTATTTATTTGCAAAGAGAAAAGTTACATTTAATACTAAAACACATTATTGATTAAATGGTTCAGGTAGTTGGATAGGTTCAGGTAGTCAGACAGAGAGTTCTAGCCTTGGTGGCAGAAGACCTCCACTTTAAATGTTCGTTCACACTTACTAAATATGTAGTCCTGGGCAAATCACTTAATCTGTCTTCTTCAGTTTCCTTACATATAAAAATGAGGCTAAAAATAGCACTTACTTCATAGCATTGTTGCAGTGACAGTTAGATGACTTATGTAAAATACTTTGTAAATCTTAAATCAATTTATAAATATTAACTATATTATCATGCTTATGTCAGTTGGATATTACAAGTTAATGATGGCTTGCAACTCTTGTTTATGTCTAATAAATCCTCAATTTTTTTGGGGGGGTCTGCCTAGCATTTCAGGGCCCTTTTTATAAATCTTTTATCAAATCTTTAATCAAAAATTTTATTAAATCTTTAATCAAAAATCAAAATTAAATTTGTTCAAGAAAAAGATCATAAAAGTCAAAGCGAGCTTAACTTCCCACCAATAACATAAAAAAGAGTGTTAAACATGCCAAGATTTTATTTAAAATGTTGAACTTTTCTAAGGAAATTGAAATAGTGTAATCCTTTGGAAAATTATATCTTAAAATGTATTTATTTTATCTAATTAACATCTCATTTCTACCACTTTGTGACTCTATCTTTCCTATTTTAGCTTTGGGGGTTGCCAGAGGGAGCACTGATGTAATTTTCATTGTGACTACACAAATATAAAGGATCCTCTTTGGGGGGGGCAGTCTTTGGCTGCAATTGTTAAGTTTTTCTTATGTCAAGTAGATATGGGTTCATCTTGACAAAATTTAATTGCAAGGAAAATCTTTTGATGAAGGGGAAATATTAAGGGAAATATCTGGATTTGCCTGAAATAGCCATTTTCTTCTCATTGTTATCTATCATTTCAGCCCCTTAAGAGATACAAATCCACTGAGATAGTGGGATAACCTCAACTCTTGCCCCCAACTCTTCTCTTACCCTTCTCCAGTAGTGGGATTCAAATAAATTAACAACCAGTTTTATGCCCTAATGACCTTTTAAGTATACAAAAAGATATGCTGAAAAGTAGTTAATATTTAATGCATTTTATTCTCAAAAAAGACCAATAAAAGAGGTACAAAAAACTAGATTATGTTGTAAGTAAGTTATCCTTAGGTAGCGAAAACACCCATTGAGACCACAGCAGCCAGTGTTGGAACATGTAGAACCAAAACTCATTCAGTCTATTCTAACTCTTTTTCCCCTCCTACTTCCAGAGTTTCCAAAATGGATGATAAGGTAACTCTTGAAATCTATATTTCTACTGGTTTATTATGCTCCAGTTTCCTAGGTTTCACCATTATGAAATACCAGAGCACTCATAATATCTTGGGAATTTGGGGCATAGCACAAAGCAGAAACAAATGACACCTTGTCACTCCCAATTGGTTGGTACTTTTTCTCTTTATACTATGTTTGTTTTCTGAAGTACCAAAAATGTGAGAATTAAAATGTAGTATTTCATCAAAGGCATAATGAATTTTAAGATGTGAATAAATAAATATTCTAAGCATAATTCTGTCAATTTTTTAAACCTATGAACATTACTACAGATGCTTAGAAAATACTGTGTAAAAAAAGAGTAAATGTAAATTTGTGATTTTTATGCTGGTCAGCTGCCTTGTTCAGAACCTTGAATACAAGTATCATTTTAACAACCAGTTCACCAAGCAGTATAAAATTAGGAATTGGTTCTGCTGAATAGGCACTAACCAGCTGAATCCTACCCCACAGCGCTTCTCCCAGCAAGTACCACATGCCCTATCTCTCTCTCTATGCCTGCCACATCTTAACACCTTTCCCAGCTCCCTCCAACACAGACAAAAATTCAAATTTACAAGTATAAGTTAATGGGACAGAGAGGCAGTGTCCATCTATTGATAAGGACACAATTCCTGACTAGGGCAAAGATCAGCATCCAGACCTACAAATTTATAGACCTCAACTAGGAATTTATAGACCAATTTTTAAATCAGAAATATAGATCAGAAATATTAATTCCAGATGAAAGAATATCAGATTAGATACTATCTTATACTTACTTCTCTCTGTCTTTATGCTGTCTTGCCAGCCTAGCTACAAGTATGGCCTTGCAGCTACTTTCTTTTCTTTTCTTAAATTTTACCAACTTGCTTTAAAAACTCATTTTCTTCACTTCGGTGTTTTCTTAAAGAATTCTGTGAATTTCTATGGAGGAATCAAGTCCATTTTGCTATCCCAATCTCTGTACTTTGATACTTGCTATCTTAATTATTTGCAGTAATCTATGAAATAAAAATTTATGAACTTTCTTACTCTTCTGAGTAAAAGAGCCATGTGAATTCTTCATTAATAGATGAAACTGCAGTCTTTCACCTTCTACCTACCATCAGATGACCTCCAGAGCCAACATTTTGATCTCTGTCCTCTCCATTGTTTCCATCAGACCACACTCTGTTTCATATAGAAAATATGTCATTTTGCAAATAACATAAATTTTACCTAGATTGTTGTTAAAAAAATAGTCTCAACTAAATTTGTTTATGACTAAAGTTTGAATCATTTCAAGTTGAAATGATATAACCTTAAAATCAAAAATTTTAAAGCTCTTCCAAATTTTGGCAAGAGGTAAACTTTAGGAAATTCACTATTTTTTTACATTTTTAAAAAGATTTTTATTTATTTTGAGCTTTACAATCTTTCCCCTAATCTTACTTCTGTCCCCCCCCCCAAAGAAGGCAATTTTACAGTCTTTATATTGTTTCCATGGTATATATTGATCCAAATTGAATGTGATGAGAGAGAAATCATATCCTTAAGGAAGAGACATAAAGTATAAGAGATAGCAAGATCAGACAATAAGATATCAGGCTTTTTTTTTCTAAATTAAAGTTAATAGTCTTTGGTCTTTGTTCAAACTCCACAGTTCTTTCTCTGGATACAGATGGTATTCTCCATTGCAGACAGCCTCAAATTGTCCCTGATTGTTGCACTGATGGAATGAGCAATTCCATCAAGGTTGATCATCACCCCCATGTTGCTGTTAGGACATACAGTGTTTTTCTGGTTCTGCTCAGCTAGCTTAGAATCAGTTCATGCAAATACCTCTGGGCTTCCCTGAATTCCCATCCCTCCTGGTTTCTAATAGAACAACAGTGTTCCATGACATACATATACTACAATTTGCTAAGCCATTCCCCAATTGAAGGACATTTACTTGATTTCTAATTCTTTGCCACCACAAACAGGGCTGCTATAAATATTTTTTTGTATAAGCGATGTTTTTACCCTTTTTCCTCATCTCTTCAGGGTATAGACCCAGTAGTGGTATAGCTGGATCAAAGGGTATGCACATTTTTGTTGCCCTTTGGGCATAGTTCCAAATAGCTCTCCAGAAAGTTTGGATGAGTTCACAGCTCCATCAACATTATAATAGTGTTCCAGATTTCCCACAACTCTACCAACAATAATCATTATCTTTTTTGGTCATATTGGTCAGTCTGAGAGGTGTGAGGTGGTACCTAAGAGAAGCTTCAATTTACAGGAAATTCACTATTTTAATATAATTGTTTTTACTTGATATTTGTGGAAGCTAAGATTCTTTTTTAAGGTCTGAATCTCTCTTTTAGCCTAATCTGGAAGTTCAGGGGTTACTAATAGGCTGACTTATTAATGATCTGCACACTGACACATTTCTGATGTGGTTCAGTTTCTTTCTTTCTTTCTTAGGTATCTGAAGGTTGGGGAATAAGTTGGGGGTTGTAGGAGGGAAGGGGGACTTCCCTTCACCCCAAGATTTAGCATATTGTTGGACTTCTTTCAGATATCTAATTGATATAACTCATAGAATGCCAGAACTCTTTAGCTAAAGAGATCCCTTTGCCCTCAGCCTCTCCAGCAGCTGGGACCTCTCCCAGCAATTATCTAAGATTTTAAAGGAAGCTATACTCTTGAAAGGAGGATATTTCATCTATTAGGAAGCATTTTTACTAAAGTGCATTCACACATTCTTTGAATTTGATGCCTAAACACCCTTTTGGTGTTTGTAGAGGTCTAATTGTTTCATAACAGAGGTCCGAAGCTCTAGCCTCAGGTGTATGGTTCAATGGGGTGTTAATTAGGTTGTTGATTACATAAAATTCAGGCTTAAAGAAGTTGGTGAATTAGAGTGTTTGAGGTGAGAAGCACATGAATTTAAGGGCCCACCAATTTAAGCAGAATATTTAATATATTTTGTAGCCATAACAGGATAAAGGCATAGAAGCTTAAAGACACTGAAAGATGATTGAGAGAAATAATCTTGTGGGGTAGCAATAAATGTGGCAAAGAATGGAAATATGACTAATTGATGTTATTATTGTGGTATTGCATCAGAAGGGAAACATGATGCTGGGTTTTTCAACCAGAGATGTAGAGGCACTGCTATATGCTATCTCTGTGACCACAGTCAAGAGCAATTGTCCTCTTTTTAGAAGATCAAGAAGTTTGGAGACCATTCCCATCCTATCCACCCCATTCCATCCAAGTGCAATTATTTATCTCTGTTCTTCTCTCCTATTCCCCATCACCAAAATATAAATACATTACACATCCATCCAACCCTTAGTATAATACCTGGCTAATAGTAGGCACTTAATAAAGTTTTATAAATTGATTGATTAATCCCATTATCTACAAGTTTTCATCACTAGTTCTTGGATAGTATAATGACCACTTCACCATGGTGAATGGTTTCTACCCTACCCTGTTTAAGAAATATAAGAATAAGAATTAGACTAGATAGTCATGAGGGGCACATATGGCCAAACATGGTAAAGGGGAAAACCCAGGAAATGTCAAACTGAGGCTTGGGCACAGCAGCAACTCCTCCACCTCAAATCTTCAGTCTTTTCTTAGTCATTCAAGATAGCTCCTTACAATGTCATGCTAATGAGGTCAGGTATACCTATCCTTTCTTGACAATTAATTTATTCCATTCTGGGACTTCAATTTGCCATCCCTAACATGCTGGCAGCTATAGATGACATGGTATCTTTGCACAACACTCCCTTGTTTTAATCTACATTATGTGTAAATCATGATATCATTTACTTGGTATCATGGTCTTCAAGAACAAGGGATAACAAGAAAGGGAGCCAGGTGAATAAATGTGGATGGCTTAGCAGAAATACAAACATCCCTGCTGCTGGGAAAATAACAGCCAATAACCAGCTAAGAAACAAGTCCCTACTTCTTCATTAGCAGTGGAGCAACTTTGAACATGAATGATAGTATTAATATTTTTATGTTAACTGATGTAATGCTGACCTGATAAGAAAAACATGTACTTATGGAAATATTTCAAGTCTTACCTTGCTTTTTATTTTATGTTAGGTTTTTTTGGTGAGGCAATGGGGTTCAGTAGCTTGCCCAAGGCAATACAGCTAGGTAATTATTAAGTGTCTGAGGTTGGATTTGAACTCAGGTACTCCTGACTTCAGGGCTAGTGCTCTATCCACTGCACCACCTTGCTTTTCATCCAAGCCCAGACGTATGGTGCATCTCCTTTAAAGTTTGTGTTTTTGTTTTTGCAAGGAAATGGGGTTAACTGACTTGCCCAAAGTCACACAGCTAAGTGTTAAGTGTCTGAGGCCACATTTGAACTCAGGTCCTCCTGACTCCAAGGCTGCTTCTCCATCCACTGTGCCACCTAGCCCTCTCCCTTAAGGTTTCACTATGAACCAACATGTTGCCTTAGCCCACCTTGAATATATTTCAGAGCAGCCCACTTGAAAGGACATGACATTTTCCATTGTTCTAACTTCTATTATGGGAAGTCAACAAAGACACTATAGAAATAGATTATCTGGTGGTAGGAGAGATTTCAATGTAGTTCAGTTATAATTTAACAAACACAGTATAGAAAAGTGTTCAGAAGCATGAGATTAATATTTTTCACACTGAAAGTGTTAGTGAGCATGATGTCTTTGCACAGCACTCCTTCATTTTAATTTACGTTATATGTAAGTCATGATATCATTTACTTGACATTACAGTCTTCAAGAACAAAGGATAATAAGACAAGACCATCCCCATTGTCCCAGTACCCTTCACTCATCAACTATTCAAATCCTTCATGTGGTCATTTTGAGGGACTCATCCCCCCTCTTGAGGTACTGATCATCACTCTCGTCCAATATGACTGTACCCTTAAGGACATTGTCCTCTTGTCCTTGCTGCTGCTGCTGCTGCTTCATGTCACCCTGCCCCCCAACACTATACAAAAATTCCTAGATTAGCTCATCTTACTGTACTTTTTAATGCCACTCTTTTTTGTTATTTGTCATTCAGATGAATAATATTTGCTGATAGAGATGTTAATTATACAACATGAGAAACTTGTCTTAGTTATATGCTAGAATCTAAATATGGATTATATGGAAACCACATTGAGCTGAGGGAATGTTTGAAAGAGATTAGCAGTAGAAGCTGAGTGAGAGTTCCACTTGAGCAAGCAATTGTGGGCTAAAGATCTCTCTGTTCTTTGGGGCCCAATTATTAAAGTCCAGAGATTGAGGTTGCTGCAGGAACCTGCTGTGAAGAGGTTAAAAGTGTAACCAGTCTTTCTTTTTTTAAAGTCAATCTAGACATTGAAATTAGATGACCTGTTTCAGTGGGTGTTCAAGAAATATCATTTACCAACATGGAAAATTTTAATTTAACCTCTGCTACCACAATATGCAACAGACTTATAAAGATTCTTGGATGCTATCTCAGTTGAATTTTAGGAGAAAACATCCAAAAGGACATAAAATATAGTTTCTTCTTTATTATTCCCTTTGTTCTTTTTAGAATATAGTGTAGTGAGTTTATAAGCATGTTAAAAGAAAAGACAACAAAAATTAATATTTCAGGAAATGGATGTGTGAACTTTTAAAAACTTAACAAGATCATTAAAACTTCAGTCTTTCCTTTAATAAAAATATATAACCTGGTCAATTAAGGGGAAACATGAAAGAGTATTTTTACTAATATGATAAAGATCAAAGACCTAGTCACTGATTAGAAATCTATTGTTAAGTGCATTTTGTAAATTGACTTAAAAAAGTTTTAGATGCCATTCTGAATCATATCCTGCTGAGCTTTGGACAGGAAAATCACATCAATTTTGCTAAAAGTTCATTGACAATGTTAGAAGCACATCAAATCAATGAGGAAAGAAAGAATCTCTAATTTACTAGGCAGTTATCTTTTGGGGAGGAAGCATCTTTTCCTGCATTTCTTATAGAAAATCATTCCAAAGGCTATTTTCAGTCATTTTATTTAGGCAATCAACACAAATATCAATAAATATGCCTGTTTATATAACACTAGCTAGCATTTATATAGTACTTACTTTATAAAAGATTTATCTATTTGAAAGTAGAATTCCAGAGAACAGCAAGAAAGGTTAAGAAGCTCTTCTTAATGATCAATGCAAAGAAATAGAATAAAAAAGTAGAATGGGACAGACAAAAGTTATCTTAAAGAAAACGAGGTATTAAGAAAATGTTTCGTGTAAAAATGGGCACAATAAAAGACAAAAATGGTAAAGACTTAACAGAAAGAGGAAACATTGTTAACTATAAGGTAGTGAAGATAATGAAATTCCACCTGAACTATTTAAAATGCTAAAAGATGATACTGTTAAAGTGCTGCGCTCAATATACAAGCAAATTTAGTGAATTCAACAATGGACAATGGATTGGAAAAAATGTTATATGCCAAATCAAAAGAAGAACAATCTTTTTTTTTCCAAGGCAAATGGAGTTAAGTGGCTTGCTCAAGGCCACACAACTAGGTAATTATTAAGTGTTTGAGACGGGATTTGAACCCAGGTACTCCTGACTCCAGGGCCGGTGCTTCATCCACTGCGCCACCTAGCCACCCCAAAAGAAGAAGAAACTTAAAGAATGTTTAAAATATCAAACAATTTCACTCATATCTCATGCTAACAAAGCTATATTTAAGATTCTGCAAACTAGGTTTCAGCAATATGTGAACAGAGAATTACCAGAAGAGCAGGATGGTTTTCCAAGTTGAAGGAGAACTAAGAAACCAAATTGCCACTACTTGTTAAGTATAGAAACAGTAAGAGAGTTGCAGGAAAAAAAGTTACACTTCTGCTTTATTAACTATGCCATTGGATCACAACAAAATGTGATAAAACCTCAAAGAGACAGAAGTGGCAGGTAATCTTATATGTTTCCTGAGAAATTTATTTGCAGGTCAAGAAACAACAGACATGAACAAGGAATAATCAATTGGTTTATGATTAGGAAAGGATATGATAAGGTTGTATATTGCCTCCTCATTTTTAGGTTATCTTAAGGCTGCATTAAAATTTGTTGTGTCAAAAAATAAAATAATTATTTGAGGGCTGCAACCAGATTTAAAAAAATATAGCGCATTAAATATAATAGTTAATTTGTAGTCTTACCTTGATTAGGTTTAGCAAGGGCTGCAAAAAATCATGGTACTTCTAACTTCTTAGAAAGTGGGGGAACACACATCATAAATACAACAGGCAAAGATAAGAAGTGAGAAAGTAAACACAAAACAGCAAAGTGACAACACAACAGTATAAAGGTAGGTACATATTGACTAGTCTGAATTTGTACAGATGAAACACATACTACAGATCGAGTGAAAATTCCATGTTTTATGTTTCATCTGTAATATTGTTCAAAAACACCAAAGAAAATTAACATCAATGAGATTATTTATTCGTGATGGAATTTAAAAAATCTAATATGCATTCCATGCAGCTTATTATTTTTTTTGCTCAACACTCTCATCTGTCTGATAAAGTTACATGAGTATAAGGAGAAATGAGAAAGGGAATATATTTAATTGACCAACTATAACATAGAGTTATTGTATAGATCACGTGAGATACCATATGTAAAAACACTTTGTAAACCTTGAAACACAATATAAATACAAACAATAATTACTAATAATTAATAACAATCATTGGGGCATCTAAGATACATGTTGGATAGAGAGCTGAACTCAAGTCAGGAAGACCTGAGTTAAAATCCTACCTCAGACACTTACTAGGTAAATAACCTTGAGCAAGTCATTTATCTCAGCCTGTTTCCTCATCTGTAAAATGAACTGGATTAGGAAATGGCAAACCACTCTAGTAGCTCTGCCCAAAAAAACCCTGAATGGGGTCACAAAGAGTTGGACACAGCTGCAAAATAATTACAATATCATTATAAATTATCATTAATAACTTCATTGATAATAAAAGTTAACTGATATCTGTGGCCATTGATGACACATTTCACTTATTTAAGATTTCTTTCAGAACTTTTATAGGTTTACATGCAAGGACATTTTGTGTTTTCAAGAAACCATATGAAAACAACAAATTATTTACAAGGTATGAGGAAAACTAATATAACTCCTGGATACTACATATCCAAACATCCATCAACTTTCTCTTTCGTTGAACATTATTGTCTTTTTTTTCTGTTGTTACCAAGTAATTCACAAGCCAAATTGTCACAGAGTGCCCTCTCATTGTACAAGCAATTCTGTTCTTACAAAAACTGTAGGACCCAAATGTCCATTGCCCTTTCTGGGGCTGGGAGGGGTGTGGTGTAAAGATACAATTAGTCAGACTTCCCCATAATTAACTGGGTGCAATCATAGCCTTTGGGCACGGCAGGTGCAAAAACAACAATATAGGGCCTAATGAAGAGCCTTTGAAATGTTGGCCCCAGTTATTTAGCTGGCTTTTAAAAATCAATTTCTAAAAACCTGGTTTAAATGAGGAACCTTATGAATAAAAGAACTCTTGGACACTTTCACACAGCAGATGGGGAGCAAACTACTGGTGTTCATAATTAGAAGAACAGAACTACTTGAAGTGAATATAGCTCCCTATTTACCCAATCCAATGAACAGTTCAGACTTTCAGAAACACCAGTAAAGTTCTTTAATAATTTAAATAATATTTCTCTGGTTTTGTTGCTTAGAGAAAAATATCTTCAATTTTCAATCAGGAAATAACATGGTATCAGTAAAGGGTAGGGCCTGTACAAAGCTAATTTTGTCCCTTTAGCTCATGTATATGAGTAATAAGGAAAGTACCTTGTCATCTTCTAAGATAATTGAACTCAAAAGAAATGACTAAGAAAAAAAAGATTATCTCTTCAAGTCCATCATAATTACCCTCTCTTTCTTAGCCCAGCTCAAATGCCAGGCCTGTATGAAAACATTCTAAATCCTCCCAGTCAAGAATATCTCCTTTCCCTTTTCAAATTTAATGAGTTATCTCAATTTTACATCTCTGATGTATCTAATTGTATTCATTTGTGTTATGATGATCTATGTATGTATCATCAATTAATCCACAAATATTTATTCAATGTCTTCTAGGTACCATGTTAGTCACTATGCTTGCAGATACAAAAATGTAATCACCCCTGCCTTCAGGAAATTTTCATTTTATCTAAGGTACCTGTATTTCTGTGGATAGTATGATTATAAATTCTATAAGGCTATAAGCTTCATGAGAACCTGAATTTATCTCATTCAAAAAATACAGTGTCAAGGTGGCTAGGTGGCGCAGTGGATAAAGCACTGGCCCTGCAGTCAGGAGTACCTGGGTTCAAATCCAGTCTCAGACACTTAATTACCTAGCTGTGTGGCCTTGGGCAAGCCACTTAACCCCATTTGCCTTTCAAAAAAAATAATAAAATAAAAAAATACAATGTCTTAAGTTATGTTGAATTGAACTATATCTAATCTAATACTTAGCACAGTGCTTTATCCATAGTATTAGTAGATTTGATGTTTGTTGAATTGATTTCAAATTTTTAATGTTTAATTGATATAAAATGGAATAGTAAACAGGAAATATTTAGGAATGTAAAATGCAATAGGAAACAGGAAAACCAAAAGAATTTAAACTTGTTTTAGCAAGAAAACATTTGCTTCCTATGTCCACTCAAGAGAAGTGGTAGCTAAGGACAAGGATGATTTAAAATATAAACAAGTGTAAATACTTTTGGAGTAGGTTGATGGGAGATTGATAGGAAAAGAATGTAAAGCACTTGTGGCAAAAAATAATTTTATGGGAAATTTAGTGGGAGACTTAACCATAACATTATTCCAAGATCATTCAGAGGTGATGCTTATAGGAAGACAAGTAGATGGAAAATATAACAGACCTGTCAGTCTTTGTGTTATGCTATAGTTTCATCTTCAGTGGATATTAGCAATTTAGGCTACCTTATGCCAAATGAGAAAGAAATGACATTTCAGAAGGAAGAAGCAGGAAAGCAGCAGTACAAACAAATACAGACTAATAAGTGTGAAAGATAACACTCTTGAAGTTGTTGAGAAATGTTGGAGTTTTGTTTCTTTTTGAAATATATGATATTATGCATACTGCATCAAGTTCTAATTTCCTTAATAAATATTTACTTTATCATAAAAGACTTTCCTAGCAATTTATATAGGAAAACAAAAAAGGGAAAATTCCCATTATTTAAAATATGAAATGTAACTGGAATATCACCCCACCAATAGTATGAATCCTCATTTATTGGGTGTATAATATATACTTTTAGTCTTAATAATTTGGTGGGGGTGATATTCTAAATACATTTTATATTTTGAATAATAGGAATTTTTCATTCATTACTCTCATAAGTAGAGAGACGGATAGAGAGAAAGATAATGTATGTGTGTGTGATAGTCAGGAAACAACTTGGGATCATTAAATCACTATATAATTTCCCAAATGCAATCCAATCTGTTCTCTTTTTCCTGGACCCAACTCATTGTCCATGTTCCAAAGAGGAAGGGACCCCTGTTACTTGATAGAATTAAAAACAACAACTATATGTCCCTTGATAATAACTCCATTGTTGAGGAAACCTTTCCATAAAAATGTAACCAGTTCTTCCCATTATATCCATGAGATAGAAAACGTTTTCCTGGGAAAATGAGCAATGTCTGCTTATGAAAATAGATAGGAGAGAAATTTCACAAGCAATATGGATCAGGTATCTTAAATGGAAAATAATTATCTTGTTAAGGGAATCAGAGTTATATATTTAATACTTGTATGGAGCAGATAGCTTCATGTTGTTTTGTGGTGACAGATTATATCTCTGATTCCCTGCCAATTGTCTTATTATTGCCCGCTATTTAGTGCAAGGAGGAGGGTAGGGTGGGCAAGGGAATATGCAAATAGAGTGAAGCAAATTCTTTACCTTTATAGGTTAACTGTAAAGTACATGTTATCTTGATTATGACCCGGCACCATTATTGTTGAATATAAAGACTTCACCTTTTATGATTTCTCTCCTTTAAATTTTCTCTAAGGCAAGTTTGGGCTTCCTCCTAGAATGGAGGGTAAAAAATTCAAGAGGAATGTTTTTCTGCTCTCTAGATTTTCAAAGATAAAATGTTCCTTGGAAAAATGGAAAGGGGCTTTGAGGTAAAAAAGTAAAAAAGATCAAGGAAAGCAGAAAGAATATCCAATTTGTATTAGCTGATTTAGAATGGATGAAGATAGGGCATAGAAAGGGAAGAAAAAGACCACTGAACATTTGAAGTTAAATAACTCATTGTAGCTTCTTGCCATGAAGGTGAGTACTGGATTTTTTTAGGACATAGGATCTACTTTCACCCTAAAGAAAAGTGACTTGTCTGCACAGGAGCCATCAAAAAAGAGATCGTTGAATAAGAGTCATAAAAAGAGATGGGGAATGGTGTTGATAGAGCCCTGTGGAGAGCTTCCAAAGTGGGTATTATCATTAACAATGAAAAGATCTGCTCTGCTCAAAGCATGCATTTGGAATGTAATTGAGAGCTCAAGAATTGTCAAATCTAATGATTATTTCTAACTTCTGGGTGATCCTGGTGAGATGCTGGGGTGGCTAGGTGGTGCAGTGGATAGAGCACTGGCCCTGAAAGTCAGGAGTACCTGAGTTCAAATTTGGTCTCAGACACTTAATAATTACCTAGCTGTGTGGCCTTGGGCAAGCCACTTAACCCCATTGCCTTGCAAAAGAAAAAAAAAACTAAAGAAAAAAACTAAAGAGAACAAATGATGCTGTCAGAAGGAACCAAAAAAAGGTATTGGTAAAGATTATAAAATTCTGGCAAAAAATTGAAAACTTTTCATACATAGATTATTTAAAAATGATCTATCTAGACCTCATTAAAGCTTCAGACAAAAACCCTTGTACTCTCCTTGAAGGCACGATGGATATGAATTAGATATAAAATCATAGATAATATTTTAATTAAGTTTGCATAGGATATACAACTTTGATACACAAATATCTCAACAAGTTAAAATGATATGCTGAAAATAAGAATGATAAAATTTAATAGAAATAAATGTAAATTTCTGCACTTGGGTTCAACTCTGGCCCCCAAATTCACAAGTCCAAAATGGGGGGGGGTCATACATAGATAGTCATTTGTTGAATAGGATCTTAGAGTTTTAGTGGCATGTGAGTATTCTATGAATCAACCAAATGACAGAGCAGTCAGAAAGTTAATATGATCTTTTGCTATATTAAAAACTTCATTGTGTCCTGCACTGGGAAGGTGAATTTCCTTCCAATATACTGTGTCAAGCAACATCTAACTTTTTCTATCTCTTAGGAAGGACATTTTAGACAGTATCTGGAGGGAAGTAGAAAAGATGATGAAAAGTCTTGATATTATGGTAAAAAAGAAACTGAATAAACTAAATATTAGAAAAATGGAAAACTTGAAGATAAGTGTGATACTGTAGCATGATAACGGTCTTAAAGTATTTCAAAGGCATACATATGAACCAAACAATTAAGCTTATTCTATTTACCCCAGAGTTCACTATATGGAACAACATATCAAAAAGCTCCATTTTTGCTAGGTGCAATATAAAATTTCCTAACATTTGGAATATCCCAAAGTGGAATGGGCTGATTGGGAAGGAAGTGGTTTTTCCTTTCATTTGATGTATTAAACAAAGGATAGATGATAATTTGTTGGGTATGCTGGCAAGGGACATTCAAACATTTAAAATTGGACTAGGTGGCTTCTGAGATTTCTTTTAATTCTGAGATTTTGTGAGAGGCAGACTCTATCAAATGGTACCTTGGGGAGGCAGAATCTTGAGTTAGAACAGTAACAGGTTAAACAGGGTCTTGAGAGTGAGAAGAGAGAAAATTGTATCTTAGCTACTTGTTGCGGGGGTCTGATTTGGAACAAGGAAGAAAAAGTTATTGCCTTAAACAAGATGTTAAAGAAATCAGATGGTGGTTGTTATGACATCACAAGATTCACAAAAGAGATGGAAGAGATCTTCAATCTCCTCATTTTACAGATGAGGAAACTGAGGTATGTGGAAATTGAATGACTAGTTCAAGATTATAAATTATATGGCAAGCTTGTGTACCAAGGTCCCCTGAATCCTAATCTAGTGCACCATGCTTTTGTTGTTGCTGAATCATTTTTCAGTTGCAACTCTCTGTGGTTCTGTTTGGGTTTTCTTGACAAAGATACTAGTGGTTTTCCATTTCCTTCTCTGGCTTATGTTACAGATGTGGAATCTGGGGCAAGCAGGTTAAAGGAACTTGTTCAGAGTCACAGAAGTAGTTAGTGTCTGAAATCAGACTTGAGTTTAGGAAGATGATTCTTCTTGATTCCAGGTCCAGTGCTCTAGCCATTGAATCACTTAGCTACCCTGTGTATACACTGTGCCACTGAACTGTCTGCAGACATCAATTTGTGACCTACATTAACAGAGCCTTTTCTGAGTGCCTGGCTGTCACATTTGCTTAAAGTGCCTCAATGGGTTGCAACTACTTTTAAACAAAGCTATATTCACCACCATCCCTATTCCCAAAGAGAAAAAAGAGGAAAAGAGAAGAAGAAATCAGAAAAATTAATCAACACATCAAAAATATGACTTTATATGTAATTGTCTACACCTATGGTCTCCTACCTTTTTAAAGGGATGAAAAAGTTATCTTCTTGTATCCTTTCTTTGACTCGCCCTTTTGGTGTTAATATGAATTGGCCATTTCAGTTTAGGTTTATTAGGATCAAAGCCCTCTATTCTCCATGAAATGGAAAGATGCAACATTTTTTAATAATATTTTTTTCCTGATAGAATTTTCCTGTATAGTTATATTAGTCTCACTAAGAAGGAAAGCTCTTCTCTAAGACAATTTTTCTCCAATAAAGAATTTATGTTCAGCTGTATTTTTTCCCTCAAGTGTTTTAGTAGCCTATCTTTTAAGGTGTACTCTTGAGTCTAGCATTTCTGGTGATTTCCTTTGCTGCTCTCTGGTGCTTTTGGGAGGAGGTATGATAAAACAGGATTTAACTAACTAGATTCATGATGTAGAAATGCCCTTATTCTTGCTTTCTTTGGAGAAAAGTACTGTTTCATGGGATATAAAATTGACTATTTTATTTTTTTAATGATTAATAGTTTATAGTAAATCATTCACATTGCTGTCCCTTAAGAATTAATTAAGAAAACTTTGATGGCAGCTGGTAGCACAGTGGATAGTGTACCAACCCTGAGGACCTGCGTTCAAATCCAGCCTCAGACACTTAATAATTACCTTGATCTGTGCCCTTGAGCAAGTCACTTAAACCCATTGCTTTGCAAAAACAAAGAAACAAAAAAGATACTTACTAATACTCACTACCATGTAGCCTGAGTAAGTTGGTTAACTACAAGGGATTCAATTTCTTTTTCTGTATAATGAATATTTATCTCTAAGTTCCTTTCTAGTTTCTATGAGATAAAACTTAGAAGATTCTATAACTACATGACCTTGAATTCCCTCTGTTGAGATAGTCCTCTAGGACAGCATTTTTTGTTGATTATTATTATGACCTGACCATCTCTCTTCTAAGACTAGAATTGGAGATATTTCACTTCACACAGATAGGTGAAATCCTCAAAAGAGGATATATTGCTCTGGACAGCTAGAGGAAAACAAATGCAGTACCATCACCACACTTCATTAAAAAATATATAGTAACCCAATGATACGAGACCCTAGAGAGATTATTTTAATCCAAATTATCTTACTTTGCCAGCTGTCAGAGATGTCAGGATTATTCTGTAAACATCTCTGACATCCTTTTGGCAGACTCCCCATTGGAGAGGTGTCTGAAATTGTGTATTTAGGATGCAAATTGATCCAGTAAGGTGTCAAAGTGGATAATTAATCTTTCCTGCCTTGTGACTATTGTGAAGTTGTGCAAAAGGTTTTTGTCATGGTGGTGGTGGGGGAGCACTAAGAGAATGGGAAGAAAGCCCAAACACCTGCAATTTGAATAGGCTTTAAAATATCCCATTTGGGAAACTTTATGGAGATTTATTGTAACCTCTCTATAGTATTATTCAAAGACAAAATAAGGGTTGCAGACATATGCCTCCATAGGAAGCCTCTTATGATGATATGATGATATGATTTTTTAAATAGGAAATTTGCCTTGGATAGAATCAGTTTTGCTGGAACTACAATTTGCGTATCACAAGTTAAAGGAAATAAAGACTTTCTAACTTCCTAGAAAAGGGAAGTTTAGTATTTCAATCTTTAGAAATTGGATGTTCCTTTTAGGAAGGATTTCTTTATCTTTATTTTATTTACAACAGTAGCAATAATAATCTCCCATAAACTCCATACCTTTCCAATTCCTGTTTTCCAATTTGGAAGCATAATCAAATGAATCTTATTATCATTGTTCTTGAAAAGGGTTTGTCCTCTATAATTCTGATTACTATCCCTGTAACTTTCCAAACCAATTAAACTTTCCTGGCTATTTCTCTTCTATATGTTACCTTGCCCCACTTAGAAAGCTTCTTGATGGCAAGTACTGTCTTGCTCTTATCCCAAGTTCTTGGGGCAAAGTACACAGTTAATGCTTTTCCATCCATCTATCCACTCATTCCTTATATATTCTAAAAGGATAGTTTGCATGAATAGTTATTTTGCTTTTATCCTTTGTCTTTTGAAAGATAACAAAAGCAGTATTGACTACAAGTTGTAGTCAATCGTATATATAATTGTAATATAATATAATGTAATATGTAATTATGTGTAACATACAATGTATATATAATATTAATATATGATATATATTATATATGTAGTACATATAGATTTTATATTTGTGAGACTTGAGTTCCCTCCCCTCAGGGGGCCAAATTAAGGAGGGGGGAAAAAGCTCCTTCTCCTCTTCTTCTCCCTTCTTTCCCCACTGTTACTACAAAGTATACTTACTTCAATTGCTAATCCCTTTAGATTTTTTGTTCTTGCCTTCCTCTCAGTGAAAACGCTTGAGAGAATGCAGGTGGTAGTAGAGAAGGAATCAGACAGCATAGCTGAAACTACATGAAGAAAGATGGATGGCAGCTTATGCACATGGAGGTAAGAGTAGGGGAAACCAGGCATTTTTAGCCAGTTCTTAACCTAGAGTTCATGAACTTGTTTTAAATATGTGTATACACACAGATATATACATATGCACACATATATGCATACTTACATATGCAAATAATATTTTACATATATTCCATATATGTATTAATAAATACTATATGTTAATAAAATTTGTTTCTATTATAATCTCATGTGTTTCTGAGAATTTAAAAATTTTATTCTGAATTGGGGTCTATAGCCTTTGCCAAACTGAAAAAGATTTTACAGTGTAGAAAAGGCTAAGATACATTAGACTGTGTCTTCATAGCCTTCAGTAAGGCTTTCAAAACTGTCTAGGAGGATCTTCCAGTTACAAAGAGGGAATGAACTAATAATTTCACTTTGAGAAGTATAAGACTCAGAGATGCTACTTCTTCTTTGGTTTTTCAGTATGGACTCTAGGATGTCAGTGTATTTATTTAAAAATGAGTGCTGAAATAGTTTTCCCCCCTATTTAGTTTGGCATATTGTCCTAATTAAATACCTTTTTATTATATGATTCCTGCGTGGTCTATTATTAAGGCAAACTGGCTATCTAATCCTGAGTTTGACTTTAGAGGGTACAGTTTCAAAATGGGAGGGGGTGTCTAAGATAATTATAATCACAAAATACCCCTTCATTAGATCTTAATAACAGGGAAATTGAGAATTGAATTACAACTGACTGTAAAAAATATCTTGTTTAAATATGTAGTTTGTGGCTAGAGAATCAATTACTATAAATTCAGACAAATTCTTCCAACTATGTACAAAGCAAAGGAATACAAGCAAAAATACATAATGGACAAGACAGCTGATCTCTAAGTCAGGAAGAACTGGGTTCCCATTTTTCCTTTGAAACTTGTTGACTGAGTGATCAAAGATTAGTTAATTCATTTCTCAGAGGCCCAGGCAATTGTCTAGGACTAAAAAGTTGCTAATCTATATTAGTAGAGGACATTTTTTTTTCCTTTGGAACCAATGTAATCATAGATTTTGCAAATTTGCAGATGTTATCCAAAAATGTACAAATGCTATGAAACCTTAAGAGGCAGCAGGATACAGCTGAAAGTGTCATATTTGCAAATCCTAGATTTGAAACTAGAAAAGACCTTACAGGCTATGGAGTCCAACTCCCTCATTTTGAGACACAAAGAGGTTAAATGCCTTATCTAGTCATGCAGCTGCCAATGACCTATCTAGTCATACAGTAGGCAATTCTTGAGTCTAGTTCTTCCTCCATCATGAAACAAAGAACATATGTTCATGCTTCTACTTACTACTTACTACTAGTGTATGACATAGGACAAATCTTTTAATTTCTCTGAACCTCAGTTTTTTCATCTGCAAAATCAAGAGTTTGAACCAGGTGACCTCAAAGTTTTCTATAGCCCTAAAGCTACAATCCTACCATCCTATTATAATGATAATATTTTAAATTTTTTATAAATATATCATATTTTTATCTTCAGATAAAATTTATTTTTAATATTATAATATTTATATATTATAAAAACAAAGTGGAAACTAATTCTTTCCATCAAAGAACTCACCTTCTAATGATGAGGATTATATAGAAGAAGAGAGTGAAGGAACTTCTCCTAAGCTTCCACTCAACAATAATGATATAATTCTTAATTTACTCAGTCTGCTCCTAAGATCTATAGTTTGTACCAAGTTCATGGGTTTTGTATTTCTCCAACCATATTGTTCAATCATTCAGAACTCATTGGACTTTCTTAACCATCTTTTAAATACAAAGTACAAAATAAATAGAAGAAACTCAGTACCTGCATAAAATGAACTTATAGAAGTCACAACTGTGTAAGAATCATTTCATAGACCTCAGAAATTTTCTATGTAAACTGAGTTATTACACCCAAACTTCAAGAAATACATAATTTATTGATATGGTGGATACCACTATTAATCAATTAATAGAAAAATCCTTTATTAAGGATTATGGATACAAGCCAGATATTGTGTGAAATACTAGGGATATGAATGCATGTGAAACAATCCCTTTCCTAAAGACCTTACATTTTTTTGCATGTGAAAGTGGATACAAAATGAAGAACAAATGAAGACAAGTTAGTTTGACAGTGAAGGACACTAAGAAGTGAGAGAAAGAGAGATCTAGAAATATTTCTTTGAGAGGCTAGTGCTTACCATAAAATTGAAAGGAAATTGATTTTTAAAAAGGGGTGAATAAAGAGTAAGCTAAAGGTTTGAGAGACAGATAGTATAACAGCACAGAAAGTAGGTCTATATTGCTAGACTGACAACATAGGTAGAGGGGAATAATGTATAAGAAGAATAGAAGGATAGGAACAGCTACATTGTGAAATTCTTTAAATAACTGGTGAAAAAATTACATATTTGATCCTAGAGGTAATATGGAGCCACTCTACTCCTGAAAATATGACCTTCAAGAGTTGATGACGTTGAAAAAAATCACTAAATTTAGTCAACCTTCTGATGACTGGTCACTCCAAACTTAACTAGGTTGATTCTTGGGCAGCTGAAAGTAAGAGACTCAAAGTCAGTCATTCTGGTTTGGTACAACCCATAAATGGCAGTTAGGTGGCATGGTAGCTAAAGTGCTAAGCTTGACCTTAGGAAGGCTCACCTTGTGAGTTCAAATCTGGTCTTAGATACATACTTTTTAGCAATTTGATCCTGAGCAAGTCACTTAACCCTATTTGCCTCAATTTCCTCATCTTTAAAAGGAACCAGTAACAGTAATTTTGCCACAATAACCTCAAATGGGGGTCATGAAGAATGACTGAAATGTCTGAAAAGTGACAACAAAAAACAATCTACAGAAAGTTTGTACTCCTCTGGCATAGCCTTTGCCAACTCAAGGTTTTATTTGTGCTTTGGGTAGGCATGAGAGAAGGACTTGAGTGGGAAGTGATAATTTAAACAGAAAAGAAAAATAAACATGCAGTGGCAAAAAAAAAAAATTGTAGGACTTATTGATATACCCCTAAGAGCTAGTCAGAGAGAATTTGAAACATATTGTAGTTTGAATGATGCAATGTTCTTTATTTTGAAGAATTCCAAAGTCCTTCTTTATATATTGCTTATATCATTTCAAGTCATCACTAAACATTAAGCACCTACTATTTACCAAGCACTAGGCTAAGGACTGAAGCTTCAGGGAAAGATAAAAAAGAATTACTGCCTTCAAGGCCTTCACTTTGTAATGAGGGGAGAGCAATATGCAAATAATTATGTATAATCAAAGTATGTACAAAATAAATAGAAGAAACTCAGTGCCTGCATAAAATGAACTTACAGAAGGTGGGATTTAGCTACACATATCATCTAGCTATAGTATGGCCAGATACCATCCCAGAGAGTATGACACGGAAAAGTTTTCATTCTGTTTACATTTCTATTTTAAAAGCTAATTATTGGTTTTTATTTAGTAATTATTTATAGTGTACAGTGAGGTCTTTTCATATAAAAATGTTATCTGAGCTTGATTCCCAGTCATAAAATGTGCTATAAAATCAGGCTTGTGAACTATAACCCCAATTTAATTTGTCAAAGACCAATAATGACTTGAAATAAAGGTACAACCTCTAATTATCCAATTAGCTTTATTATTTGAAAGGTGAAGTTGGTATTAAGTATGTATTTTTTGGTCTTTCTATAGGCAGTACAGAATCTTAGCTAGATGAGAATAGTATTAAAATGGAGTATTACCAGAGTAAGGAATATCTTACCTATTTCTCGTGAATAGCTTGAGGATATTTAAAGGAAAGAGGTCTTTGGAGAGACACTTTCTTCAAACAGTAAAAAAAAAAAGGTTATGTGTAAAGAAGTATTAAACTTCGTCCTTGAAATTATAGGGAGGCATGATTTTGGCTAAATATAGTAAGGAATTCTAATAAACAGAGTTGTCTGAAAATGGAAATGAACTGCTTTTGGAGGAAGTGTGTTCTGTTGTGAGATGTTATCAGTTAGAGCCTGGATAGCCACTTTTTTTAACAATATTGATAAAGACAGCATTCCTGTTTCATGAAGGCAGAGATGGGATTATGTGGTTTCTGAGATCTTTTTTAGTTCTCTGATTCCTTGAATACAGTACTTTGATCAGCAAAAGGGAAAGAAGATATACTTATCTACCAAGAAAGTGCCATAGTATCTATTATGTAGACCCAATAAAAAGAATATTTGAAGGAAAGTTTATATGCTGTATGCTCCAAGATTCACCCCCAGGGCAAAGATCATTCTTCTTTTAAGTGTTCTATATTGCCACATATATCTTCAACTAACCAAAAGGCAATAACAAGATTAACCAATTATAAATTTTCAAAATTAAGAAAAAACCTTGAAAATGAAAGACTATCAGGAGTTTGTTCCTTTGAAACTACTCTTTTGAAGAAAGCTTGTTTAAATAGTGAACTTCTACCCAGCTGTAATTTTTGAAATCAAAGAGGACACAAATAGCACAGCCCTATTTTAAATCTAGGGCCTAATGTGTATGTGTTTTTTTCTTCCAATCTTTGAGATGGACAGTAATAGGAATGGACTTCTTTTTTTAACCTTTTGCATCCCCATGTACCCACAGATGCAGTCTTTTGATCATTCTGAAGGAGAATTCTGGGCTATATGAAGATGGTTTGTTAAGATGAAAGCATCACCCTGATACTGGAAGAATGCCAGTGGAAAGTAGAATTGTATTTGAGATTTAAACTGAGGACAATGATGTAAATAATGAATATTTATACAGTTCTGTGTAAGCATTTACAAAATACTTTACATGCATTATTTTATTCCATTCTTGTGACAATACTATAAGATTGTTAGTATTAATCCTATTTGAAGAACTAATAAAGTACACTGAAAGAAAAAGTAAAGGTATAATTGGTAATGTGTGAAAGGACAAGTGAGCCAGATGAGGTTGAAGAAGTGAGTAGAACAATGAGGTTTCAGTAAAGGGATTTATACTAGGAAAAATTATTGATAGTTATTAATTAGTTATTGAAATTCTTTCCCTCTTAAAACCAATTTGTGTTTTGCACATATTTGTATGTTTTATAGTTCTTTTTTTCCCCCTGCCCTCTCTGTCCCAAAAAAAGTATTTTTTTTTGGGGGGGGGATATACTATTATTATTTTTTTTTTGGTCTTTATGCCTCTGGTGGTTAGCAAAGTACCTTGTATATAGGAGTTACTTGACACATATTTGTTGAAATGAATTTTTTGAACTAAGTACTTTATTTCTTGTGAGAAAGAATTGTTTAGGACACTAGAGGTCAAGAGTTCCACCTGGGAAGAGGTAGTACAGATGGAGACAATTAAGCCTGGTGGATGGAATCAGCAAACTATCTATCTGATTGTGAGAGAAGATGGCAATTTTTAGATTAGTATCATAGAGATAATCAGTTCAGGGGTTGATGCTTCAAGAAAGTCAATGGTATTTGAAAATCTACTATGAAATTTTTATCTTTTTAATTTTAGTTATTTAAGGCAGTGGGGTTAAGTGACTTGCCCAAGGTCACACAGCTAGGCAATTATTAAATGTCTGAGGCCACATTTGAATTCAGGTCCTCCTGACTCCAGGGCCAGTGCTCTATCCAATGAACCACCTAGCTGCGCCCTACTATGAAGTTTTAATAGCACCAAAATACTAGTTAACTCCTGATCATCACCATGAAATTTGTGAATTATCTCTGGCAAATTTATTTAGCTCAACTCATGATGCACTCTTATTCTGCCTACCTTCCATTATTCAAAATATTTTAGAATTGAAATTTTCTATAACTTCCTCAATTTACAGATGAGAAAACTGAGATAAGAAGTACTAATGACTTGTCCAAGAACAAAGAAGTAATTAGCATTGGAGGGAGTATTTGAACTAATATCTTCTGACTCCAGGACCCATATATGTTTGTGAGGAAAGTCTTTTGTAAGATGCAAAGGATTATATGAATTTTAGCTGGTTTGGTAGAAAGATTTGGATCATAAGGATCCCAGGTCTAAAGTATCCAGGTCCAGATCCCAGTTCAGTTACCTGTGTGACCAAGGACAAGTCACTTAACCTACTTTGGGCTCAATTTCCTCATTAATGTAATGTGAGGTTTGGCAAGGTAAACTTTGAAGTTCCTTCTAATTCTAAATCTGTGATTCTGAGATCCTATTAATAGATGAGCATTAAAGTCCATCCCTATATATGTAATCCTAATGTAAATGACTTTCCCATTGAGTTCGTTAATCAGTATCTATCTATTGTATGAATTTTGATAATTGACAGTGAGCTTGTGCCACAACTGAACAGAAAAAAAATGTTTCACACCTGGCTCTCATATATCTATCTATCTATCTTTCTTTCTATCTATCTATCTATCTATCTATCTATCTATCTATCTATCTATCTATCTATCTATATAGATATAGATATGCACACACACTTAAGTTAAATCTGCTTTGTTAACATTTTACCCATCTGTTTATTAACTCTAGATGATCATCAAAACAGTTAACTAAATCCCGATTTTTAGCATTTGGTGATTAATAAGATATAAAGGACCACTGAAAATTCAACAAGTGAATTTTATCTAAAATTGGAGCTGGTTCCAGCACACCCTAATGGATTATATTTAGGAAATTGCTCAGTATTCTCAATGATCCTAAGCTGCGCGCTGCTTTATTTTCCCAGAGATGTAGTGAATCATTGAACACCATCATTATAGATTTAAAACTGCAGGTGACTTAAAGGTCAATGGGAAAGAACATAGTAGTTGTAAATAAATTGTGCCATATAAATCACGAAGGCAATAAAATATAAATATAAAGGAAAGACGTAAGAAAACATTCTTAATTGATGGAACTAGCAGAGTAGAAGGCATTTTTTTTGTTTTGTTAATTGTTTTGTGTTTTTTTGAGGGGGATGTGAAATACCTCTCTTACATGTGCATGCTCTCAGATATGTAGATATTTGACAAAAGCATGGTCAGACCTCTCTAGAAATACATCGGGTCTTCAGACACATGCACATGCACAATGTTGTCCCTGTCTTCTCTGAGAAATACTCCCCACTATGTTCTGAAGCCAGTTTTTGGAAAGGAAAAACCATTCACTCTTACGACCTCAAAGGTGCCTTTTGGTGGAAGTCTTTCATGTATTTGGTTGAGTTATTACCTTGATTTCTTAACCTAAATTCTGGAAAGAAGACTGGAAGCTATAGTTCTCAGCCACAGGAACTCCATTACTGCCAAGTGAATAATGGTACATTCCAGAAGCTGTCATATGTCATCTGGGGTGCCAGACTTGGCCTCTTCTTGGACAAATGTTTGTATTCTTAGCTTTGATGGTATTGGAGATCTGGAAAAATGATGTATACTTTGTGGGCATAAGACATTATATACATATATACATACATACATACATACACACATATATATATATATATATATGTACACACACACCACACACACACATATATATGAGATGGATTGCCATATACATCAATGGGAGAAATCTCATTTCAGATCCCTCATAGCCTAAGTCAATTTTTCAATTTGACATACTTATTTAATGGCTCATATGAGACTTGGTCTTCTTCCTCCCAGTTCATGATTTCCAAGTCCACTAAACTATGTAGCCCAATAATGAAGATATATTGCTAATACTCTGGTGGAAATTAGGTTTATTTCCCATTGCCAGCAGAACTTGTTTTCCTCAGGAAAATAAATACATTACTGTTTCTTATCTTGTTTTTATTTATATGGTATTCTAGGTAATTTTTTTTCAAGGAAAAGGGGGTTAAGTGGCTTGCCCAAGGCCACACAGCTAGGTAATTATTAAATGTCTGAGACCAGATTTGAACTCAGGTACTCCTGACTCAAGGGCCGGTGCTCTATCCACTGTTCCATGTAACTGTCCTTATTCTAGGTAATTTTGACAAATAAGAATTAGGTTAAAAATAATAACTTACAAAATGTCTTTAAAATTTGAAAAACTTGTGTTCATCATCTCATTTGATCTTTATTATAGTCTTGTTAGATAGGCAGTATTTTTATTTCCATTTCATAGATGGAAAAATTGGAACTAAGAAAGATTAAGTGACTTGAACAGGGTCATTTATCTAAAATATGTCTGAGGCAGACTTTGGACCCTGGCCTTTTTTGACTCCAAGCCCAATGCTGTATCCCTCAAGTTACATTCTTTCCAACAATGGACATGCCTATCTACTTTGTCTTCTCCTGCCCCACCTTCCCCTAATTATTCTGAGTTAGTCTTTGTAATTTCTTTGGGGCTAAAAAACAGAAAACAAAAACACTATCAATAATGGAAAATGAAAAAACTGCCTTCATTCTGGTTATTTTGCTTATTCAGGAGAAGTAATTGAAGTAACATTCTTTTGCTTATTTATATTGGATCAAAAGCTAGCACATCATAAATAGCAATACCAAAGCTGGCCCTGGGCAAAACTGTGAAGTCTGCCAAGTTCAGAGACAGTGATATATAATGTGCTGAACCTTAGACTGGTAGTCAAGAGTTCTGGCTTTTGGTCTTTGCTCTACCACAAATGAGGTAAATCATTTGAGCCAAGAATTTATAATGTTTCTAATCTCCATTTCCTCCCTCTCTACTATTGGAATATAAACTTCATGAAAACAAGAATTGTCCTTTTCTTCATTTACCTAAGTGAAACCTTAGCAGGGTGCTTTATGCCCAGGTTCAATAAATAACTTTTGAAATTGTTGAATTAAATGTAGAAAATGAGGGACTTTGACTAAATGATTTCTAAGGCCCTTTCATCTCAAAAATTCCCATCTTCATTTCTTTTCTGATCCCCTTCCACCCCATTTGTTTCCTTTCCTCTAGCACCAAGGGATATCAAGATGTCTGCTGACTGCCCAGAAACAGTCCAGTACTGGACACATACTTAGACTTTTTTTTCCTTTCCCCCATTACTATTATGTGTCATTATTACAGAGATCTCTGATCTGATGATACTCATATGTTTCTTCCATTAAAAGACAATAACTAATAATGTAGTTATAATGGTTGTGAGTGTAGTACTCAGGCAATTTTTTTTTTTGCATTTTAATCAATGTTTTCTGAAAACAAAGCTCTATTCTAAAGGTCCTTTAGCAGACTACTAAGGGTCCAGATGTTTTAATGGAAGTAGAATTTTTGGTGTTCCTTGAATCTCATCACATAAGTAAAGTTTATTCAGTTGGGTTTTTTTTCAGACATGTCTGACTCTTTGTGATCCCACTTGGGATTTTCTTGCAAAGATATTGGAGTGGTTTGCCATTTCCTTCTCCAGTGCATTTTATACATGAGGAAAGTGAGGCAAACATGGTTAAGTGATTTGCTCTAAGTGTCAGAGGAGCTCTATCCATTACACCATCTAATTGCCCCATGTAAACAGAACTTTCTTAAAATTTTCTTGTTCGTGATTCACCACACTGAGATGCAGTATGACATAGGAGGAAGACTCAGTGAAAAGAACTCTGTATCTGGAGACAGAAGATCTGGGTTCAGCTTCCATGCTTTCTGATACTACCTGTGTGACCTTGTGTGACCTTAACTTCCCTGGGTCTCAGTTTCCTCATCTGAACAATGAGATAGATTAAATGGCCTCTAAGGTCTAGACCTATGGTACTGCTATTCAGGAGATCTGGTTTCTAGCTTTGGGCCCTCTCTCTACCTATCTGGGTGACTCTGGGGAAATCCCTTTTAATAGATCTCAGTTTCAATAATCTCATACATAAGATGAAGGGTTAGATTAGTTGAATTCTAAGGTTTCTTTAAAGCTCAAATAAGATAATATTGACACAGTGATTGGCACATGGTAGGAACTGTATAAATGTTTATTCTTCCATCTCTTTTCTTTCAGTTCAAATATTTTATGATTTAGAAAATGCAAAGGCATAATTTCTGTAAGGATGCTGTCTAATAATCACCAACACATTAAAAAATATAAAGCATGATAGGATTATTGCTACCTTTCAAAATGCTTTTATTTACAAGAAATATAATCAGGTGTCTCATTGAGCTGAACATGCTTGGGATGCCAAACTCTCAGCTCAGTCAACTGATTATACTGATGGTGATGAGTCTTGATATAGAAGTGTTTTGATATCAGTTTGTGAGGGTATTAGAGCAGCTGTCAGGGTGAAATGTGTTTTCACACTGCCAAGGAATTCTAAAGCCAATCCATTTAAAACCAAGGCTAAACCAAGCTCTTAAAAGTCTCAAATGCCAAAAGTAGATGTATATACATTAATGAAAATATCCTTTCATGTTACTGATCCAAAGACAGTATGAATTCTCTCCCTAACAGGATCACCCAATGATTTGTACTTTAATTAAGCATTTCTGTCTCCTTAACATAGCTTTGTTTTTTAATTTGGTTTGTGCAGTGAAGTTTGAATGAAAATAAAATATGGATCAGTGTTGTCAAACTTGAATAGGAATGAAAGCTAGCATCTAACTACATGAGGATCCCAATGGGTTGCTTATTGGCTTAGGGGAAAAACCCACATATTAAAATTGTTTATGTTTTATTATATATATTTTTATTTTATTGAATATTTCCCAATTACATTTTAATCTGGTTCAGACTGAGTTGTGGGTCCTATGTAACTTACCAGCCACCAGTGGCTCCACTCTAAATGTGATACAGCTCAAGAGGCAGGAATGGAATGTTTATCAGGTGGACAGTTGAAAGGAAATGTGTTTGCCTAATATCAAATCTATATCCGTCCAAACATAGCATTTGAAGGTTGATTCTGTTTTGGGGAGGAGATCATAATTGCTATATACCAAGAAATTGATGGCATATGATCAATATCTAATTCAAATAGATGATTTTTATCATTTTCATAATAAATCACATGATCAACTATTTGGCATCTGATTGGTCACTTTTGATTATGACCTAATCTTTTATGGACATTTTGATCAAGTTTCTTGGAAGTCTTTTAAAATATATTGGCATTCCTAAGACCATGTAGAGTTCAAAGAGTCCCTTTTTTTCCCCTTAGCAAATCTCTTGGGAGACAAGGAATAGAGGATAATCATGTATTACATTAAGGTATCTCCCAAGAATATTAATTTTCTGTTTGAAGAGATTTAGACTATTTTTACAGTAGTCTCCATCTCTATTTAGGGTTTCCTTTCTTCATTTATGTCTTAGGTACTAAGAGTGGAGGAGGCAGTGTTAGAGTGACCTAGTCTACTGAAAAATGGAGTCTGATGGAAGGAAATGATTCAAGTTATGTACTTAGCAGCTTTGCATAGATAATTTTTTGAGTCACATATATAATCATTAGATTGACATGTATTTCTTCTCATTTACAAGTGTCTCATCTTAAAGGAAAACATAATGTCTGATATTCTGTGCATTTAATTATTTTCAAGGGCGACTTACAGTTATTTATGTATTGATTTTACTCTTCATCCCTTAGCATTACAAAGAGGACATAGACACTTCTATTTGTTTTCATAAATGCAAAACTAAGTTCAGAATCTTGCCCTAGTAGTCACTTTATAAATGCTTGTTGAATATGCCCCATGGTTGATAGTTGCTGCTGGAGTTCAATGTTACATTTTCTGTCATTGAAGTCCATTTGCTTCCATAATTTATTTGCTATAGAGATTTAGAGGGAAATTAATTAATAAAGCAATGATTGACTATTGTGTTGAAGCCTTGCTTGTCCTTTGCCTGTTTTTACCATTATCAATTATTTTCTATTGCTATGGATAAAATCATGTTCTAATTGGACAAGACCCAAGTGTAAGTAAGTCCAAATTCAAGTAATCAATTGTGATTTTGACTTTCTGCCTTTAGTTCTTGCTTACATCAATTACTTGGGAAAATATCGAAGAGTGTGACATTTATGAACCAGATTCCTAGAATTCTCATAGACATGGTCCCTCTGGTTTGCAGGAAACAAAATGGAGGGCTCTGACTAGACTCATGCTGAGATCCTAATGGTTGGTGAGAATCAAAGATATACCATACTAAGGTCTTAAAGCTCTATTATGCATCTCATTCCTGTTTTTTGTTTGAACAGACTGAATATGATCTTTCTTCTCACCTTTGCCCCTTGGAATCCCTAGTTTCCTGTAAGTGACAAATAAAGAACTGAAGAGACTTAATTTTGAGGTAATTAATAATCAATTGATTAATTGTAGATAGCAAATAGTCAGTGTCACTTTTAGAAGTCAAAGACAAACCTTGAGGATTGCTGAATGATTATATATTTTGGAAGAGTGGGTTTTCCTGTCAGATGGAAAGCAATTTAATTGGTTAACAATTAATGAAAGAATAATATTAGGAGAAGTAGGCCTAATCTAATGAGGGACTGGATATGTGACTATGATTATGTCACTCTTGGACAAAGAGACTCATCTCTACCCAGAATCCTCCCACCTTGGACAATCTAGATAAAAGGATCTATTCTCCATTCAGTCTTACTTGAGTAGAACAATGACTGGGTTATGTAAGAATCCTACCTAGATAAGTGTCTTTATTCTTTAATTAGAACTATGTTTTCCCTGTTGGGCAGGGTCCTGCCCATGTTTTAACCCAATCTTATCATCAATACTGTCCTTAGGAATCTGCCTTGACCCAGTAACTAAATGAAGAAAAAGAAGGGGGAAAAACCTGGATTCCCCATATAAGTAATTTGTTATTAATAATTATTTCTCTCAAAGTTTAGTGAAAGAGCCACCTTAAATATATTTTCTCTAGTGTCCCTAGCTGATGCTTCTCTTCAACTGAAATAACCTTCAATCTACTATTTCATATATATTTAAATTTACTTATCTATATTTACTTATATATGTACCTATATATAATAAATGACTGTTGAATTGGAATGGTACAAAGAGACAGCTCAGAAATCTAGGAGGTATTAAAACAGCTTTGATATGACAACAACTTGACTTCTGAATGAATAAAAAGACAAACTGGTCTGAATCAATTTCAGTCACATCGACCCAATGAAGAAGTATAGAATAGGGTAAGGGCATAAATAATCAATATCATATTATTGTCTATGATATCTGTGCATTGAAGCACAATATAGAAGTACAGTCACTGAGTACTCAATGGAAAGAATGATTATTAGTGGTTACTGTGGAATTATATGAAAAATGATGGACTTTGCTTAAGATTAGAGTGGTAGATATGATGTGGGGAAGAAGTTGGACAACATATGGATTGTCCCATTTGTAGACTTCATTTGGTATTTGTAGCACTCCAGTAGGTCTATAAATCAATAGAATAAGTTAAAGGGTTTCAGATGTTAGAACTAAGTGAAATTAAAGAAAAGTGAAATTAAAATTTCAGTGTCATCTTCTTAATATCTACTTTATTCAAAATGAGACATTTTCAATTTATAAAGCATATACTTCTAAAGAAGAGCACCAAGAATTCCTGGGACTACTTTTTATAGGATATGTATATTGTCCATTTTAGTTCTGTGTGTCCACAAGACTCTGCCTAAATGTAGCTGCAAGGAGGAATAAATACTCTCCAGAGTATCTTCCATCTATCCTGTTCCAAAAGAGACTCTGATTACTGCCAGAAGAGAAGTAGGAAATTTATACCATGAGGCTGCTCTTCTTAGAGAAAAGGTATTGGGCTATAATTATATTTAACTACTTCCCTAACTATTATTTGTCTAAGAGAAATAAATATTTTTGGGTCAAGCTGTACTTTTGATCATTACCCCTTAATTGGAAAAAATTGCCCCAAGGACTATATCCAAGCTTTGATTTCTTTGCCATTGAATTCTACTTACACAAAAACCAGAGGTAGTCATTACCAACTAAACACATTTATCTAAATTAATAAAAAATAGAAATCACAAAAATTATATATGTGAGAATATACCAGATAATACATAGAGTGAATGAATTCTCTTGCTCTTGAGATAGCTCAGCTTAACCAAAAGAGAGAGTTCCATATCTGACCCAAGAAGAAATTCACAAAATCTCTCTAATGTAGTAAGTCAGGACTAGGGACATGATTAAGTTTCTGACTCCTTTACATTTTGGCTTCTTCTGAGAATCTTTATGTCCTTATAGGAGCCTCTCCCCAAAGAGAATCTGGAACCATGTTTTTCTCTCTTGAAGTTGGGAGGCAGAAGGCAAAGGATCTGTTTTCCTAAGCTTTTGCCAATTTTGCCCCTCATGCAAACATGGAACATCAATGGTTCTTAACTACTAAAGAGAGTCTTAAGCAAATAGCTTCAACTATAGATTAAACATGTGTTTTTCTTTCATTCATACGTCATTCATCTTCCATTTGGGAAAAACAGTGGGCAACTAGATGGCGCAGTGGATAGATCACTGGTCTAGAGGATAGGAGTTCAAATCTGGCCTTAGACACATGACAATTACTAGCTGAAGGACCTTGGGCAAGTCTCTTAACTCTGTTTCATTTCATTTAAAATATAAACAAATACATACAAGATAAATGCAGAATAAAGAAATCAAAGCTAGACCCATTGTATTATGAGAATTCTCTGAACCACTATGGATTAGAGAAATGCAAATTATAACAACTCTGAAGTACCACCTCAAACCTATCACATTTACTGACATGAGGAAAAAAGAAAATTATAAATGATGGACAGTTTGTGGGAAAATTTAAAAATTATGAATTGGTCCAACCATTCTGGAGAAATAATTTGGAACAAAATTGGGCATAGCCAGCAATACCACTTTCTGGGTCTATTTCCCAAAGAGATCAAACTACATGGAAAAGACCCTATGTGTTCAAAAATATGTATAGAAGTTCTTTTTGTGGTGGCAAAGAATTGGCAATTGAGGTGATATCCATCAACTGGGGAATTCCTGAACAAGTTGTGGTATTCAATGAGAGACAATTGTACTTTAAAAAATGATTTGATCAAGATGAACAAATGCAAAATGAAATCAACAAACCCTGAGAACAGTGAACACAGTAGCAAAAATATTGTAAGGATGATCAACTGTGAAAAACTTATCTACTCAGATTAAGACAATGATCCAAGACATTTCCAAAGGATTCATGATGAAAAATGCTTTCTACTTTTAGGGAGAGAACTGATGAACTCTGAACACAAATTAAAGCATACTTTTTTGACTTTATTTTTCTTGCTTTTTTTTCAACATGACTAATACAGAAACTTGTTTTTACATGATTTCACATATATAATTGATATATTGCTTGCCTTATCAATGGGTGGTGCAAGTGAAGTAGCTGAAAGAAGGGAGAGAATATAGAATTCAAAACATTTTAAAAAGAATGTTAAAAAGAAAAAAAAGAAATTGTTACAATTATCATAGGATTCAAGTTCCATGGCTCTCTTGCCAGTGTAACCTTAGTCCCATTGGTATGAGACTTTCTCCTTACTGGTGGAGATTAATGACTTTCTCCTTTATCAGAGAAGGGACAGAGTTAGCAAGCACAAGAGAGATGAGAGTTCTTCAGTTCTTCAACATGTTTTGGGATCTTAAGTCACTTAAGTCACTTCTGGAATTTCTGACTTCTGCTTTTGAGCAAGAAGATAGAAAATGTTAACCTTACTTCAGGTTACTGAAGGAAAAACTCTTAGAAAAAAAGTTGATATGAGAGGAGTTGGAAGTCTCTTTAATGTCCCTATGCCCTCTCTGTCTGTGTGTCTTTTTCTGTCTCTATCTCTGTCTCTCTCTGTCTCTCTGCCTCTCTCTCTGTTTCTGTCTGTCTGTCTCTATCTCTATCCATGTTTTATCTTCCTCTTTGTATCTACTTGTCTCTTTCTGCCTCCTATCTGTATCTCTTCTTTTCCTCTTTTTTCAGACCCCCTGCTGTGTCTTCTCTCTCTTGATATCTCCCCATACTGTCTTTGTGTGTCTCTTTGTCTCTCTGTGTCTGTCTGTTTCTGCTGAACTGAATAACCTCACTCTCAATGAGAGAGCATTTTCACACTACATTGTCTTGTATATATTTTCATATGTAAACTTTCTTTGATTTCTGTTTAGAAATTGAATTCTGTTTAAAAATTAAATTTTCTTGAGTCTCTTGGCTAAGTTTTATGTATATTCATTGTGGAACTGATACTTGATGGGAAAGGAGTCCAGCCTTACTCAGCCTCATCTTTGGGTTCTACTTTACCTGTTAATGAAAGAGCAACCAGAAGTCAGCCTGAACCTGACAATTGCATCTCCTAAGCTAACAATATTTAACTGTAGCCCCATACTGTATCCCTCTGAGGAGTCACCAAGTTTCTGTTGGCCTTAATCTCCTGATTCTCTTTATGGCAGGAACTGAAGTCTCTCTCCCCTGGAGAAAGATACAGGGAGAAGAGGCTAGAACTGACTATTCTGCTTCTACTTGAGTCACACAATGACTCCCCCTGCTCCATGTTGTATTTCAGGGCCTGCACTTGTTATACCAGGTCTTTACAGTTTGCATTGATCTCAACTCTCTTTTTTTTCCCAGGTTAAACCTATGATTTCATTATACCTCCTTATAATTAGCCTGAAGTCCTTTTCTTCTGTGTTTATTAATATATATTTGACTGTAAACCTGGAAGAGCAATATTAAATGCCATTAAATGTCATGAAGTATCAGCTAATGGAGACCCCAAGTAATATTGTAACATTTACACAGAAAGTTTTGATGGTTTAAAGTTTATCCATGTTTTCCTGTTGCTCAAATCTCATAGGGAACTGTATAGAAATACAGGTTTTCCTGAGACTTAAAGTAGATATTGAAGATTTTGCCAGTAGATAAAACACATCCCCTTCCCCCCCCATATTCACACACATTTTCAACTTGAGTTATAAATATATATTTTCATGGGAAATTATTACAAAAGAGAGTCATCACATCCTACCTGATGAAAAACTATTGTTTATCATAAAACTATGAATACTTAAGTTTGATGATGATTATATGTTTTATTTATTGGAAAACTGATCCAGCATAACTTCAGGTTGACCTTTTGGTTGAAGAAAAATGATTATTCATGAGGATGTTGTCAAGTTATCAACTGAGAACCTGAAAATAAAGTATTGAGCAGGAAATTTTTTTCCTTTCTACATTTGAATACTAAATACACACATTTTTTTTCCCAGTCATTTTTCATCATGTCCAATTTTTCATTAGCCATTTCGAATTTTCTTGACAAAAATACTGAAGTGGCTTGCCATTTTCTTCTTGAGCTCATTTTATAGATGAGGAAACTGAGACAAACACAATTAAGTGATTTGTCCAGGGTCACAAGCTAATAGGTTCAAATAGATTTGAACACACCAAGAAGATGTATCTTCCTGACCACAGGTCTGGCACTCTATCCTAAACCACTCAGCTGCCTAAGTACACACACATAATACCAATCAAATAAATAGTACCTAACAAAATCAATCAAGCATATTTTTAGGATCTCACTCAATCTTTCTCCTTCCTCCCTCTGTTCTCTCTCTTTCTTTCACCCTTTCTCCATCTTTTCCTCCCTCCCTTCCTTCTTTCCTTCCTCCCTTCCTCCATCTATCCTTTTCTCAATGTAAAATAGCTGCTATGACTGAATTTTTTTTCTAATTTTATTTATTTAAGGCAGTGGGGTTAAGTGGCTTGCCCAAGGTCACATAGCTAGGTAATTATTAATTGTCTGATTCCGGATTTGAACTCAGGTCCTCCTGACCCCAGAGGTAGTGCTCTATCCACTGCGCCATCTAGCTGCACCTGTGACTGAATTTTTATATTGTTAGGATGGATTTTTTTGATTGGCTAAATCATATAAGCATAGTCTTGGAGAAAATTAATTTCTATTTTCAGCAAAGCCAAAAGAGTTCTTTTATAGATACAACTTCCAAAGATAACTGAGAATAAAGGAATTGTGTAGTAGTAGTTGTACTAGGAGGAGGAAGAAGTGACATTTGCATGTATGTTGATGATGGTGTTAATAATAATGATAATAATTAACAGGAATAATTCAACTTTTACTCTCTTGTCTGATTTTCTTTGAGTTTTATATAAGCTATATTAGCACTCAAATTAAATTCATTTTATTGGGAATTTACAAAGTGTAAGGCATTGTACTTGTCTAGGTCATCTGTGCAATACAGAAGTGTGTAAGAGACAGTCCCTGCCTTCAAGTACCTTGCATTTTGACAGGGGAAAGAAAATTGGTATGAAAATAAATGGGAAGCTGTATTTTCCAAGTGTCATATGGGTAATTGTTATAGATAATGTGTTGCAAGGCATTCATGGGAGAAATACTTATTAGCATAGTGGTTTGGAAAAATAAGGTAAAACAGCTGCTGGTAGCTGTGATTTGTACTACAAGCACTTATATTGATCACACTGTCAACTGCCAGGTCATAGGGACTTGGCAGGACTACACAAATGTTCAGATTTACTGCTCTATTAAGTAGGTTATGCCCACCATAATATTCTCCCTCAGTCAAATTTTCCTGTGATGTCAAGAAGGAAATTTTCCTGAAATAATTTTTCAGCTTTCTTATTGAGAAATGCTAGAGAAAAAAGTAAAATTTAACAATACTATATTGTAGTTATTTTTTCCTCTTAACACTTCTTTTGCTTCAATATGTAATAAGGACCTTAGACTTAAAAGTGACTTTGCTGATTTTATATGAATAATAAAAACTTCTTGTAGCTTACATTTAAAGTCCCTGAAACTAAAGCTTTGAGAGGATAAATGAAAGATAATCATTAGCATTGTTATCAACAAAGCTTACTGAGTACCTGCTACACATATAAGGCAATCCTTGACTTCAAGGGGCTTGCAATCTAATTGATGTTGATGAGACAAAAGACAAATAACAATAAAATGTAGTATATATATTACATACTAAATTCAATTAATGTTGAGTAGCATAATCATTGTACCTTACAGAAATTCAGAAAATGGAACCAGTAAATTGCGAACCAAAGAGGAATCATTTCCTCTCTTTTTCTCATTCTATGACTAGGAATTTGCTTCAAGAAATTTATAGTTTCCCTGAAACAACTTTGAATGAGGGCATTGGACTACCCTAGTGCAGGGAATCAAATTGGGAACACCAGAAATGCTAGATCGGAAAGCCTGAGACCAGAACCTTGGCCTGTAGCACTAAAAATTGGGACTATATGCCCTATACCACAGGAACAGAGTTCAACTGACAAAAGGACCAAAACCCCTGCCAAAACAACCACTAACCATTGACAGTTATTATTCTGATAGGAATGATAAAAATGGCATCTCAGAAGAGGAAAAGAGTGACAAAATACTGCTAGTATTTTAAATTTCATGACTGTAAGCGCCACCTTCAATGATCTTTGGACCCAAGTATATAAAATATGACACTGCTTCCATTTTCCTCTTCCTCTATTTGTCAGGTAGTGACTATGAGTAGGCAGTAAAAGGATAATTCCTAGTTGCAGAATTGCTGTAGTTCAACTTCCTTTTGCAGAGTCTTTCTTGACCAGGTCCTTCCTGTCTGTTGGTCAAGATTCCTTGATCAGGTCTGTTCTTCTTGGATGAACCCAATGTGATTAACTTTATTATACATAGTGAAAGGTAAAAGTAAAGAATTGATTGATAAAATTGTGCTAGAAGCATACATGGTAATGGTTCATCCTGATTCTGGAAGAGTTCACTTATATTATCTTAAAAATCTTCTGTCTTGTGCATAATAGATGAGAAAACATTATAATGAAGGGAAGAGAATTTTGAATGGGTAAAATGATTTATTCAATGCTATATATCAAAGGTAGGACAGGTAATCAAACCTTAGTTTGCTATTCTTTTGAATAGGTTTTGAGTTATATTCCCTTCCTCACATGTAGTGTTTGTTTTTGTTTGCTTTGGTTTTGGGTTTTTTTTTTTAGTTAGAAAATAAGGTAATGTGGGTGTAATTTATGAGGCAAAGCTAGGGTCAGATCCCTGTGTGACCTTGGACAAATCTTTTCATCTCTCTGTCCCTCTTTCCCTCATCTATAAAATGTGAATAATAATTCTCACAATACCTACCACATAACTTTGTCATGAGAATAAAATAAGACACTGTATGTAAAAGGGCTTTGAAAACTTTAAAGTAGTATATAAATGTAGGTTATTATTGTTTTATTCTTTTCATCTTTGTGTTTGATGTAATTCAGTTAGAAACAGTTCTAAGATGTCACCATCATGCCATTGTTATTTTATGTTTCCTGTTCAGCAGACTACTTCAAAGATCAATAAAATAACTATTCTGCTTTTTTTTGGTGGTAATTGAATGGAAGTCTTGGGATGGGAATTTATGTTCTGTATGGTCACTGAAAGATAACTCCAATGGCAGGCAAACAGGGTGAGTGGGATGACATATAACTTATGCTGTTTCTGCATGATTTTGATCTCTAAGTCTATTTTTTTAAGAGCTTTTCATTCCATGTACTTGGAGCTTAGTGGTACTTGGAATGGTAACATCAATTCAAAATATTGTTCCTAAGTTTTGATGGGCTGATGTTCAGTTTAATTCCTACTTGCAGTTTTGACTTCAATAATCCATCAATTTTAATACCATTAAGATCTTGAATTCTCAAGGAGATTTTAGAGGTTTTTGTTTACAATAGAGGTCTTTTCTATTATTTTATTAAGAATAGCAAGCTCCCAGTATATGATTCTGGTAATTTAATAGTATTTTTCAAATATTCAGTAGATAATAGGGGCAAGAGATGACAGTGGATAGAGTATTAGCCCTGGAGTCAGGAGGACCCGAGTCCAACCCAGTCTCAGTCATATGATACAAGTCACTTAATCCTAAGTGCCTCCCATCTAGGACTATCTCATTCTGATGAGAGATATGGATTTATGGATCAGTCATCCTGATCCATATATGGCCACTGGACCCAGATAGCTTTGGAAGAGAAAGTGAGACTAGTGACAGCACACTAGTGACACCCCCTAGTTCAAATCCAATTCATGTCTTTGTCATGGTATCGCTTCCCTGATATCATGGTTTTCTTCCAGAAGAAGGATACCAGCAAGAGCCATTTTTCTTACAAACTCTACATCTAGGTTACTTAAGAATGAATGAATAAATCAAAAAAGTATTTATCATTTATTTTTCTCAAACACTATGCCAATTAGTAGGGCTATAAATAAGAAGTAAAAAATATGCATCCTCTCAAAGACTTAACATTCTAATGAAGGAGAAAATACTCATACAAGGTTTCAGGCTGCAGGCCCAGTGGAAAGTCTCCATGGTTCTTAGGGGCAGTGACAAAATAGCTGATAAAAGATCTTCTTTAATCTTATGTCCATTGACAAAACCATACCTACTTCTGATGTTGAACATTCAGCAGAATTAAGGATTTTGGTAGCAAGAACTTTCTTTTCCAGGTCTTCAGTAGCTGGGAGGTAGGTATTCTAGCATCTGCAGAGGAAGTTGTTAGTTCTCTCTATGTGTTGCTTCCCTCGATGACTGACTGCAGGGAAGATTTGATTAGCAGCAAAGCTGATGATCTGTGGGACATTGATATTTTTAGGGCTTCTTGGGCTCAGACTCTCTTTTGGTATCTGAGGCAGAGGAGGGGGTCAACATGATAGTGATGAGTTATGACTTGCCTGGCACAGTTTGCTTTTTGGATGTTCTGAAATTTCCAATAGCAACAAGTTGACCTTGTATCACTATTATTTGTATCACTGTTTTATGCTTCTTTGTTGACATATTGTTGCTTTAGTTCATGTACATGTTGTTTATGAGGGCTCTTTTTGTCCTAGTCCTGAATTTTAGTTATTTCCATGATAAAGTGAGTGGCATGTATCCATTGTCAGTATTTGCTATCTGTCGGTCAGTGAGCATATTTTTTTCTTTTTGCAGCTTTCTCTGTTTATTTTTAAAACAATTAAATGTCCAAAGGAATGAAAAAGTACAGTGCCTTCAATATTATACATCCTAAAATATGTTAAACACTACTGAAAAATAATGTTCTACTACACTCTAAATTTCTTTAGGTACTATTTTTTAATCAGACTGTTATATGGTAATTATTGCTCCTTTTAATTCTGAAAGTTTAGGTTATTTCATTATCCCTGCTTGTGAACAGTTGAAGTTTCATATAATATTGAAAGCAAAATTACTTATCTAAAATTGATAATATAAAAAAGTTCAAGTGATATAAGATATAGCAAAATGTTGTGTGCAGAGCACCAGCACTGCAATTGGGAGGACCTTACTTACTAGCTGTGTGATGTTAGATTTAATCCTTTTTGCCACTTAGACGGAGTCATTTCTAGTCATCCTGATTGAAATCTGTCCACTAGACCCAGAGGCTCCAGAAGAGAAAGTAAGGGGGTTGACTTAGCACAGCATCCCCTCTGTCAAATTCATTTCATAAGCATATCATGGCATCACCTCCCTGATCTTCAAGAAAGAAGGACAAACATCATCACAATTTGAAGGAGACAATGGAAGTCAAAGGACAACTAAATTGACTTTTCTTTAAAACAAGTCCTTATATAAATGGTTTCCACAAAAGTTTTGGGACACCCTATTTAAATATCAAGAGATTAAACATGGGGTGGCTAGGTGACGCAGTGGATAAAGCACAGACCCTGGAGTCAGGAGTACCTAGGTTCAAATCCAGTCTCAGACACTTATTACCTAGCCCTGTGGCCTTGGGCAAGCCACTTAATCCCATTTGCCTTGAAAAAAACCTAAAAAAAAAGAGATTAAACAGATCCTAAAGATTAATTAGTAAATAAATTTCCCCCCATTTCTTTAACATGCAATTATGTAAAATTCACATCACAAATTTCCATAGCAAGGCATGCATTTAATAGACAGTCAAAATATTAAAAGATAGTAAAGATGAACTGAAAGAATTTATTCTTCATTAAGATATTGTCATCAGGGGCGGCTAGGTGGCGCAGTGGATAAAGCACTGGCCTTGGAGTCAGGAGTACCTGGGTTCAAATCCTGTCTCAGACACTTAATAATTACCTAGCTGTGTGGCCTTGGTCAAGCCACTTAACCCCATTTGCCTTGCAAAAAAAAACCCTAAAAAAAAAGATACTGTCATCCAATAACTACTGAAGCACTAAAATACATTTTTTCTTTAACCTTTCATAATGATCTCAATTATATTTTTTCTAGGGCATAATGGTAAAGATCTCAATTAGACATAAATGAAACTTTCTCAAAGTAAAAAATCTATCAAACATTATTAATAAATGATTGTTATTAAAGTTTCTAAGTTTTCACATGCAAATTTGTTTGTTCCTCTATATAATTAATTCATTTTTAAAATCTGAGGCATAGATTGGATATTCTAGCTAGTTTGACAATTATAATTGATTTAATCAAATATTATTGATTCAAAAGTAATGACTGATTTTCATTACTTTTTAAAATTAGAATATATGTGAAAATTAAATAAAGTGAAATAACAATAGTCTCCAAATATAGTACCTTATTACTTTTTAATAACACATCAACTGATATGCATACATTATTTTTAATTTGATGTCAATCGCTGTTGTTCTTTAGCAATAAATGAGTGTGAACCTCAATGAGATTTTTCCAAAATGTTTTGCAGCACCTCACACATTGCTCATATACAATTTCCACAATCAGTTTCCATAATATAGATCTTCAATAATAAGTTGTTTCTGTGGATCCCGGCTTCCAAGAAGTTCAATTTTAACTTTGCAGATTTTAATTTGATTAATTTTTTCTATTCAAATCTCTCAAATTGCTTTCATCTATACATAGTAGTTAATCAAAGGTCAGAATAACTTTGGTAATCTATCTGGCAATATGATTCATGGTAAAGCTTCGTTTCTTCATGCAAGCCTGCTCTTAATAATCAGGGGTGTTTCCTCTTTCATATGTAGATGTTGTTGCACTGTCTATACTCTACTAATCTGAAATATTTTGATCAACTACAAGTTTCCTAAAAACTACTTCAGTTATGGGTAAGAGACAAATATTACCCAGACACACAAACAGCACAGACATGGTTCTCTGTGTGGTCATTTTTATTTCTTACTTAGTGAACATTATTTTTTATTTTTTAGGGTTTTTTTGCAAGGCAATGAGGTTAAGTGGCTTGCCCAAGCCCACACAGTTAGGTAATTATTAAGTGTCTGAGGCCAGATTTGAACTCAGGTACTCCTGACTCCAGGGCCAGTGCTCTATCCAATGTGCCACCTAGCTGCCCCTCTTAGTGAGCATTATCAATCACCAAGAGCACCATTCTGCAAAGTTGTGACTTTTTTTTTTGGAGAAATATTTCTGTATATTTTAAATGTTTAACACCCCAGTCTTTTTCAACCTTTTTGATAAGAAAATGTCAATATTTTTGCAGTTGCCTAGAGTGATGGTCTTTATATTTTGTTAATGTCGTTTATATTTTGTTAAATTTGTATTTATTAGGATACTATAAATCTATAAATCTATAGATACAAAATATACACATTAGCATTACCATTAAGAAGGTGTTAATTGGCTTTAGGGTGCCAGTGAGTCTTTTGACAAAGACTTTTTGTGTTCAATGCATCTTGCCTGAGGAAGACTAAATATCACAAGTTTCACTTTAATCTATCAATTCTATTTGACATATTAATTCAGGCTCAAAACAAATTTACATTCTCCTTTTCCTCCCCTTCCTCCTCCTCTCCTCCTTCCCCTCCTCCATTTTCTCTTTTTTTTTCTCCTTTTCTGTCTCCTCCTCATCCTTCTGCTTTTTCTGCTTCTTTTTTTTCTGAATTCTCTTCTTCCATAATCTGAAATGATGATTTATCATCAGGAGTCTAATGAAATCCATAGTATTTAGCAAAATGTTAGTATTTGATATTCAAGATTGTGCCATATTAGTAAATAATTAAATTACATGACTTTTGCTGTATGCAGCTGAAGACCCTTCTGTTATAAATTTATCACATTTCTTGTTCTTTGAGTCATAGGTATAATGGAGAATAGTGGTTTACCAAAATCTTGCACGGTAAAGGAATTCCCTCAACAGCTTCTCTTCTTCAGGATAAATGATTCCAATTTCTTTAGCTGCTCTTTAAAAACTTTCCTCTCTAAACTTTTAGTAACTGCTATTACAGATTTTGAGACTTTGCCATGTTCTTCATGATCCTCAGTCATTGCAAGCCTCCAAATTACCTGTTAAGTCCTGACTAGTAATGAACATAGTATGACCTCAACTTGTATAGATGCATACATATATATCAAAATTTTTTAAAATCACTTTTTCTTTGAAAATTCTTCAGTTAAAATTGTTTTCCATTTAAGCCCTGTTCACCTTACCCAATTCCATATTTTTAGATAACCTCGTAAAGTAATTCTTCCTTTGCATCCTTGGTGAGAATGTAGTTCATCTGATTGATGATAAAGTGTAAGATAGCTGGCAAAGAACTATCTCACATGGGAGATTTGATAGTTATAATTTTTGAGCATAAATCTTTGAGTACCTCTAAAATGGTCTTTGAGCAAAAATGTTTTCCAAGTCTATCTAATGCTAGTTTGATGCAACGATATCTATATTTTAAGTTTGTTATGGACAAAGTCAGAGGGGAAAAAAATAAAAAAATGCTATTGGAGTCAAGATGTTTTGACTTCTCCAACTTTGGAAATAGCCAAGCATGGAACATTGGAAAGAAACAGGTGCTATCACTTTCCCTCTTTGGGTCTCAATTTACTAGTCTGTCAACTAAAATTTTATATTAGATTATCTCTTAAATCCATTTTACCTATAAAAATATGTGCACTCATCTAATTTCATAATATATTTCTGAAATACTCTGTGATCTCATGTTCTTAGATATTTGGTGGGAGAAATGATTTTATGTAAGAGACAATTATGGAAATCAAGTAGAGGATTGGCCTCAGGGTCCAGAAGATTTGGGTTTAAGCTTTGCCTCTAATGCCACTTATTGTCTATGTGACCTTGGACAAATACATTAACCACTTGGTGTCTTGGTTGATCCCCTAGACTATATAATATAAAGAAATTGGAGATTCTATTTTGAAAGTTTCCTATAGAAAATGCAGGTCCAGGATTCTCCATGGCTCCCCACCCCACAGCAGTGTTTTCCTATGTAAAAGAGATTATATATGGGTTTGACTTTCCTATTTTCTTCTGGTAGATAGTCATTATTATATTCATTGTTTTCAACAATTTTTTAAGTACTCTCAAATGAAGCTATCTGAGCTAGTGATTTAAACCTTCCACCTTATTTGAAAAGTCTTCAATGATTATTCATGCTTTACAGTGTTTCCTTACTTCTTACTATTCCAGGTATAGACCACTTTTTAAAAATCTCAGATGATTATTTCCCTTTTGTATTCTTCCCCCCCCCTTTGTATTCTTTTAGGGATACAAAAATGAGGGGAGAAAATATCAGAAGCCTGTATATATTTAGTGTTTCCTATTTATAATGTTGCTTCCTGTTGCTTCTAAGGGATTTCCAAGTAATCTTTACAAATCTTTTTTTTAATGTTTTTTTGCAAGGCAAATGGGGTTAAGTGGCTTGCCCAAGGCCACACAGCTAGGTAATTTTTAAGTGTCTGATGCCGGATTTGAACCCAGGTACTCCCGACTCCAGGGCCGGTGCATTATCCACTGCGCCACCTAGCCGCCCAAAATCTTTATAAAACCTTTTACAAATCTTTACAGAAGGTTTATTGTCCAAAAATTCTTGTTCTTAATTACAAGAGAAATGTAACTCATTGATGTAATGTTTTAAGAGATTTGCAGATTTCTTTTGAGAAAAGCTATGAGATATAGGTGCTACAAGTATTATTATTATTATTATTATTATTATCATTATTAATTTCACAGAAAAAGAAATGAAGATGCAGAGAAGTCATTGACTTTTCCTAGAATAATAACTAGTAAGTAGCTGGACCAGCACTGGGACTCAGGTTGATTGAAGTATCTCTCCCATCAGTGCTTGTTTCAATGCAAATGTAAACAAAGATTGGGGTTCAACAAAAAGGCAGAGTCTTAACAATGCCAAAACGATGGAACAATATAGTTAATTCACTGAAGAATATAAAATTATTTGGATTTAGATTTTTCAAATGGAGCCCCAATAACCGTTTCATTGATTATCTTACATAGGTTATCTTACAGTTTGCAGAAAGAATACCATCTTTAAGGGCAAGATAGGAATTCTGAAATATATATTTCATGGTTCTAAGATTTCTGACTAAGAAGTCAGAAAAATGTTCCACTGTGGGCAAAATACTTGTTAACTCAGTTATTTTTCACATAAGATTGCTTTTTCTTGAACAATTCTGTTAGTCAGGATAAATTAAATTCTTTACTGGTAGTTAATGAGAGATCAGTTGCTAACAATTTTTGTGATGTCTCCAGTGAAGTGATTTATTATAGACCTGAATTAAAACTTTCCCTTATTTTATTAAAGGCCATGGAAGAACTATCAAATATCTTTCAATCATGTCTACTAGGTTAGTTAAATAAATATGCAGAATATTAAGCTAAATTTTAGATGTTTTTCTCCTTCTTTATTCTTATTGGAATTTTCCTTTGAAATAACATCAGAAAAGACTCTCCACTTAGACAGGGGCATCAAGCAATTTTATCATCCCTCAAGCACCACCTTTATTGGGACCAGAACCTGTGTGACTAGAGTGCCATGGTACAAAGTGATAATTTACATACATGTAAAAGGAAGTAAAGATAAAACAAGTTTTCAAAAGGGAGAATTTTATATTTTTAAAAAGGAAAAACTGTAAAGATTTGTCCTTGAAAGAAGAACTTGGCCAACATATTAGTAATGATAAATAAATTGTTTGGAAATAAGGAAAGTGTTCCCATGGATAAAAAAGAATAAAAGGTCACAAAGAGTTAATTGTAACAATAGGAAGATTGAAAAATGTTCTTTTATCTTGGTTTCACAGATAAGGGTTTGAGCTATTCAAAAGAATGAGAATAGATAAGTAAGTTTCAGTTCAGTGGAAATTAGGACCCTAAATTGAACAGCTTATCTTGACTAGGGGAAAGTTAATGAGGAGGAGTTCTAAAGGTTAATTTTTCAGGTATTCAAAACTGAAACTTGGAAAATGATCCAAAGATGGATCAAATTGCTGTTTTCTATTTTTAGGGTTAAGCAACATTTTTAACCTTGATTTCTCCAATAGGAACTTTGTCATTATAAATCTCCTTATGCATAAGGTACCTTTGACTGGGATGTCGTTAGGGTTGAAGGAGTGTCCAGAGAGTATTAGTCCCACAGAGTCAGGATCTCTCATTAAATATCACTGTCAATGCTGGAGGTAGCCTCTGATCTAAGATAGAAAGGAAGTGAAACTGAAGAATCCAGACTTTGGTTCAAATTAATAAGGTAAGTCTGAAGTATTCGGCCACCTGACTGTGTGTCTAGTGCTGTTGATTTTGATATCATTGCATTACTGCCCTGAAATAGAAGTCATAACAATATGTACCCATTGACACTTTCTGGCTTTCCAGACAATATCATTTAATCATTCTAGGGATGTTAACACAGTTACCAAGTGACATGTGTACTCCCCAGAACATGCCTGTTCTTTCCTTTGGACCCATACAACCTCAAACTCTGTTTTCAATCCTTAAGTTCTTAGTGTACATGCTGGTACATTAGGAAATTTTCCATAATACCAACCCATTTTGGGCACAGCTTTCTGTGACTCAAACTGAATGGGTAAGTCTGTAGATTGGATGCCATGAGGTTATTCTTTACAAGTATAATAATTGGAGATACCAACCTTAGAAATCTAGGACCACTTATTTTGGTTACTCTGCTGAAGGCCATTTTCATCTTATTGTCCACTGATAAGTTAAATAGATGAGAAGTACAGAAAGAAATGCTATGCCTACTAGGTCCAAATCATTACCATGTGCAGAACAGGGGGCAATAAAAAAAGAAAATGGGACTGTTTTCACTTGGCAAGAACATAGGATGGATAGAATACAAGCCTAGTGACAAGTAGACTAAAACAGAAAGTGGGTTGTCTTTACTTGTGTGAGAATAGGTTAAACTAGGAAAAATCTGAGGGAATACTGTGGAGTGATAATGTATATGCTTCCTTGAAGCCTTCTACCCCAACCTGGTCTTATTCTTCCCCCTCAGGGACCTCCCTTCATTAAAGACAATCAAAATAAATGAATTCTGAAACAATAAAAATTTAAGTATTGTTACAGATTCTATATAGTAAGGTTCTTTTCCATGCTATTCAATAGAGACCTCTCTCTCTCTCTCTCTCTCTCTCTCTCTCTCTCTCTCTCTCTCTCTCTCTCTCCCCACACACACAGTGATCTACAACTTATTCTATAGGTATAATCATGATATAAGTATAATAGTTATAAAAACCTCACTCTTTATAATTCTTTTCTGCAAATATCTAGTTCTATTTTATAGTCTATAATGTGACTTTTCTGGTTAACCATTCCAGTTCTATCACTACTTTCCACCATCCCTTCCTCCATGAACCATCTATCAATGATTGCTTTCTGTCTGTCATAATTACTTCCAGATTCTGATAACAATAGCCTTTAAGTTCCTTTCCAGTGTCCTTGAAAAGTATCCTTCCACTTACATTAGTATGAGTGCTCACCTTTCATTTATTGAACAGAACAGTTTTCCTGTCTTACTATTATCACTACTCTTCATGTAATTGCACCAGAATAGCTGATTCATAAGGTCTGTGCTATACTATCATTATTATCTTCTGATTTAATGGAAAGCAAAATACACTGTGTTCCCAATTAATCTTGTCTGGGGGATGAATAGCATCTCAGGGTTAGTTTAGACTAAAAAGAGCCTAATTCATAAGAGATCCTTGATTTTAAAGTCATATTGATGCCAAGCTCTGGGTTTCCTACTGATGGAGTCACAATTTGCGTTCTGATTATGCGTTGGAGAAGTAGTTACAGATCAAGGACCAGTATGGGAAAAGTCATTTTGTCAAAAACCTATATTGAATATCTATTGTTTGCAGAGCTCTCAAATTAGATAGCATAAAGTTGGTAGAATCAAACCAATGGACACAGTTTTCTTTATGAAGCCCTTGGGAGATTATAGAGCTAATTTAATATTAAATGTTTATATACCACCTTTCTGGCACAAAACTCAAGATTCTATGAGTGGTATAGGTGGGTCACATCAATGTTCAAGAAGCTTGATATCAAATATGTTTCTAGGCCATGCTATTTCTGATAGATACATAGTAGAGGAAGAACTAATAAAGTGTTGCTAAGGATTTGGCTGTTACTAACCTGTTACATAAACATTCACTCCTTTGGTGTTCTCTGTGACTATACCTCAGGCAATTTGAAGCACAGCCTCATGCTTCAGTCATAAATTAGTGAGATTGAGAGAGAGAGAGAGTGAGAGAGAGAGAGAGACAGAGACAGAGACAGAGACAGAGACAGAGACAGAGACAGAGAGTGAGCATCAGGTACCAGTCTTTATGACCACACTGCTCTGACAAGAAGGGTTCTTACATGATTCTCTTGATTTCCTTCTTTTAAGTAATTAACACTCCGGTTACAATAATGTCAGTTTAAGAACACTAGTCCAGAGGTTCTAGGTTTCTTTGCTTTTATCTAATTATTTATTTGCAGTTTCAAATTGAGTTCAAGGTTAACAACCCCTTTAGGGCTATTGACAGCAGCTGTCATCTTTCTGTTCTTACAGCACAACTGCCTTACCGTTTTGGTAATAATATGAGTATATTAAAGTTTCTATAAGCTTTGTGGAGAATCCAAAGAAATTTTGAGAGGAAGGAGAGACATTTGAAGTATTAGATAATTTTTTTCCCATTGGAAGAGAGGAGCAGTTGATGCAGAGAAGATAGCTCCATGCAAAATCAACAATTATCCTTCCAGAGATATGGCAGATTCTTCCATGTATCTTTGGGACAACAGCAACAATACTTTTCACAGTAATTGCAGGTTCATTCTGAAAAAAAAAACCAAACAAATCCTAAAAATGAATATATCTTTTCAAGTATTTCTGTCTAAAGTGTCCCAGAATATAACTGTCTTACAATTAGCTTTTGGTTGTTTGAACCAGTTGAGGGGGAAAAGAATATGAGCAATCCATATGAATGAGTTTTAGATCTTAGCCTAATAAGGAAGCCAGAGTAGTAGGGTGCCAAGGCAGGCCATTAAAAATGGGACTGTGAATCAGAGACTTTCCTAGTTATTTCTACTAATATAACCAGTTAGGGGAAAGTCGTTAGTTGATATATCTATACATCTACATAGACAGGAAGTGACTGCCTCCTAAAGTAAAGGAAACAAAATAAATATGCTGATGTCTTTGGAGGAATGTGATCAATTCAATTCCTCTATTTGCAGAAAAATTAGACAGATTATATGTATGGAAGGAGTAAGGGAAAGAATGAGAAGATGCCTTTGAGCATGACTAGATTAAATACACTGCAGTGAGTGGACTTTGGCCCTAAGACCATGTGGACCCCAAGGTCCACTTCATTTTTCTCTCTACAATCTGTCTTTTTGTGATCTTGTTCATTCACATAGCTTCAAGTGTCTTTTGACAGATGATTTTTGCTTCTGTATCCACAGTCCTGTCCTCTTTCCCAGTTCCTGACATACATTTCCAAATGCCCACTAGGCATTTCTACTTAAATCAGTTCTTCAATTTTGTGTGAGTGTGTGTGTGTTTGTGTGTGTGTGTGTGTGTGTGTGTTTGTGTGTGTGTGTGTGTATGAGTTGTTGTGAACACATTTGGTTGTCTAGTAAAGCTTTCTGTCACCTCAGAATGTTTTAAAATGCATTACATAAAATACCTAGATTATAAAGGATACAAATTGCATTGAAAATAATTATTAAACTATTTTTAAAAAGGAGTTCACAGGATTTAAGAACTCCTAATGTAAACAGTCCATTAGCATCCCTAAACCAATATGTTTCAAAGTGAACTCATTATCTATACTCCCATTCTTTATCTGAATTTAGCTTTTTGATTTGTCATGGATATCATCATTCACCTGGTTGCAAATATATGACCAGTCACTTTGACTTCATCTTCCCCCATCCTTCACATACAAAGTTTTTAGTAGTCTGAGAATAAATTAAATTTGGGGGTTTAAGTTATGAATGGCAACTACCATAATGATCTACTATAAATACTATAAAATATAGTATAAAATATCCCTTGGAAACCTTGTCAAAAGCAGAAAGACTGAGTTCTCTCCCCTCCTCCTATTTCCCCTGGCCCCAGACCTTGGGTTCTGATCTACTGCAATAATGCTCAAGTTTTTTGTCTTCTCTTAAGTCCTAGTAGTAATTGTGGTTAAATACAGAAATCAAAGGCTACAATCTATCTTAACCACATATCATTTCTAGATATCCTGTCCATTTATACCTATCAGTTGTGAAAACAACTCTCTAGATGGTGGCAAGGGTCATGACTCTACCATGATGTTGCATTGTTTATCTAATAATTTGTTACAAAGACATTTTAAATGTGTAACTTTCTATAAAATTATCTTGCAGAACAAGGGTATTACAGAGTGAACATTGGTTTTCATAAATTCTTTGTGCAATATCTCTGCATTTGTCCTTGTCATTTGCTGCCTTTGGAAACAGAAGCGCTTGAGTTAGGATATTTCTTAAAGTAAAACTTTCCTGCAACCAAAACCCCCAGTGGATTCCAAATTTTACTTTCTATAACCTTAGCTATAATTGATCATCTTATTTCAATACTTGTATCACCATTTTAAAAGGTTATCTGCAATTGGTCAAATTGGTCCAGTATATCATTCTGGTAGTGTATGAAATAGTTGTAAGCTATCCATGAGATTTCTGCTTATTTTATTTTGAATTTGATTTGAAGGGCAGAGAAAGTGAATTGAAATCATTGGTAGTTCTGCCTGAATTAAGTCATTTGAATTAAAGAGGATTTGTGAATTGTTGGAATATTTGTATCTTTTCTATTTTCCCTATTAATAATTTGTGACTGGTAGTTAGGTTTGTTAGGAAATAGAGTTAATGAGTATTTAATTCTCTAAAGGCCAATAACCATTACTTTTTCATAGCCAGAGATTGTACCATCATTTAAAAAATTTTTTTTCTTTCTTTTTTAGAACATTACTGTCACTTTGCTTTTCTGAACATGGCCAATATTGGAAATTGTTTTGTTTGACTATGCATATTTGTTATAGGGGTTTTATTTATTTTTATTTTTTTAATTTGATTGGGGGGGAGAAGTAGAAGAACAGAAGGTAGATTTTTGTCAATTGAAAAAATACAATTAAAAAAATACTACCACTACCCACCAACTACCTTCTTCTGAAACAAACAAATTAACTGCTTGCTCATGTCTAGAATGTATGCTTTATTCCACAACAAGAATCTACTATCTCTGAAATTATGTTTGGTCATTTTTTACTGTTATTTTCCTTTACAATATTGTGGTCATAATGTAAATTGTTCTCCTGGTTCTGCTTATTTAACATACCAGAAATTCAAACAAATTCTTCTAAATTTCTATGAATTCTTCATATTTGTCATTTCTTAGACTGTAATAGTAGCCTATTATATTCTTATATTACAATTTTGTTGGACATTCTCTAAACTAAGGGTACCTGTTTATTTTCATTTCTTTGATACTACAAAAAAGTACTACTAAGATTTTTATTGTATATATGGTACATTTTCCCTGCCTTTGACTTCCTGAGGGATATACCTAACATAAGTATTGTTGGATCAAAGGGTATAATCTCTCCTCCCAGCCAGTTAGTTCTCTTGTGAATTCATAGCACTGGTTAAAATAAGGGATATTATGAGAGAGTGTGAATGACTTAGATGGAACAGAATGGAAAAAAAAAAAAAACATCTCAAATCACATGCTTTATTTGTGGTTATGCAGAGGCAGCCTACCAAAGAGGGGAAAAATACTGGACTAGATACAGAAAACTTACATTTAAGTCCTAATTTTATCATTTACTAACTGTATGACTGTGGTCAAATTGCTTAATTATCACAAGCAGGGCTTATGTTTGTAAAGTGGGGGGGAAATAATCCTTGGCTTACTTCATAGGATTATTTTGAGGATGAATAGGAATAGTAATATTATGATAATGCTTTCAGACAGCCTGCTGGTAAATGTTTAACAAGTCACCCTCTGGAAAGAAAAAAAAAACCCAGAATAACTCAGGACAAATTTTTTAGTCTAATCTACATCACTAACATTTTTTTATATCTAGAAAATCAACAGATCAATAAATCAAGTCCTGATTTGTAGCATTTATTGGTCAACAAGCTATAAATATTTACACTAAAAATTTAATTATTCACTCTCTCTTAGATGGTCTCTGGAATAATTCTGGTGCACAAAGTATGATTACTATGGGGGTCTAAGAAAGAAACATTTATCCATCGATCTATATGTTTCATTATCTATCTCTCATCTATTTATCTAGGTATTTGTTTCTAGCTATCTATTTATCTCTTTGTATGTAGACACAGATATTATAACTGAAATGAGCTATAGAGAAACTGCCTATGATATAGTAGGAACAAAGATGGTTCATGCTTGATAGGAGGAGAGAATAAGAAAGAATGGAATTGGTCAATTTTCTTTTCACTTTAAGCTGTATATTCAATTGTCATGGGTTCCTTGAGGAAGAGAACTTCAGTTATTAGACTGCCTTCATTCTTTCTCCTAAAGTACTTGTCTCTATTAATGACAAATAGTTGAACTCTACATCCTGGCTATGGTAAATACATCTATTGAAGTTTATTCATTTGTTCATTTATTCATTTATTCATTTGTTTTATGTGTGTGTGTTTGTGTGTTCTGTGTTTGTTTCTTAAAAATTATAGCAACATGGGCAGAATGTGGAGGTCCAATATTATACTCTAGAAGAATTAATAAGTCAATGAATTTAGCTGTATTTTAAAACCACACCTACGCTTCACCTTTTAGGTGAAATATAGAGGCTTTTGCTATAAACAAACTGATAAAATAACTGAGAAGCTCTCCATTAGTTTTTCTAACTAAACAATATACCTCTCCCCTCCTCAGCCACACGAAACAAAGTGATTTCAATCTTTTCGATTTAAGCTTGCTGAGTTCTAGGACATGCAACAATAGCTATTTCTGGGGTTATTTAAAAACAATTCTGGCACATAGAACACAAATTACATTTAGCTTGGAAAACAATGAACTAGAAACAATGATGCAACCAAATTAGAAGGTCAATGCCACTGATAATTTCTTGTGACAAAGAAATATCACATTATAGAAGAAGATATGTTTTGTCCTATTAGCAAGGGTCAATAATTAGAAAGTCATGTGTTTTTTCAAATCCCCAAATATATTCATATTCCTAAACTTTTTTTCATATTGACCCCTTTGTGACTCCATTTGGTGTTTGCATAGCAAAGATACTGTATCAAATTGCCATTTATATATCCACCTCATTTTACAGATGAGAAAATGAGACAAACAAGGTTAAATGTTTTCCCCAGGATCACAAAGTTAGTGTCTAAAGGCTAGTTTTGAACTTATGTCTTCTGACTCCTGATCTGGTCCTATATCTGCTATTCCACCTAACTGCCCTGGAATAAAGAATATCTGTCTCTAAATCAAATATTTATTGAAGTTCTTATAATATGGTTTATTATTGTTTATTCTTTGTTTTCAAAGTGGACCAGTAATAAGAAGAATCTGGACAGTTTATTGTAAGAAGAGTTAACCAGAGGCCTGGTTTCAAGGAATTCCAGTCAAGGGGAATTGAATTGAAGGCCAGTCTTTCCATCCATATTGTTTGAGTTAATCTGAGAGGTTAAGTGATTTACTCAGATTAACAAATTGAAGAACATTTGCTAATCTGAATTGGTAGAGGAAGTTTCTAAAAGCAATTAAGTCTGGGGTCAATATGAACAAAAAGTTTAGGAATATGAATCAGAAGACTTCTGTTTAAATTTGTCCTAAATCATATAATGTCTATGTCATAGGTTGGGATTGAGTTAATGCCTATTTCTACTAATATTGGCAATGGGCAAGACATTTTGTTTTTCAGTGACCCATGAAGGTCTTTACAACTTCACAATCATAGAGAAGATATATATGTAAAGTAAAACAAGCCCCTTGCTAGGAGATTCTAACAACAGCAAAATTATAGATTCAATAAACAAACAATGTCATCATAGATTTATAATGAGAGATATCAATAGATTCATAATGTCAAAATAAATCTTTTAAACAGTGTGGGTGGTTTTATTGGTCATAGTCATGCTATCAAATGACAGAAGTGATGGAGATGGAATTTTACATCTTGTTAAGGGAAATCTCCCAGAGATTTGACCTAATTTTTTGATCATGTCTGGAGTAGCCCTTCACTTATTCAATTTTCCATGAAAAGGAGGTATATGTATTCACTTGAGCATGTAGAAAGATCATCTATGGATGGGGATCAGCCCAAAATACTCTTTGATTCTTCATAAAACTCAATCTTCCCAAATGATCATCTTAAAGTAACTTAAACCCAGTATTTTAGTTATATAATAATAATTTCTTTATGTTAGTAGTTTTGTAAGTGTTTTAATCACTTTTGGTGGAGAGGTGGGTGATGACATCCTTTGGAGAAATCTGGAGGAATTTTCTTTTAGTCTGAACTCAGATAGCAACATTTTCCATTTTTCCCCCAGAGTTTAATACAGTTCATGAAATTTATTAAAAACAGAAGTTAGAAAAAATGTGTAATTCCACTGCTAACACCAAAGGTTAGTTAGGTGATACAATGGATTAAGCACCAGGCTTGGAATCATAAAGATCTAAGTTCAAATATAACCTACTAGCTATGTGACTTTGATCAAGTCATTTAACCTTGTTTGTCTCAGTTTTCTTATCTATAAAATGAACTGGAGAAAGAAATAGCAAACCACTTTGCTATCTTTGCCAGGAAAATCCCCAAATTCTATGGGATCATGTAAAAATGGATACAACTGAATGGTTGAAAAGCAAGAGCTGAAATGCATCATAGCAATCATCTAGTCCTTTTTAACTTGAAGAGAAATAGTTGGTCCTTGTCCTTCATTATTGAAGAAAATCAAACATCACTGTATTTGAGACAAATTACAGTGTGTTTGACTATGGCTGATCAGACAAATATGAAGTTGGAATGCTCTGCCACAGGTTGGACATATTGTGAACACCTGAGGTAGGCACTCAACTTATGTATCTCATGTTTTGGGTTGTTTTTTTTTTGAGCTGCTTCAATTCTGCCTTCCTCATTTCTACCCCCACTGATGAGGATATTTCATGCTAGGTGGTCCTGTGCCAGTGTCTTCCATGCTATACAACCACTTCTAAAGTTCTTTTTTTGCTTCTTTGTTTTCAGTTCTAAAGTTCTTAAGAGAGACCTTCAGGGTGTCTCAGTATCACTTCTTCTGAGCCCCTTGTGAACACTTTCCCTGAGAGTTCTCCATAAAATAGTCTTTTGGCAAGCATATTTCTGGCATTCTAACAACATGTTCTAATATTTTAGTTGCACTTTCTAGTAATGTTGGAATGTTTGGCAGTTTAGCTTGAGAAAAGTCTTCAGTATCAGTATTTTCTTCTATCAGGTGATCTTCAGAATGTTCGGAAGACAATTTAAATGTAAGAGTTTCAGTTTCCTGCTATGGTCCTGTTCAGGTTTAACAGGCATACAATACTGAAATCAGCACAAGGACACTGTAGGCCTTCAGTTTGGTAGTAAATCTAATACCTCTTTTCTCCTGTGCTTTCTTTTAGAGTCTTCCAAATACTGAGCTACCTCTGTAAATGTGTATGTCAACCTCCTCAATATGTACGTTCATGGAAAGGACACTGTCGAGGTAAGTGAACTTGTCCATGGTACTCAAAACTTCTCCATCTGCTATAATCGATGGTTGCACATATGGGTGGTGTGGTGCTGGCTGATGGAGCACCTGGGTATTATTTATGTTAATTGTTGGGTCAAAATGAGCACAAATAGCAGAGAATCGATCCATACTTTGTTGCATCTCAGCTTCAGAGGTTGCATTTGAGTATGCAATCATCTACAAACAGAAAATCAAGCACCAAAACTACCTGCACTGTGGTCTTGGCTATAGCCTTTTAACAGTAAGAATTTATCATCATTGTAGTAACTGCCAAATTCATCCTCAGTGGAGGCATTTGATTTTTTTTGATTATCAAACATATGCAACTGTCATAAATGTGTATTATTTTATGTTTATATCTTTTACATAGATAAAGTATATATATACATATATATATATGTATATATATATATATATATATATATACACAAAGGAACAGATTTTAACCCCCAAATTTTCCCAATTTTAATCATGTGGCTTCAAACAATGTAACATAATCCTATCAGGATAAGCACAATTGAAAGTGACACCAGAAGTCATCTAAAGACATATGACAGATGTAAGAAGGCTACAATATATTATTGGTGATGATCTATATGGTAGAAGACACATAATATACATCACCAGGGGCATGTATGATTGAAAAAGAATGTGACCAATCATATGTCAAGAAGGAAAATATATATTGATCTGAAGTACTTCACTGGACAACATACTAAAGATTTATGATGTGTTGGCATGGGTTTTGTCCCAATAACACTAACAACTAATCACTATTAATCTTAGAGTTGCCTGAAATTCAGACATGTAAAATGACTAGTCAGAGAGCTATTAAAAGTTAGAATAATTGGAATTTGGACTAGTAATTTTTTTTATTCCAAGTCAGGATTCTTTCTGACCCCTCATTTTATAGATAAGAAAACTGAAGCGCAAAGTAGTGGTGATTTGTCCAAGTTCATATATAAATATGTAGCAAATAATAGAACAAGATTTTGTACCTTCAAATTCATTGTTCTTTCTGTTATATGATAAGTAACTGAAAAGAAAAATCCACCAGGATGAATCTAGCAAAATCACATTGGGAGAGCTATACTCCTGTAATAAATCACGTAATGAACCAGTTTAGCTAATCTTTATGCAGTGGAAACCTGTATTAAAATATCTAGAGAACCAGAGACTTGGAAAGATCTATACTAAGCATGTTCATAAAGTTCTATCCCTGCATAATACTACCTAGGTCTAGATAATCACCTGTATGAGACACAATAATTATTAATAATGATTATAATAATTATAATAATGATGATAATGATAAACCTTTATTAAGTTTCTAATATGTGCCAGGGGATGATAGGGGTTCCTCACATTGGGGCATCTTGTTTCATGGAGTTGAAACTAGACAGAGTGGCAGTTGTAGATGGCCATGTATGTTTATATTGAATAGTTCAAAATGAATTCTGTGACATGGTTCCTTTTAAGTATTTGCTTTTATCAACACATTTAAAGCTATACACATATCTATGTCATCTCTCTTATCTATCTGTAATGAGGTAAAAATAGATAATTATATAATCAGGGATTATTGGCTTCCACAGGCCATGATATGAACAGAAGTCAAAGTAGAGTCCTGATGGAAAATGGAAAGTTACCTGGGAAGATCTGAGACTTCTATAAATAAAGGTTTTTGTGAGAAGCAGTGTCCTTCAGAGGATAGGCAACTAAGAGAATTGATGTGGCTAATGGAAAATTGAAAGCTTCCCTGTGGAACGCAACCCCTGCCAATGTTTTTTCTCTTAAACTGCTGTATGAAAATAGTCAATATCATTCATTCTGCATTTATGCTTCCTTATTACTTACCTTTTTATGGGTATGTCTTATTTCTACAATAAGTTATAAACTCTTGAGGACAGATGATGTGCTTAATATTTCTTCTTACCAGCTCTAAAGTTTATAGAAATTGTGAGACTCTCCACTCTCTTCTTATAGAATTAGACAGATCTTATGATCTTTTAAAATTTTGACTTTTATTAAATATATTTAAATAGGAAATGGTTTTGTTTAAATGATGGAAAATATGACTCAGTTAAAATATTTGATTGAATTCTATATGAGAGCAAACATTTGTCTAAAAATATTTCTAGACAGGGTAGGTTTTAAAGCTTGGTAAGAGCTCAAAATAGCAGAACAGATGTGCTTTTGCTCTCCAGTTCCCCCTTCCCCCAACCCCATCTCCCTGACCTTAAATCTGTTCATCAGAGGTAAATTCAGTGTTGTAAAGACTTTATATCCAGTTCATTTTTGTGCCTGGGAGTGAATTGATCTGAACGTAGTACAATGTAACTCTTTGCATAGGTTCATAGGTTTTATTTGGAAAAAAAAAACTCATCTGATCATTTTGCAGTCATTTCCACCCTAAAGGAAGATTTTACACATTAACATTTCAATGAACAGGTCTAAATTATCCTTTCTGATAAGCATTATTTTTCTTAAAAAAATAAAATTTAGCATTGCAAATACTAGACTGGATTAGGCAATTCTTCTGCAGGGTATCCTACGGATTTCAAATAACATGTTCCTTTAAGCCCACAAGAGTCAGTTTGAATCTGACTGTCATGTAAATTAGAGATCTACTACACTCTGGATATTTTAACTAAGCACATTCCTATGGATAATAAATGTTTCTGGAGGCATGAAAATGCAAAGTTCAGTAAAAAGCTTATTATCCTATACATTACCATCCAAAAAAGATCTGGAAGCCACATTTCTCATAGCATCCAAATAAATCTTCACTTTAGGAATAGCAGTCATGCCCTAGCCCATTGTACTCATGCAGGTAGATTTCTCAGGGGTTAACCCTGGGGTTGTTACAGGCTTGTTAGTTTTCTAATCCTAATAAAATGTTTTTTTCTCATTTCATGAAGTATGCAACATTTTGGTGTAATGAAAAAGTTGTGACTAGGAATTGACTAACCAGAGTTCAAATTCAATCCCGCCAGATAGTCTCTTCCTTTCTTCCTTATTTTCTTTCTAATTCAAACATGTCCAGTTCCACTCAGAGGTCTAGCAGATCTAACTTGTTTCCAATATTCTCCCTGTCCTTCATACTGTATTTTCTCTCAATAAATTTAGTTCAATGCATTGACTTGTGACCTCCATGTATACTGGAGAAAACAAGTTGCATCATCTAAGTAAATATAAGATAATTTGAAAAGTGCTATCCCATGATAGTTGACCATCTCATCAGTCTGATGTCAACTAGACAGTTGATATATTATGATCCTAATCATTCCCATTGATTTAAACCAATTGGTCATACATCCTTATTTTAAAGCACCATTAGCAGTCATATTTCTTTCAATTTATTCACCTATTGGTCATTTCCATTAATTTAGCATTGTGATATAATTGAAAGAGTACTGACTAGGAGCCAGAAGACTAAGTTCAAGTCCTGTACAGGTCACTGATAAATTTTCTGACAACCATTACAACTCTCTGTAATTAATTTCTTTATCTATATAATGAGAATAACATTTTTTTTTACTCCTTGCCTTACATGGTTATTGTGAGAAAGCATTTTCTAAAATTTAAGTAAATATTAACTGCAATTATTGACTGTATTAGATTTCTTTTTGTTGTACCTTAGTCTCATATAGGACACTTGATCTTTTCTAAGAATTGAGAAAGATAATATAAAAAAGAGTTAAATAATATTTTCATCATATAGGCAATGAAGGTCAGTGAGTAGTTTACAATTAATCAGAAGGATAGAGTCAGAATTAGGGCTTAAATCCACATATCCTAATATATAAAAGACCATTCAATAGATCAAACTGACTCACAGATTGGTGGGACAGAGTCATGGGTTTTTGTGCCATGCAATCAAATTGAATTTGAGAAGTTTCCAGCTAAAGGACACATCTCACTGAAGTAGTTTCACTGAAGTAGTTGGAAATTTCTCTGAATATGTATTGACTCTCCATGTTCTCCTTGCCTGGTTTGAAATTTATCTCACCCTAATATTGTGGTCTTCCTGACATCCTTATCTTTCACCAACCTTCTCACCTCCAACATTGCTTCTAATAGCAGTGGATTAAGCTGTACTATGGCTTTGGCTCATTATCCACACGAATAATTTATGATATGTGTCAGTCTCCAGTGGATGTTCTTCTCTATAATTTGAATGGAGATTGTATGGGAAAGGAAACCAAAAAAATGCTATATCCTATGGAACTCCCAAATGTATTTAATTATATTACTTTTTCACATCAGAAGAGAAAACTTTTAGATTATAAATTCCAAAGGGTAAAAAGGAGCTATGAACTCATTAGGACAGAGTGTTAATAAATAGTTGTATATTGCATGTGTTTTTCCTCATTAGGGATAAACAACGGAGTTCTCATTACTTTAATACAGTTAATTTATTATTTTCAGGCTAGTGTCTGGACTTCTGGAACATAAAATTAATGGGATGTTGGCAAGTCTCTCTGAATTACACAAAGTCAATACTGGTTGGTACCATCTGTCATCTTAATTTGTGGTGTGTCTCCCAGATGCATTAAAACAAAGATACACATTTAACATCTTTTTATTCTCATTGGCATGGAGCAAGAAAATAAGAGTCTTATCATAAATGAAACCTTCGAAAGATAATTCAGAAAATGAAATCCTCCTGGAGATAAATATCGACAAGTTACTTAGCCCTGTTGACCAATCTCTAAGCCAAAAATGACACACTACATTTACAGAATTGTTTAGTGACTTGGTCTGAGAACTTGTTTTCTAATAGAAGCACAGGAGGATATCAAAGTTCATTGAACTCATTGTAGAAAAATCCTTTGTACACCTGTTTTCTTTTGATGCAGTCTATAGAGTATTCAGAACATGTCAGTCTTCATCTTTTACTTGTTTTAGGAGAACCATGAAAATTAAAGTTTTGTTGAATTCAAAATTAGAAACTTAAAATATATTTAGAACTAATCAGCAGTTCTCATAAATACTTATGAAAGGAAGGGAAAATCCTGCACTTATTTCACTCCCTCTGGCACTCTTCTAAACAAGACAAAAATATTCATGGTTTGTCCTTTGTGTGCCATGGATGAATCCTGATGATGAGGACATGATATTTTGTAGGAATCCATAGGAACACTTTTATGAAGGAAAGTTTATGTGACCAGATGTTGCTTTAAGTGATTAGGAAAAAGCCCTAGAAGGAATTTAATTGCTGGTGATGTGTAGTACCTGGTAGCAACACTCCACACACACTTAGATCCCCCAAAGAAGGCCATCTACATATACTTAATACTATAGTTCATAAGCCTCCATTTGTATACTTTGTACAGTGAGCACATTTTTGTGCTTATTGAGTCCTGGATCATTCTCTTTCCTTCTTCAATGAATTTGATACAAGGCTTGCAAGGTTTTTTTTTTTCCTCCTCAAACTCCACCCTCATACTAATGGATTTCAACAAGCATATTGTCTATCATTACATTACTGTAACCACTCAGTTCCTCTATTTACTCATTTTTATGACCTACTTGAACCCAATCTGAGACTGCAAATAAAGAGATAAAATCAGGTAAACCCAGAACGTCTGGGCTGCTGTTTCTAAACTGGCCTTCATACTGAAACCAGAGTACTAATCCTATAGGGGTATAGGGTAGAGTTATAGAGTTGAATGTATTAATCTGGGGACAAATTTAGTGTCTAAGAAGATTGGATAGCTCAGAGGCACAGGTTATTTAAAATTTTATGAATTTTTACCTCTGAAACTTCCCTCATATCCATCTTTTTCTTTCTGATCACATACTCAACCTACTAGTTCTGCCCCTCACCAACTTTTTTGGACAATTATAATAGTTTTCTAATGGGTCTCCCTTCCTCTAGTCTCTAATGCTATCTGTGTACAGTTGTCAACATGCTATTCTTAAAGTACAGGGTTGACTTATGTCACTCCACTTCTTCAAAAAAGTTCTATCAACTACTATTGACTTCAGGATAAAATACAAAATCTTCTGGTCAATATTCAAAGCCCTCTGTTTCCAATTTACTTTTCTAGACTCTTTACATAGTCTTTATTCCAGTCAAATAGACCTACTTTCTGTTCTCTCACAGGACATTCTGTCTCACAAAGGACATTTTATCTTTCTATTCTGTGACTCAGTAGAAACTGTTCTCTATCTCTGACACAGATCCCACTTCTGACTTCTATCTATTAGAATCCTAAGCTACACTCAAAGTTCAACTCATGTCAGCTCTTACACAAAGCATTAAAAAAATGTCTTCAGCTACTAGAGCTCTGATGCAAACACTTGTCCATGCTTCCCACTTAGAATGTAAGCTCTTTGAAAGCAAGAACTCCATTATTATACTCTTTATATGCCCAAAGCCCACTATTGTGCTTGATGCACTTGAATGGACAGTTGAACAGAAGTTGGTAAAAAGAAATGTGTTTGGTCATAATACTATACTTTCAGATCACTTATTGCAATGAGAGTCAAATAGAGAAAGAAACAAATGCCAGAAGGACAAGGGGAAAAGATGAAGAAGATAGCCAAGAAGACCAATGGAGAAGGATGATGAAATAACAGTCCCCTGTCTACACCAAGCTTCTGAAACTTTTAGAGAAGATATAACCCAAATTCAGTATTATACCTCTATCCATTTTCCATCTGAGCTAAGTCTTTATCTTTTCAATTTTGTCAAGGATAACACCTAACTTTCCCATTTGAACCTTCCCAGACATGGGAAATGCCGTCTATTAAAGCAGGGGCCCAATTGGCAGAGATTAATAATAAGTAAACTCACAGTTTTATACCGGGGCCCATTTGACATTATGAACAGATTCTGTTTTCTTTGACATATGTATAATAAATCGGTATCTTTCCCTTTTGATTTGGAAAAAAGAAAAATTGAAACACTTGGGGATTATATCAGATCTTTGAGTATCATCTTTCAGTAGGATCTCCTGCAGTTAGTTTGTAGGTTAGTTCTAGAATATTTCATTTTTTTCTTTGTTATCTCTAGCGCCTAGCTCAGTGCTTGTCACATAGGTAATATTTAATAAACGCTTCATTACTCAAAGCCCATGATGCCTTATAATGAGGGTCATGAAAGCAGGATAATGTGATGTATTACAGATAGACCTAAATATGTACTTTGATCTTGAATTATAGAGTGTGCATTGGAGAGGATAAACTTAGTCCCTAAGGAAACATTTGGTCTTTTTTTTAGGGTTTTTTTTTTTTGCAAGGCAATGGGGTTAAGTGGCTTACCCAAGGCCACACAACTAGGGAATTATTAAGTGTCTGAGGCTGTATTTGAACTCAGGTACTCCTGATTCCAGGGATGGTGCTCTATCTGCTGTGCCACCTAGCCACCCCTACACTTGATCTTTTAGAATCCAACTGATGTTCATTATTCAAGGGATAAAGATAAAGCACTAGTTTAAAATATACAACTACTTTTAAAAAGAGAATTGCATAAAAGAAATTCCAATCAAATTTCAGGAAAAAGCATCTTCTACATCCAATAACAGAAGAAAGTGAGATGAATAAAGAATCATAACTTTACTGAGAAATATCTAATTTTCTACTACAGTTTTTATTCAGCTATTGAATATTGAATATACATTCTAAGAAATGCCAAGTTCTTTCTCCTGAAGTCAGGAAATAACTGACTTGTTTATATGTGGGGGCACCAAGACTAATGGTATGTCAGTATCATCTAATCATCTAAATATTTAGGAAAGCATTTGATATGGTTCAATGTAATAATTTCTGTAATGAGAAAATGAGAGGAATGTTAAGAAGGTGGAACTAATATATGCCAGGAATTTATAACTGATTAGTATTTTTTCCACAAGAAGAATGCCTAAACATCACATTAAACACTTAATTCTTAATAACATTTTCATTAATAATTTGGGGAATAAAATTAAAAACACCTTTGACAAATACAAATCTTGGATTAGATACACTTGAACACAGTATAATGAAACTACAAGGGAATCCCTTTTTCCTTGATTTCTATCTAGTGCTTCCATTTGAGAAGTTGAAAGGGTATTTCATATAATAGTGGAAATAAAAATTTAGAAAATTAAGATCACAAGAATGATTTTCAGCTTTTACTTAGAAAGAAAATCATTGACTTTTTTTATCTGAAAGGGAAATTTCATGTACTTATTCCCCTTAAATCAAGAGTATCAAGTAGATATCAAATACTGAGAAAGTGATTTTCTCAGTCACACAGCTAGTTGGTAGATCTGAATTAGGACTCAGTCCAATATTCTTTTGGCTACATCATGCCAATAGTTCATATTTTTACAGTCCATTCAAGTTAAAGAAGGACTTCACATATTTTTCCCCTCATTTCACCATCACAACAACTTTGTGTGGCACCCCATTTTTATAGAAGAGGAATGGAAGATCAATAAAAGTTAAGGTATCTGACCAAGATCATGCAGCTAGTAAGTATCAAGAACCAAACCCAGATCCTCATGATATCAAGCTCAAAGTCCTTTTACTCAGTACACTATCTCTTTTTGATCCAGATAATCAAATGACTAATACTGAAATGATAATAGATATGAATTAGTTCTAGCAAAATTAGAATGAATTGTAACCAAATCATCAGCATTTTAACCTTGAAATTGAATAAAATAGTTCCTGAAAGACAGATAATCTTTGCATTATATAATAGGCATTAATCTCTTTCTATGTGTTTGTTCAAGCTTCTATCAAAGCTTGACTCCACAGTCAGCCACTTGAATGATTGTCTACCTATTACTTCAGAATCCTTCACTGCACTGACCTTCTACCATTCTCACCCTGCTAATCATTAACTATTTTTTGTACAGTTTCTTTTTGTTTTTAATTAATGGAATTCATGTAAATTTTTTCCTTCCCCTCCACCTTAGGAATCCAACTTTTCTTTCCAGTCTTCTTTCATTCTATCACTCTTCCTTTATTCTATGTCCTAGCCAAATTGAATTAAAAGCTGTTAAAATTTTGTTCTGTTCTCTCCTGTGCCTGTACATTTCAAAGGTTGTTCCTCATAGCAGCATCCTTGTATATTAAAATCTTTGTCCACCTAAAGGCTGATTTAAATGTCATCTCTCCCATGAAGCCTTCTCAGATCTTCCCAACTGATCTTTTCTTACAGGCTTTTTCTCTGTCTCTCCTTTGCCCTAAATTCATGTTACCTTCTAATGATGAATATGTGTGTGTGTGTATTTGTGTGTATGTGTGTGTGTCTGTGTATGTGTGTGTGTATGTATGTGTGAAAACTTGCCATTGACTCCTTATTAGATTGTAAACTCCTTGAGGTCAGGGACTGTGTAATTTATTTTTTTGTCATGCCTAGCACATTCTATTCTGAATATAGAAGAAAGCTAATAACTCTTTGTTGATTTGCACAAAATTAAATCAAATTCATAGTACCAAAGAAATTAAAGTTTAAAAAGCCCTTAAAGAATATCCAGTCAAAGTATCTTAGCCCCTTTTTGTCATAGAACCTTCTAGCAGACCGAGAAAGTTGATTGTACTCCATCACAGAATGTTTTTAAATACATAAAATAAAATGCATAGGGTTACAAAGGAAATCATTTACATTGGCATGTACTTTAAAAATAAATTACTGGGGTGGCTAGGTGGCATATTGGATAGAGCACTGGCCCTGGAGTCAGTAGTATCTGAGTTCAAATCTGACCTCAGACACTTAATAGTTACCTAACTGTGTGACTTTGGGCAAGCCACTTAACCCCTTTGCCTTGCAAAAAAAAACCCTAAAAAAGACCTTAAATTATCTTGAAATATCTATTTTTAAAAACTTGTAAAAAAGCATATAGATGACAGGTTAACAATAATCTCTGATCTAGTTTGACTCTCTTATTTTAAAAATTAGGAATTATGGTCAGCTATGCTGGTAGGGGCTATTACAAGTAGAAGGTAGATAGTTGAATTGAGTTCAATCTTTATGGAAGATTTGGCTGTATTACTATGAATCCTGGCTGTTTGAATGAATGAATAAGGAAGCGTTTAAGAAGGACTTTGTGCAAAGCACTGTACTAAGCTTTAACAATACAAATGGAAAAGAAAAACAGTCCCTACTCTACAGAAGCTCAAATTGGAATGGGGGACATATCACAGTGAGGCTACAGAATCCTTTAAAAGTTCAACTAATTCATGTAAATCATAAAATCATAGAAAGTGAGGTCTAGAAGGAATTCTACAAGTAATGTGTTCCACTGTCTTATTTTAGATATTAGGAGCTAAGATATGGAGAGATGAAATGATTTGACCACAGTATCCTTGTGGCAAATAAGACACTAGAACCTTTATTTCTGACTTCTGGTCTTTTTTTTTTCTCTCTGTGTTAGTTAATGTAAGAGAAATAGAGAGATCAGACATTCATTTTGATTACTTCACTAGGCAAAAGGCAGGAGGACAAAATGTTTACTCATTGACAATCCAGTTCTTTTAGGCTGAGCCTGTTCAGTTAAGCCACTTGGAAGAAGTGACCCAGCAGCTGGTCCCCCACACAACTCCCACTGGTGTCAATTGGAGCTTTGTGAGCAGAAAAGCTCTACATCAGGTTTTCTATGCAACTGAAAGGAAATTCTGAATATGCAGAATTGTATGTAAGCCAAAAATGAATGCATCTAAAGAAAACTTTTGTCTGCATTCCTTTTTTTACACCACAATCTTATCGACTGTGCAGGGTGGGGTAATGGGGTCAGGATAGAAAAATGACTATTCATCAAAAGGGTTTTTTTTTTTCCATCCCTCTCTCTCCAAGTAGTTATGCTCATTTCAAAGTTGGCCACCTCTAACCTTGTTTCTCATTTCAAGTAAACTTCTGTTTTCCCTAGTGTGGTCTATTACATATTATGATGGTATTACTCCTGGAAATAGAGGAAGAAGATAGAAAGTTGATGCATGAAATAAATTATGAGACTTCACATGAAAGCCACTAAAAACCAGAAACCAAAAATACCTAAAGGATTCTGTAATTTTTGCTTTTTTCCTATATAGTAAGTCAGATGTCTTTAGGCCTGTAGAAAATATTTCTCAAGTTACCATTGTTGCAAGTTTTTTTAAAAAAAATGAACTGGCCTAAGTTTGAGACCTAGGGTTTGAAATAAAGCAGCTTCCAGGGATCTCTGAGCTCAGTCTTGCATAGTTATGAATGGGCTAAAAATTTACAATAAGCTAAACCTTTAACATGAACTGGTTCAAATAACGGCAATGCCCTGGCTGAGGGATATAAAGGTTTTGGTATGTTTTAGGTTAAGTATGGTATCTCTGTTAAACTCTGTTTCCTTTCACAAATATAAACCCCCTCAATAGTTCTCTCATGCTGTTTTTGAGGGTGATGGATGTACTCTGATTTGGGGACAAAAAAGGAAGAACTCTTGATTAAGTCTTCATTCTCAGAAATATGTCTTGTCAGGTATATCTAGAATATTTTTAAATTAGTTCTGAGTAATAACATTTTAGGAAGAATATTGACAAACTAGAACATAATCTAAGAAAGATAATCAGGCTACTATGAGGACTGTAAACCATGCCATTTTTATAATCATATGGGTTTTTATTGTTTTTCTACTAATGTGATTTTTATGCTGATTGTTTCCTCCTTGTGCACTATCCTTGAATTTCTCGATGGTTTCAAAAGAAATAATGAGAGCTAACAAAGACCTATAGATTACATAGAAACCTCATGTTTATACAACATGAAAATTTTTTCAAGCAAAGAATTGAAATTTGGAAAATGAGTGTAGAAAAAATACCAAGACCAATTATAATAATCTAAATGGAAGTATAACTGATATAAATCAACTGCCATAATGAAATCTGAAAATCCTTAGTTACCTTACTCAGCAAACACTGACCTACCTGCCAAACAGAGAGATATAGCTGCCAAGGACAACTCTAGCGTTGAATACAAGTTCACTGGCAAAATCCTTGAAAGGGGAGTTATATAAGATTGTGATCTGTATTACTTCGTTGAATTACAAGTAATAGGAAGAAAGGGACAGTTTAAAAAAAACCTTGGCAAGAGATCAAACTAGAAAAATTTTTCCAAGGGTATTTAAGGATAAAGAAAAGGGTATTAAAGAAGGTGGAAGCAATCAATGAAAGATGGAAAAGATTTGCAATTTTTAAGGTGAAGTCACATTTTACCATTAATGAGATTCTAAAGTCAAGGTTTTGTTTGAAAATTATGGATTTTGAAAATCGCCCTTGAAGACTCTTAAATTGTCCATTAAAGTAGAATCGTTTTTGTTTTGTTTTGAAATCAGTTGTAGCTGATAAGAGACTTGGGTCTCTTTAAAAGAAAGACAATCTGTAACTGAAAACATATGGGTCTGAGTGGGTTACTGTGGGGGTGAATATTGAACGCAGATTTTGTTTTCCAGTAGACATTTAAATGGGGGGGGGGCTGGACTTCGTTTAAATAAAAAAAATTAAAAAATGAATACAGTTTTAATTGGAAGTTGATGATTGATGATTCAGGTCTAAAAGAACTTTACATATCTATATATATATATATATATATGTATATACACATATATATGTGTGTTTGTGTGTGTGTGATTATAATAGAAAGTGATCCCAACACCCCACTTGTAAGAGAGAACCCAAGAAAATCAAAGGGAACAGAATAGAGACCTTCAAGATTACTGGGAATGCTAAACAGACCAATTAGAATGTCCCTCTCATTAGTTTCACGATCTTAAACAGAATTACCAGACTGATGATTCTAGATGATTCTCAACACATAGAAATGTTCACATTAGAAAAAGTACATCAGAACTAATACTAACTAAAGAAATGACGTGCATATTTCTCATCTCATTCTAATGCTGAGGGATATGCTACATGAGAACAATGGATTGATTTGCCCAGATGATTTAAATTATTTTTTCTCTAACTCTGACTTTGCACCTCGGTCTCTTTCTTACTCCCTCTTGTCTCTCTTGGTGTCTGTCCCCATGGAATTTCATACATGATGGAACATCAATATAATATACTCTTTTCACCCACCAAAAATTGGAATTATTACATTTGGAAATCACAGGCCCTGATTTGTTTATAAAGAATTAGAAGTACAATTGTTGGATTCACTTTTCTGTTAACTACTTCCATTATATGGTTAAGTTCATCCCATTCACACTGACAATTATGATTGCTAAATATTGTTCTCCATTTTGTTAGTCTTTCTTTTGCATTTTTTAGTACTTCTTTAAAGTGTATTTTGCTTCTGACCATTGCCTTCTTTTATCCACCTGCCTTTATCCATCCCCATTATTTTTATCCCCTTCCCCCCTCTTGCTTCCTGTTGGACAAGATAGCTTTCTGTTCCTAAATGAGAATGTAGATACATTTTTCTCTCTGAATAATTTATATGTGAATGAGGTTCAAACACTGGCCCTTCTACCATTCCCACTTCCAACATAAATGCTCTTCGTAGCAAGCATCTTTTATATAATTTTCCGTATTTGTTCCTCTTCCTTTCCCCTTCTTCCGTTCAAGATTAAGAAAACTATCAGCATTATTGACCATAACAATTCCACAAACAACAATCATAATCTCAGAAAAAAACAAAAGCAAAATAGTTCTAATTAACAGGGATAAGCAGGGAAACTACATCTTGCTTTTTAACAAAGGCAGTACAATGAAGTAATATCAATTCCAAAACATATAAATACTAAATGGAAGAGTATTCAAATACTTAAAGGAAAATTTAAATGAATTACAGGAGGAAATAAACTATACTAATGGAAGTAGAGGAAGACCTCAACTTTTCTCTTTCAGTCCTAAATAAACATAACCATAAGATAAATAAGATAAAAGTTAAGGTTATAATAGAATCTTAGAAATGTTAGCTATAGGGTGGCTAGATGGCTTAGTGGATAAAGCACTGGCCTTGGAGTCAGGAGTACCTGGGTTCAAATCCAGTCTCAGACACTTAATAATTACCTAGCTGTGTGGCCTTGGGCAAGCCACTTAACACCATTTGCCTTGCAAAAACCTATTTAAAAAAAGGAAAAGGAAAAGAAAAAAAAGAAATGTTAGCTATGACAGAACTCAAGAAAACTGGATGGGAATAGTAGAGAGAGAGGGCCTTGGAAGTAGAAATTAAAAGGTAATTGAAAACTAAAATAATCTAATTCTAAAGAATGAATTAGTCAAAGAATCCATCACAAAACATTTATTAATTTTATTAAAGACAATGATGAGACAACATTCCAAAATTTATGGAATTCAGGCAAAACAATACTTAGGAGAAAATTTATATATCTAAATGTGTGCAGCATGAAAGAGAAAAAGGACATATCAATGGATTGGGTATGCAAAAAAAAAGGGTAGAAAAAGAACAAATCCTGAATCAAACATTGAAATGGAAAGTCTGAAAATTGCAGGGTAGATTTATAAAGCTAATTTTTTTAAATCATTGAAATAATAAATAAAATTAAGGGCTGATTTTATGAAAAACACAATAAAATAGATTAACTTTTAGTTAATTTGATAGTACTGAAAATCAAAAAGGTGAATATAAAAACAATGAAGATGAAATTAAAACAACTATTAGGAGTTATTTTGTCCAATGATATACAATAAAACTGACAATCTAAGTGAAATGGATGAATATTTTAAAAATGCAAAATGCACAGATTAGCAGAAGAGGAAATTGAATACATAAATATCCCTGTATTAGAAAAAAATTGAATAAGCAATCAATGAGCTCCCTAAGATAAATTTCCTAAAACCAGATGAATTTATTAATGAATTCTAACAAATATTTTAAAAACATTGAATTTTAATACTATATGAATTAGTTGTAAAAAATGGTTAAAAATGTCTTACCAAATTTCAAACCAAAATATGGTTTTGATACCTAAACCCTGAAGAACAAAAACAGAGGGGAAACTATAGCTAGATTTCATTAATTAATATTGTTGCAAATTTTTTTTTAAGAAAATACAGTATGACAACAGTATATCACAGAGATCTAACACAATACCAGGTGGGATTTATACCAGGAATTTAGGTCTGCTTCAAAATTAAAAAACTATGAGTGTAATTGACCATAGTGAAAACAAAAACCACAAAAAATCATGTGATTCTAAAAACAGATGTAGAAAAAGCTTTTGACAAAATATAATACTCATTCCTTAAGAAGACTAGAAAGTAGGCGCAACTAGGTAGCATAGTAGATGGAGAACTGGCCCTGGAGTCAGGAGGACCTGAGTTCAAATTATGTCTCAGACACTTAATAATTGCCTAACTGTGTGACTTTGGGCAAGTTACTTAACCCAATTGCCTTAAATAATTCAAATTTTTTTAAAAAGAGTACTAGAAAGCATAGGAATAAATGGAACCTCTCTTAAAATAAGTAGTACATTTAAAATCAAGCATAATCTGTAATAAAGATAAACTTGAAGCTTCCTACTAAGATCAGCAGTGACACAAAAATATCATTTATCCCTAATTTTCAATATTGCATTAGAACTTTTAGCAATAAGCTATATTTATAGCAATAAGACATGAAAGATATTGAAGGAACAAAAGTAGACAATAAAGAAAGAAAAATAGTACTCATTACAGATGGCATAGTGGTATGCTTCTAAGTATACCACTAGAAAATCAACTAAAAAAAACTACTTGAAACAATTAAAAACTTCCAGAAATTTTCAAGACATAAAATAAACCCATATAAATTATTAGAATTGCTCTGTATTATCAACAAAACCCAGCAGGGAGTGATAGAAAGAGAAATTTCATTTAAAAGAATTGCAGACAATATAAAATATTGGAAATTTACCTGACAAGACAAACTGAAGAATTTTATGAAATAATTACAAAACACTTTTCACACAAAGACATACCTAACAATTGGAGAAATACTTATTTCTTACAAGTTGACCTAGACAATATAATACAAATGACATTACCAAATTAATTTCTTTATTTAGAGGCATACCAATTAAAATACCAAATAATTATTTTCTAGACCTTGAAAAAATTATTACAAAATTTATCAAGAATATCAAGGAAATCAATAAAAATATAAAGAAAGGTCACCTTAACAGTTCTCGACCTCAAATTCTATTATAAAGTGGTAATCATCAATATACTCTGAAAGTGGCTAAGAAATAGCTAATTAGATCAGAGGTATAAATTAGACATATAATAGCAGTAGTAAATGACATAGCAATTAAGTGCTTGATAAACTCAATGTTCCATGTTTTGGGAGAAAAAAACTCAACATCTGACAAACATTTTTGGGGAAACTAGAAAACAATCTGACAGAAACTAGGAATTGACCAAGATCTCATGACATATTCTAAGAGAAGGTAAAAATAGATACATAATGTAGATATAGAATATGATAGCATAAGCTAATTGGGAGAGCATGAAAAAACATAACTCTCAAGTCTATAGAAAAGGAAAGAGTTTATGACCAAAACTGAGGTACAGAGGATCATGGGAAGAAAAATACATGAAATAAAAATGATTTTTCACAAATGAAATTAATACAGTCAAAATTAAATGGAATAAAGGAAACTGAGGGATGAAGAGAATTTACCACAAGTTTCTCTAATAAAGGTCTCATTTCTCTAATATATAGGGAACTGAGTCAAATTTATAAAATAAGAGCCATTCCTCAGTTCATAAATAGTCAAAGAATGCATGCAGGCAGTTTTAGAAAGAAAAAAATCAAAGATAACGAGTTACACAAAAAAATTCAAATTACAGCTGATTAGAGAAATGCAAATTAAAACAACTTTGAGGGACCATTGTGAACTAGGCACTCTCTAAGCATACATCTTACAGAAAAAATGCTGACCAGCATAGATTGAGAAACTTAATTATTTTAGAGTTCCCACTCCCAATGAAATCCCTACTACAACAATTAATATGACATCGCTTCCAAAGATATTTTATATTTTAAAAGAAGATACTGTAGAATCCCTTATCCTCTCCAAATGTTAGTTTTGGGGTGCTTCCCAAATTGTACAATGTAGACTCAGGTTGTAAGTGGTTCTTTCCTTGACTAAGTAGTCATTAGCTCTATCACATGAAAAATATGATTGTAGAAAGAATGCTGAGTTTAGAATGAGATGGCTTGGGTTTTATTACAGTCTTTGTAGCTTACTTCTTCTGCATAGACTCCTTCTCTCCAGACTTTAATTTCTTTATCTGGAAATGAGATGATTGGACATTATGATCTCTGAGTTCATATTTAGCTTTAATTTAGAATCCTATAATCCAAGAACAATATTTCATTCAAACTATCAATCCATTTACAAATATTTATTAAGCAGCTGCTATTAGTCAAGCATGTTATGTTCTAGGGATAGAGATACAAGAGTGAGATAGTTCTTGACCTCAAGAAGCTTTCATGGCATATTATACCATATTCATTATATAAAATCTTTAGATACTCAAATAGAATGCTATTGACAATGCCTGAAAATCTATTCTTGGAATGTATGAATAGAAAATGGAGGGAAATATGGTTTCCAGTGAATGTAACTCATTTGGACTAAATAACTAGCTATTACTCTTAAATCAGTAAAATATTAATTAAACTAACCCTCAACCCATACAACAATGCATGGATTCAGGAACTCCTAAACAAAATAAACTTTTCTCTTCTGTACTTTTTGGAGGGTTTTGAACAAAATTTGAAATATTTGGAACATAGACTGATAGAAGATTGCATAGTATAATGAATTTGACTTGCTAGTCAGGAAGATTTCAAGTCTTTAAAGCAGTTCAGTTCCTATCTCTGACATATTCTAGATATAAAACCAAGGACAAATCATTTAACTTTTCAGTGCCCAGCCAACTTCCTTCTATATGTTACAGATAAGTTGGTCACCTGCATTTATGGAGGAGTTTTTTTTTTAATTTATTTTTATTATAGATATAATTTGAGTTTTACAATTCCCCTCCCCAATCTTACTCCCCCCCCCCCCCATGGAAAGCAACTGTCAGTCTTTACTTTCTTTCCATGTTGTACCTTGATCCAAAGTGAGTGTGATGAGAGAGAAATCATAGCCTTAAAGAAGAGACAAGAAGTCAAAGAGCTAACAAGACCAGACAATAAAATATCTGTTTTTTCCTAAATTAAAGGGAATAGTCCTTGAACTTTGTTCAAATTCCACATCTCCTTATCTGGATACAGATGGTACTCTCCTTTCAAGACAGCCCAAAATTGTTCCTGATTGTTGCGCTGATGGAATGAGCGAGTCCTTCAAGGTTGAACATCACCCCCCATGTGCTGTTAGGGTGTATAGTGTTTTTCTGGTTCTGCTCATCTCACTCAGCATTAGTTTATGCAAATCCCTCCAGGCTTCCCTGAAATCCAGTCCCTCCTGGTTTCTAATAGAACAATAGTGTTCCACGACATACATATACCACAGTTTGCTAAGCAATTCCTCAATTGAAGGACATTTACTTGATTTCCAATTCTTGGCCACCACAAACAGGACTGTTATAAATATTTTGTACAAGTGATGTTTTTACCCTTTTTCATCATCTCTTCAGGGTATAGCCCCAGTAGTGGTATTTCTGGGTCAAAGGGTATGGCACATTTTTTTGTTGCCCTTTAGGCGTAGTTCCAAATAGCTCTCCAGAAAGGTTGGATGAGTTCACAGCTCCACCAACAGTGTAATAGTGTCCCAGATTTCCCACAACCCTTCCAACAATGATCATTATCCTTTCTGGTCTTATTGGCCAATCTGAGAGGTGTGAGGTGGTACCTCAGAGAAGCTTTAATTTGCATTTCTCTAATAATTAATGATTTAGAGCAATTTTTCATATGGCTATGGATTGCTTTGATCTCCTCATCTGTAAATTGCCTTTGCATATCCTTTGACCATTTGTCAATTGGGCAATGGCTTTTTGTTTTAAAAATATGACTCAGTTCTCTGTATATTTAGAAATGAGTCCTTTGTCAGAATTATTAGTTGTAAAGGATGTTTCCCAGTTTACTACATTTCTTTTGATCTTGGTTACAGTGGTTTTATATGTGCAAAAGCATTTTAAATAAAGTAATCAAAATCTTCTAATTGGTTTTTGGTGATGTTCTCCAACTCTTCCTTAGTCATAAACTGCTCCCCTTTCCATAGATCTGACAGATAAACTAGTCCTTGATCTTCTAATTTACTCATAGTATTGTTTTTTATGTCTAAGTCCTGTAACCATTTGGCTCTTATCTTGGTAAAGGGTGTTAGGTATTGGTCTAATCAAAGTTTCTTCCATACTAACTTCCAATTATCCCAGCAGTTTTTATCAAAGAGGGAGTTTTTATCCCAATAGCTGGACTCTTTGGGTTTATCAAACAGCAGACTACTGTAATCATCTCCTGCTTTTATACCTAGTCTATTCCACTAGTCCACCACTCTGTTTCTTAGCCAATACCAAACAGTTTTGATGACTGATGCTTTATAATATAATTTTAGATCAGGTAGGGCTAAGCCACCTTCTTTTGTACTTAAGCTCCTGGAAATTCTTGACTTTTTATTTCTCCATATGAATTTACTTACAATTTTTCTAACTCATTAAAGTAATTTTTTTGGAATTTTGATTGGTAGGGCACTAAACAGATAGTTTAAGGTAGAATTGTCATTTTTATTATATTAGCTCTACCTATCCATGAACAGTTGATATTTTCCCAGTTATTTAAATATGATTTAATTTGTGTGAGAATTGTTTTATATTTGTTTTCAAAATGATTTTGAGTCTGTATTGGCAAATAGACTCCCAAGTATTTTATATTGTCTGAGGTTACTTTGAATGGGTTTCTCTTTCTAGCTCTTCCTGCTGTATCTTGATAGACATATATAGATAAGTTGAGGATTTATGAGGGTTTATTTTATAACTTGCAACTTTGCTAAAATTAACAATTATTTCCAGTAGTTTTTTGGGTGATTCCTTGGGATTCCCTAGGTAGACCATCATGTCATCTGCAAAGAGTGAGAATTTTGTCTCTTCCTTCCCAATTCTAATTCCTTCAATTTCTTTTTCTTCTCTAATTGCTGAAGCTAACATTTCTAATACAATATTGAATAGTAGTGGTGATAATGGGCACCCTTGTTTCACCCCTGATCTTATTGGGAATGCCTCTAGCCTCTCCCCATTGAATATAATGCTTGTTGATGGTTTCAGATAGATACTGCTAATTATTCTAAGGAACAGTCCATTTATTCCTACACTCTCTAGTGTTTTTAGTAGGAATGGATGCTGTATTTTGTCAAAAGCTTTTTCAGCATCTATTGATATGATCATATAATTTCTGATAGGTTTGTTGTTGATATAATTGAGTATACTAACAGTTTTCCTAATATTGAACCAACCCCACATTCCTGGAATAAATTCTACTTGATCCTAATGTATTATCCTGGTGATAACTGTGATAACTTGTTGTAATTGTTTTGCTAAGATTTTATTTATTTATTTTGCATCTATATTCATCAGGGAAATTGGTCTATAATTTTCTTTCTCTGTTTTAACTCTTCCTGGTTTAGGTAACAGTACCATATTGGTTTCATAGAAAGAGTTAGGCAGAGTTCCATCTTTTCATATTTTTCCAAAGAGTTTATATAGATTTGGAACCAATTGTTCCCTAAATGTTTGTTAGAATTCGCTTGTGAATCCATCAGGCCCTGGAGATTTTTTTCTTGAGGAGTTCAATGATAGTTTGTTGAATTTCTTTTTCTGAGATAGGGTTGTTTAGGTATTTAATCTCTTTTTCATTCAACCTGGGCAACTTATATTTTTGTAAATATTCATACATTTCACTTAGATTCTCAAATTTATTGGCATAGAGTTGGGCAAAATAATTTCAAATTATTACTTTAATTTCCTCCTTATTGGTGGTGAGTTCACATTTTTCATTTATGATACTAGCAATTTGGTTTTGACAATGATTGTTAACAACTGATGAAGAACGAGCTCTCTTTGGTTCTAAAGAAAGGTTTCTGCTTAGCATGGATCATAGAAACATAGATTTAGAACTGGAGAGAACTTTGAATGTTATCAAATCCAACCATCTCATTTGACATATGGAAACAGGCTCATAGAAAATTAAGTGCTTTTCTTGAGGTTACATTGCTTGGCAAGGACCTGGGGCAGGATTTGAACCATCTTCCTGACTTTAAGTTCAATACTATGCAACTTTATCTCTAAAAAGCAAAAGCTTACAGCATCTTTATTTGATCAGGAGACCGTTCCAAGTATTAACCAATTTGACAATATTTAACTTCTGAGATCAAGTGTCTTTAGGTGGTATGGTCATGCAAATAGTCAAATTTTTAATAGGATGTTGTCCAGTTGGAGTTCATAAGCAAATTCATAAAAGAAATGTGACTCTTTTTTAGCCTATGAAACCTTCAGAATGAGAAATGTCTCCAGCAACTACATAAATAACCTAGTAGATAAGTCCTTAGTAGTGTTCTAAGATAAAGGATTTGTTGGCTTGCCTAAAATCTCAGAGGCAGTTAGATGATACATACTATCAGACATGGAGTCAGGAAGACTCACATTCTTGAGAGCAAATATGATCTCAGACACTTGCTGTGTAATCCTGATTAAGTCACTTAACATTTTTTTTTTTAGTTTTTGCTAGGCAATGGGGTTAGGTGGCTTGCCCAAGGCCACACAGCTAGGTAATTATTAAGTGTCTGAGGCCACATTTCCAGATTTGAAATCAGGTACTTCTGACTCCAGGGCTGGTGCTCTATCCACTGCACCACCTAGCTGCCCCCACTTAACCCTTTTTACATGTTTCCTCATGAACTGGAGGACATGGCAAACCATTCCATTGCCTTTGTCAAGAAAACCCCAAATGGGGTTGTGAAGAGTTGGACACAACTTTGACCAACTAGAGACTCAGAGCTGCTACATTAAAAAAATTAGATTGGAACCTAGAACTTTTAACTTCAAACTAGCTCTCTATTGACCATTTGTAGTAAACAACATATTCCATCAATTCCTTTGAAAATGATAGTCTTTATCTTATAGATTACATAGTGTAGTGCCTACTGCATCTTCTTCATAAACATTTAGCAAGAAAATACATGCAAACTTCAAGAAGTTATTTTGAAATGAGGACTGTTGTAATAGGAAGGGATGGACCAGGCATCAAGTGACCCTAATTCTGACCCTGTCTCTGTCAGTAATGAGCTACTAGGCTATGACTAACCTAACTACATGGACCTCTCTCTGCTTTAATTTCCTCTTTTGCAAAATTAGAGATTGTGTTAGACTTAACTGACATTTGATCTGAAAAGCAACCAGCTATGTGGAAAGGTAACACAGAGAGTTTTACCCATATCCAGGGTTTTGAAGTTAGTGTTTAGCAACCAACTCTCTGGCAGGGAAAAATTCAACCACAATACATGTTTAATTTATGTCACTTTTTATTCATCACTTTCTGAAGTCTAGACAACAAACCAATTAATCAACCCCTAAGTCGTGAGTTAACTGATTTCTAAGGCATAAATGCTTACACTGAAATTTTAACAATTGGCTCTCTTGAATCAATTGTAGATGACTCCTGTACAACCATATTCTACAATTGTAGTTTACGTCTGTAAATTTTCCAAATTCTTAGGCATATTAAAAGGCCTTCTGATGCTGCTGATCTTTGTTTGTAATGGTGATATGAGAGCTAGACCCTACAGTTGGTGACAACATGTGTGAGTGTGTATTTGTGTGTGTATGTTTGTGTGTGTATGTGTGTGTATGTGTATGTATGTGTGTGCTGAGTGTAGACTGCATTTGTAGGTAATGGAAGAAGACAACACTGAAATTGGAGAAATAGACTGATTTAGAGGGTAGAAATGCAAATCATAGGCTGAAAATCTAGGCAAGTGAGTGAGATTTTGTTAATTTATGGACTCTGTGTTCAAGAATGGAATGAGTAAGTGATAAGTGTATGATCTTGGTGTGGAACTAGCAAAGTAATGTCAAACCCAAATAGAAATGTGGCCAATATGTTCAAAAAAGATCTCTTCAAACCATAGATTGACTTATTTTAATATGTGTTATCATCCATGTTTCATTGGATTTTTATTTATTTTATTAAATATTCCCAAAATTACCTTTCAATTTGCTTCTGACCTCAGATTTCTTGTTGACATCTCTGTCATTGTATGACTTGTAAATGAGCTTTGCTTTATGGAAGCCTGGAGAGAATAAATGCTTTGGTGAGGGGAATACTCCAAGACTCACAGCCTGGATCATCATAGTTGAATGGCATTTTTTTTACTCTGGCCTTAAATAAAAACAATTACATGACACAGTGAGGATAAATAAAGGTAAGAAAAGTTAAGCAGAAAAAAATTTTTTACCACCTTGCTCATTGTTGATGTTGGTCAATTGTTGCAGTCATATCTGACTCTTTTGAGGTTTTCTTGGCAAAGATACTGGAGTGCTTTGCCATTTCCATTTCCAGATCATTTTACAGATAATGAAACTGAAGCAAACAGGGTTAAGTGACTGATTCATGGTCATGCAGCTAATAAGTTTCTGAGACCAGATTTGAACTCAAGAAGATGAATCTTCCTGTCTGCTTTAGCCACTGCACCATCACCACCATTTTCCTCACTCATCTATGTTTTAATGATACATGGGAGAAAACAAGAAAATTAGACTACAGAGCCTACAAAATTCTTTCTTGGTACTATGTATGTAATATGAAAAAAACTCAATACTATCTGGGTGACTTTGGGCAAGTCACAAAATTTCTGACCTTTTTCCTCATCTATAAAAAGAAAGAGTTAGATTAGATGACCTCTGAAGTCCTTCCAGCTCTAGATCTAACTTTAATAACAAATTATGATTTTTATCATATTAACTACATGTTAGCATCTTTAGTATATTGCAATCCTTTGATCCTTGTGATGAGAAAAACTCAGTCTTTCCACTCCATGCTCATAATGTGGAAGTGAAGGTCGGGTTTGTCACATTGAAAATCTTTGCATGCCTGGCCCAGGAATGGGGAGAAAGAGTTTCTTCTATACCATCTGAGGCTTGGGGTAGGATGGATAGATTCCTTAAGTTCAATTACTTTCTCACATTTCTACTTGACGCCCAGAAGAACATATCAAACTTCACTGGAGCTGAGCAAAGACAATTTAAAAATGAAAAGAAGAATGATGAAGTGTCCAGAGAACACAGGAGTTTTTCCTCCAAAAGACAAAAACCTAACTTCTTGTGTCCTTAGGCATCACATGTAGAATGCCAAGGTCAAATGTTAGAATCCTCTACCATGCTTCCTGTGTCACTGCTCCAAAGGGTTAATTAGCATCATAGGCTGGTTCCCTCTTTGTTCACAGAGTGGTGATCCAGATACAAAGAGACAATGTGGGTCTTTGTCAGAGGCACTGCCATCTCATTACTTGTTCTCCACATATTTCTGGTGACATCTCAGTAATTGGATGCATAAGCTGCCAGACACTAGTGCTCCCCCAGCTCCTTTTCAACTTGCCATTTCCCAGCGTTTCAAGTTTTTGTTGCTGTTCATGTTCGGAGAGGAAAGGGGAGAATGATGGGAAGATTGTAACCATGCTTTCAATGTGTTTAATGTTACATAAAGCTTGTCCTGAAAACATGTTACTCTTCATACTACCCTCACTGGAAAGATGACACTGAGTTAAAGGCTTCAAAGAACCTTTACATTCAAAATAGGCATTTTCAGGAAAGTCAGATTTGAAAAGTATGGTGCTAATATGTCCCATAGTGATTATATCTGCATTACCTTTGTCCCAAATTTTTATTTTAGAAAATAGAATGTCTGCTTTGGCACAGAGAGATTTAACTTCTCATTGATAATGCAAAGAGAAAAGCATAGTCCAAAAGCCCTCAGTTTCTCTTCCTGCAAATAACTCTTCCATTTGTGCGTCACCAAGAACCTGAGGAATCTCAGATCAGTATTGGCCTGACTGATTGACTGCAATATGTTTGAATTAAAATCTACATTAAAAATCTATATTAAAAAAAGCAACAAAAGCATTTTTATGATCTTTTTTCAAAGAACAGTATATTATCATAGCAAATGGATACTTCATCCAGGAAGGGAGGGAAAAAAATTAGTGCCATTTTTTAGTTCACCTATACATTTTCACTCTCTATTTCTGTTTGGGAGTAATTGTTCTAGACACTCCTTTGGGCTTCTAGATCAAATACACTCCTTCACAAGCTGGTTCCTTCCAACCTGTCTAGTCTTCTTAAACCTTACTCCCATCTTCCTATTTAGTGATCTTGTTACTGGATTTCTTATTGTTCTTCACACAAGATTACTACTTCATGTCCCATTTCTGTGACTTTCTATTGGCTGTCCCTTGTGCTTCTCACCTCCTAGAATTTCTGGTTTCCTTTAAGACTTAAGTTCAAACTCCATTCTCCACATAAGGTATCTTCTGAGAACCCCAAGAGTTTACCTACTTTTCTCTTCTCTCAAATTGCCTTTTATTCATTTTGTACATATTAAATATGATCCAATATGTGTTCATGTTGTCTCTCTCCATTAGAACATAAATGCTCTAAAGAAAAGGGTTGTTTTATTTTGGGTTTTATATTTCAACACTAAGCATAGTGTCTGCATAAATAGTAAGCACTTAATAAATGCTTCCTGAATGATGGATTGAATTTTGTATGCTAAAACTTTTTTTTTGACTGAAAGTCTCAGGTTTCCACCCTTCTCTTTGTACAGGTCTTCAAAGATGGAATGATTTCAATTTAATTAAATTCCACAAACAATGCAAACTGCATATAAAACTACATTTTAGACGCTTTGGATACAGTGACAAAAATGGCTTCAAGTAACATATACTACATGGGCAGATATATGCTCACTGATGTATATGTAATCTCAGAGTATATGCACAACTCAAGAGGGCAGAAAAGGTTTTTGAATAGGACATGGCATGTGAGTTGAAAGATAACTCTAAAATTAAATTTTAAATTAAAAAAGATACAAATTCTAAAATATGAAGGCAAAGAATGTTGCATTCTAGATCTGGTTAAGGGAGAAGTACTTGTGCAAAAAGACAGATTTGGAGTCATCAGTGAAAGGATGATTGAACCCTTGGAAACAGATCATATCACTATCACTAAGAATAATTTGAAGTGGAAGATCACACTTGAATGTATGCATTTAGAAATACTACATGGAAAATATTAAGGGTTTCAGGTCTATTTAATCATTTTACAAACCCAAACTAAGCTTTGAAAGAAGGTAAGGAGATGGCATTCCACCTATGATGGCAAAAATGTACAAATGCATGAAAACAGGAAGTGGAAAGGAGCAGTTGGCAGATTACTTTGCCCAAAAATTCAGAGAATATAGTTGAATAGAATGTCAAATAAGACTGGCAAACACAACATCAGTCAATCTAACATTTCGGATTGGAAGGAAACATAACTGGTCAAGTCTGACTCTTTCATTCTTTTTAGATAAGCTCCAAGGCCCATAAAGGTAAAGTGAGTTGTTTAACAGTAGAAAATCCAATATTTGGCCCTACATCTTATGATTCTAGGATCAGTGGTCTTTTCACTACCCTTAACTCCCTCTTTCTGAGGTTGAAGCCAAGAGGAATTCACTTTATCTCTGGGCCTCAGTTTCTTCATCTATAAAATAGACACAATTGCAATGTACTAGGAACCTTATAATATTGTTCTAAAGTAATTGCCATAGAAATGTCATCTGGCAACATGATTGATAGCACAAATAGCTTGCTGTAAAGCATGTCTGGTAATATTTCTTCCAAAAATCTAAAGGTGGTGCTTGAGCACTCACTACAGCTCATAACTAATATTTTTTCCTAATGATCTGGTGACCATTGCTGATATAATTACCAGTAGAATTGATGGAAATACTCTAAGACCATTACGATTTGTTTCCTGCTTGATCTCCATAATTCCAATACAAGTCTGAAATAAATCACATTGAAGGATAACTGTTGATTTATTATGAGTTAAGCAGTGCAGCTCCAGTAGTATGGCTTCATATCTCACTTCCAGGATAATTAAGCTCAGGGAGGCTCATTATCAGAAGGATGGCTACAAGATAGCTACAAGATAATACAAGGGTTTTTTCTATTTTGTTTTTTTAATCATTAGCTATATAAACTCACAAAGGCATAGAGGGATTCTGACAATATCATTGATAGGTGAAGTTGAAAACTTTGAAGTTGAATGAAGTATCACAGAATCACAGAATGTGATGATTGGCACAGACTCTGAACCATGCCTTACAACGTACTCTCTCAATCTCCTCAGTAATCAATAGTCAAGTATTATCTAATTTCTAACTATGTATTAGACACTCTCTGAGGTGCTGAGGATACAAAGACAAAAACCAAAGAATTTCTCCTCCATGAGCTTGTATTCAATTTTTCACTTGAATATTTCCAGTTATAGAAAAATAGACAGATAGATAAAACATTTATTATGTGCAAAGTAATATGTTACATACTGGGAATACAAATACAAGTAAAAAATAACAAGACAGCCCCTACCTTCAAGATGCCTACATTCAAATGAGAGAAGGAAGTACATAAAAGGGAGGTAGAAAGCAAGGGGGAAGGATGGTGAAAAATAAGGTTTGAAGTAAAAATGGCTGGGTGGATATTTGCTCAGCCAGAGGTTCAAGGAAAGAATTGACAAGTTGGAGGAGGAAGACAGAGAGTGGAGACCTTGTCAGAAGACTGCTGAGATGGAGTAAGAGAAGTAATCTAGAGATTACCAGGCTAAATTGTTGAGAATAAAGGTCTCTTTTTTTAGAGGGATTATTGTTCTAGTATTTAAACAATGGGCTAAGAAGAAATGAATTGAAATCCTAGGATTCTCCATTCCAGCATTTTGATTATATCCTAAGATCTTTTATGGTCTATGGGAGGTTATATTCCTGCAGACATTTACCTCAAGGTTCAAAATGAAAAAATATGTTTTCCTGTTGGTTACAAAAGTGAAAAACAAACGAAAAGGAGAAAACATGTTTGAAGAGAAATAAAATACTATAATTAAAGGTTGGTGCTGTTGCTGCTGTTGCTGCATTGTATCTGAATCTTCATGACCCCATTTGGAACTTTCTTGACAGAGATTCTAGAATTATTTATCATTTCCTTCTCCAGCTCACTTTATAGATGAGGAAACTGAAGCAAAGAGTGGCAAGGACTTGCCTAGGGTCACTTAGCTAGTCAGTGTTTGAGGTCAGCCTATTATTCTATACATAGTGTCCCTTACAAAGCAATAAAATACTTCTCTCCTCCAACCTAAACAAACATTTTAAATTAATTTTTAGAAAATGTAATTTTCTAAATGTAATTTAGAAAAGTGAAATTTTTAGAAAATATCATTTAGCAGTTTCAGGAATATCTCTGACTTTCTTTTCTCCCTCTAACTTGTACATTAATTGAATAATGTTCATACATATAAGGGAAGAAAATGGAAATGATTTGTTTTGACTCTATCTCGCTCTCTATTAATGTTGGCCTTTATTTCTTTGGTGCCTTGAAAATCTTCATTAAGAAGATTGAATGGGTAATATTGGGAAAACAAAGAGACAGACACGAAAACATACACACACATACACAAAGAGAGAAGAGATAGACACTGACAGAAACAGAGTAAGAAAAAGAGAGAATGGAAATTTTATATTATTTTTTCATTGAAATATAATTATTTTTAAAAGCATAGTTGTTTGTCAATGCTTAAAATGTCTTTTAAAAACTTGTTTAAATATTATCTAAAATTTCAAAGGGCTTAGTTGAAGAGGATATTATATGTGTTTTTGAAATGGTTGATAAGGTTCCATAAATGCCCATCTTTTTATATCCTATAATAGGTATGGGGCTATTACTACAGATCTTACTATAAGTTTCAAATTTGTCTTTTATAGCCCCACTTAGGAAGCTGGTTTTTAAATTTTGTGGAAGATAATACATATTTGAATTATTTTCATTATGTTACTGTGACCCTAGTATTCACTTTCAAAAAATAAACAAAAAAATGAAACTTGGTAGGCTATACTATTATTGTGGAATTCCAGTATCTTAACATATAAGGATGCTTTAAGTTGATATTACAGTTATTTGCAGCAAATGCTGGATCATGTAAATATTTTTATATAGTCTAATCTACACATCAAATTTATCTACACTCATATTATTTCTTTTATACTTGAGCAATGCAGAAATTTCATCATGAAATGTGAAATTCTTAAAAATATAATAAGCAGTAGTCTATCTGAAGGCATCATTTTGCTGATAGAAGTCACATATACAAATATAAATCAGATATTACATCATGAATATCATATATAGCAGAAATTGTGTACAAAAACTTAGCTCAAGTACCATTTTAGGGGCTTGACATGGAAATAAAAATACATTGTCCCTTTAATAAAATTATTATATTTTATTATTGTCCCCTTGTTATATATTTTAGTTGAATACTAATTATGAATAGTTAAATACTTATTTGAATACTAAGTAACTGATTTTTCAGGCAAAACTAAAATTAGCCAGAAGGACAAGGAGTCTAATTATTTTGGTAAGATTTAATGACCAGTTTGCATCATGGCATGGCCATTATGAATGATTGTGAAGTGAACCAATAGTAAATTCAGACCAGATAGCCAATCAACTATTCCAGAGTTGACTCATTGTCCTTTTTTAAAATATGGCCTAACTCCAGATGAGCAATTTCTTAATAATGTAGGGCAAAGAATCTGAAATAGTTCAATAATGGGAAGAGAGGCTCTTTCGGCAAAAGGCAAACATGGCAAGCTCATGGACCCCAAGAGGAACAACAAAATGTATTTTTGACTTCCTATGAAATAGCTGGAGTTTTTGCAATGCTGAAATGTGCCACTGTTTTCCTTCAACAAGGTGACTACCTAGGGTCTCACAGCTCTTAAGTGTCTGAAGCTAAATTTGAATATGTCTTCCTGATTCCTGGTCCAGTGCTCTACCCACTGATCTACTACTATCCCATTACGACCTGATTGCCATTACTCCTCCTGATGGATTCTTATCCCAACTAAAGTAGCCCACCTGAAGTTCCCTCCATCAGATATGTTATTTAATACATGGGCTTTTTTTAATAAGCTGCCACCCACATATGGGACTCTTACTGTCCTTCCTAAAGTCCACATATAACATATCAAGATTAAACTATAAGATTACTTCCTACAAAAGGCTTTTTATTTTTATGATTTTCCTAAATGTTCCTACCTAACCTCCTCAATATTACTTTGGATTTATTTTGTACAGGAATGGGACTAAGCTGTTGATTTCATTTGTTTAGGAAATTCCTAGATAAAGAAGTTCTTTTCCAGGGCAGGTCAGCACTTTTTCTATGATTTATAGTCTGAGAGAATACACAGAAGTTAAATGAATAGTTCCAGATCACACAGCCAATGTATGTTTAAGACAAGGTTTGAACTCAGGTCTTCCTGGTTTCCAGTTCTCTACCCAATATAGTCACCAAATCTCTCTCTTTTTATATATACTTTGTACAGGGCATCCTAAAAGCTTTAGTGAAGTTTTAAGCTTAAATAGGTGTCGTCTTCACACAGTTGAGAATAATTTCCCTGAGGGCAGAGACTATTTTTGAATCCCCACTCTCTGGCACATAGTAACTGTATAATAAATAAATGTTACCCTGAATTGAACAGAATGAATTGCCCCCATTCTTTTTCAGGGTAACCCTGACTGTAGAGTCATAAAATAACATTCTTAGAAACTTTCCTTCAAAGCAAGCATATTGTAACAGAGGATAAGTAAAAGACATTTAGAATGAATTTATAGAATCTAAGAACATTAGCAATCTTGTCCCATCCTCTTATTTTACAATTTGATCAGTGTTAGACTGCTAAAAACACTGGCAGAGGTGGGTTTAAAACAAATTTCCTGATTTCTAGTATACTGATTTCTTTCTTGAAACTTGAGGCTTAAAAAATTTCTTCAGTCAAAATGGAAGGCACAATATACTACAATGTTAATATAGTTTTAGTGATTCTCAATAATTATTAACTATTTTCTCTTAATATATCCATTTGTATGATTATTGTATCTCTTTGATGTCTGGCTGTACATCATTAATCTTCCACTTCAACATTTTCTTTTATATTATAAAAAAATAAATTGCTGGTTTCTGTATTTGCAGTGCTACAATATTTGGAAACACCACTTTTTATTGCTATTATTTTGAAAACTTATGGTATGTCAAGCAATTATCGACTTAGCATCCATGTCTTTGTTCTTTTCAAAATATTCTGATGGCCCTGTCCTACTTTCTCTAAATTGGTTACTAATAAAGATGAAAATATCAAAATAGGAACATGCACATAATGTTCTTAACTGTGATGAGCCAAGAAAGATTGAAATATTTGACCTGTTGGATACAGGGTTCTCAAAGTGTGAGAGTTAAGTTCATTCCGTTCCCATAAAATGATGGGTTGGGGTTCAATCAAGGGTTATGGAATCACAGTTCATCTTTGTTGGAATCATGGGGAAAAGGAGAAAAAGGTAAAAAATATAAAAAGAAAGAATCTAAAAGTAAACTGATGACTTTTTTTAAAGGGCCCATAAGCACAATAGTGATAGTATAATCATCAAGATCTGTCCTTAGAGATATTTGCATTGGGGGAAAGAAAGTAATATATATGATACCCCAACCCATTTTTAACTACCAAGGTAAATAGAACTGCCATAATGACTTTAAAACAATAGATTACAACATATTTACTAGACTAATGCATATAATGCTAGCCAACAAGTCCTATATCACAGAATATTAGATGTAGAAAGAAATTCAGAGAGTCTTAATAATGTTGCTGACCCTGCCATTCCCAGTTATAAGGGACATTTTAGTTTTATTTTGTTTATAATTCTGATCTTAAACATCAAATAAAATGAGTAGTTAATAAGAAATGTAGAATGGATAAAGATATTTTTATATGCAAGCATGAATCTCTAATTGTACAATTTGTTTTCCTTTTTAACTATGATAAATCCAGCATGTGATTGAAATAAATGACTATCTGTGATGCCTTCTGGTCTTTTGCTCCACACTTGGCATTTTTAAAAAAAACATTGTTTCAATAATTAATAGGGTATACTTTGAGGATTTTTCCCAGAAGTAGAAACAGATTTGTGCTATTTCAGCTACATTGGTTTTCAAGTGACTAGTAATAGATAATTAAAATTAATTATTTGGAATTTATTAGTTCTACCAGCAGATAAGTAACTCTGATACACAGTGGAATTGAATACAGTACCAATCTCTTTCGTACCATCTTCTAATCAATGTAATATTTAATTTTTATCCTCATAATTCTACAGTTTTATAACTGCAAACAAATTTGTTGCTTCCCAGTCATTTCAGTTGTATCCAAATCTTTGGATTCCATTTAGGGTTATCTTGTCAAAAATATTGAAGTACTTTGCAATTTCTTTCTCCAATTCATTTTACATATGAGGACACTTAGGCAAATAGGATTATGTGATTTGCCCAGGATTACAGAGTTAAAAAGGATCTGAGGCTGGATTCCTTCTCAACAATATGAATCTTTCTGACTTCAAACCCAGCACTTCATCCACTGTACAACCTAGCTTCCCCAATAAATAACATATAATTGATTTCCAAATATCTCTTCTCAAGAATAACAAAAGAACTATAAATAAAGGCAATCTATAAATAATCAAAAAACTTTATTTTAGGAAATGATGTCATACTTTTTTCCCATGGACTCATCATCATCATAGCTGAATTTTATGTCTTTGCCACTGTACAGCATTTGTATAGGTACAAGCAATTTTTTTTAAGTTCAAGGGGGAAATGATCCAAGTCTATAATTCCTTGATAAGTAGTTTTATCATTCATTTTTTTAGCTATACATTTTTCTATTTTTCAACCATACACCTTTAATTTCAATATCTCAAAGGATAAATGTTCTACCAATCTGGATATTCCCTCCCTTGCTGCGAATTTCAATCCATACATGCCTTCTCACTCTATGTGTTTTTATTCATGTGCTTCCATAAATCCTATACAGAGACACTACTCAATATGCTGTGTTCTCCTCTAGGTCTTATAACACCTCAGTGATGTACATAAGTAATTCATGTATTATTTATTCTTCTTCTTTCTATGTGGTTAAGCATATATTTGATGATATCTTTAATATTTTATACCACAACTTGCAATTTATCATTGTCAACATGGTATAGATTATTATGGCAGTTAGGTGGTATCATTGAAATTGGAGTTTGAAAATCTAAAGTCCAAATCCTAGGCACTTCTGATACTTATTAGCTGTATAACTCTGGGCAAACTGTTTAGCCTATTTTGGTCTGCAGTTAAGTGGTACAATGCATAAAGTACTAGTCTTAGATGCAAGAAGAATAAGTCAAATTTAACCTAAAATACTTACTACCTGTGTGACTTTGGGAAAATTACTCTACCTCTAGTTTCTGAAGGTTTCTCAGCTGTAAAATGGAGACAACACCATAAAACTCACAAGGTGAGATCAAATGAAGATAATCATTGCACACAGTGCCTGTGTGGTGTAGTAACCAGAAGACAAATGTTTCTCCCTTTCCTTTACCTATCCACAAAATAGGTATAGTAATAGCACCATCTCAAAGGTTTTCCATGAGATCAAGTGAGTTATGTGAAGTCTTTTGAAAATTCAAATAGTTCTATAGAAATCTATCACTGATGTTGCTGTTGTTTGTTAAATTCTCTATTTAAATCCTTTATATGATATACAAGTTTTATTCTTTACAGAGTAGAGTACAGGTCAGGAGAGTAGACATAGCTTCTCATAAGACCTTGGAGAAATTGAAAACTTGAAGGGCCCTGTGTATCTCTGAAAACAGCTGTAAAATCCCTCAAAACTGAAAGCAGAGACTAACATTAACAAAAAAGTTATAATCAAGTTATAGACTAGACATGAGCAAATAACAGAAGAAAAAATCCAACCATAGACAATTACTTTGGTCTTACAGAGGATCAAAATAAGCAATCAGAAGAAGATAATAAAGTCAGTTTTCACATCCAAAGCCTCCAAGAAGAATCTGAATTAGTCTCAGCCTAAGGAGGAGCACAAAAAAGATTTTGAAAATCAAGTATGGGAAGTGGAAGAAAAATTGGGAAGAGAAATGAAAATAATGTGGAAAATCATGAAAACCAAGTCAACAGCTTGGTGAAGGAAATACAAAAAAGGAAAATATCACCTTAAAATGGATTAATTGGAAAAAGCAGTCCAAAAGAACAACAAGGAGGAATGCCTTAAAAAGCAGAATTAGTCAAATAGGAAAGGAGATGCAAAAGTTCTCTCCTTAAATTGTAGAATGGAATGGAATGTAGAATGGACCTAAGGGAAGCTGATGACTTTGTGAGAAATTAAGAAACAATAAAACAAAACTAAAAGAATGAAAAACTAAGAGAAAATGTGAAATATCTCACTGAAAAAACAAGTGATCTGGAAAACAGATCTAGGAGAAGATAATGTAAAAATTATTGAAGTTCCTGAAAGCCATGAGCCCCAAAATAACTAGTTGTCATTTTTCAAGAAATTATCCAGAAAAACTGCCCTGATAACCAAGAAGCAGAGAGTAAAACAGAAATTGAAAGAATCTACCAATCATCTCCTGAAAGAGATCCCAAATTGAAAATTGCAAGGAATATTATAGCCAAATTTCATAACTCCCAAATTAAGGAGAAAATATTGCAAGTAGCCAAAAAGAAACAATTCAAATACCACGAAGCTATATCAGGATAACATAGGATTTAGCAGCTTCTACAACTACCCAACAAAATTTAGCATACTTTCAGGAAAAAGATGTACATTCAATGAAATAGGAGATTTTCAAAATGACCTAATGAAATGACCAAAGCTGATCAGAAAATGTGATTTTCAAATACAAGATTCAAGGGAAGCATAAAAAAGGTAAACAGGAAAGGTAAATCATAAGGGACTTAATAATGTTGAACTATTTATGTTCCTGTATGGGAAAATGATGCTGAACTTTCTCATTTATAAGGGCAGTTAGAAGGTGCATATATATAGAAAAGACATAGGTGGGAGTTGAATTTGAAGGTATAATATATTAAAAAAGTGAAGTTAATGGGTAAGAAAGGAATGCACTGGGAGAAAGGGAAAGAAGAGATAGAATGGGGTAAGTTTTTTTTACATAAAAGAGATAAGAAAAAGCTTTTGCAGTGGAATGGAAGAGGGTGAAAGTGAATGGGAATGAATGAGCCTTACACTCTTTGCAATTGACTCAGAGAGGGGAATAAGACACACCCTCAAGTAAGTATAGAAATCAATCTGAACTTAGAGGAAAAGAGGAGAGGAAAAGGATGAAAGAAGGGGACTGGAGGGGGAGAGGATGTAGGTGATAGAAGGGAGGGAAGATCGTGGGAGTAGGTAGTCAGACCAAAACACTTTTGAGGAGGGCCAGGGTGAAAGAAGAGAGAATAGAATAAGAGGGAGGAATAGGATGAAGGGAAATATAGCTAGCAACAGCAACTGTGGGAAAAATATTGAAACTAGTTTATCTGATAAAGAATTCATTTCTCAAACATAAAGAACTGAGTCAAATGTATAAAAAATAAGAACCATTCCTGAATTGATAAATAGTCAAGAGATGTGAACAGTTTTCAGATGCAGTCTATGCAGTTTTTCAATGCAATCTATTCAAATCAATTTTTTAAAAATGTCCTAATTCACTATCGATAGGAAAAATGCAGATTGGAATAATTTTGAGGAACTTCCTTATATCTGTTGGATTGGCTAATAGGGCAGAAGGAGAAAATTACAAATGTTGGAAGGGATGTAGGGAAATTGAGCCATTGATGCACTGTCAGAGGAGTTGTGAAATGATTCTACAATTCTGTTGAGTAATTTGAAACTATGCCCCAAGGGCTATAAAACCATGCCTACCCTTTTACCTGGCTACTGTTACTGCTAGGTCTATATTCCAGAAGAGATGAAATATGGGAAGAAAGGAATCTATATGTATAGGAATATCTATAGCAGCTCTTTTTTGGTGGTAGGGAGGAGGAGATTGAGGGGATACTCAACAGTTGGGAATGACTGAAGAAATTTGATATGTCATTGAGATGAAATGCTGTTCTATTATGGGAAATGATAAACAGGATGCCCTGAGTAGAAGATGTGATGGAAAACATACCTTATACTAAGTAACAGTAATTACAGGATAATTAGCTGCAAATGACCTATCTTTCCTCAGCAATGCTGTGACCAAAGAGAACTCTGATGGACTTATGGAAAAGAATGCTATCCATCCCAAAGACAGAGCTGATGGTATCTGAATATAGACTGAAACATGGGTTTTTTTTTTTACTTTATTTTCTTGAGGTTTTTCTTTTTTGTGATTAGGGGCAGTTAAATTTACTTTTACAACATGACTATTGTAGTAATGCTAAAATTAATTAATTAATAAATTAAAAGTAAAAATAAAAAAGAAAATCTTTAAATGACAGATAGTCTTTAATTAGTTTTGTTAACCTATGTGGATTATAACACTGAACTGATCTTCCTTGGTCCAAAAACCATACAAGCCCACACATAATTCTCTCTTGCTTATTATTGTTTTGTATGTATTGTATGAAATAAAATTCCAAAAATAATTGTATTCATTAATTTATTCAAGAAACATTTATTGAAAACTTACTATATGCAAGTTAGGCACTGTAGAGTATACAAAAATGAATGAGACATATCCTCTACAGCATAATCTAGAAGAAGAGACAAGAAAATTTATCAAGAAGAATAATGTTATCCAGCTACATTGATTATTTTTTTGGAATATTGAATGAGTTCACCTACACTTAGTCACACAGTCATACTCTAGTTATAATTGTAGCTTAGTTTACAGGGGCTCTGAACCATATTGGCAGGGAAAGAGAAAGGCAGTTGCTTGTGATTGATATTAGGACCTCATAAAAACAATAATGACAATAGAAGGTCAAACTGGGTCATCTCTCCTTTAAACTCCTCCTTAAGAAGAATGGACTTTGCCCAGAAAAGCCTAATCCAATCACTGGAGTCTCCAGGGGTCATTGGAAGTTTGCTTAATAAAGGGTGTGTATGAATGAAATTAGAACATAAAAAATAAGACATATCTTTGGTGAAAATGGTCAAGCTAGAGTTAAGGAGTACATACCTATTTACACAGGTTTGTGAAGAAGAGAAACAAACTTGGATAGGGACAAGATGACAATAGATCTTCCCTAGCCATGTACTTAGTAAATATAATACAATAATTTTAACATAAAATAGAATAATGTAGCTCCCAAAATTCTTGAATATTTCCATGTAGCTAGAGTTATTTATCAAAATGGAATATAGAAGCCAGCATGGAAATACCTTGTCTTTGTTGCTTCAAATGCAAATTCTTCTATTTAGACCCTTTTTTATACCTGGCAACCTTTCTGTTGTGCCTACTACACAGGGGCAAATTCAAAATTAAATGAGAAAACTATATGTATTATTTAGGTAGAATTTCTTTGACTAAATAACTAAGGTAATTCTTGAACTAGACACAAATCACTCTACCTCTCTACTTCTTCAAACCATTCCTCTCTCTTGGTCAGTGATGTGGAGTACTGGATAGAGCACTGGCCTTGAAATCAGGAGGACAGGAGTTCAAATCCAGCTTCAAATATTTGTCACTTACTAGCTGTGTGCCCTTGGGCAAGTCACTTCACCCTGATTTCCTTGTATCCAGAGCTATCTCCAGTCATTCTGATCTATATCTGGCCATTGGACCCAGATGGCCCTGGAGGAGAAAGTGAGGCTCGTGACTTAGTATGGCACCTCCTCACTCAAATCTAATTCATGTGCTTGTCATGTCATCACTTCCCTTCATGTGATGATCTTCTTTGAGAACAAAGGAAGGAAAAGCATCATCAACATCTCCTCTCTCAAAATTTTTGCCTTGGTCTTGCACTATATTGATATGCTGAATAACATAATTCTATTAATATCCATTGATGCTAAGTCAAACACTTCCAAAAGAAGCTTCAGGGTATAAATACAAATTTAGATTTGAAGAAATATTGTATATGCATATAGAAATATCTAGAGAAAGAGGGACGCATGTATGGAAATCTGTTAACACATAGATGGCTCACAACTTTTCTATAAATTGTAGTCTTTGAGAGTTGTGTGGACATGACTATACAACTGGTAAGTTTAAAAGTTAGAATTTGAACTCAGGTCTTCCTGACTCCAAGTCCAGCATTATACCCACTTCACGTTGTTGACTCTCAAAAGTATAGACAGATATAAATAAATGATAGAGATACTGGTACTGTGTTCCTCCAAATGTTCAAATAAGACAGTGGCCTGGTTTTATCGAACACATGTTATCACAAAGTCACAAAGTCTCCTAGAATATATCAAAAACATTCAAATTGTTTGGCTTGATCATCCATTTAGAATAAACAAGTGGATAAATAAAATCTATTGGTCAGATTGTGATATGAAATATATGGACAAACTATAGTGTTTATCCATTATAACTTTCTTATACCATACAATGAAAATAGACAATAAGTGGCCCCAAAATTCAATAGGAAGGGAGTGAATTTTGGATCTTGCAAAACTCTTTCAATGTTCTAAGTTCCTCCCAAAAAATAAAGGCCCATATTTTTTAATGCCAATATTATACAATTATTGCAATGACTTTGATTTGGCATTCTCAAAAGAACTGAAAATGAGTAACTCTTGGAATGGGTTCTGAGAGCCTATAAAAGTGGTGCAGTAGAGTACCAAATTAGACTCAGAGGTCTCATGTTCCTAGGTTAAAATCTGGTTCTAAACACTAGTTGTATAACCCTGGATAAGTCACTTAACCCTATTTGCTTTAGTTTACTCATATGTAAAAAGTACCAGAGAGAGAAATGGCAAACCACTCCAGTATTTTTGCCAAATAAACCTCAGATGGGATCATGAAGAATTGGACATGGAAAAACAACTGAACAACATGTCCCCTAACAACAACATCCCCTAGAAAGTGATGGAGAGGTACTTGGTGAATATGGACAAGCTTCAACAAACAAGAATCTCAAAGATGAAATGTATAAAGTCATGTTATGAAAGAAATCTAATATAAAAGAATGCAATGTCAAAAATAGATGGGCAGGTGACATGGTTAGAGCAAGGAATAAATAATGTAGAGTGTGTTCCACTATTTATTCATAATATCATGAGCAAATGAAGGAGATCATGTTGAATGGACAACCAGTAGAGGCAGAAGGTGAGAGAACATTGACAAGAATCATCCAGGAGGGAGAGGCAATGAAGGGTGATAATCTAACTCATAAAAGGAAATATTCACATCATTGAGATCACAGATCCACTGAGTGTTTGAGAATATTTTACTCAAGCAATTAACTCCCTAAGACTTATCTACTAAGTCACAAATGATTGGTTAAGGGGTTGCCATTCCTATAGTTTCTCATGCTGACAGAATTACAGATTACATATTTAAATACACATAGATACATGAACTTTTCTTAGGCATGCATTCAGTCTTAATTAATTTTATATCCTAGATTTTACTGCATTTTAGCAATTCTCTCCCTGAACCTTAATTCATATTTATTTCATAAAGAGATTTTTTTCTGGTTCACAAATGTAGCTCATCAGAGAAAGTACTAACCTTTTCTATTAAATATTAGCTTAACAAAATGACAAAAGCTCAGCCCTTTCCATTGTTAACATAAAGAGAAATGTAATATTGTTGGTTTGTCAGTTAAATGTTACATGTTCTAACGTAACTTATATTGGGGTGAATATGACAGCATGAAATGCATGGCTAATAATTGTGTATATGAATAATTATGAATGATTTTAATTTGAAATCTATGTATTCCATTTACAAACAACTAAGCTATTCCACCTGATTTCTGGAACTTTGTTTTCCATTCTTCTTTGCAAATGATGGCTTTCTCCATTATATCCTGTCTAGTCCATACATCACAAAGATCTAAGCCATTCTTACTGTTTTAAAAGATGCATGGTCAATTTTTTTTCATATGGGGAATATAGACTATTTAGGAAAACTGAATAATTCAAAGACAACCAGCACATTTGACAGTTGAGCAGAATAAATCTTATTCCAAAAAACTAAGTAGCATCTACTTTAAAAAATGATAATCTGTCCATTAGATCTGTCTCAGCTATCTCCCTTTGGGCTAAATTAGACCAAAGCACAAAGGAAAGGATAATTCTGAAAAGTGCTTTCAGTGTCCCATGGCATTTGAAAGAAACCAAGGACATTAAGCTGAATCCTTTAAAAATATCCATTTATCCTCTACACATTTTAATACTTCGGTGAGTAATAAAGTGCCATGTATTTCTTTATATTCACTATACACAGTTGTATTGTTGCTAGAGTTATGACTCTCAGACCAGGAATATCTCTGATCTTCAGCTTCTTTTAGCTTGAACTTCTAGTCTATAGGGACACTAAGAAATTCCTGTTGAGTTTTTGCAGTTGTGCTTGAACAAATTTATTTTTCAAAAAATCATTCAAATATAAACAGGATCCAAAGTTGAGGTTATCAACAACTAAGAGAGTTGTTCTGCCTAGACCTGATTTTCTACTATTTTGATTAGATTTTCTTTAGGCACTGCACAATCCTTCTAAGAAAGTAGAAACACACACCTCTGATCACATAAAATGTAGCCCAGAGGAATAATAAAAGCCAATGAACACTGGCAAATAAATTGTCTCTGTCTGACTTCCTTCTAGTTAGACCTATTTGTCACAGAAGGGGAGGCTAGAATCAGCAGAAGCAGAACTAGTGGGGGCTAAAACTTTAACCAGGGCAATGAACTAATTCAGATGCAGCAGGTCAGAAGGAAAGAAAAAAATAGTACAAATATGATTTTGCAAAGAAAAAGAATACACTGTTTACCTAAGGGAATTTTACTAACATGCATTTAAGAAGCCAAAGAGGAAGAATTGCCCATCTTCTCTAAACAAAACTACTTTAAAGTAGAACTCAAAATTTCATATAAAATAACAAGTTATTTTATTTTAATGTTTTTATTCATCACTGTTATTTACATTTTTATAATTTATATTTTTTCATATCCATTAAAATTTGAATTTTGCTAATAAATTATTCCTGCTTTATAATATAAATTATGTCATTTGTTCAACTAAATTCACTCTTCCTTTACTTTCATTTTTAGGACTTTATTTAGAGATATTCTGTGCCAAAGTCTTGTAGATATAGATTTCTATGCAAGATATTAATAAGTCTTTACTATCTTTAGAGAGACCTCTATGCTGATGGCCAAACTGAGTAAAAAGCATGAAAGAAAGTTTTGTGGAAACACTATCAAACATGAAAAAGCAAAAACCTTGGTTCCAATCCTACCTCTGACACTATATATATATATGTTCTCCTCAATAAAAATTTAAGATCTTTGAAAGCAGTGATTGTTTTAGTTTTGATTCCATATTTTTAGGACTTGATATATAATGAATGCTTAACTGGATGGTTATTACTTACTAGATCTTTAAACATAGGTAAATCCTTTCACCTCACCCAACCTCAATTTTCTTATCTGAACATTGAGGATGATTATGCTTAAAATACCAGTCTCATGAGGTTGATGAGATAACACATGTTAAATCCTTTGTAAACTAAAATTAAATGAAGATGGTGAATAGATTTAAATGATTTGATGTAACTACATTGACTGAATAACTATGGACAGAAGTTTGGAATATTGCTGCAAATATAGTAACAGAAACATTTCTAAGACAAGCAAAAAAGCAAAATGGCCATCTGATTAGAGTTTATAAATAACCAAGAAAAAAGGAAAGCAAAATTTAGAGAAGAAAACGAAAGATATAAGCAACTTAATGAAAAATTCCAGAGAAAAGCAAGGAGAAATAATATTTTCTTAAATGGACAAAGAAATAGAAGACAACACTAAGATATGAAAGAAATCTCTTAAAGAAAAAAGAGAAACATCAAGGGAAAGTTGCATGCAAAAATGGACCTGACAAAAGACAAAGATAGTAGGGATTTAACAGAAGCAGAGGTGGCAAGGAATCACACACAAAAAAGAACTATATTAGAAAAATCTTGACATCACTAATATCTAGAACTAGAGACCTGGAGAATGAAGTTAAATGGGTCTTAGGAAACGTTGCTAACAATAAGGGAGAGGAGGTGATGGAATTCCAGCTGAGTTTTTTAAAATCTTAAAAGATATGCTGTTAAAGTGCTAAAAATCACCAATAACTTTGGATAACACAAATGGCTACTGGATTGGAAAACATGAGCTCATATTGCAGTACTAAAGAAAGGCAATGCCAAAGAATGTTTAAATCATCAAACTATAGTGCTCTTTTCACATGCCAGTAGGATTATACTAAAAATTCTTCAAGTGAGGTTTCAACAATATGTGAACTGAGAATTACTGGAAGAACAGGCTGATTTTCAAAGAGGTAGAGAATCTAGAGACTAAATTGCCAAATAAATTATGAAGGAAGTCAGGGAGTTCCAGAAAAACATCAATTTCTGCTTCACTGAATATAATATAGCTTTTGTATAGATCACAACAAAATATGACAAATCCTCAAAAAAGATAGGAGTGCCAGATTTTGTGCTCAAAAAAGCAAGTTAAAATCAAACATGAAACAGCTGATTGGGTTAAGATTGGAAAAGAAGTATGACAAGATTAAATACTATCACCTTATTTATTAAACCTATATAAAAAGAACATCACATGTAGAGCAGCTAAGTGCAACACTGGATAGAAAATGGCCCTGGAGTCAGGATGACCTGAGTTCAAATCCAGCCTCAGACCCTTAACAATTACCTAGCTGTGTGACCTTGGGCAAATCACTTAACCCCATTGCCTTGCAAAAAAAAGTACATCACATGAAGTGCCAGGCTGGATGAATCAAATGCTGGAGAGAAATATCAACAATCTCATATATACTGACTATTCTGATAGTAGAAAATGAAAAGAAATTAAGATGACTCAATGAAGGAGAAAGAGAGAAGATAAAAGATGGTTTGAAGCTTAACATAAAAAGCAAAAAACAAAAAAACAAAAAAACTACGTTCTTGGCAACTAGTTCCATCACTTCCTGGAAAATAGAGGGAAAAGAAATGGAAGTGGTGTCACTACAGACTCCAACTCCAGTAAGACATTTGCTCCTTAGAAGGAAAACTAAGGTAAATCTAGGAGGCAGTCTGAAGCACAGAGATATCATCACCTTGATAACAAAGGACCATATAGTCAAAGCTATGATTTTTTTCAGTAGCAATATATGACTGTGAAAGTTGGACTATAGGGAAACAGAACTGATACTTCCTAATTGTGTTCCTCGAGAGGCTATTGGACAGCAGGGAGACCAGTCAGTGAATACTTAAAAGAGATTAAGTCAGAAAATTCACTGGAAGGTCAAATACTGAAGTTGAAACTTAAATACTTTGTCAACATAATGAGAAGATGGAAAAGATCCTAATGTTGGAAAAATTTGAAGACAAAGGGAAAAGGGAACAGCAGAGGATGAAAACAGCAGACATGAACTTGGTCAGACGTCAGGAAACAGTGGAAGATAGAAGTGCCTAGTATGCTATGGCCCATAGGGTCCCTGAGAATCAAATGAGGCTTAATCACTGAATTATAACAATCACAAAGTAGAGCACTTAGTAAAGGTTGTAAAAATCAATTTACTCAGTACATTAATCATTATTTCTTATGCTAAAATTTAATAGTTAATATACCAATTCAGTTTGCAATTCCAGTTTGTTTGAAAGGTTGTTTTTTTGGGGGGGTGTTGATGGTGATGGGGAAGATCTGGACTGTGTCATTTTCAATGAGGGGAATTTTTAGTATAAAAACTTCTCCATAGGAGAGGCTAGAGGCATTCCCAATAAGATCAGGGGTGAAACAAGGGTGCCCATTATCGCCACTACTATACAATATTGTATTAGAAATGTTAGTGTCAGCAATTAGAGAAGAAAAAGAAATGGAAGGAATTACAATTGGGAAGGAAGAGACAAAATTCTCACTCTTTGCAGATGACATGATGGTCTATCTAGAGAATCCCAAGAAATCATTCAAAAAGCTACTGGAAACAATTAGCAATTTTAGCAAAGTTGCAGGTTATAAAATAAACCCTCATAAATGCTCAACTTTTCTATATATGTCTATCAAGATACAGCAGGAAGAGCTAGAAAGAGAAATCCCATTCAAAGTAACCTCAGACAATATAAAATACTTGGGAGTCTATTTGCCAAGACAGACTCAGAATCTTTTTGAAAACAATTAAAAAATAATTCTCACACAAATTAAATCAGATTTAAATAATTGGGAAAATATCAACTGCTCATGGATAGGTAGAGCTAATATAATAAAAATGACAATTCCACCAAAACTAAACTATCTGTTTAGTGCCCTACCAATCAAAATTCCAAAAAATTATTTTAATGAGTTAGAAAAAATTGTAAGTAAATTCATATGGAGAAATAAAAAGTCAAGAATTTCCAGGAGCTTAATAAAAAAAGTGCAAAAGAAGGTGGCTTAGCCCTACCTGATCTAAAATTATATTATAAAGCATCAGTCATCAAAACTATTTGTTATTGGCTAAGAAACAGAGTGGTGGACCAGTGGAATAGACTAGGTATAAAAGCAGGAGATGATTACAGTAGTCTGCTGTTTGATAAACCCAAAGAGTCCAGCTATTGGGATAAAAACTCCCTCTTTGATAAAAACTGCTGGGATAATTGGAAGTTAGTATGGAAGAAACTTTGAATAGACCAACACCTCACACCCTTTACCAAGATAAGAGCCAAATGGTTAACAGGACTTAGACATAAAAAACAATACTATAAGCAAATTAGAAGATCAAGGACTAGTTTCTCTGTCAGATCTATGGAAAGGGGAGCTGTTTATGACTAAGGAAGAGTTGGAGAACATCACCAAAAACCAATTAGATGATTTTGATTACATTAAATTAAAAAGCTTTTGCACATATAAAACCACTGTAACTAAGATCAAAAGAAATGTAGTAAATTGGGAAGCAATCTTTACAACTAATGATTCTGACAAAGGACTAATTTCTAAAATGTACAGAGAACTGAGTCATATTTTTAAAACAAAAGGCCATTGCCCAATTGACAAATGGTCAAAGGATATGCAAAGGCAATTTACAGATGAGGAGATCAAAGCAAGCCATAGCCATATGAAAAATTGCTCTAAATCATTAATTATTAGAGAAATGCAAATGAAATCTTCTCTGAGGTACCACCTCACACTTCTCAGATTGGTCAATATGACCAGAAAGAATAATGATCATTGTTGGAAGGGTTGTGGGAAATCTGGGACACTATTACACTGTTGGTGGAGCTGTGGACTCATCCAACCTTGCTGAAGAGCTATTTGGCACTATGCCCAAAAGGCAACAAAAATGTGCATACCCTTTGACCCAGCAATACCACTACTGGGTCTATATCCTGAAGAGAAGATGAAAAAGGATAAAAAACATCACTTGTACAAAAATATTTATAGCAGCCCTGTTTGTGGTGGCAAAGAATTGGAAATCAAGTAAATGTCCTTCATTTGGGGAATGGCTTAGCAAACTGTGGTATATGTATGTCATGGAACACTATTGTTCTATTAGAAACCAGGAGGGACTGGATTTCAGGGAAGCCTAGAGGGATTTGCATGAACTGATGCTGAGTGAGATGAGCAGAACCAGAAAAACACTGTATACCCTAACAGCAACATGGTAGGGATGATCAGCCTTGAACGACTCGCTCATTCCATCAGTGCAACAATTGGGAACAATTTTGGGCTGTCTGCAAAGGAGATTGCCATCTGTATCCAGATAAGGAGCTGTGGAGTTTGAACAAAGTTCAAGGACTATTCCCTTCAATTTAGGAAAAAAAACAGATATCTTGTTGTCTGATCTTGTTAGCTCTTATACTTCTTGTCTCTTCTTTAAGGATATGATTTCTCTCTCACCACACTCACTTTGGATCAAGGTACAACATGGAAACAAAGTAAAGACTGACAGATTTCTTTCTGGTGGGGGTGGGGGAGGGAAGTAAGACTGGGGGTGAAATTCTAAAACTCAAATAATATCTTTAATAAAAATAAATTTAAAAACACTCATTGTCTTTTATACTTCATCCTTCAAGTTAAAATAAAGATCCAATCATTTATTAAACATCTTTTTTATGCTAAGGTCTTTTGTTTGATTCAGAGGTTAATAGAACTAAACAAAATGACCCTACTCTTGAGTTTGCTTCCTTATATTCTACAGATTCTTACATTACTGTTAGACTGTTTCCTGTAGGAGCAAATCCACAACTCTCTGTTTGACATTGAAAGACTTTAACAACCTAGCTCCATCTTATCTTTTCAGTATTCTTACACCCCACTACTCTTCAAGATTTTCAATTCAGTAACGCTGACCTCCTGGTTGCACAATCAACAAGACACTCCATTGCTCAGCTCCATGTATTCTTTTGGGTTTTCCTTCATGCCAGAAACATTGTTCTTTCTCCACTCTGACTCCTTGAGCCCCTGATTTCCATTAAGTTCCAATTAAAATCCCTTGCTATAATCACTAATTATGATTCTATGATTAGGAATCCTTCCCTAAACTCTCATCATTCCAGTACCTTCCCTTATTATTTCCTATTTACCCTGTATAGAGTTTACTTTGCAAATATTTGTTTTCATGTTGTCGCCTGTATTAGATTGCAATCTCTTTGCGGTCAGGGCTGTCTTTTGCCTTTTTGTTTTTTGGATCCTCAGTGCTTAGAACAATATCTGATACATAGTAGGCACTTAATGTTTATTTATTGTTTGATTGATTGAACTACTTCCTAAATGCACATCTTTTCTGCTTTTCAAAGATAGCTATCAGGTCTTCTTTTCTATTTTTCTTTTTTTCTTTTCCATTTCTCAAAGAAACATAGTTTGAAATCATTATCAACGTTAGATAAGTACTTATAGAAAAAGGTATAGAATGTATAGATGAGAGAATGGAAAAGCCTTTATGTATTGCCAAACTTATGCTGCATCTTGAAGATGAGGGAAAAAAAGAAAGTTAAATCAAGGCTTGAGGAATAACTAATGCTAAGATAAGGAGACAGAAGATAGAAATGCCATATATGAAGAACACCAAGAAGACTAATTTGATTGGATCAAAGTATGCAAGGAAGAAGTAATATATAAGAAGGCTGGAAAGAAAGTGTGCATCTAGGATGTAAAAGACTTTAAATATCAAACTGAAAAATTTATACATTGATTAAAATGAGGCTGCTAAAATATTCAATGATACATGGCTTTCTAAAGTAGGTTAAATTTTGCTCCTGAATGTCTTGTTAATAATGTAAATTTCTTTTAGCAAAGTCTTCATAGATTTTTCCAAAAATAAGTGTTTCACCCCCACTCTGGTGAAATAGAAGAACAGGGTGAAAAAGTTCAAAGAACATGGACTCTGAAGTCAAAGGATCTGGATTAAAATTTTGTCTCTTTCTCTCTTATGTGTCACTTAATTCTTTGGGCCTCATTCAGTTTCCTCATGTATAAAGTCAAGCAATTATCCTAGATGGCTTCTGGTATTCCTTCAAGCTTTAGGATCCTCCTATGACTACAAAGAGCATCACAAATAACTTGAACTTGAAGGAAGCAACTCCTCCCTCTTCTTCCAGTTTCTCAGTGGTATTACTAAAACACTAAAGGAATGACACAGAATTATAAATTCCAATTTAGCAGAATGTGAATTAATGATTTCTTAGTTGAGGTTTTTTTTTTCTTAAAGATAGAGTAAGGAAAAAGTGTTTCTTTTAAGAGTCTGAAGCAAACTCAATGGAGTCTACAATTTGTGTTCATAGACTTTCTCTGTTTTCTCTAACTAAAGGTATTTAACTTCTCTGCCTTGATTACATAGTTGTTAATTGTTCACTAAGAAAGAAAGGCTCTCTTTTTCCTTTTAATGGATGATCATATCTCAGGATTTGAGTCATTCATTTATATAGGTAAGAAAACAGGGTGATAGTGGAGTCTCTAGGGATTACTGGGTTTTGCTGATATATTGTGCAAAGTCCCTAAAGAAATGTCATGTATCAATTCCAGTACCTTCTTTAAAACACTTCTGAATTAGCCTCCAAATATCCAATGACCTTTTGGGGCAGACCCAAATCAGAAACAGAGGACCTTGAAACTTAGCCAAGTCCATTGCTAGAAAATTGACTAATTGTTATGAGGAAATGTCTTTTTCTCTATTTTCATTCTTGATTATTGCAGAGGGAAGGGAGAATGTTTATGCTTTTCCATATCTCTGCAATAAATCCATATCTCTGCAATAAATATACTTTCATAAAAAGTAATTAATGTTACTTACTTAATTGGAACTGGAGACAATCACAATAAATTAAAAGTAAGGGGAAAACAGAGATTTGAAATTGTAGCATTAAAGGAAGTCACCCAGTCTCAACTTCTTAAGACTAGAATTTTGAGGGGCTGACTATCTCACTTGGCTGTAGAAGAGTGAATTTATAATATTACTACACTAACTATCATTGATAATCATGTTCTCTAAATTTTTTAGCACAATGTTAGCACCGCACAATTTAGCACAATTAGCTAATGTATTATTCTGCTCTAGAAGGATTTCATATATATTAGTTTTGTTTCCCTAACTAGATTTTATGTCTGCATTCTAGTTTAACTTCTGGGATTAATTAAAATTTATCTACCATATTAAGTGTTTAGTAAATGGTTCTAGTTTAATTAAATAATGATTAAGATTCCTGTGAATAAATCTTTTTTTTTTTCTGTTTTCTCTTAGTCCATCTCAACCAGAGATTTATTTTCGGGACTTAGATCTATCCTCTATGCTTGTAAGTTGTATAATCACCCCAATTAATACTGAGTCAATATAGAAATCTGACTTTCTTTTTCTGGATCCTAATCCTGTAGTTTAAAATTGAGGTTAAAGCTTTAACTGATTGAAAACCACTATGATTTTTTCTCCTGTATGTTCTCTGCCTGACAACCTTAAATATTAACAATAGAGAGAATTATCTCCTTAAGGATGTCACTTTTACTGGTTCACAGTAGAATAAGTGTATTTTTTAGGTTTTTGCAAGGCAAAGGGTGTTAAGTGGCTTGCCCAAGGCCACAAGGTAATTATAAAGTGACTGAGGCTGGATTTGAACTCATGTAGTCTTGACTCCAGGGCTGGTGCTCTATCCACTGAGCAACCTAGCCACCCCTAGAATAAAAATTCTAATAATTTCACATTTTCTTGGGAAAAAATTGTATTAAACTATACAGTTTTCAGAATAACAGATATTAATTAAGTACCCATTTAATACTGAAAAATCTGCTTAGAATAAGAAGACCTGGTCCCTGATTCAAGGAGTTTCTATGATAGAAAGATAATATATAACAAGACAGCTTAATGTTCAATATTCCATGGGAAAGTTTTAAAGAACTTAATTATAGAAGCAACCTTTAGAGATGATCTAATATGATTCTAATTTGACAGATAAGAAAAGTGAGACTCAGAAAGGGGAAGTGACATGCTTAAGGCCACATAGGTAATAATTAACAGAGCTGAGATTCAAATCATGCCTTATGACTCCAAATCTACATCATTTTAAGCGAGGTTACCTCCCTCCTAGTGAAATTGCATTAGACAATCACAAAATCAAGTGTTATTAATATAATATGCTAGACTGCTTTTCTAATTTTCAAACTTGTAAAGCAACAGAATCTTTGAGTTTGCAGTAATCTTAGATTCCACACTCCACTCAATTATGATTCTCTGAAATTGAAGTTATAAGTTAAACTTTAAGATAAAAACATTAAAATATAGTAAATCTGTAAATTTACAAATAGTGACATCATGAATAATTGAAAAAATTGGGAAGGTACCTAATATGTGTAAGGCAATGTGTCAGATGCTGAATGTATAGATAGAAATGAAACAATTCCTATCCTCAAGAGACTTACATTCTTTTTTTTTAACTTTAAGGTTTCTTTTTTCTTATTTTTTAAAATAAATTTATTTCTCTAATTATTGTGAAAATAATTTTCACTCTTCTTTCCCTCCACCCTAGAATAATAAGTAATCTGATACACATATACATGTACAATCGAATCATATATATTTGCATATTAGTCACCCTGAGAAAGAAGAATCTAAACAAAAGGGAAAAACCTTGAGAAGGAAAGAGCAAAACACAAATTTTAAAATATGAAGTTATATTTTTAAATATAAATAATATTTTTAAGAAGAAAAAATAGTTTTAGAAAATTCATTGACAAATGAATAATCAATGAACTGATTGAATACAATTACTTTAATTTATTCATTAATGTGAAAACCATCCTCCTAAGTCACATGTTAGTTTTTTTCTTATGAACTGTTTCACATTATCTTTTAATTTTTCATTCTTTTAATTTTTGCTTATTATTTCTTTTTGGTTTTGAACATCATTAGCTTCCCTTTGCCCAATTCTAGTTTTCAAGGAATCATTTTCTTCCTTAAGTTTTTGATTCTCTTTTCCAAGTTGGTTGGTTTTTCTTCTCATAATTTTCTTTATTTCTTGAATTGCTCTTTTTCCCCCCAATTTTCCCTTGATCTCTCTGAATTTTTGAGTTTGTTTTAAGTTCTTTCAAAAACCATCTTTGTGCTTAGGGCCATTTGACATTTCTCTTTGAAAAAAATGCCCTTTTTTTGGCTTCATTGTCTTCCTCTGAATATGGATCTAGATCTTTTCTATTCCCATAATAACTATGGGTAGGTTCTTTTTACTTTGCTTACTGATTTTTACTTTATTTGATTTTGTTTGAGGCAATGCTTTGTTTTTTTGTGGAAGAAATCTGTAGAGTCAACAGTTTTTACTGACCTACTCTATGATCTTCCCAGAGTTCTCTCACTAGTAAAATATATTATAAAAATGGAAAATGGCATGTCAGATTCAGTTAATCAAAAAATCATTTATTAAGTATCTACTCTCTGCTAGGTATTTTGCTAAGCACTAGGGGCATGAATATGAAAAAAGACAGTCTCTGCCTCCCAGGAAATTTTAGAAAGACAACCCACAAAAAAGCTGAAAAAATAAAATGAGTTAGGGGGGATTGGGGAAATGGCCAGGAAAAATGCCCCAGATGTTGGAGAAATCTCAGAATAATGCAGACAGGTGAGAATAAGAATATAGTATAAACTGAGCTCCCTTCTTAAATGGAACTTTTTTTCCATCCTCAAAACAGAGGGTCAGAAAGTAGTGATGAGGTGAAGAACCCAGGCCACTGGGAACTTGCATGATGAGTTTCTTGGGGGGGATGGTAGAAGAGTCAGAGAAATCTTAAAATAGTGCAGTTAGGTGGGAAATGAGATTCTCTGAACTGAGTCCCCTCCTTAAACAGACCTGTGACTTAGGAGGATTGTTTTGACATTAATGAATTAAAGTAATTTTATTCAATCAGTTCATTGATTATTCATTTGTCAATGGATTTTTCTAAAACTTTTTTTTGTCCTCTTAAAAAAAAAGTCTTATTCATACTTAAAACAGATCCATCAATTACCTCATTCTCATAGGCAGGCTTGTTGGTTTTCCTTAAACACTCTCATGTAGATACTATGGGAACTCAGAGATGTATCAGACACACATCTATCTATATATTTCAGTCTCACTTCCACACTGCTTCCTATGCACTATATTACTGCTACTACTGCTACTACTACTACCACTACTACCACTACTGCCACTATTGCCACTACTGCCACTACTGCCACTATTGCTGCTACTACTACTGCTACTACTACCACTACTGCTACTACTACTGCTACTACTGCTGTTACTACTATTATTGCTACTACTACTACTACTACTACCACTACTACTACTACTACTGCTACTACTGCTACTACTACTACTACTACTATTACAACTAGTTCAATTGCTACTAGTGCTACTATTGCTACTTCTGCTGCTGCTGCTGTTGCTACTGTTACTGCTACTATTACCACTACTATTACTATTATTACCATTATCTTATTATATATAGTACTTTAAAGTTTTCAAAACCTCTTTCTCTCCATATATACTTTACACACACAAACACACACACACACACACACACACACACATATATATGTATGTATACACACATATATTTGTACACAAATCTTATTTGAGCTGTCTTTATAAGAGAGAGCACAGGATTCAATGAAGAAACTAGGAATGTTTCGCATGGAGAAGAAATAACTTTAGAGGTGCCTTCAAATATTCAAATGGTTGTAGTATGGGAAAATTTGACTCCAGAAAGTCAGTCAGAAACAAAAAGAAGTTTTCAAGGTAGATTTTGGTTTGATTGAAGGAAATATTCCCTTACAATTAGAGCAGTCCAAAACTGGAATAGGGTACTAGAGGAATTAGCACATTTCTTATATTGAAAACAATGATGCTAGGTTGTTATAAAATCTTGGAAATATGAGAGCAAACAATAACTTTGCTGATGTTTTTGTTGTTTTTTTAAAAACTCACATCATAGCTTTGGAGCATCATATAATCAAGGCTCCAATATAGTAATTCTAGATAACCAAGGGTTTAAAAATATTAACTCTTTTCTATTTTCAGTCTCACTTCTTTAAGGTCTTACTATGCACAGAAAGCCACAGCATAACCTCACTTGAAATTAAACCACTTAATGTATCATTAAATGTCATTAAAAGCCTAATAGCACATATTACCCCATAGTCAAATTACTGAAGAAATTAAATATATGTTATGCTTGTCAAAATAAATGAACAAAGGTATATTGAAGGATATTATCTTTGTCTTTTTTTCTTACTATTTTTGAACACAGCAAATATAGAATCTAGTCATCTGCATAAGATTGAGCTGTCATGTCATTAAGGTAAATAAGCTCATTTCTATGATTATACAATTGTAGAAAATATATGACATTTAATTACAGTTCAGGTTTTGTCATATGGTACTTTTTTCAAACTGAGAAAATCAGGCATAATTATTTGAAGAAATTTATAAGAATTATGAATATGTAAAACATGAAAAATATGAAAGTGTTATTGTTATAAGTATTATAATTTTGTTCAAGAATCACTTTTAAGCCTCTGAATGTTTCCCTGCACATAGACTAGGCATTATCCTACTATTGAAAAATAAAAAATTTCCCTAAAACATAATGTCATTTGATGCTCTGGTCTTTGTGATAGCAGGAAACATTTTGGACAAAGTGTCCTTTAGGTGAAATTTGCAAAATTTCGACTAGTATTTACTGGATGCCAGAATTAATTTTTCTCTGATAATTATTCCTTAACTAAGGTTGACAATCCCAGGCATTTAACTCATTCATTAAAATGCAATAATGATTTCTCCAATGGTTTTCATTCCCAGTAATGACAAGCATTATTATGCATCACTAGTTTCCATGAAGAACAATGAGGTACTATTTTATTGGCATCTAGAATTACTGTAATGTGCTTTACTACAATCTTTGTGAAGCAACTATGAAAGAATACAGTCTAAATTAACCTCTTCTTTTTGGGGCAACTAAATATTCATCTAAATCACTATGGCATATTAAAGATGCTACTAAACATTTTAATTTTATGCATTTCCTATTAATAATTGGAATGAGTGATCACCTAACTGGTAACCATTAAGATTCTTTGCTTGAAAGAAACAAAAAAGTTATTTAGATAATGCTTTCAGTTAACATCTGGGTGATCACTAAAATCTGAAAAATGATTGAGATGTCAAAGTAAAAATAAGTGCAATAGATAAAAAATCCCACCTTTATAATACTTTCTTGGATGTTTACAGTAGAGTTCCTAGAGTGCTGGCCTTGAGATCAAGGGGAGACCTGGATTCAAGTACTGACTTAAATACAAACTGTCTGTGTGTCCCCAGAGAAGTCACCCAACCTTACAATTCTCTTAATTCTAAGTTACAAAGTTACTTGCTTTGGGAGAGGTTGCTTATTTAATGAGCATAGGGAGCTAGCTATAGAAGCCATCTATCTCAAGAAATCATAGCTCCAGTCTCTCTTCAAAAACATGGTTAAAGCTCTTCTATCCAATTAACAATTAATTATCAATTAATTGCTTTTAAAAATAATTGAACGGAAGAACTGAACTGTGTTTTTTTAAATCATTATGTGAAGACATGTTAGAAGCTTTACTAGATAACTGTTCCTAATAAAAATGACATCTTTTCACTGATCAAACATCTCACTGTTTATCAGGTAAAATCCAGATTCCTTTCTTTGATATTCAAAATCCTCTATATTCTAGTAGTACAGTGATACTGACCGTATGACCCTAAGCAACTCATTTTACCCTATTTGCCTCAGTTTCTTCATCTGAAAAATGAGTTGAAGAAGTAATAACAGACTATTTCAATATTTTTCAGCCTCAGTGCAGAATGATAACTGAACTCCAGTCAGACTGAATTAGCTGCTATCTTCCCCATCCCAACCATCCTTTAATTTCCACATTCTTTACCCTCCTAGATGCTTTTGCTCAGGCTATAGCTCACTCCTGATGTATCCTATCTATATTTCTACTGGTTAATAGCCTATGTATTCTTCAAGGTCCTGACCAAAATCTTAGCTTTTCCATAAAACCTGTCTTGACCTTCCCAAATGGAAGTGAGACTAGGAGCTATCTCTCTGAGAGCAGGGTCTGTTTTCTTGCTTTCCTTTGTATGTCTAGTAAAGATCACAGTGCCCAGAATATAGTAGATGTGCTTTTGTTCAATCATTTTTCAGTCATGTCTGACTCTTCATGACCCCATTTGGGATTTTCTTGGCAAAGATAATAGAATGGTTCACCATTTCTTTCTCCAACTCATTTTACAGATGAGGAAACTGAGTCAAACAGGGTGAAGTGACTTGCTCAGGATCACAAAGCTAGTAAGTATCTGAGGTCAGAATTAAACTCAAGAATATGATTTTTCCTGACTCTATACCCTCTGCTCTATCCATTAGCCACTTAACTGTCCCTAATAAGTAGGTGTAAGTTATATTTATTGCCTGTTGACTTCCCATAGTGGAAGAATTTTTGACCTATTTATTTTGAGTCATGAACACTTATGATAGAGTGGTGAAGTCTATGGATCACTTCTCAGAATCATGTTTTGAAATCATAAAACATATACCATTACAAATGAAATTAATTCTTTCAAATATGATTTTTAAAATAATTTATAAAACAAATTCACAGTCACTAGGATAAGAATCCTTGTCTTAAGGAATCTTAACATTCTTTGAAGTATTCTTATGAATTTATTGTATTCTGGTTTGTATATTTCTTTATTTTATTCGGTGTTCCCCCTCTTGAGACTGTTTTTAGTGATCTTTAAACAAGTCTTTTTGATCTCAGAATAGTATAGTAACACTTCGGACATGGCCTATTGAGTACTGTATGTGAAGAGCTGGTCCTGGTTTTGATTTGTTTTGTTTTCTTCTGTGCTTGTTCTCTCTAAAGTTGTTAAAGCATAGACCAAAATGACCTCTAAATGAGACTTTCATAGATCTTTTACTTATTAGGAGACCCGTGGGAGCTGTAGTACATTTAGAACTTGGCTACATTTTCAATACTATTCTATTCTTTGATCCTATGACGAATAGAAAAAAGATCAATAATTTTTTCAACATGAGGAATTCCCCTCCATCAATGCACTTGATACTCTGTCTTTGATTTAGCCTACAAGTCCTAGAAAGTTGTACAAAGTTTTAGTGACTTGGCTGTAGTGATACATTTAGTATCAAAGGCAGAATCTGAACTCAAGTCTTAAGTGACTTAGGCAGCTAAGTGTCCATAGTGAATAGAATGCTGGGTTTTGAAACAGAAAAACCTGAGTTTAAAATTACCTTAGATATGTGCTGTGTGACCCTGAGCAAGTCACTTCATCCAATTTGCCTGTTTCCTTATCTGAAAAATGAGGTGAAGTAAATGGCAAACCAATTCAATTTTTTTTTACCAAGAAAACTCCAAATGGGGCCATGAAAAGTTGGAGATAACTGAAACTGAATAACAACAGCTTAATGACTTCAAACACAGCACCCTAGTCTCACAGAAAATCCACTAAAGCCCTATTCTGATACCTCATCATTGTACAGAAATAATCTTGGATTTTTCTAAAGGTAATGGTAACAATAGCAAAGTGAAACAACTGAAAGTGTAGGATCTGGGATAGAGTCTTATATATGACTATCCTGGCTAAGTTCAGGGAAACCAAGGTGTGAGGAATTTACTTACTCCAGCAGTTCAAGAATCTATAACTTTCTTGATATGGGCATGATAGTACCTATAATAGAGGTAGTAATTTCTCTTTAATTTAGAAAGAAAGAAAGAAAGAAAGAAAGAAAAAAAGAAAGGAAGGAAGGAAGGAAGGAAGGAAGGAAGGAAGGAAGGAAGGAAGGAAGGAAGGAAGGAAGGAGGAAGGGAGGGAGGAAGGGAGGGAGGAGACTAAATCTTTCCTCTCTGAAATCAACTCCATTCCAAGACCAGCTAGATTATTAGAATATCCTTTTTGGAATCATTATAGGATCTGAAGTCTCAGACACATTGTCCACTTTTCCTCCAACTCACTCTCATATCTATTACACCTACATACTGTCTATCTTACCTTTATCCTTTCTACTTCCCCTTTAGGTACTGTTCTCCCTCATTAGAATATTTGCTCCTTGAGAATAGGATCATACTGTTTTCTTGGTTTTGTTTGTAATGTAGTTCCTACCACATAGAAATGCTTAATAAAGGCTTTATCTAATTTTATTTGCCTGTTTACCTGTCATCTATGTCTATCCATCTATTTTCCATTTGTCTGTCTCTTTCTTTTCTTCCTTCCTTCCCTCCTTCCTTCCTCCCTCCGTCCCTTCCTTCCTTCCTTCCTTCCTTCCTTCCTTCCTTCCTTCCTTCCTTCCTTCCTTCCTTCCTTTTGCCTTCTTTCCTTCCTTTATAAATTAAAGAGAAATTACTACCTCTATCATAGGCACTATAATGCCCATATCAAGAAAGTTATAGATTCTTGATCTGCTGGAGTAAGTATTATATTTTCTATATATTTGTCTTTCACATCTTTTTGATCCTAAGTTCATTGAGAGTAGGGACAGAATTATTTATCATTGTATCTCCCTCAACACTGATATTTTGCATTATATAAGGTAAACTTCAATATTTGTTGAATAGTGATTATGAATTAATTTATAAAAATGAGTTATATTTCTTAGTTAGACTTCTGAACATGGAACAGAGGAAATAGTAGTAACTTGAAGTGAGGGGAACTGGGTTTAATACAGATCTTCTACTTAATATGTGTAATTTCAGACAAGTCACATTTTTTTCTCTCCTGGCCTCAGTTTACTTACCTATAAAATAAGGAAACTGGACTAGCTGGACCTCTAAGAGTTTTTCTAGATAAAATTTATAAATCTAAAAATCAAAAGATCTTGAAAAAACCATTTCCATTATTATGATTCCTTTATAAGGTCATATGAACAGGAATGAGCCTGGGATATTATCTGGCTCATCTCCTTTACAAGCATGTAAACTGTATAAATTAGGCATGTACACATGTATATATTCATTGGAAACCAAGAGTTTACATTTATACACAGGTACATGTATATCTACGCACACACATGCATATATGTGTATTTACACACACACACATGTTATATGTACATAATGAGGACTTAAAGAAAATCAAAGAAGTCAGTAGTTAGAGCAGAGGAAGGAGTATTCCAGTATGGGAAATAGACAGAAAAAAATACCCAGATCTGAGAGATTAGTACATACATATTATAAATATATGTGTGTTTTAAGAGGTTGTGAGAGGCACCATGGTGCACATGGAGAAAGATCAAGAAAGAACTAGATTCAAGTTCTGCCTCTGACACACAAATGCTTCTGTGACCCTAACAACTTATTAAAATTATAAACTTGTAGAAAAGGAACTGATAATCAATGGTAAAGAAATTCCTCCTTATATTATCTGAAATCAAATGTGAGATATTCTTTCATTTAGTAGTACTGGCCTCCTGACTGTTTCACAAATAAGATACTAATCTCTCAGATCTAGCTATTTTTTCTGGCTATTTCTCATACAGGAATTTTTTCTGGCTATTTCTCATACTGGAATACTTCTTCCTCTGCTTTAAGTCCTCATTAAAATCTTTATTCTCCAGTCCTTTCCTCTGTGATTTATTTTATCTTTTTTTTCTTTTTAGGTTTTTGCAAGGCAAATGGGGTTAAGTGACTTGCCCAAGGCCACACAGCTAGGTAATTATTAAGTGTCTGAGGTTGGATTTGGGCAAGTCACTTAACCCCATTTGCCTTGACTCCAGGGTCAATGCTCTATCCACTGAGCAACCTAACTGCCCCTATTTATTTTATCTTTATTTTGTTGCATGTTACCTTCCTCATTAGATTGTAAGCTCCTTAAGGGCAGGTACTGTCTTTTTTTTTAAATCCCTGGCTCTTATCATAGTGCTTGTCACATAGTAGGCACTTTATAAATATTTATTGATTGATTTTTTGATTATATTACATATAAATATATATATATATATATGCATATTTAAATACTGGACTAGATTACTGCTAATATCCTTTGAGGTTCTAAATCTATATTTCTTTAAATGATATTCAAGGGTATGCCAAAAGCCCTAGTACAATTTTAAGTTATTCCTTAAAAACTTTACTAAGTTCTTTGGGATGCCCTGTTTACACAAATGTGCATGTTTTGCTTTCCATGCTAGAAAACACCTTCAGTTGATGTTTTTTTTTTTAATTTTTAATTAGAATTACAGAGTAGGCTGAATTTCCATTTTTAGTAACATCTGATAGAGAATATAACCAAAGCATATGCACAATGGCTGAAACACTTGTTCAGTTGGAAAATTATTCATTAGCATGCAAATATTTCACCTGATAATTTGGATTTCACTCAAATGCAAACTATATTCTTTAAGATCCCAGTTTCTTCATTGCCAAAGACACGCTATTTGAGCCCTATTTATGTGAAGCCACAATGACATGCAGGAACTTATTAACTTAAATCACAGATGTACATGCCTGAGGGAAGTTAACAGTAGCTTGGTTTCCTACATAAAGGTGATAGCCAGAATTCAAATGACGGCCATACCAAAGCCACAGCTGTCCCATTTTTTTTGGCAGTTCAGTGATTAAATTGGAATAGTAAAGAGGAAATGAGTTGGCACTTACAAATATTTTATGATTGTATGTTTATTTCTAACATTAAGAAAATAATTGCTGAATGTGCTCACAGACTGACTTTTACTGTGTGGGCATCAACAGGCAATGGAGGTTGGAATTCTGTGCTACCCTTGAAAATTTTGAAGGCAAGAGTCATGGAAACACAGGAGGGCATGATTAGGATGGATTTTTTTTTCTTCCAGGAAGAACATACAAACTTGGTTTGACATTTACTAGTTGGACTTGTGAGGCAGGCAGCTTCCCTGGAGTCATTCCATTTTTTCATCCCACCTAACTTTCACTCCTACTCTCTCATCAAATAATCACCACATTCTTCCCCATGCAGAATAGGCAGATGGTTTCTACTGTCATTATTTGTAATAGAATTGAGGAAAGAAAGTAAGAAAGAAAGATAGAGAAAGAAAGAAAAAAAGAAAGGAAGAAAAAAGAAAGGAAGGAAAGAAGAAAGGAAGGAAAAAAAGAAGGGAGGAAAGAAAGAAAGAAAAAAGAAAACAAAGGAAAGAAGTTTGCCACTTTAATTTTTCTTATAAAGGATTGTGGTGGAGCAGAAAGGCCATTAGAACATCAACCTTAGCTCATTCATTCACTAGACTTATCAAGCCCCTAACAGAGATGGATAGGAAAGGTGAAAGATCTAAAAGGGCTGTTTTTATTTAAAATAGTGAGTGTCATCTACACTGGTAGAGAATAATTTTTCCAGATCCTAGAGGAACATGCCCTACAGACAGGGGTCTGAAACAAATTGAGACATATTGAGATACTGCATGTTAAAGATTTGAAATTAATTCTTATAGTATTCAACAAAAATGGATTTTTGGAAACTTCAGGTTGTCAACTAAAATTATTTTAACTTTTTTTAAAGGCAAAGACACATAGAGAGCATTGCATTTGGTATTCAAAGACCTAAGTTCAAATTGTGCTTCAGATACATACTATGCCTGAGACTCAGTTTCCTTCTCTGTAAATTGAGAGATTTTGGAGTAGATAGGTTTTGAGATTCCTTCTGGTTTTAACTCTATAATATCATATTTTCGAGCAAGCTAGGAGGTGAAGACTATAGAATATTAAGCCTGGAGTCAGGAAAACTCCATTTCCTGAATTCAAATTTGGACTCAGAAACTAGGTGTGTCACTCTGGGCAAGTCATTTAGCCCTGTCTGCCTCAGTATCCTTATGTGTAAAATGAGTTGGAGAAGGAAATAGTGAATCATTCCAGTATTCTTGCCAAGAAAACCCCAGATAAAACAATGAAGAACTGGACGTGACTGAACAACAGACCATTCCACAATCTTATGACTTTTGTAGTCAGCATGGCTTTAACCCAGCATACCTTAGTTCAGGTTTAGGTTCAAAGTTAGGATCAAATGAAGATCTCATGTGTCATTGAACAAAGGAAGCTTGCTTTCTTTTCAGGCAAGAAGAAAATCAAGAAAATCAGGGTAGTCTCATCACAAATCCTAATGATCTGGATTCACAACTTTGACCAGATACTTTTAAAAAATTTAATTAAGTGGGGGCGGCTAGGTGGCGTAGTGGATAAAGCATCGGCCCTGGAGTCAGGAGTACCTGGGTTCAAGTCCGGTCTCAGACACTTAATAACTAGCTAGCTGTGTGGCCTTGGGCAAGCCACTTAACCCCGTTTGCCTTGCAAAAACCTAATATGTGTATACATATATATATATATATATATATATATATATATTATATATATATGTATATTTAGTAACAGGATCATAAATTTAGAGCTAGAGGAGATTTTAGAGATTACTGATAGAGGGGTTTCAGTAATACAACATCCAAAACACCAAAATCTATTTTAAGACAGTCTTACTATTGGAGTTCAGGTGCCCATCTGGAGGCTCTTGGGTCTCAGATTCCTCATCTGTAAAATGAAGTCATTGGACTAGGTGGGCCAATGGGACCCTTCCATCCATGGTCCTTTAAAATCTATGATCCTTTAAAAATATCTAAAAAATGTATATTTTCATTCCTTCTTTCAAATATTAGATTCAGAAAAACAAATTTAAAAATGAGTATCTGGAGAGATCAGCTGCATGCCTTCCTAGCCTGTACCTCTAGCTCAATATACAAGAAGTATTAACTCATAATCATTTTTATTTATTTAAGGCAATCGGGTTAAGTGACTTGCCCAAGGACACACAGCTAGGCAATTACTAAGTGTCTGAGGTCAAATTTGAACTCAGGTCTCCCGACTCCAGGACATTTTAATTAGAATGGATTGTTTCTATGTGGATCATAAGACTTTCAAGTCTTAATAAATGGCTTTCATGGGCTGCTACAGATAAAGAACAATCATTACCTAGCAGTTGATCTTCTGGTGATGAGCCTTTTCTGAGACTGATCCTTGGACAGTAAACAGGGTACTTTCACTAGACTCACTTTTAAAATCTTTCCCTCTTTGGCTGGTCCTTCTAGAGTTCAGCTCTGCTGGCACAGCCTTGGAAAATGCAGGATTAACTCCAGGTCATAATGCAGAGACAGAGTAAGCCATTGATGAAGCAATGCTTGCAAAGCACTTTGGAAAAGATAAAGTACCACATAAATACCAAATAATAATAGTAATCTTCACTGAATACAGGCTACCCAGTCCTTCCCATAAGGATATATGCTTCATTATTTAAATGAGCTTAAAGACCAGATACATGCATCCTATTAATTCACTAGCATTTACTCTAAAGTACCTCATAATTGGAGTCCATTTTCATTTGAAAAAATTACTTAATGCATCTGGAATATCAGGCACTTAGCGTTAAGTGGTCAGGACTTAATAATCGTTGTCTCTTAGTGATTCTTGATAGTTTTGTTAGGAGTCCCTGGTACATATAGAAAATATGAGTTGCCTGTAAAGCCTGTCTTTGGTACTTGGTAGACTTGAATGGTCCTGATTACTAGAAAATGGACATATTATAAATCTTTACTAAAGGCCAGTCAGTCATAGACTTTATCTGTGACCATCTTCAACAAAAGCTTCACAAGATTTAGTCCAATCTTCTAATTTACAGATCAGAAAACTGAGGGAAAAGATGGCATGATGAACACAATGTTGACTATGGAGAGAGGAAGACTGGGGTTCAAATCTTGCCTCAAGAAACCTACTAGGAAAAAAAAACAAAAAAAATAAAAAGAAACAAAAGAAACCTACTAGGGACTCAACAAAAGTCACTTAATCTCTCTCAACCTCAGTTTTCTCTCTATAAAATGGGAATAACAATAACATCCATTTCACAGAGTTTTTTTGAGCATCAAATGAGATAGAATATATACTAGCATAGATAACGCATATAAAGAACTTTGCAAATCTCAAAGTGCCATGTAAATGCCTGTTTTTATTATTATATTATTTATTTATTATTTTTGTTGATCAAATGAGATATTTGTAAAATAGTACAGTGATTATCATGTAATAGGTACTATACAAATGCTTATTTCTTTAATTGCTACTATAATTGCAAATACCCCTACTTCACAACAATTACTACTGTTATAACTACAACTACTACCTACTACTACTACCACCATTACTACTACTACTACCACTACAATTTCTATGCAGTTTTGAAGTATAGGCTAGGGTATATTATGATTTGCTTCCTCTCAATTGGAACAAATTTCAGGAAGTATTCCGGAGTCAAGCAACAAAGATTAAATTTTGAAGTCAAATACAATTTCAGGAAGAAAAGCTCCCCTACATTACACTGTAGATGTAAAACAGACACCCTGGGACATCTGCCCTGCTCTCTTCCTTTGTAAGATTTCTGTACAACCAAGGTAAGAATGAAAATGGAATTGGGCTGGAAAATAGAATACAAATAACATGAATTTTATTGTGTATAATAGATCCTCTTTGAGAATAGGAATTTTTTTACTTTGTATCAGTGACTAAGAATGATGAATTCTTAATGATAAAAGAATAACTGACATTCATATTGTATTTTTAAGCTTCCAAAAACAATTTATACTCATGATCTCATTTGATCTTCACAAAACACCTGTAAAATAAATGCTATTATTATCTCCATATAATAGAGGTCAAGTGACTTGCCTAGGGTCAAACAGTTAACAAATTTGTTTTTAGTTTATTCATTCATTCATTCATTCATTTGTTTGCTTATTTATTTATTTGTTTGTTTATTGTGAGGCAGTGGGGTTAAGTGACTTTCCCAAGGCCACACAGCTAGGTAATTATTAAGTATCTGAGGCCAGATTTGAACTCAGGTAATCCTGACTCCAAGGCCAGTCCTCTATCCACTGCACCACTTAGCCGCCCCCTAACAAATGTTTTAAAAAGGATTTGAATCAAGTCCTTCCTGATTCAAAATCCAGTACTCTGCTCTCTACACTCTAATAAATACCGCCTGGCAAGGAGGAAAAGAGCAGTAAAGAGGAATGATGGGATCTTTCAGGGAAAGTGACCTTTTCATGCTAGAGTTTGTGATAGCTGGGGCAGGGAATGAATATTCAGACATTGTTATAAATGGCTCAAGAATACTTAGTCCAGAGTGATTAAAATGGTTTTTAGTAAGATATCTTAACAAAATGACACACTTCTCTCATGGTGGGAGAGAGGGGCAGGGAAATCCCAACATACAAACTCTTTTATGAACTTTGAAAGACTTTGTTCCTGCCCCTTCATGCCAATCATAGGCTGAGGTCACAAATCTGATACCTTGGTTCCTATATATTTCCCCACCCTGCTTATTATACTAATGAGCAAGTACAGATAGATCTTTTTCAGCATGTGCAAAGGAGAAGGTCAAGATTCTAGGTTACTCTTGATCAGTTAAGGACTAGTTTCTTCTAATCTAGTTTGTCATTTTTGGAGTGAGATTAGGAGAACTCTCCCAGTTTTGTGACTGGCTGGGGCCATTCCCCCTTTGAAATGGATTTCAAAGGGGCCCCCCCTCCACACCCTCTGAAGACAAACAACACCCTTAATTCCTCACAGACATCTTCCCTAAGATTTTAGAGAAACAGATTGAAATGTTCAGTGAAATGATGAATGCAAATTCCTCTATTACTGCTCTAAAAAGGAAGACATAAGGAATGGGAAACTCTTCAAATGATATTTTGATAATGCAATCAAGACTACTTCAGAAGGGGAAAAAGTCAGTGGCATCTAGACAAAGCTACTGAACTCATATTTAAAGGGGTATGTAGAAAAGATTTTTTTTTAAAAAGGTGTGTTTAAGCAAAGTTTTATGCAAGAGAATGGCCTAAGATTGCAAGGAAAATGCCAAGAAAGCTAGCCCCCCTCTAGGAAATTGTAACCAAAAAGGGCTAAGGCAAGAGTTAAATAGAGTTTAAACATAGATTTGAAAATAGAAAAACAAAGAAAGGATACCCAATCCTGGGGTAAATAGCATAATGTTAAGAGACAATCAAGGGAGGGACACCTAAGTGGCATAGTGAATAAAGCGCTGATCAGGGAAATCAGGGGAACCTGAGTTCAAATTTGGTCTCAGACCCTTAACATTTACTTAGCTGTGTGCCCTTGGGTAAGTCATTTAATCCCATTGCCTTACCCCATAAAAGACAATAGAGGGAAGGCAGAACCACTGGACCCTTTTGCTTAAGGGGGCTGGATTCTGTTATTCATAATTGAAAATGATTTGCATATCATGAGAAGACTTGCAAGTTTACAGACAAGGAAATATATATATATATATATATATATATATATATATATATATATATATATTGATTTTTTTTAGGTTTTTGCAAGGCGAATGGAGTTAAGTGGCTTGCCCAAGGCCACACAGCTAGGTAATTATTAAGTGTCTGAGGCCAGATTTAAACTTAGGTACTCCTGACTCCAAGGCCGGTACTCTATCTACTACACCACCTAGCTGCCCTATTTTGATATTTTGATGAATTTGTGATACCATTGATATGGGGGCTTCATTCAGTATCTTGTATCAGCATATCTCTTCCTTTTCATGCTGTTTGACTTTTATCTGTAACCTCTTTTAAATCTTCCACATGGAATCCACTCAAAATTCTGAAGACCCTCCTCTAGGCAGCTAAATGGCAGAGTGGATAGAAAACTATCCTGGAGTTAAGAAGACTTACGTTTAAATCTGCTTACTAGTTTTATAACTCTGAGCATGCCACTTTACCTTTGTTGGCCTCAGTTTCCTCATCTGTAAGATAAGGATAATAACAATGCTTACTTTCCAGAGCTGTTGTAAAGAACAAATGATATAATATTTTAAAAACTGCCACATAATTGACATTTAATAAATACTTATTGCTCCTTCTAGATCAGGGGTTCTTAACCTGAGGTTCTACACACATATATATTTGTATGTACACACATATACATATATGCAAATATATGTATTATATAAGTATATTTCAATGCAATTGAGTTTTTTGTAATCTTAAGTATTTTATTTTCTGTATTTAAAAATTCTGGGAAGAGGTCCACAGGTATTACAAGACAGCAAAAGCAGCCCATGACAAACAAAAAGGTTAACAATCTCTGCTTTAAATTTATTCTAGATTATGAGAATATTAGTAGAGTATATGCACTACTTTGCTAGACCACTTTTTTTCTGGTCATATGTCTCTCTAATGATATATTTTGACACTTCTTCTATATGGGTAATATGCTATAAGCCTACTCATACCCACCATATGTTTTTTTCCATTATCTTTTAAATGATCATCAATTTCATGTCTTCATACACTGACATTCTGTGACTTGTGGCAGTAATAAAGAAAAATATTGATATTAGAAAGATAGACCTTTGACTCAGGAAGCAATCATTAAAAGCACTGAGATATTTCCTATGTGCATTCTTTTTGTTCTTTTTCAATTATATGCTCATTCTATCACCATCCTTAGTGGCTTTTTGATGTATTTTATGATGAATCATTTCATTCAGTTGCATAATCATTGAGTCAGTTTTAGCTTTCCTCTACTATCAATAGATTATCGTCTTAGAAATCACCTCAGCAATGATTTAGACCATTGAGAGATAAGATAACTTTACCATAATGTCACAAATTTGTCACCAAAATACCAACTATAGCTCCACACAATGTTCCTGCAAGATCATGGTGCCTTCAATTACATGGAAGGGACTACGTCTAAATGGCCAAGTCCACCCACTCAATCCAGATTATCATACTAGCAGGCCAATGGATGTTGATAGTTCTGGAAGGGGCAGTGAGAAGGAAGTCTTTGCACAAAGTGACATTCCTCTCACTTTAATCAAAATAATATTCTTGCCATGTCATCATCTACTTTGATTTCATGATCTTAAATTATGAAGGACAGCAGTCAATCAATCTGGACCATAGATTTTCTTTATTCAAAGATTTTTCTTGGGTGAATAGAAGACCACAGCATCATGGAGGTGATACCATGACAAGCATTTGAGTGAGGGGATGCTGTGCTAAGTCACCACCTTCACTTTCTCCTCCAAAGTCATCTGGGTCTGGTGGGCGGGTATGAAGCAGTATGACTGGAGATGGTCCTGGATGTGAGGCAATCAAGGTTAAGTGACTTGCTCAAGGTCACACAGCTAGTGGGTTAAGTGTCTGAAGCTGGATTTGAACTCCTATCCTCCTGACTCCAAGGCCAGTCCTCCATCCACTGTGCCACCTAGCTGGATAATAGATACCATTCCAGAATCTATATGTCTACTTCTTTCCATCAATTTAAAATATACATGGCTTGAAGGAATCCCTGATGAGAATATGAGAACAAATCTGTCTCATAATTAGTCATTTTGATGTCTCCTTACTTTAACTGTAAAGTTTGACCAGTTCTAGTTAGGCCTTAGCTAGGCCCTTGATTTAGAATCTAGCATTGACAAAAGAACCTCTAGAAGATCTCACAGTGTAGAGGATGCTATAATTTCTGTGGTCCTATGTCTTGGAGGGACCACCATGTAATTTCCTTATGACTTAATCTCTTCTACATGTCAGTCATTCAACCAGCATGCATAAAGCCTCTACAATGCACTAGAAACAGTGCTAAGCAATGGGGATACAAAAAAAGGCAAAGGAATTTTAACTCTAAATGGATACATAACATGCAAACAAATATTATATATATAATAAATTATGGGAAGGGGAACAAAGGGAAGGAGGAATAAATCATTAGGAAGGCCATTTGCAGATGATGGATTTTGATTTGGGTATTAAGGAGTTCCATAAATGATATTCAATAGTAGATAACAACTTTCTAATCATACAGCTGATTAAAAGATTTAGAGAATATAAGATCACATTGAACTTATTTTTTTGTTGATATTTAAAAAACCAATTTGGTTATTAGACTCTGATAACAAGATGTCTCATGCATATATTAAAGTCAAATGGGAAGTTTCCTTGAAAGATATATAGAAACAGAAATAACTTTGAAAATACTTTGATAAGGGGCAGCTAGGTGGTGCAGTGGATAAAGCACTGACCTCGGAGTCAGGAGTACCTGGGTTCAAATCCAGTCTCAGACACTTAATAATTACTTAGCTGTGTGGCCTTGGGCAAGCCACTTAACCCCATTTGCCTTGCAAAAAAAAACCTACAAAAAAAAAGAAAATACTTTGATATGTACCTAGGGAAAAATAAAATAGATTTACCAAAAATAATTTGCCATGATGGTCCAGTGAAGACTCCAAATCAAAGAATGATTCCCTGTTCAATGAGGTGATACTCTCCTAGGGCTTCTGTCTATGGGTCATTTTACAGTTGAGAAAATGGAGACAAAGAGGCTTAAATGACTTCCCCAATATCACACCATTAGTAAGTATCTGAGGTCAGATTTGGATTTAGAAAGATAATTCTTCCTGACTCCATCCCTGTACTAGCAGACCAATATTTAGGTGTTATTTAATAACAGCAAAAAGTGTTATGTGCATTATGTCATTTAATCCTCCTAACAACTCTGTCAGAAAGATAAAGTGGATACCATGGCTCCATTTTATAGATGAAGACAATGAGGCTCAGAAAGTTTAAATAACTTATCTTTGACCTCAGAGATGGAATTGTTGCTGGAGCCATATGCCTCAAACCCAGATTTTTCAGACACAAAATTCAATGCTCTTTCCACTGTAAGTAACTTAAGGCAACATTTATAATTCCCTTTCCATATTATTTTGTTCGTAATGCTGATTGAGAGTCTTTTTTTACTTCTTCCAAGACTTTAGTCTTTTGTGCATCTTCACTGGACTTGAATAATGGTGACACATTTTTCATTTGATGGGTCTAGCTAACTCCATTTGCTGGCCTGGGGGAATATTGATGAAGAAAAGCTTCCATCAGCACATTAAAGTACTGAAGAACACAACTCAGCGTACAGCCTTGGTGCAGTCACCCAAAATCATTGGTTGCTTTTTAAATGTCCACGTGGTTGCCAGTGGCTGAATTGCAAACAACAATAATTAGTTGAGAACTTTTTTTTTAATTACCCCTGAGGTTCAGCAGCATGTACTAAATGTCTCCTTATTTCTAAGGGTTATTTTCCTCTTATGTTCATTGGTCTGAGAGACCCTTTGCAGGTGTGGATGTCGTGGTGATAATAGATTTCATCTATATTTAGGATTACAATTTGCCAAGCTCTTGCTTTACACCAATCTAGTAAGTTGGATGATGAAAATGCTATTTTCTCCACTTTATGAATGAGGAAATCAAGGTTCAAATGTGTTGTCTACAGTTATACTGCCAGTAACTGTAGGACCTGAAATTTGAACTAAAGTGTTCTCTTTTATTCTTATTCATCTGTAGCTAGAGCAACAGGTCTGGAATCAGGAAGACTCATCTCCCTGAGTTCAAATCCAGTCTCAGACACTTAATGACTATGTGATCCTGTGCAAGTCAATTAACCCTGTTTGCCTTGGTTTCCTCATAAGTAAAATGAGCTGGAGAAGGAAATGGCAAATGACTCTGTAATCTCTGACAAGAAAACCTCAAATGGTATTGGGAAGAGAATCAAACACAAGTGAAAAGTTACTGAAAAACAACAGTAATAAAAGCATGATTTTCTGATGATGGAAACATTATGGTATATTGAGGCGTTCTTGACTTTTTTGTATTATGAAAATCTGGTGAAAATAATGGATCCATTTTCAGAACAGTATTTTTAAATAACTGAAAATAAAGTGAAAATAAAGATGTAATTGTTTTTCCCAAACAAGTTTACAGACCCTTTGAATTTCTGTCCATAGATCCCACAAAGTGTCTTTGAACCCCAGGTTAAGAACCTCTGGAATGAGAAGACTTCAGTTCAAATTCTATTTCTACTTCTTTCTACCTGTCTGACTTTGGAAAAATCAATTCATTTCTCTGGGCCTCAATTTCCTCATCTGTAAATGAAAATAACTGGACTAGATTGCCTCTGAAGTCTTGTGATTATTTTTCTCTCACTGCCAAAATAGAAATAGTAGCCTTCTTCAGGAGTCAGCCTTAGGGTTGGTCTTATTACATAAATTTATGCATGAGCTTGGTGAGGAAAATCACAGTAAGTAAGCCAATTTTGCATATGATATTAAATTCTTCCAGAGAGTGAGATTGTCAAGCTGAGATACATTTTGAAATAATGTTTCATTGGTTAGACAAGTGGCATCTAAACTTCCATATAGGTAAAATGCATGGTAATGGGGAGGGAAAATGACACCACCTATTCTTATAGTGTGATAAACTCTGAGTCATAATGGAAGAGTCTCCTGAGTTTAGAGGGATAAAGTTGTTATCCCAACTCTGTCACTTAATACCCATGAGATCTGATGAAAGTCGTTTAATTTTGGCCACACTTTATTCATCTATAAAATAGGAAGGGGAAAGATTATAATATCCTTGAGGTTTTTTCCCAGTTTTAAATCTAATAAACTAGATTCAAAAGAAAAGTGACGAAAGTGTAAGAATCTACTGATCATCTTGGCTCTTTTACCCTTGATAGATCAACTGATTCCACAGTATTCACATTCTCAAGTAAGCTCCTCTCCCAATATCATTCTTATCTGTCAGTGTAGTCCGACTTTACCCTGAGACTTCTTTCTGTCAAGGCTGGACATGCAGGGGAAATCTCTCAAAATGAAACATTAGTTCAAAATCAAATCACATCCTTGGATACCTTGACTTGCCACTGAATTCAGCTATTATCTATTAACTTTTTGCCATGTGCAAAAGGGCTTTCCTCATGGCTACCTGAATTCTTGACTCCTGATTTGTCTGTCCCTAGTTACCTGCTGACTCCAGAATGGATGTTTCCTTGCATATTCTTATGGAGTTTGAAGTCTGAGATTGCCTGGTGGAGGGTGAAGAACATAGAATTTAGCATCATGGAGTCTGGGTTCACTCCAGCTTCTTTTCTAATAAAAACTAATATATTTTAATTGCATTTAAAGTTTAATAATTCTTAATATATAGTAAGGAGTAGCTAGGTGGTACAGTAGATAGTGTGGTGGGAATAGAGTCAGGAAGACTCAGCTTTCTAGTTTCAAATCTGGCCTCAGAAAATTACTAGCTATGTGAACTTAAACTAGACACATGACCCCATTAGCCTCAGTTTTCTACATTTGTAAAATGAGCTGAAGATAGAAATGGCAAACCATTTTTGCCAACACAACCCCAAAAGGGGTCTTAAAAGGTAGGGCACAAGTGAACAATAATAACAATAAATATATAGTATCTTATTTGATTCTCACAATAATACTTAGATTGAGGTAATATTCTTTCTATTTTACAAGTATATAACAGGTCCAGAAAATTTGTGATTTAATAAGAGTAGACAGGTATATAACATATGATTGTTTGCCATATATTGCACACACAAATTGTACTACTTGCATGACCACGGATAAATTATTTACCCTTTTAATACCTTAGGCATCTTTTAAAGATCATAATTTGAAGACAGTTTATTGATCTACCAAGTGAAGGGAGTTTTCACATCAGAAGTTCCTCCACATTACTTTGGCATAAAAGATCTGAACAAAAACAAGCAAACAAAAAATTTGCATGACCTACTTTATGGGATTTATTGTGGAGGAAAGAGATGTGACAGGTGACTTAACCCATATCATTCATTTGAGAGCTCTTACTGAAGTTTGTAAAGCTTCTATCAGTCTTTCAGAACGGATGTTTTTATGATGTTTTAGGAAATTATTCAACTCTTGCATATTTTTGACATGATCATATTTATGAATTTAGTTCTTTTATCTCTCAAGATTTAAATAGTTTTTTCCCCCTTTGGAACATTGCATTTGCTCCTAGTGACATTTGAGAACTACAGAAGAAAGGGAATCAAAAAGTCTTAAAATGGAAAGGAACCTTAAGGTCATTCAAAGTAATCTCCTCAATCTCTGAATCTCTTCTGAAATAGCCCTGACAACTCTCCAACCTCAGTCAGAACTTTTAAAATTGAGGGAGACATTACTATCTTACAAGAGAGTCTATTCATTTTGGGGACAGCTCTTCTCATTAGAAAAGAGATCCTTAATCATTTCTGCTTGTTTTGTTTGTCTAAACAACACATAACAAAAATCTAATCCTTCTTCTATGTGATAGTCTTTCAAATATTTAGAATTGTAATGTTAAACATATTCTAGTATATAGACTCTCACTCAGATGATGTCCCTCCACACAGATAGGCTAGGGCACTTGCTTCTGGGATAGTTACAATAATATAGGGAAGTTCCTTGGACCATGAACTAGAAGGGATCTCAAAGAACACTTCAATTTGCATACAAGACAGCTGATGCCTAATATCAGTTAATAAGCCTCTGAGGTAGCATCTAAACACTTCAAAGTCACTTTTATTTCCTCTGAATCTAAAAACCAAATGCTTTATATATTCTTTTTTTCTTCAGAAAAAAATTCATGGATTCTTTAAACATCTTTCATATGATATGATAAATCTTCACCACCCTGCTTGCCTTCCCTTAAATTTGATTACTTATAATACTAATTATTGAGCTTTATTCCCTTAAACTTTAATATAATACAGCATAACAGTGTAAGAACATTGAACTTGGGGTTGAGACAGACCTGAATTCAAATTCTAACAAACTGGCACTGTGACCCTGGTTATATCTCAACTTCTTAAGTTTCACTTTCCTGATTAAGATAATAATTTTTATCTATCTGCCTCTCAGAATTAGAGTGAATAAAGGATTCTTTAAACTTTAAACTGCTATAGAAATGTGAGCTGTTAATGATTTTCATATTTTTAGTGTATTTGACAGTTTTCAAAAGATTTTCTTGTGTTTTATCATCCTATTCGATCTTTACAATAAGCCTGTGGGGGGAACATAATATGCTCATTTTATTTCCATTAAAGAATGAGTCTCAAATGTCACACAATGAGCCAATAGTTGAGCCAAGAACTCAAACTCAGATCTTCTCACCCAAAATGCAGAACTCATGTCCACCATAACCTCTGCCAATGTTTCTCAGAACTCAATTTCCAGAACTAGGTCTAATAATCTGGAAATGGTTTAACAAGCTCAGATTTTTATTTAGTTGTAGCCTTTTGTTCTTGATTCTAGCATTAACACACCTACAAACCACATTAGAGTTTGATTTGGTTTGGTTTTTGTAACTGATTCAACTTCTGGCTCTTATTAATCTTATTTCAAGCTTTAGCCTCTGTTCATTTTATTTTTTTTCACATAGTTTGTTTTTAGGCAAATTATCTCCCCCTCATAAAATTGGGCAACTGATTTTTTTCAACTTAGGTTGCTTATTGTTTATCATTTAATATTTCTTCTCAGAGCATGAAAAAGGGTAACAATCCCATATGTACAGAAATATTCATGATAACTTTTTGTAGTGGCAAAGAATTGGAAATTAAGGGGATGCCTCTCAGTCGGGGCATGGCTGAACAAATTGTGGTGTGTGTGTGTGTGTGTGTGTGTGTGTGTGTGTGTGTGTGTGTGTGTGTGATGGAACACTATGGTTCTATAAGAAATCTTGATGGACAGGATTTCAGAAAAGCCTGGAAAGACTTGCATGACTATGTGGAGTGAAATGAGCAGACCTGGAAGAATATCATACACACTAAGAACAACATTAGGTAGTGATCAACCATTATGGACTTGTTCATTTCAGCAGTGCAATAATCAAAAAATTTAAAAAAAAGCTTGTAAACCATCCATATCCAGAGAAGGAACTGTGGAGTTTAAATGAAGACAGGATTATTGGACATGGTCTGACTGCTGTGGGAGTCTCTTGGCCTTTAATTGGTTTTGCTTCCTCCTGTAATATTAAAGTACCATGACACATCATCAACACAGGGCAAGTACCAGCATATAACTGATATCTGGTGACAGAATGTAACAGCAAGATCTGTACCCTCAGTGCACCTTCTACTTGTGACATTCTATAGCCCAAGGAGACTTGAAAGTCGATGTTTTCATCTGCTCCTGTGTGACTTGCCCATTGCCAGCAAGGTCTGGGTATGGACCTGATGTTCTAACTCCATCTATTTTCAGGACTAGTTGATGAGGCAGGTGAGACTCCTATGGCCACCATCTTGCTGTTTATATCAACCAACACCTTTTTTGGGATCTAAGGAGTATCGGCCTCTGGTGCCTCAACTCAGTGTTTAGTTCAACCTGCAGTGCCGGTTCTGTTTATCAAAAGTGCCCCCACTAGGCACTCACTAGGCTCCAAGCTAGTGAACAGGGCCTCTTACTCATTTGAAGTATGAGAATATGTTGAGATTCTTGTGGCCTTAAGACTGATAATCATTCACTTGACTGAATAAAACTTTGTGGAGACTGGCTCATGTGTGATGATGCTACCCGTGTGAGAGCACCAACTATCCTGAGGGAAACTTTAAAGAAAACCAGCTACTAGATGGTTCAATTAGTCTCTTACCCCCTAAACCCAGGTCGGAGGACCCATTTGCACATCAGGACCATTATGGTCCTCCACCAGAGTTTCCTCTTGTTTTTTTTAAGGTTAAAAATAATTTAATGTTTGATAAATGCATAATAATATAAAAAGGATAATTTTTATGACATTAAATTATAAAGATTTTGCCCAAGCAAAAAAATTCAGCCAAGATCAGAAGGAAAGCAGCAAACTGGGAAAAAATTTTTAAAGAAGTTTCTCTGATATAGGCTTCATTTCACAAATATATAGCAAACTAAGTCAAATTTATAAGAATGAGAGTCATTTCACAATTGATAAATGGTTAAAGGAAATGAAGGTAGTTTTTGGATTAAGAAATAAAAGCAATCTATAGTCAAATGGAAAACATCCTCTAAATCACTATTTTTTATTTCTATTTCTATTTTTTAAATTTATTTTTTATTCTCATTTTGTACAAATGTTTTTCTTTACATTAATAAGATATACTTGTTTACAAGTAAACAAAATACCCCTCCTCCCATTGAATATAGATAGACTTACTTGGGCAAAAAAGTAAAGGGGGGGGAGAAAAAAATTAAAATAAAAAAAAATAATAGTAATAATTGTAGGTATGGCCAGGTGGTGCAATGGACGAAGCATCAGCCCTAGAGCCACGAGTGCCCGAGTCCATATCCAGCCTCGTAAACCCAATAATCACCCAGCCATGTGACATGCAAGCCACCCGATCCCCACTGCCCTGCAAAAACCAAAAAGAAGGAAAAAAAAAGACCCAAAATAAAATGAAATAGTAATAATAGTAGGGGTGGCTGGGTGGCAGACGGAGCATTGGCCCTTGAGCCAGGAGCACCTGGGTCCAAATCCGGCCCCAGACACCCAATGATCACCCTGCTATGCGGCCCCTGGCAGGCCACCCAGCCCCACTTGCCCTGCACCCTCCCACAAATAATAATAACAAAAAATGTGTTTCAGTCTTTGTTCCAACACCATCAACTCTGTCGTGAGTGGATCACATTCTTTATGATAAGTCCATCACAAAAGTTACTTCCATATTTTTCCAACATTGCCATTGCTGATCGCAACTCCCTCCTTTCTTATTTCTCCACTACCATGTACTATATTTTCTCTCTCCTTTCACTCTGACTCTGCTGTAGGGTCACTGAGTGGCACAGCAGACAGATCCCTGGCCCTGGGGCCAAGAAGCCCTGAGCCCCCATACCACCCCTTAGGCCCAGAATCCACCTGGCCCTATGGTCCTGGGCAGGCCATCCAATCCCAGCCCCTTGCAAGAAGTAAAAAAGAAAATGTGTTATATCTGGCCACTCTCCCCCCATGGTCCATGCTCTCCTCCTTTATTTACATCCCCACCCCTTCCCCCTGCTCCCCCCTCCTTCTTACTCCAGTTGTCTATACCCCATTGAGGATATTTGCTGTTTCCTCTCCTAGCCAACTCTGATGAGAGCAAAGGTTCCCTCATTCCCCATTGCCTCCCCCATTCCATATCATTGCAATAGCTCAATGTAATAAAAAAAAATCTTATTATGTGAAATAGCTTGGATTATTCCCACTCTCCTTTTTCTTTCTCCCATTCCATTTCCCTTTTTTTCTTATTGACTCCATTTTTACACCATATTTTATCTTCGAATTCAGCTTTCTCCTGTGCTTCAACTATAAAAGCTCCCTCTACCTGCTCTATTAACTGAGATGGTTCATATGAATATTATCAGTATCATTTTTCTATACATGCAGTTCATCCTCATTAAGTCCCTTATATTTCCCCCCTCTCCTCCAATCTCCATGCTTCACCTGAGTCCTGTATCTGAAGATCAAACCTTCTGTTCAGCTCTGGCCATTCCAAAAGGAACCCTTGAAATTCCCCTGGTTCATTGAAAGTCCATCTTTTTTCCTGGAAGAGGACATTCAGCCTTGCTGGGTAGTTCATTCTTGGCTGCATTCTAAGCTCTTTTGCCTTCTGGTATATTGTATTCCAAGCCCTAAGAGCTTCCAATGTAGCTGCTGCTAAGTCCTGTGTGATCCTGACTGCAGCTCCATGATATTTGAACTGTGTCCTTCTGGCTGCTTGTAATATTTTCTCTTTGACTTGGGAGTTCTGGAACTTGGTTATAATATTCCTGGGGGTTGTTTTTTGGGGTTCTCTTTCTTGGGGGGATCGGTGGATTCTCTCCATTTCTATTTTGCCCTCTGCTTCTAGAACATCAGGGCAATTTTCCTGTAGTAATTCTTTGAAAATGATGTCAAGGCTCTTTTCCTGATCATGACTTTCAGTTATTCCAATAATTTTCAAATTATCTTTCCTAAGTCTGTTTTCCATATCAGTTGTTTTTTCAATGAGATATTTCACATTTTCTTCTAATTTTTCATTTTTTTGGTTTTGAAGTATTGATTCCTGATTTCTGTTAAATTCATCAATCTCCCTGAATTCTATTCTATGTCTGAAGGATTTATTCTCCTCAGAGAGTTTTCTTATCTCTTTTTCCATCTGGCCAATTTTGCTTTTTAAAGCATTCTTCTCCTCAATAACTTTTTGAACTGTTTTATCCATTTGACCTGAGCTGGTTTTTAGCATGCTATTTTCTTCAGCATTTTTTTGGATTTCCTTGACTAAGCTGCTGACTTCATTTTCATGTTTTTCTGCATCTCTCTCCTTTCTTTTCCCAGTTTTTCTTCTAACTCCCTCATTTGCTTTTCAAAGTCTTTTTTGAGCTCTATCATAGCCTGAGCCCAATTTCTGTTTTTCTTGGAGTCTTTAGATGCAGGAGCTTGTGCTTCCTCATCTTCAGACTGAGTATTTTGATCCTTCTTGGGCTCATTTGCAAAATATTTCTCAATGGTCTTCCTCTTGTTTCTTTGTTCACTTTCCCAGCCTAAATCTGTTTTTTGGGGGTGCTTCCTGAGCTTTTGGGACACTCCCACAAGGGTCTCAGTGTGTGAGGTTCTGTCCTCCCTCCTGGTCTGTGAATGACCATAAGCACCCCCCTCTGCCATGGGGCTGACGTGGGGGGTGGCCATGCTGTTCTATGGGGGGCCCTAGACTGCGATCAGGATCTGAATGTGGTCAGAGCTCCAGAGTTCTGTTCCAGTGACAGAGGACAGATCTCTGCAGTCTCTCTCTCTCTCTCTTCACTCCCCTCCCTCAGCTCAATGGGCTCATGCCCTGGGGGCTCCTGCTTACCTGCTCCACCTGCTTCTGTTTCCGGGTCTAGGCTGCCAAAAGACCAGGCTGCTGGCTGTGTGCCCTGAGGGCTGGGCTTCATGTGCTTGCTCTGGCAGAGGTCCCCTGCTATTGCCCCACTTTGTGTTGGTGCTCCCTGATGTGCAGCTCAGGAGACTCCCCCCACTGCTGTGAGCTGAAATTCCCAGCGCCCTGGGGCTGCCTCCAGGAGGCTGAAGTTCTTTGGCTCTGGCAGGCTACCCCTCTTCCCCGCCCCTCCAACCCCAGGGAGCGGAGCCTTTCTGCTCTTTTCCAGGTTAACTTGAGTAGGAGAACTGCCTCACTGGTTCCCTTTGTGGGTTCTGTCTCTCGAAAGTTTAGTTAGAGTCCTTAGTTTATGAGTTTTTATCAGAGACCTCCTAAGAAGTGATCCCTTCATGTCGCCATCTTGGCTCCACCCCCTCCTCTGGCTTTTGATATATTTCCCAAGTGAGTAACTAAAGTGAGACTCAGTTTCAAAATCAACTAAATTGGGTAAAAAACACACTATTTAGCTCACAGCTTTGCAATGAGGAAATCACTTGGGAATCTGTATGTATAAAACAGAAACATAAGCCATTATTATCATTCTTTGGTTCTATCAGTCTTGGACCTCTATCAAGAAAGGCAATGATTACTTTGGTGTGACTCATTCTAAATGAGCTCATGACCACTCTAGTGATTACTGCTTCATTTTCTAAGTGCTCACAAACCATCTATTTAATGGCCTGCTCTAGAGTTTTCTTGGGTTTGATGTCAAGTTATCTGACTATGAACTCTCTATTGCATCTATTCCTTTGAGACAAAAATTTGTTAATCTGTAGCCTTATGAAATTTCTCCCATTCTGTATGTTTCCTCAGAGATTACTGGCATGATGCTATGATAACATATAACATTCTTTCAATACTTGGAATTTAATTTATTTAATTCAGAATACTTGCACTCATTTAAAACATGGTTTTTACTTCCTTTCCTATTCCTCTTAGTAATGATCTTTACTGTCCTTTAAGACTCAATTCAAACTCCATTTTCTCTCTCTCTCTCTCTCTCTCTCTCTCTCTCTCTCTCTTTCTGTCAAGGCAATGGGGTTAAGTGTCTGAGGTCAGATTTGAACTGAAGTCCTCCACACTCCAGGATGGCTGCTCTATTCACTGTGCCACCAAGCTGCCTCTAAATTCCATTTTCTATAGAAATCTTTCCTGATCCCTGAAGCATTTAGAGGCTTCGTTCATGTCCAACATGGATATAATATTGCTTGTCCCTCACTTTGGAAGAGGATCAAATTCATCATGAGAATGATGTCTTAACTCACATGTGAGTTGAATTTGAATGAGGCAGAACTGCAAAAAAGTCATAAACCTTGATCTCTTCTCCAGAGGCACTGGAGTTCAAAAGTCAAGAAGATTGGAGATGGCCTGGATGCAGTGATAAACTTGACTTTTCTAAATTAAAGTCTTTACCAGATCTCAATTTGTGTGAGACCATACCCATTTAATGACTAAGGCTAAGTAAGAACTGAGACCAAATTCTTCCATATTAGTCTGAGGTAAATGGTGCAGCAGATAGACTCCTCTCTCTGAAATCAGGAAAACCTGTTTCTCTGAATTCAGTTTTGACCTCAGACATTTCCTTAGTGGTGTGACACTAGGTTAAGTCACTAAACCCACATTTATCTCAGTTTTCTTAAGGGTATAATAATAGTACCTCTCTAACAAGGTTGTTGTGACAGTCAAATAGATTTGCAAAGGGCTGTCAAGATATATTTTATTTTAAAAATATTTATTTAAAATCAGACACTTTGGGGAGGCTAGGTGGTGCAGTGGATAAAGCACTAGCCCTGGAGTCAGGGGTACCTGGGTTCAAATCCAGTCTCAGTCACTTAATAATTACCTAGCTGTGTGGCCTTGGGCAAGCCACTTAACCCCATTGCCTAGCAAAAGAAAGAAAGAAAGAAAGAAAGAAAGAAAGAAAGAAAGAAATTCAGACACTTCATTAATTCCTTCTCCTTTCTGTCTATTCTAAACTTTTATTCTTTGATTCATGGTTATTATACTTATTTATTCTTTCTTCAGTTTCTGAATTTCTGTTGAAATCAGAGTTTCTATAGTATCTGTTCGAATTCTCCCTTCTCAATAATATCTATATTATAGCTTTGTATATCCCATCCTCCCCCCTTTCCTGATGTACCTCATTCTTAGTCAATAAACAGTTATTAAGTGCCTACTATAATCTAGTCACTTAGGGCAGCTTAAGTGGAACAGTAGATGGAGTGCTCGAAGTGGAATCAGGAAGATTCATTTGGCCAAGTCCCAAATCCTGTTTGCCCCAGTTTCCATCATCTGAAAGATATCCATAATATAAGCTTTTTGAAGGCAGAGAGGAAACATTTTGCTTTTGCCTTTCTATTTCCAATAGCTACTGCAATAGGCACCTGATGATTGGTCCGAGATTATTCTGTTTAACATAGAATTCAAAAAGAGGAAACATAAATTGATTAGTAACTTAAATACTATTTATATGTAGAACATGTGGTTTCAAATATAGTATATAGTATATAGTATATAATATATATATATGTATATATATATATATATATATATATATACATATATATTTAAGGCAATGGGGTTAGGTGACTTGCCTAAAGTCACAGAGCTAGGTATTTATTAAGTGTCTGAGGTCTAGAACTCAGGTCCTCTTGACTCCAGAGCCAGTGCTCTATCCACTGCACCGCCTAACTGCCCCTTCCATTTTCAATTTAACTGCATTAATACATTTTTGTGATTTCAATGTTCTCTCAACCAATAAGGATTATTGACTTCCAAAATTATATACAAAGGCATTGTGCTATAGTATAAAGTGAACTTGATCAGGCATCAAAACACTTGGATTCAATTTCTGATTCTTCCAATGACTAGTTTTGTAATTTTAATAAAATTACCTCATTCACCTTCCATTCAGCATACTCATTTTTAAAAAATGGAAGGGGAAAATGGAGGGTGATGGTAGACTTTGCTTACACTTAATTCTCTTTAGAATTGGCCCAAAAAGGGAATAACATACATGCTCAGTTGGGAATAGAAATCTATCCCACAGGGGAAAAGGAGGGAAATGGAATAAGAGAAGGGAAAGAGCTGAAAGAAGGAAAGGTAGATTGAAAGAGGGAGTAGTTAGAAGCAAAGCACCATTAAGGAAGGACAAGGACAAGGTGAAAGGAGAGAGAAGAATAAATAGAAAAGGATGGAAGGAAATATAGTTAGCAATCCTAACTGTGAAAAATTTATAGCGAATTTATCCAAGGGTCTCATTTCTCAAATATATAGAGAGAATTGGATCAAATTTCTAAGAATACAAGTCATTTCCCAATTGACAAATGGTCCAAGAATATGAAGCAGAAGTTTTCAGATGAAGAGACCAAAGCTACTTATAATCAAATGGGATAAAATGTTTTAATTCTCTATTGATTAGAGAAAGTAAATAAAAACAACTCAGCAGCTCAGTACCACCCCCCACATATCAGATTGTCTAATATGATATAAAAGGAAAAATGTTGTAGTAAAATTGTGACACAAATGAATTGCTGGTGGTTGGTTGGTTGGTTGGTTCTTTCTTGTCCTTTGTTATAGAAGAAGACCAAAATGACATCACTATGCTTGAGACAAATTATATAGTGTGTCCGAATGTGGCTGATCAGACCAACATGAACTCGGAATGCTTTACCTCAGGATGGGCACAAATAGTCCATTTGAACTATGCCACATTTCCTTTGAGCTGCTTCAGTTCTGACTTCTCCCATGTGCAGCACCCTAACTGATGAAGGAACATCATGATGGATAGTCTTGTGTCAGTCTCTCCAATGCTGTACAATCAATTCTAAAGTTCTTCAATGAGACCTTCAGGGTATCTCAGTATTGATTCTTCTGACCCCCTTGTGAATGCTTGCCTTTTTTGAGTTCTTTGTAAAATTGTTTTTTTTGGCAAGTGTACATCTGGCATTCTAAGAATGTGCCCAGCCCATTGTAGTACTCTCTGGGGTAATGTTGGAATACTTAACACTTTAGTTTGAGAAAGATACCTTAGTGTCTGGTATCTTCTCCTGCCAGAATCTTCAGATGTTCCTAAAACAATTTAAATGGAAGCAATTCAGTTTCCTGACATGGAACTGGGAGACTGTCCAGGTTTTATAGGCATATAGCAATAAGGTTCTGTAGACCTTCAGTTCAGTAGTCAGATTAATACCTCTTCTCTCCCACATTTTCGTTCAGAACCTCCGGAATACTGAGCTAGCTCTGGCAATGCATGTGTCAATCTCAATTACAATATGTACCTCCTTGGAAAGGACACTGCCAAGGTAAGTGAACTTGTCCACAATACTCACAACTTCTCTATTTGCTGTCACTGATGGCTCCACATATGGATGGTGTGGTGCTGGCTGATGGGGTGCCTATGTTAGACCAAAATTAGCACAAGCAGAAAAGAATTGATCCATACTTCATTGCATCTTAGCTTGGTTGCATTGAGTAAACAATCATCTGCAGAAGATCATGCAATAACATCCCCTCCACTTTGGTCTTGGCTTGTAGCCTTTTCAAGTTGAAGAATTTGCCAGTGTGGTAGTTGACATTGAGGTCATGTTCATCTTCAGTGAAGATGTTTCATGACACGACTGAAAATATCATGATAAAAAGCATGGGGGCAAGGACACATCATTGTTTCACTCCATTGATGACTGGAAAATCTTGAGAGCATTGTCCACTGTAGTTCCTTTCCAGACTCGTTTAACCTTTCCCAGGCGAGTATTGAAGGGTGGGAGACAAGAAAGACAAGTTCTCCCTTTGTACATAAGGTCTCCATTTATTTGCCAAAATACAAGTGCTTAAATATCCTTACCTGTCTCTAATCCACTCCCACTCCTGTGGCACTTAGTGCAGAATACTTTTAGAAAGACATTGAAAACCTTACAGATACTGAGGCAAAGTGAAGTGAGTAAAACCAGGAAAACATTGTATAGAGTAACAGCAATACTGGACAAAGACCAACTGTGAATGACAGCTCTTTTCAGTATACAATGATGCAAGACAATTCCGAAGGACTTATGAAGGCAAATGCTATTCATATCAAGAGAAAGAACTGATGGACTCTGAAAGCAGATCGAAGCACCCTTTTTTAAAAAAAAAACATTCTTCATTTTCCTTGTGTGGGTTTTTTTTCAGTTGGGGTGGTTGTGTTTTCTTTCATAACATAACTAATGTAGAAATATGTTTTGCATGACTGCACTTGTATCACCTACATAAAATTGTTTGCCTTTTCTAAGAGAAGGCGGGGAAGGAGAGAAGGAAACAATTTAGAACTCAAAATTTAAAAAAATGTTAAAAATTGTTTTCATAGGGGCTAGGTGGCAGAGTGGATAGAGCACCAGCCCTGGAGTTAGGAATACCTGAATTCAAATCTGTCCTCAGACACTTAATAATTACTTAGTTGTGTGACCTTGGAGCAACCACTTAACCCCATTGACTTGCAAAAAAAATTGTTTTCAAAATGTAAATGGAAAAATAAATATTCAAAGATGAAAAAATTAAAAACCAGAAATTATCCCTTCATTCTCTAACATTTAACAAGTCTATAATTGAGTTTTTTTTTAATTTTGTAACTTAAAGGCTTACGTCAAAATGTTTGAAATCTTGTGGAATAGAGACAGCTTTTTCAATACTAAGTGTTTGCTTTTTGTTAGAATAAACAAAAAACAGGCTTTGTTTTTAAAGTTTTTAGAAAATTAGAAACATAATCAACTTTCATTTAAGATTTCATTTGAGAGGCAGTAAGGGCTTAATGAAAATAACTGAATGTACCATTAAAGAGAACATATTTTAGGAAAAATATTTTGAACTGACTAAAAGAAAAGAATGATGAGTCTATGAAGGAGAACTTAATTGTATTTAAGAACAGTGACATAAGTTTAAATTCCTAGTTCTAGATAAAAAAAAAGATTAAAAAGTTACAAGAGCCTTTCATAAATTAGCCATCAAATTAGCAGAGAGTATATGGATCTCTCTCCAATGCTGGGGCTGCACAGTCATTATATGCATCCATGCTGTAGAGAAAGACTAATGATATTATTGTTTTCTTAGCAGTAGCTTAGGAAAAGAGGAGCTTAATAAACTACTGACCACTAAGGAATCTAATAATGGATAATAACTGTTTCTTTAAGGAAGTACCAATGCTTTCTTTTATATGGCATGGATTCAGATTCTAAGAATACAACTTTTAAAACTTTTTATAAACCATGACCTAACTTAAAATTGAAAGAAAAAAATTGAAAAACTGCACAAAATACATGTTCTATAAGTTCAATTAATTATAGGTATTTTGGGCCTAGGCATAAATGTAGAGAAGACAGAATAAAATTCCATGTTGCTATGCCATCATCAGTAATAGATAGAGTAGTGATCAGCTAATATAACCTTCCACTCAACTCCTAATTGTGTTTGCAAAATGAAATTGAAAGACAGAAAAAAAAACTATTAGGAGGGAAAAAGAATTACCCATCTGGTTACACTAACATTACATTCATTCTTCATGATAATTTGATGTTTTTTTTAACTGAGACTTAATCAACAAGGCAGGTACTGTATCAGTTTCTGGGGACATGAATAATGAAACAATTATTACTCTCAACAAACTATTCTCATGGGAGGCACATGTATACATATATATATATATATATATATATATGGTATATATGGAGGTAATGTATATATATATGCACAGATAAGGAAAAAGAATAAATAGAAAATAGAAAAATAAAAGATAGTATGGGAAGTAGGCAGTAGTGTGCTAGTAAATTTTTTTAAAAAAAGTAACTGTCTGAAAAAATGTACACAAATGCTTTTTAAAGTTTAATCTGAATTATTCACATTTTTCATCATTTTTCAAGTCTAATCAATCAACAAAGCATTAAATCAAGTCCTAATTTGTAGCATTTCCTGATTTTCAAAGGATGAATGATCACACTGAAAAATAATCATCTCTCCCTAGGTAGTGTGAGCTGGCTCCAGCACACCACAGAAGGCAGGGCACTAGCAATTATGGGCATTGGAAAAGATTTCAGCTGAAGGGGGAGTACATTTTAGAGACTGGGAAATGATCAATGCAAAGACTTGTGAATTTGAGATGAAATAGTGTATGTGAGGAATGGAGAGAAATTCAATTTGGTTGGATTATGTGAAGAAGAATAAGGTATAGTGAAAACAGAAATATAGATTGAGATCAAGATATGCAGAGTTTTAAAAGCTAAAGGAGGAGTTTACATTTTACCTTAGATGATCTCAGAATTCATTAGACTTCATTGAGTAGAAGACTGAAGTGGTCAGAGCTGCTATTAATGAAAATCAGTTTAGCATCAATGTGGAGGAGGACTGGAATGAAGAGACTCAAGACAGAGAGAGACTAATGAGCAGGTACCTGCAGTAATTTAGGAGAAAAATTTTAAGGGCCTGAACCAAAGGAGTGTCTTCTTGAGTTGAGACAATACTAAGATAGGACTACTCAATACTTTCCAAATACTAGACTCAAATATGAGACATTTTTTTTTCCACTCCCTTGAAAATCTCCCCTTAAATTGGAAGGAGTTGATGTTTTAAATTCACACTGGAAAATGATGGGGAGAAAGGTAAATACACCCAATTGAACCAAGTTGAACTAATGCCTTTCTTGAGCTTATAGGATACTATACATCCATGAACCATGATACATTTTGTTGCACTGGTATGTTTTAGTGAATTAAATGAAATAACATAGCAAGGGAAAGTTAATTTTATAGATGCAATGAGAAATTAAGATGGGCCAAAGAATATCTTGGAAGGTTTTTAAAGGTTTTAAACTTAAAAAGACAGGGGTTTGGGGTTTTTTTTAGGTTTTTGCAAGGCAAATGGGGTTAAGTGGCTTGCCCAAGGCTGCACAGCTAAGTAATTTTTAAGTGCCTGAGACTGGACTTGAACTCAGGTATTCCTGACTCCAGGGCCGGTGCTCTTTCTACTGAGCCACCTAGCTGCCCCTAAAAAGATAGTTTGTTTTTTTTTTTTGTAAAAGCAATATATTAACAACATCTTTATGAAATGACATTGGACAGGCTAAAATTGTAACTAGGATAAAGTAATCACACTTTTTTCCCCAAGGTGTTGAAAAGTAGAAGATTCTGACAATATTTTCACTTGTTAGTAATCATTAAAGCATCATTGTTTCCTTGAGATCTCTTTTTCTGACTAAGGGCTACATCCCAGATGATCTCCCAATGCCCTGTCCACACCCTGCCACATATTGTTCTTTTCCAGATTGACAATATGAATATTATTTTTTAGCATTTTACAGATGAGAAAAGTCAATCTTTGAGAGCCTAAGTAATGGATCTATAGTTACAGCTAATAACTGCCTGAGCTAGATTTGAATCTGAGTTCTTTTTAGATCCTGAATCTTTCTAGTATATCACAATATAAAGTTTAAAAATTTATAAACAAATATTTTTTATCAGAAATGCAAGATTAACTAAGTCCCATTTTTCAACATGAGTTTTATAGGCCTAGAAACTTAGAGGAACATGCTAAAACTCTTCCTTTCCTTCCACAGATAAAAAAAATAAAAGTCAAAATAGAGAAGAGATTTGCCCAAGATCATACAGTGTCAGAGAGGATTAAAATTTGGGTTGATTCTGCAGTGTATTCTTACTATGTTACTTTGCAATCATGAGATGTAGAAAATAAAGCATATTGTTGCTAAACATTGTATTTAGAAATAACTGGCATTTATATAAAACTTCAAAGTTTATAAAGTTCTTTTTATATTACCACATGTTAACTTCAAAATAGTTTGTGCAATAGATACTATAATATTATCCCACTTTATAGATGAAAAATATGAGGCTCACAAAGGAAAACTTCTATGCCGAAAAGCATTTAACTCATAAGTGATAGAGGCAAAATTTGAAACTAAATTTTCCTGACCACACTTTTCATCTCTGTATCCACATAACCATATGTAAACCACATAACTTGTAAAAATGTGTCTTATATGTTGAGAAACTATTACCTTGTTGTGTTTAAGATTTTTAACCATAGTCATCTGGTAAAATAATACCATACACTTTGAGCATCACTAAATAAACTCAGAAGATTGTTACCTTCAAGTTTCAATTTGTTTATTAAATAATCCTTACATAGCAATTTTTTCAGAAAACTAAATGTAATAGGAGGAGGTATAATTATAGCTCCATCCTTTATTTGTTGGCTTTGATGCCTATCTAGAATCTTTTTTGTAGAGCTTGATGTTAATAACTGATTTTAGATAATATTATAAAAGTTTGCAAAGCACTTAACATAAATGATATCATCTAAGCCCCATAACAACTTTGGTAAGTGAGTAATTATGGGCAATTAACAGATCCTAAGAAAGTCCAGATCCTATGAATAAACAGACTGTCATGCCAAGTCAGGCAAATGGTAAACAGATCCAAGGATTCAGGAAGAACTCATAAGGAGTTCATAGCAAATGGTTCAATGCTAGATAGAAGAGAAAACCATGCTCAAAAAGCTACCATGTCAAATGTGGGAGGAACCCAGTTCTTCCTCTCTCTGGATCCAGTGCACTTACTTTTCAATAAGATATGCTAACTCTTTGTGGTTGGACCCTGTATCATTGACACCTGAGAAGAATGTCTAGATCTTTTATAGTTTGTTGGTCTCTGCCAGTCACGAATACTATATTAGGCAACAATAACTGGCTTCCACTGGCATCTGGAAATCCTCAATTGTGAAGTGTGTGACTGGTCTGTGAGCAGTTATCTGAAAATAATTATTGTCCTCAAGAAGTTTCCATTTCTTCTAAAATGAATATCAATATCTATGAAACTGATAAAATATTCAATGCTGGAATCTGATTTTTTTTTAATTCATAAACCAGAGTGACCCAACAGCATGACTATGCAATCGAATCTGAAACTAAATTAAGCTTTTCCCACACTATTTTTTTCCCAACTGAGCTTCAATAATTTTTAAATCCTGAAAACGTCACATAGAAATTGTCTGGCTGTGCAAATACTCTATTTTCTTTAGTGCATAATTATTATGATTTTGTTTTTATTCTCTTAGTTTGACATCAAAATATATTCCACATATTGAGACCATTTGCTATCAAAGGAGAGAAAAATCTCAAGAGCTAGATTGTGATGTCTCACATTGATTTATATGGGACATTTCCCCTCCAGCTAAATAATACTACCTCAATTGCCTTGGATATTTGGCTATTTTTTTTCTCTTGGTCCATGTCTTCCTCATTCCCCTACCCCACCCCATCCCTCGCCAACACTAATAGCAAAGTTTTTCCTTTCGGTTTGTAGTAAATGTACTTCTTCCCATTTTTCTTCTACTCATATTCATATCAAAGTTATTGTGTTTTAGATGCTCTCTTTTCATATGATTGTTTTAAGTAGAGGATGGAACACCACTCCCTCTTCAATGTAGAATAGTATTGTTATTTCTACACAGTAATTTCAGTATTTCCAGTTAAACCATAAAGGCCATATCTTTTTGAGATAGTACAATATTTCACAGAGACAGGAGATCTGGGGTTGAGTCTGCCACCTACTGTCATTGGGACAATGGCAAGTTAGGGAACCTCTCAGACCCTTTCCCTGCTTCCCAAACTGTAATAAGAGTTTTGAAAGATGATCTCTAAAGTGTCTCTCATTTCTTAATGAAAAGAATTATTTTTTTTCTGTCTTTGAATCTCAGTTCCTTACAGCACTAGGCACATCATAAATGTATAAATAATAGACAATAAATTAATCTTGAGTTGGAATGATTCTATGTCTAAATATTAATATTAATATGGGAAGCCTCCTGCTCAAGTCTGTTGTCAACAAATCTTTAGTTGTAGCCAAAAGAGACAATATAACATAAGTGTAAGCTTCCTGAAGTCAGGAAATATTTGTCTTTATGTGTGTGTCCCTTGTACCAAACACAGGACCCTTATTTTATTTTATATTTTTTCTTATTTTATATAGTAATAGTTTAATAAATGATTGTTGAATTGAAATGATTTGAGTTGACTGATAGTTAAGGCATTACTTTTGTAATCCCATTATCATTGTAGATTTCCCTTTCTGATTGACACTTGCTAGTGATGAAGGACAATTAATGGTCCAAGAAAGCCCAAATCCTCTAAGTAAATAGTCACCAAATTCAAAAAAGAGGAAGACCCATAAAGAGTTTATAACAAATTTTTAAATGTCTATAGCATCAGTTCAATGTTAGAGAGATCAACATGAGTGAATCTCAATGAACCCAGTCAAACACTGAACCCAGTTCAATGAACCCAGTCAAACATACTATTAGGGGAGAGATGGGGCAAACTTGATTTCATTGGCACTGAGAATTGTCAGTGAGATCATTTTCTCTACCATGGCAGGGTCACCTGTTCTGTAACTCATAGTCTTAGAGATTGTCCTGGGTCACTAAGAATTTCAATAATTTATCCATACTCATATGCCTAAGACTCAAACCTATACCTTCCAGATCTGGAAGCTGTCTACCATGCCTAATGCTTTACAAAAGGGACAGGATGATATCTCCTGCAAATTCTCCACTTCAGACAGCATTTTTTCCCCCAATGTGGTCATTTGATAGACATGATAAAAAGATCTCAGACTTCTACATTGTTATCACCCTGGAATATTAAAGTTCATAAATTATTAAAGGACAATGCAAATCCTTTATTATAAGAGAATTTTAGAATCTTAAATATTTTCCTATTTCCGTGGTTTTGTGAGTTCACTGATATCAGCAGGTATTTCCTTTAATAAAGAGAACTATAAATAATTTATGGTTTGGCATTTTGTTTTTATGTCCATGTTGCCTCATCAGTCCTCATAAAGGCCTGCCCAAGACCCTGAGGATATTACTCTAGATATCTTCACTTAGTTTAGATACCAAGGGATCATCTGAATTTTTCACTGGTTATCTTATAGTCCAGCTACATAAGTAACCTACCTTTTTTTTTTGATTCACACATCTCTCATATAATATTTTTATATTCTTTCTCTATACCCACTATGTACATCTCCACGATCTTTGTTTTTGTTTTGTTTTGTTGTTTTGCTTTTTGCAAGGCAATGGGGTTGTGACTCACTCAAGGTCACACAACTGGGAAATTATGAAGTGTCTGAACCTGAATTTGAACTTAGCTCCTCCTGACTCCAGGGCCGGTGCTCTACCTAGATGACCCAATATAATATCTTTGGAAACTGGGATAGCCTATGATTTACAGTTGAGTTTTGTTGCAAGGGTTGTTGAAAGTATTTTGAATTTTTCCCAATTCAATCCAGTCTGGTCTCTTCCAGTAGTCAATATTTCTCCAGTAATTTGGTTCCAAAACCTTGGTGTGATATAGAAATGTTTTTAGGAATAGGATTTGTCCTGCATTTCTTCTTTAGTGACCTATAGAATCTATGATGGCAGGTATATGCTTACAGAAGCTATGGCATTCTTCTCAGGCAAAACCACATTGTATCATAGCTAAACATTTAATGTATACTTGTTGAATTGAATTGAAGTGAACGTAAGTGAAATGAACTGAATTTGTCATTTGAACTTTCTGGACAGGATCAAGAAATTGGCAGAATTATATAGAAGTTGAGTCCTGCTCAGGAAAAAGAGAACAGGATAAAACACTTGGATTTAAGATTCTTCATGATTTTTTTAAACATAGGAAGTAATCACTCCTTCTTTCTAACAAGTAAGACTATTATACTTTGCCTAGAGACTTTAGCCTATCACAGTGTTTTTCTCTGTTTTACTATCTGTTACCTTTTCTGTATTGATTGTTACCAAACAAATTACCCTTTATGTGCTAAATTCTCAGTGATTCACATCAGAAGTAACCCAGAGGCATAGCTAACTAATAAGAGTGTATAACCTAAAGATGCCTTTGAGATGAATGATGTGACTTTATTTTTTTTAATTTTTAAAATAAAGCAATCATCTTATTTTACTCAAGCTTTTAGCAATTTAGTTTGTATCTTGTAGAATATTTAAATAGATAAAGGGGGGCAGGTGGAATGTACCAGAAGTGTGTAGGCTGTCAGGAAAAAGTCAGGGATGGATACATTGTTTTGGATAGGTTGCATGGAGATAGCTGAAAGATATATAAGAAGACAGATACAGCACACATAGATATGTTGTGATTTAGTGGGAAAAGTCAAACCTGTATTCAAGAGAGAATCAAATTCATATTTTACTTCCAACATCAACTCTGTGACTGTACAGAAGTGTAAAATTCTCTTACCCTCTCACCCTCAACTACTTATATACTTCACAGGTTGTTATGAGGATCAAATAGAAAAAAAAAAACATGAAGGTAAAGTCACCCAGGTGACTCATTGTATATAGTTCTGGATCTGGAATCAGGGAGACCTGAGTTCAAATCCTACCTCTGATACATTTTAATTATGCGACCCTGGGCAAATAATTTAACCTCTTCTGATTTCCTCAGCTGTAAAAAGGTATCAATAATGGCATTTTCACAGGATTGTGATGAAGATAAAATGAGGTAAAATTTGTAAGGAAAATAAACTCTTCAAATCTTAAAACTATGTATCAATATTGACTATTTTGTACACAAAACCATTATATAAATGTCACTTATTATTAATAGGTAGTAATACCAAAAATTTAGTGCTGAATTACATTTACACAAAAATTTATGGAGAAATGGTGGAAATTCAAGATGATGCAAGTGCTATATAATAATTATAACAACAACAACAACAATAATAACATATTAGAACACCAAGATTTGCAAAACACTTTATATATTTTATCTAATTTGAATCATACAACAACCCAGTGATAGTAACGTGGATGACGTTTTTTAGGGACACTCTTTCAGCATTATGATCAATAGGTCTACCTATCTGTGTAGTATATTAGAATTATCTGCAAGTCTAAGTAGTTATAGTTTAGAAAATCTATTTATTTACCATGAAAATCCCATTCTTCTCTGAAAGATGGATCAACCATTGCCAAATAATATATTACTTTTGTCTTCTCTGTGCCAGGGATCTCTCTTCTCCAGCTATGCTAGAAAATATCATTTTGATGTAAGGAAGTCAGGAGAGCTAGATTTGAGTGCAGGCTCCTTCAGTAACTCTGATATTTCACCCTTCCTGGATTCAGTTTTTTCATCCCTAAAATGCAAAATTGGATGATCTCCTGTGATGCAGTCTAGAGAAATTTTGTGTTCAATATGTGACCTTGGATAAGTCACTTAACTTCATTACCTTGCAAAAATTAAAAAAAAATCTGTGTTCAAGATGATAGAGTCATGAAAAATTGAAATAATTAAGGACAACAAAAAAGAAGAAAGAATGCTAGTTAAGAAATTAAAAAGAAATTTCCCTTTCCACAATGTATATCTTTTGATAAGTTCAGTATCTGGCAGACATCTAATTTCATTTATAGGAAGATCAATTCCCATTTAGGTATCCAGTCCTTATCACTTCTAGTCCAACATTGTTACCAACTCAAAGGATAGGGATTCAGGATAGTCCATAAAAGTCTTAAATTCAACTTGTTCAATAAACCCTCTTCCAATTTGCCCCTCCTCCAAACTTCACAGATTCACATAATTTCAATTGGAAAAGAGCTCAGGGGACATTTAGCTTAAACTATATACCAAAGGAATCCCTGTTTTAATACATCAAACAAATGATTTTCCAACTTATTTTTGAAGACCTCTAGAAAAGATGACACCACCACTTCCTTTATTGCTTCTGGATTCCTTTTGTGGGTACCTCTATCTTTCCATTTACTCATATTTATCAACTTGGAATCATATTTAATTGACTCTCTCTCAATATATATATATATATACATATATATATCCATAATTATGTATATTTGATTACATATGTATCTACAATTAAAAAATATATCACTCATTTCCACAATATCTAGTACCATGGTATATAGAATTTGAACTTCAAGGTATCTCAAAGGTTATCTAATCCCTTCATTTTACAGATAAGGAAACATGCCCAAATCGATTAAATGACCTGTCCAGGGTCACATGGGTAATCAGTTGTCAGAGGCAGGCTCCAATTGCATCACTCTCCTCCTTTCTTCTTTCTACACTTAATACTCATTACCTTGTACATACACCAATAGAATGATTTTCTGTTAATGTCTTTGCCTCCTGTAGCTCAACTCTTCACTCTGTCCCCCAAAACTGTCAAAATAATCTACCTAAAGCACAAGTATGATTATTTCACTCATTTGTTCAAAATTTTCATTGGCTATCTATTACCTATAATAGGAAGAAGAAACCAATCAGTTTATTACACAAAGCACTTTGCAATATGTCTCCAGTCTATGTTTGGAGATTTACTGAATATTATTTCTATTCTTGTATGCACACTAGAGCCAAACCCCCAGTACTAGCTAAGCTATGAAAATAGCATCCTTTCTCCTTGCCTTGCCCAGACTGCCCTGACTGTCTGTAATGCACCCCTCCTTTATTTTGCATATTAGAATTGGTCTTTTTTTGCCACTTCTGATGGAAAAACTTTCTTCATGCCCTAGTGGATATTACTCTCTCCCTCCCCAGATTATCATCTTTTTATTTTTCTATATACATGCTGTATCCTCTCAGTAGAACATCAAATCCCCTAGGGCAAGAATTGTTTTTCATTTTTGTATTCATATCCCTAAGGAAAGGATACTTCTAGCACTTAAGAAATGTCTATTAAAGTAAATAGAATAGAACAGAATTGTTGAAGGTCCATTCTAATTCTAAATGTATATGATATAAAAAGTTATCTATTTGTTTGGGATTTTGCATATGTAAGAAAATGGAATTCCTCTCCTAAATTTCTTTTGAAAATCTTCAATAGAAATCTGTATTCTAAAAACAGTTTTAAAAAACTCTATGAATTTGTATGAATAAATAATACAAGCTGTTAGCAACTGGCAGCTCATTTTTACAAGAAAGGAAAACACATATCACTAGAATATTTTTAACCATAAATGACACTTTGGAGGAAACATTTAAGACAGAAACCTGACTTTAGCAAGTAGCAATGTAAAAATACATGATTTTACTTGAAGTTATCCCATTCTAACAGAAAGGGAACAGGTTAGGAGCAGAGCTCTGAACATGTAGATTTAAAAGTCAAAAAAACTTAGATGGATAATTTTATTCTAACAAGAGTCACCAGGAAATTAAACCCCCAGGAAGGAAAGTAAACCGAAATGCAGCTTTTTGTCCAGTTTGAAGTATCCTGAGAACATTTTTAACACTATTTAATGCAAATTGACTAATGAATGGTTAGCATGAAATTAAAAGTATAATTGTTCTTTACTCTTTCCAGATTCCATATAATATATACAGAAATGTAGTTTTGACTTATTTGGAATATAAGAAGTTATATATAATATATATATATATATATATATATATATATATATATATATATATATTAGACACAGACACATTCTAATTAATTCAGTTAATTTGAGGAGATTGCCATGCTGATGGTAGAACCAGCTCTTGCTTGTTCCTGATCCCTTACTTCCAGATTCATGTCTTAAATTGTCACACCCCAAATTTCATCTAAAACAGATGGTCACTTCTTACCTATAATTAAAGTTGTTGGATTTTTTTCTGAATGGGAGGACATCTTTCATTGTAAACTAGTAGGAATTCATTTTCTAATGAATCCTATGTGTCAAAGGATTTGTCTCTGGGAGAATTCTAGGTTGTAGGATCCATATAAGAATGAATTTTGAATTATATGAGAATTTATTATCTCTGATGGAAGATAACATATGAAGCATTTAACATCCTTATATACAAGAGGAAAAATAGACATCTTAGATATTGAACTTAACTTTAAAAACCAACCATGAAAAGAACTAGAACATTATTTCCATATAATGTATTCAGCAGATACTTCCTTATGCCCAACAATCTGGAAAGAATTATTTTAAAGTAATTTAAAAAGATAAATATCAGAAATACTAAATGAAAAAAGCATACAACTTGATACTTTCAAATACATGTTATCTAGAAAGTTTTTACATTTAGTGATACATAAAATATATGATGTAAAGTAATATAATAGAAACAGCCTGAAGAAGGAAAGGGCAAACTATTCCAATATCTTTGCCAAGAAAATCCCATTGACAATCTCACATGGAGTCAGACTTGACTAAACAATTGAACATCAAAGTCTATACAATAAAAATCTTAAAACAGAAAAATCTGTGTTCGTTGCCTAACTCTGACACATACCAGCTAGGTGAAAGTATTGGAAAATATTTTGTTAAAGTGGTTGCATTTGAACTGAACTTTGAAGAATGTATTGGGTAGGAAATCTATAAGTGGAAATGGTGTGGACAAGACAAAAGTGTCCTCTGGGGATAATAAAATGGATTCATTTTGGTTTCCAAAGCCTTCCCTGATTATACCTTGCATTTTTACCTCACAAATTCCTTTATTTCTCAGGATTTCAGTTTCATCTGTAAATTGAGAGGGGTGAACAAAGATGATTTCCAAAGCCTAACTCTAACTCTTATATTCCAAAGTTTGGGTAATGATAATAACTACTATTATATATCAAGTGTACTAGATAGTTACAAGTCTTAAGAGATCCAAGATAGGAAAGAATGTTATTGATTCAATCAGCAATGGTTCTTGAAAAGGGTAATAGTTGACTAAATTGTGAAGTCTATTTTTTATCCTTTGAAACATACAGGAGAACCAATGTGCACAATCCCCAGGGAATGGTGATACCTATTTCAGACATGTTGCTTGAGTCATTGCTTATCATCTAGAATCTAGGTATGATTACTTTATATAGTTTCATTTATTTTTCTTCCTAATTACAATAATTTAACTTGCATCATATTATTAATGTGTATGACATCATTGGTCAACAATATTCCTTGGACTAAAAAGATTGACAAATATTTTTGTCAAAAATGTTTAGTTAGATGTTGTAAAAACTCAATTCAGTATTCAGTTATTATTTAAGAGTTGAATATTTAAGGGTTTAATAAGTAAGTCTCATACTGACATAAGGAATTATTTGACATTAAGTTATGTGAATCCCGGGACTGCACCTTATATAAGTTTTTAATCTCAACCAGGCTAGCCATTGTATTCTATACACACTAGGTCCTATATAAATGTTTCTTGAATTAAGTTGAATTGAAATGAATTTGTTTGCTCCACACTTAGAGGAATTTCAGAAACCAGTTAATAATGTAACAATAGATCCTTGAATAAAAAGATTTGTCTCTGTTCTTGGGAACAAATCCTAATCAAAGTCAAATCATTTTCACATCTAAATGATATGAAACTGCACCAGTGCCCTACTCCGATGCTTCAAATAGTCTGAAGCTGCCTTAATTGTCATTAGCAAACTATAAGTCCTATGAAACTGAAAATATATATCTAGTGATAAATTCTTCCTGAGGAACAGACTTTTTGAATGTAGATGAGAGGCCGGGAACACTGCAACCCCTGAAACTATCTTCTAGTGTGGGAACAAGTTATTTTCACCAGTGGAGTTAGCCTCTATATTGATGGAATCATAGGTCTTTTGAAATATTTAAGCATTGAATATCTCCTCAAAAATGAATTCTTGCAATTTAACTTAACATACTCCAAACTGATCTCATCATCTTCCCAAAATACATCTTTCCTCCCCAATTTGTATATTTTTCTTAAAGGTTTCACCATTTCCTTCTACCTGGAATTTATATAGCAATTTAAAGTTTATAAAATTTTCTACATATTATCTTAATTGGTCCTTACAACAACCCTTGGAGGTAACTGCTTTTATTATCTTCATTTTGCAAATGAGAAAGCTATGACTGAGAAAGGTTAAGTGATTTAGGATCAGTCACATAGTTAAATATTTGAGACAGGATCAAAGCCTGGTCTTCCAGATTCTGAGATCTGCACCCTAATTGCACCTTGACTCTTTGAAATAGTCAAGTAGTAAAATATCAGTTTTCTTGATTCTATATACTTGCTACATCCCTTTGACAGTTCCTAATCAAACATTCACCAAAAATTATATTATTCTTTCCTTTCTTTATTCCATATGTCTTAAATGGCATTGTCTCAATTTCTTCCCAAATATCAAGGCATAACTAAAGTACCACCTACCCCAAGAAACTTTTGCCAATTCCAAAAGTGATTCCTTCTTTGAGGATTTGTAATAGCATGTTGCAACTTTCCTATACACTTAACATACTTTGATTTATGTTACAGTATGTGTGCTTGTATTTATGTACATATGCATAAATGTATATCTTTTATCTTCCTTGTTAGATTATAGGCTTCTTTAAAAGACAGTTCCTTCTTCATCATTATAATCCCACACAGAACCAATTCAAGTTCTTTAACATAGATTTTAAGAAATGTTTACTGAATAAAACTGAATTTTTAGACAGAATAACTGTAAACAACTTTGAGAAAATGGATGAAGGTGCTTGCCCAGTGCCATATGGCAAGACAGATAGAACCTGAAACAGAACTCCAAATTCCTGCTTCCCCAGCCTATATTCATTTCTTTAGACCAAATTGTCCCTATTATCCTCAGTAGGTTGCAAGCTTGTATGACTTCTCCAATTCATTATGGAAATGAAAGGTGAAGTGACTTCTGCTGTGTCAGATGTGGAAATCTGTTGTCATGCCAATGACAGATTCAGGGCTTTAATCAGAAAGATCTCATGGGCCCTCCAATTTGGCACTTCTGTTTGCAATATTTTTGACAGGTTGTGCAGGAAGCAGAGGCTGCAGTTGGAATGTATGCTTTTGGCTGACTTTGATATCTCAAAAAAGCAGCAATTCTTATTTTCCTATTTTTTCAGAAGGGAGAAGTTGCTTCGGTCAAAGAATGATGATGACTGACCTTCCAGGGTCTTATTTGGCAACGTTCAAAGAAGAGACCTAGGGAGGTCATCTAATTCCCCTACTTTCAAGGAGTGCTATGTTTAAGACATCCCCAAAAGATTTTTTAGTCATTTCTGAAAAAATAAAAGTCTACAAAGAAGGAAATTTCATTATATTTCATATTATCTTTCTATATATCGCATATCTTACATAATGTCTAAACTTAAATACAAGAAAAATCAAGAAAATAGATGCTAAAACAAATTATTTCTTTTTCCCCAAATATTTTCTTTTTCCCCTATGCTTTCCTTACTGAACTATCTTTCCTCCTTGTCTTTTGGAGGATGTGGCAATTTATAGAAATAGAAATAGGAGTAGACCTGTGATATGGGATACTCCCCAGGGCAGTTAGGTGGTGAAGTAGATAAAACCCTGACCCTTGAGTCATGAAGACCTGAGTTCAAATCCAGTCTCAGACACTTGACAATGACTAGTATGTGGTTCTGGGCAAGTTACACAATTCTGATTGCCTCACTTCTTGGACTCAGATGAGCTGGAAGAGAAAGTGATCTGATGACAGCACAGTACCTCCCTCACTCAGATCCAATACATGTGCTTGTCATGGAATCATATTCCTATTGTCATAGTCTTCTTCCAGAATGAAGGGCAAAAAACAATGGGAAACTCCCAGACAAGAAATCTCTTTCATTGTAGGTCAGCACTTTCTCTCTCACTTCCTTGTTGAAAGATTTACATAGAATACTGAAAGGTTGAGTGACTGAGCCTGAGTCACATCATCAGTATGTGTCTGAAGAGGGACTTGAACACAGATCTTCATGAATCCAAGCCTGACTTTCTGACTATTACACTTTGCTTTCTCTCCCCATAACCTTTAAGCATGTAGAATTGCATAGAAATACACTATTTATTCCTAAACACTAGTGATCTGATCTGTGGCAAAATACTTTCAGTCTGCCTCATTAGTTTGTTCTTCCTGGCTAAAATCCTAATAATGCTCTAATCACATGGGAACCTAAGAATTCATGTCTTATTTTAAAAGATATCCCTATTTTAGGCTTAAATTGATTTACATCTATGGGCTACTGTGATTCCGTGTCTATTTGATTCATGCAAAATATCTTTTTTAGCATAAATGCCAGACAAATACCAGGTGAGATAATATCTGAAAGCATTATGAAAAAGCTAAGCACATTAGAAGAAAAAATGGTATCAATATCATAATTATTACTGATATGATCTTTTCTCCCTTTATGTCAAAAAAGAACTATCCCTAATCTTAGATAGATTTCTAGTACCTGGGTACTTGACTGCTACCTTCTTCCCATTTTCCATTATCTATACTGTTTTTAGACTTCTTTGGAACTTTCCTTGACTTCCTTCCCTAGGAAGCTCATCACTGGGAAATCTCATTATCTCTCAAGATTAAATCTTCCTAATATTCATACTTCACCATTACCCCTCTGCCCCTTTGATTGTAACCAATTGCAGTGTGGGATCATGGACTCAGTGATTTCTATTTTAGGAGAGGGCTTAATCACAGCCTTCTCCCCATTTCCTACAACTGCCTTTCTTTGGTGTTTCTTTGAAATTTTTTATCATGATCTGTGCTATGTATCTCTCCCCATCCTAAATTTTACCCTCCAAACTTTTTTCAGCTTCCTTTTGTGTCTTCCCCTAGTAGATTGGGGGTTTTTATATGTCTTTTTTTAAAATTTTTATTTATTTAGGGCAATGGGATTAAGTGATTTGCCCAAGGTTACGCAATTAGGCAATTATTGTCTGAAGCCACATTTTAACTCAGGACCTCCTGACTCCAGGGCTGGTGTTCTATCTACTGGACCACCTAGCTGCCCCAATTGTGAGTTTTGGTTTTTGTTTGTTTGAGTGTTTTAGTAAAGTGCTTAGCACATAGTATGTTCTCAATACATATTAATTGGTTGATTAAACTCTATTTCTCTTTTAGGACCTTGTTTTTCTAAACATCTAGGCTTCCAGTTTATTATAGTTATCTTTCATCTTTCATCTTTCCAATCCACAGGATCTTTTCTATCTTCCAACAAAATATTTAGATTTCTCCCACTTTAAAAATGCATTCCCTTGACCTTTCTTCCTCTCCAGACACAATTTCATCTGTCTCCTGTTCAATGCTCAATTTTTTGAAAAAATTCTTTACATAAATTTGGATTCTCCTAATCCCTCCATTCCATTGAATGTTCCTTTGAACATTCCTTCAAATTTGCCAATGACATCCTAATCACTAAATATATTGATCTTCCCACACCCCACCCCCAGTCTATCTTGAGTACTTTGCAATTTTTGGCACTATTGACTACTAATTTTTTTGGCATTTCTTAGCTTTAGAGTTGTTAAATGTTTTGATTCTACTTCTATCTTCCTTTGTTCCCTTCATTGCTTCTTCATTCTTTTCCAGAACCCTTAATGTAGGTGTATCCAAGAGTCTAATCATGTTTCCTTTCTCTTCTGTCTAAATTTTTCTCTTCATAATCTTATTAACTATTATGCCTTTAATTTCTATAGGTAATTTTTATCTCCCAGGACTGCTTTCTGAATGAATTCATGAATGAAAAGGTATTAATTAATCCAAACTCATAGATAATAGATTTATAACTAGAAGGGAACTCAGAATTCACACAGTATACAGTAACAAGTATAAAGATTCAAACACAGAACTCTAATCCAATATTCTTTCCACTACACAACCCTTCCTAGTGATCCAGTTTACAATATTCCTCCTAAAATGTAAAACATTACCAAAAAAACAGATTGTTGAAAACTATCTTTGCATGTATTTGGAAAAGATAATAAATAAATTTAATAAAAATTAAAAATACTTAAAAAATTAAAAAATAAGATATGAAATAAAACACCAAACAATTTATTCCTAATGTGATCCTGACCAGGATCTATTATATGATTCTATTATATTACCCTTTTCATTTCAGATTTGCATTAATTTAGTTTACAATTCCATTAGCTTTTTAACTATTTCGTCACACTGTAAATGAAGTACCTGGCACATAGTAGGAGTTTAATAAATGACTGAAGGGCCCCTAGGCTAAACTAAGCATATGATATCTATCTTGGAGGTGTTACATTTTTTCTTTCTTACTTTCTTTCTTTCTTTCTTTCTTTCTTTCTTTCTTTCTTTCTTTCTTTCTTTCTTTCTTTTCTTTTCTTTTTTTTTAAACCATACCAGAGTATTAATTCCTAAGCCATACCAAAGAGGAAAGGACACCAAAAATTTGAAAAAAAATATCCTAGTATATTATTCCTGCCTCCCCCCCAAAGACAATTTAGGAAAATTCAATATATACTGCCTAACATAATTACTTTCTCATTTATATATAATTTTTATGAAAAATATACACCCATATTAAGTATATTTTTGCTGTAACTATGAGGAAGGAAACAGTAAGGCCTTCAAAAACTGATTCTGCAGACCACCACTTCTGTTCAATCACACAGTCTCCTGTGTACAGTGAATGCAAGATTTCCCAGTTTTTATTGTTAATTAAAAAAATATAACTACTCTTTAGTACAGCAAAATACTATCCTAATGGCTCTCCTCCCACATGTTTTCTCTCATGAATATGTAAAAATCATATGAGATTCCTTGAACAATGTAACAACAGATATAACATTATTATCTCTGATTGCTAGTACTGATTATCCTTTCCTGATAAACCTTTAGCTGTAATGAAAAAAATTATCTTAGTAATTCTGACAGTCTAGCCACATTCCATAGTCTTATTCTCCTGAATCTTTAAAGATGGGAGAGAATTGTGTTTCATCATTAATTCTCTGGGGCTCAGTACCATTGGTCAGTACAATTACAGTGATCAGATTTTACCTACCTCTTCGGGTTGTTTTATTTATATTGTTGGAGTCAATGGGGAAATTGTTCAACTCACTATGCTTGCTATCGTCTTCAATATATCTATGTTTCTGTGAATTCTTCATATTAAACATTTTTTATGGAACAATAGTATTCCACTACATTCTTAAACCACAAATTGATAAACTATTCTTCAACTGTTGTGAAATGACTTTGTTTCCAGATTCCTTTTTTGACTATGAAAGTAAGTTCTGTCATGAATACTTTGATTTATATTCAGCTTTTCTGTAGATCTTTAAAATCTTCTTGGACATTTATAAGCTTAGTAATGTGATCACTGGGGTAAGAGTATGAAGAATTTAATAAATTATCTTAAATAATTCCAAATTGTCTTCCTGAAAGAGGGGACCAATCCATAACTCCAGAAATAATGTTCTTATATACCTGTTTTACCCAGTCTTTATCACTGACTACGTGCATATTTTATTAGCTTTTGTATAGTTGACTTTTGATTGTAAAAGCAAATTCAAAATTTTATGTTTATAGAAATAAAATACACTTTTAGATAGTTCATTTTCCCAATGTTTTGACATAATTCTGGATCATTATTCTATAAACCAACTTTATTATCTGATTCTGTCTCAACTATAGCTTTAATAATATTATCTCTCTCTTCATCCAAGTCAATGATCCAAATGTTGTACAGAAGTATAACTGCCATGGCATTCCTCTAGAGACTCTACCTCAATTTATATCTTTCTATTAAGCAACATTTGATCATTTTGTCATTCCAACATGATCCATGATGACCAGATGTTGTTGTTCTGGCTGATCATACCATAAACTCCCTCTGTTAACAGGAGCCCACTTATTTCAATTTTCCTCTACATTCCAGGGCTCGTCCTCATAGGACACCATGCACATTAATGTCTTTACTGGGGCATTTTCTAGCAACTTATATTAACAATAAGATCAGAGAGGCAGAGATGAAACAATGTAACAATTATATGACTGGAAAGACAGCTATGACTCTAGTGTCTCACTGTGAATCATCCATTTAATGCCAGAATTGTGGAGGTGGATTGGAAAGCAGCTATTTAAATGACGTATCTGTAGGAAGATTGTTTTTCTTTTTAATTAAAATCAACATAGGAAAGTTTGATTTGCACTGCATCATAGTTAGATCCATTTAGTGATTGTTTGAGATAGAGAAGGGTAATTATTCTAGGCATGGTAATCCTTTCCTTACTTTTGTACCTTAGCTTAGAGGAAGGGAGGGAAGGATACTGAAGAAAGTTCTGGTTAGTGTGTTTTCTTCTATATTGATTCCCCTAATGTGCAGGGTTAAAGAAAGTCTAAATGAAGAAAATACATTTAGGCCCTGCTTATCGAAGAAGACCAAAATGACATCACTGTGTTAGAGACAAATTACAGTGTCTCTGACTTTGGCAGATCAGAGCAATACTAGCTCAGAATGCTCCACCACAGGTCAATCACAAATAGTCAATGCAAACACTTGGGGTGTTTACTCTAAATTTATGTATCTCACGTTTCCTTTGATCTGCTTCCATCCTACCTTGCTTATAGAGCACAATACCCTCTCTGACGAGGGCAAGCCACGCTGGGTGATCCTGTGCCAGTGTCTTCCATGCTGCATAATCAATTCCAAAGTTCTTAAGAGAGACCTTCAGGGTGCCCCTGTAGCATTTCTTCTAACCCTGTTATGAGCACTTGCACTGTGTGAGTTCTCCTTAAAATAGTCTTTTTTGGCAAGTATATGACATTCTAATATGACCAGCCCATCGTAGTTCTGTAGCAGAGTTTGAATATTTGGCAGTTTAGCTTCAGAAAAGACCTCAACGTTTGGTATTTTCTCCTGCCAGGTGATCTTCAGAATCTTCTTAAAACGATTTGAATGGAAGTGCTTCAGTTTCCTGTACAGTGGGGAAGTGTAGCAGAAATTTGCAAACCTTCCACTTTCACCCCCAAACACAACTTCATATCTACTTTTTTTTTTTTTGCAAAACAATGGGGTTAAGGGACTTGCCCAAGGTCATGTAGCTGGGTAATTATTAAGTGTCTGAGGTTGGATTTGAACTCAGGTCCTCCTGACTCCAAGACTGATACTCTTTTCACTGCACGACGTAGCTGCCCCTCATATCTGCTTTTGAAATACATTTGATAATCAAGCAGATGGTTAACCTATTTTGTCTTCTTCAACATTAATTCTTTGATTCCCCTTAGAAAAATGCTTAAGAGAGTCAATTATCTAACTCTACTGTCCATAAATAGGCTTGTCTCTTGCTCAATGAAGTTTTCCCAAGACACTCAAGCTGACTTCTGTCCATTTTCAGCTTCTAAGAAAAGCAAATATTCAGAGAGACTCATATAAGTTTGGCTGATTAATCTCCCCTTTCCTTATACTTTTTGTCATTCTGTCTCAGATTTAAATCCTCTCAAGTCAGGATAATAAAGATTTGAGTGGGAGCACAATAAGTAACTAGTCTAATAAAGCATGGCGGTAGCCAGAAATTCAAATTATTTTCCAAATTGTCTTAGGTTTGCAAAACTTTAGATGGATTTTGCTTGACATATTTGGCATCTGTAGGAAAATAGATTGTACCTCAGTTTATATCCCTCCATGAAGCAGCATTTGCTCCTTTTGGAATTCATACACGATCCATGCTGACCAGTTATTGCTGTTGTTGTTTTTCTGGATGATCATACATCCACTCCTTTTATCACTTTCAAATCATATTAGTTAGCCATTGAACATTGCTAAGGGAAGGCGTATTACTGTACTGACTGTGTGCTGACTGGCCCATATAGATTTATTTCTACTGGTTGACAAATCTTCTGAACTGACTAACTCTATTTTCCTCCCATCACTGACCATTCCAATTATTCTCACCATTCCTGCAACTCTCAATGCTTCTAATTCCTCTCCTTAAGTGGATAGCTTTTCTCCCATTTTACTGAGAAAAGTGATGCCATCTGTTTCTGCACACTTTATACCCCTTCAACATTTCCATCCATCCTCCCCTTCTTTTCTCCTTTATCTCAGGAATAAGTATCCTCTTTCTTTGCCTAGATCAACACTTCTACCAGTAACTTTGACTTTATCCTCACCAGTCTCCTCTTTTTGCCGCTATGACTCTATTTCCTTTTCTCTACCTTTATCTTTGTCTTTGTCTGTCTCTGTGTCTTAGTCTCTGTCTCTTTATCTGTATCTCTCAGTCTGTTTCATTTTTCTTTTTTTCCCTCTGGTACTTCCTAGTTATCTGACAATGGACATTATTAGTTTATTTTCTTCATGGGAAAGGAACAGAGGGTCTTCTACTCCTTATGATAAAACCTCACTATATATTGCTCCAAATTAAGAAGCAATAACATAAATTTTTACTATTTTATATATGAAGAAACTAAGACTCAGAAATTAAATGGTCCAGGGTCACCTAGTTAGTTAGTATCTGAAAGGTTATTCTGACTATATCTCATGACTTCAAGTCTATCCTTCATAATATGCTGTATATTAGGAACTGGTATCACCTAGAAGTAAGAAAAAATTAAATTCAACTCATCAACATTTTAGCTCTTCCTGGTTCAAAAACACACCTTCTGAAGTTGTACATGTGAGAAAACCTTCCATTGCCACTCCCTTCAAGAGAATAGTTATATTACCCTGGCCTGACATAAATCCAAGGAGAATATCACTTTGGTTTTTTATAGAACCCTACCCCCTAATCCATAGGTCAGAAAATTGGGTAGTTTAAGTAGCCAGAATAATAAGGGCATTTGCATTTTGTCAATGGCATATTAAGTACTGCTCTGAATTGAAGCTGACAAGATCTCTTCCCAATAGGCTTTTAATATATCAATATAATTCACTAAAACAGTACAAGAAGGTAGTTCTTTCCTACTGGGGAGAAGCTATTGACTTCAGTGTTTTCCATTATAGCCAATAGAACCTTTCACTTCTGCCTCTGTTCAATTGTTATATTTATTAAGAGTAAAATGACAAAAATTCTCAAATTAGATAAATGAACAAATTTTCAGGAGAATCTGAAGGAAGAGTAGTTTATTTGATGGAACATTTTGCTAGAGAAATAAAAACATTTCATAGGAAAAACTATAAGATAACTGACTATAGGTATGCTCTACTTTTTTTCTAATAGGTGTTTTTTTCTATAAAAATTGTGTATATAGAAAATTTTTGCAAATTAAATATTTCAATACTTTTAAAGAAAGTGTAAGGAACTTTTTAATCTGATAAAGTCATTAATTTAAAAATTAATCTGTTATATTTGGTCAAACATTTAATTAACCCCTAAAAAGCAACTAGATTTATTGAATTTCCAGTCCAGGTTGCTTTGGCAGTGCCAGACTAAACGATTTCACAGACCTTATATAAGGTCCTTATGCAGGTCAGACATTCCCCACCCCTACTTTGAAGGGACCCTTTTAAAACTATTTTGTAAAGAAGACTCCTGTAATGCAAATGGTCAAAAATAGTATAGAATAATCAGAGATTAGATAGTGTGGAATGTAGAGATGGAGGAAAGCCCATTAGATTAAGAGAAAGAAAGTTCTGAGTTCTAAAACTGCTATGCAACAAACTCCCCAAATAATCTTGAGCAAAGGAATAGTCTTGGAATCAATTGAGGCTTTTTCCAAATCTAATATTTTATGAAATTTTTGTCAACTCTGATTATGTGGATAGTTGGACTAGGAAATATCCTAAGGCAGACTCTGTTCTGACACTACCCACATATAGCTGTAAATAAGCTGAAACATTGTAGCTTCTCTTGGAAATTACAATTTCTAGTACAAACTAGTAATGTGGTAACTTATAAAGTAAATCAAAATGTCTTTTAGACTGGTATCCTTTTAGTGTTTTAGCCTGGAAAAAACCAATAATACAAGTTGGACAATGGAGAACAGTTATATATTCACTTTGCAATTGACAATATGGGAAAAGGTAGAGTGTTTTCCTTGGTTTCTCACAAACTATGCTTTAAAAAGATTCAAATTTAAGCTTAGTGTAAGGAAAAAATTCCCCCAAATTAGAGTTATTTAAAGGAGAATGACTTGCCTTTCAAGGTAGTGGGTTTTTCCTTCAAACAAATTCTTTAAACAAAGACTTGATGTCTACTCATCCAATTTATTGGAAAGGGAGCATCTACTCAGTTATCGGTCACTGAGATTCCTATCAACTAAGAAATAATATGATTCTTTCCACTACTACATTTCTGAAGATAAGACTAGGAGTTAGGGAAAAGGTAGAGGAACTGGTTTCCCCTCATCTTTTCCTGTTCTTCTTTGGGCATTTCTGGTAATCTCTGATTCCCACCTTCTCCCTCAATATAATTTTATTCTCCCTTTCTATAATAGACATACCTAACTCATCAGTTCTTTAAGATTAGATTTTTGGATCTAATGATTTTCTTGGGAAAAAAGATATCATGTTCTTTAGTTTTTAATATACAATTCTGTATATAGGTAATTGTACCATGCAGTATATTACAAGTAGGATCTCTGGGATCTGACTGTTGAGTAGTTGCTTTATCTTCCCCCAGTCTTAAATCCTACTATATCTCTTCCAGTTTCATGCAAAGTCGCAGAAGTCCTTCTTCAACTTGCTACTTTCTAATTAATTTTGAAATAGTAAGCAAATCAATGCTACCATTCTTGTAAGGCCATGTCAATTAGTTGCCTGATGACTCAAAATATCATTTTTTTCTGACTTTCCCTTCCAAAACACCCCTCCCTGACCACCACTCATATATGTGTTGTCCCCATTTGAATTTAAGTTTTTTTGAGAACAGAAATGACCTTTTTTTGTTTGTATTTGCCAGTCCCTAGTGACTTATTGTCATATATTAGTGACATTCTTTAATCATTCATTTATTCATTCTTCTCTGAAGAAATAATGTTCATATTCCTTTATGTGCTTATTAAAAAGATATCAACATCTGAAGGGAGATCCTAAGCAACATCACATTTGAGAAGTTGATCCTCATTAAATGAATGTTTAATATAATTTGATGAGCACAAAGTAGAATGGGGAGTAATTTACTTTTTTGGAAGAGAAGACCTGAGGACTGCAGAAATTGGCATTTAGTTTAATTTAAAAATAAATTTAATAAGCACATAAGTTATGATGAAGGGTTAAGAAGATATAGCAATTATCTGGTATTTTAGATTCCAAGACTGATCTTTGGCAATTTTTCTTTGCTTTTCCTTTAAATTACAGGGTAGGGGGCAGTTAGGTGGCACAGTGGATAGAGCCCTGGAGTTAGGAGGACCTGAGTTCAAATTGGGCCTCAGACACTTAATAATTACCTAGCTGTGCGATCTTGGGCAAATCACTTAACTCTATTGCCTTGCAAAAAAATCACACACAGTGTTATTTCCTATCCCCTTTCCTCTACAATTTTTTGACATGTATAGACATTGTGTGTATCTATGTAAGAAAGTTACTGTTGATATCCTTCTTATTAACCTTTTAATTGAAATCATTGCATGATACTGTAACATATATGGCTCACCCAATGATCACAGTGATTTTCATAGAGCTATGATTTAAAGCCAGGTCTTCAAATTCTAAATTCAAATCTTTCTTCACTGTGTCCTAAAATGATTATTGCTACTACTACTACTACACCTGATCATTCACATTTTAAATAATGTTTTAGGATTTTGAAAACACTTTCTTCACAAGAAATCTATGAGATATACACATAATCTAAGAAACAAGGTGAAAGAAGATTGAATGAATTGGTGATACTCTCACAGCTAGTGGTCAGATCCAGACTTTGGCCTCTCTTGTCTAAAATTGTATAGTACATAAAAGCAAAAGTTTATTTTTGTTAGTTTACTGAAGTCTCTATTAAAGCTTCAGTCATGTAGTTGAAAATATTGCATTCAAACTTAATGAAGGAATTAAAGTAATGTAATAGACCACTTTTTTCAAGTCAATATTGTATTCCCCATAAGATAACAATTTAAACAAAAGATTTCTATATATTTTAGATAAAGATTATTCATCTGAAGTAGGCGTTTTTGTTTTAACACCCCCATTTTTATTGAATTCATCTTCATTTGAAGTCTTGATATAAACATGTGCTTTGAAAATAGTGATTTCAACAAGATAAAATGCTTTTATTCCATTGCAAAGCATTTTTTTTAAATGAAAAAACTGTCTCTTTTATTCTGCTCTCTCTCATGCCAATTTTGGTCAGTATTTATTTCTGTATTGCAGAGATGAAACTGGTTACAGAACATGTAATCCTAGTGAATCTTTGTTGAAGTCACAGGTGAAAAGGTCTGTAAAACTGCAGCCTCTATAAAGGTCTCTGGAAATGAGATACAAATAAGATATGATATATATGGTATTCACCAAGATGAGAAGAGAGAGCAAAGGAGTCCCACTTTTGTTAGAGGTCACTTCTTCTTTAGAGGAGACGTACTGAAGAGAGATGATAGAAGAGGTAGTGAGAAAAAGGATAATTTTTAGGATGGAGAAAATTAAGAATCCAATGATTCCTACTCCACTTGTTTGTGATTTTTGTTTTGGCATTCAGCTATTTTATATATATATATATATATATATATATATATATATATATATTTTTAAATGTTGTCATGAACAATATATATGTGTCTACATGTATATGAGGTAAGATGGCATAAAGTATAAAAAGAGTCATCCTTGGAGTCAGGAAGACTTAGATTTATATCCTATCTCTGATAAACTATTGTGTGATCATGAGTAGTAGATCACTTAACCCCTAAGCTTAACAAATAATCCTTTGGACTCTAATGAGAACGAATTAAAATCCTTAAAGGAATTTTCCACACTTTTCCACAAACACGTTGTTGTACATTGATGATATAAATTGCTTCTCTCTCTCTCTCTCTCTCTCTCTCTCTCTCTCTCTCTCTCTCTCTCTCTCTCTGTCCCTCACACACACAAAGACACACACAGGAAAAAAAGTATGCATGTTTGGGTATTCATTGTACTGGAGCATTTGTTTGTGCAGAGAAAGGATGGAGATATAAGATAGGTGCATTTGGAATGAGAAAGACACGTATTCAAATTCTACCTCTGATAGAAGCTAGTGTGCTTCTGAGCAAGACACTCAATCTCTATAAGCCTCATTTTCCTTATTTGTGAAACTGAGGGTAATAATAACATCCATATGATAAGGCTGTCATCGGACTCAAATGATATGGTATAAGTAAAACTCTTTGGAAACCTCAAAGTTTGACCTAAATAAAACAGTCCCTACCTTCAAGGAACTTACATTCAAATAAGGAAGACAACATGTACATATATAGGTGCAAATAAAATATGAACAAAATGAACAAGAAGAAAAATTATGACAAACAGAACTCTAGTAATGGAGACGTCACTGGAAGGTGGTATTGAGTTGAGATTTGAAGAGAACAAAAGATTCTAAGAGGCACATTTTATGCAAGAAGAATGAAGAGAAACATTCCATGCAAGAGGACAGCTAGTGCAATGTACAGAGATGAGAGATTAAGTATTTGAGAAACAATAAAAAAGAAAGTCAATTTGACTACCCCACAGAAACGAAGAAGGGGAATAGTGTATGTCATAGTGAGGCAGCGATTTGTTTTACAAACCAAACTGAAGGATTTCTAGTTGATCTTACATGCAACATGTAAAGGAATTGAGGGATCAGACATTTTCCAAATCAATTTGGCAAGTTAAGTAAAAGGTTAAATTGGAATGGGCAGAGACTTGAAACAAGAAGACCAATTTGGAGATGATTCCAATAGTCCAGAGGAGGAGAGGTGATGTGCCTGATCTAGGGTGATCAGCTTGTGTAAACAGAAAGAAGTGGGAAAAGAGCATGGAAATGGTAAGATTTTGGAACTAATTGGATATTTGGAGTGAAGAAGAGTAGGAGATGACATTGAGGTTAAAAAATTGATAATTTTAGCCTTTGAAAAAGTAAGATTGGAAGTAAACTAGGGTTAAGAGAAAGATTAGTTTAGTTTTGGACCTGTGAGTTACAATCTCTCCTTCTGACCTCACATTGTATTTGTAACTCTCTTATTCAAGTTATCACCTATTGCCTTGCTTTTGGTTCTGTATACATGGATATGTCTTCTTGCCCTTCATAGATTATAAACTGCATGGAGGAAGGGCCTATATCTAATTCTCTGTCTCCAAAAGAATTTAGTACAATGAATTTCTCCCTTTCAGCATGTAATAAATGCCTAATTTAATTACTAACAAATCATTTTCTTATATAAGATGTAGTCTGGTCAGACACATCCTTTTCTACAGGAGGATCCTTAGACATAGGCAAGAGGATTGTTCTGGAGTAATTTGTCAAGCAATATGTATTTACCCTTAAGTTCCAAAAGAGAATCTTTTTTTTTAAACAACTCCTGTGTACAGTACTTGCGTACTTACTGATGACTGAGTGCATTTTTTATATATTTTTTAAACATTTTTTATTCTCATTTTTTATAATTTTTTTTTACATTAATAAAATATTCTTGTATAAGAGTAAACAAAATACCCCCCCCCATGAATATAGACTTGCTTAGGTGATAAAGTAAAGGGGAGAGAAAAAAAATTAAAATTAAAAAAAATAATAGTAATAATTGTAGGTATAGCCAGGTGGCGCAATGGATGAAGCACCAGCCCTGGAGCCATGAGCACCCAAGCCCACGTCCCGCCCCTTAGACCCCAAAATCACCCAGCCTTGTGACATGCAAGCCACCCGATCCCCACTGCCCTGCAAAAATACCAAAAAGAAGAAAAAAAATGACCTAAAGTAAAATAAAATAGTAATAATAGTAGGGGAGGCTGGGTGACAGACAGAGCATTGGCCCTTGAGCCAGGAGCACCTGGGTCCAAATCCGGCCTCAGACACCCAAAGATCACCCTACTATGTGGCCCCAGGCAGGCCACCCAGCCCCATTTGCCCTGCACCCTCCCCCAAATAATAATAATAAAAATGTGCTTCAGTTTTTGTTCCAACACAAACAACTCTGTCATGGGTAGATTGCATTCTTTATGGTAAGTCCATTGCAAAAGTTGCTTCCATATTTTTCCAACATTGCCATTGCTGATCGCAACTTCCTCCTTTCTTATTTCTCCACTACCATGTACTATATTTTCTCTCTCCTTTCACTCGGACTCTGCTGTAGGATCACTTGAGTGGCGCAGCAGACAGATCCCTGGTCCTGGGGCCAAGAGGCCCTGAGACCCCCTACCACCCCTTAGGCCCAGTATCCACTTGACCCTATGGTCCTGGACAGGCCTTCCAATCCCAGCCCCTTGCAAGAAGTAAAAAAGAAAATGTGTTATATCTGAACACTCTCCCCCCATGGTCCATCCTCTCCTCCATCACTCACATTCCCACCCCTTCCCCCTGCTCCCCCCTCCTTCTTACTCCAGATGTCTATACCCCATTGAGTATATATACTGTTTCCTCTCCTAGACACCTCTGATGAGAGCAAAGTTTCCCTCATTCCCCCTTGCCTCTCCCCTTCCATATCATTACAATAGCTCATTGTAATAAAGAAAAATCTTATTATATGAAATATCTTGGCCTATTTCCCCTTCTCCTTTTTCTTTCTCCCATTAGATTCCCCTTTTTTTCTATTGACTCCATTTTTACACCATATTTTATCTTCGAATTCAGCTTTCTCCTGTGCTTCAACTAAAAAAGCTCCCTCTACCTGCTCTATTAACTGAGAAGGTTCATATGAGTTCATATGAGTATTATCAGTGTCATTTTTCTATGCAGGAATACATGCAGTTCTTCATCATTAAGTCCCTCATATTTTCCCCCCTCTCCTCCAATCTCCATGCTTCACCTGAGTCCTGTATCTGAAGATCAAACCTTCTGTTCAGCTTTGGCCATTCCAAAAGGAACCCTTGAAATTCCCCTGGTTCATTGAAAGTCCATCTTTTTCCCTGGAAGAGGACATTCAGCCTTGCTGGGTAGTTCATTCTTGGCTGCATTCTAAGCTCTTTTGCCTTCAGGTATATTATATTCCAAGCCCTACGAGCTTCCGGTGTAGTTGCTGCTAAGTCCTGTGTGATCCTGACTGCAGCTGCATGATATTTGAACTGTGAACTTCTGGCTGCTTGTAATATTTTCTCTTTGACTTGGGAGTTCTGGAACTTGGCTATAATATTCCTAGGGTTGGTTTTTTGGGATCTCTTTCTCAGGGGGATCGGTGGATTCTCTCCATTTCTATTTTGCCCTCTGCTTCTAGAATATCAGGGCAATTTTCCTGTAGTAATTCTTTGAAAATGATGTCAAGGCTCTTTTCCTGATCATGACTTTCAGGTATTCCAATAATTTTTAATTTATCTTTCCTAAGTCTGTTTTCCATATCAGTTGTTTTTTCAATGAGATATTTCACATTTTCTTCTAATTTTTCACTTTTTTGGTTTTGAAGTATTGATTCCTGATTTCTAGTAAATTCATCAATCTCCCTGAATTCTATTCTTTGTCTGAAGGATTTGTTCTCTTCAGAGAGTTTTCTTATCTCTTTTTCCATTTGGCCAATTTTGCTTTTTAAGGCATTCTTCTCCTCAATAACTTTTTTGAACTGTTTTATCCATTTGACCTAAGCTGGTTTTTAGCATGCTATTTTCTTCAGCATTTTTTTGGATTTCCTTGACTAAGCTGATGACTTCATTTTCATGTTTTTCCTGCATCTCTCTCCTTTCTTTTCCCAGTTTTTCTTCCAACTCCCTCATTTGATTTTCAAAGTCTTTTTTTGAGCTCTGTCATAGCCTGAACCCAATTTCTATTTTTCTTGGAGTCTTTAGATGCAGGAGCTTGTGCTTCCTCATCTTCAGACTGAGTGTTTTGATCCTTCTTGGGCTCACATGCAAAATATTTCTCAATGGTCTTCCTCTTGTTTCTCTGCTTGCTCATTTTCCCAGCCTGGGCCTGGTTTTGGGGGTGCTTCCTGAGCTTTTGGGACACTCCCACAAAGATCACAGTGTGTGAGGCTCTGTCCTCCCTCCTGGTCTGTGAATGACCATAAGCGCCCTCCTCTGCTATGGGGCTGAGGTGGGGGGGCCTGCTCTTCTATGGGGGGGACTAGACTGCGATCAGGATCAGAATGTGGTCAGAGCCCCAGAGTCCTGTTCTGGAGGCAGAGGACAGAGCTCTGCAGTCTCTCTTCACTCCCCTCCCTCAGTTAAATGGGCTCATCCCCTGGAGGCTCCTGCTTACTGGCTCCACCTGCTTCTGTTACTGGATCTGTGTCACAGAAAGACCAAGCTGCTCAATGTGTGCCCTGAGGGCTGGGCTCCATGTGCTCTCTCTGGCACAGGTCCCCCACCGTTCCCCCACTTTGTGCCCGCTGCTCCCCAGGGTGCAGCTCAGGAGACTCCCCCGCTGCTGGGAGCCATGGCTCCTAGTTCCCTGGGGCTGCCTCCGGGAGGCTGAAGTTCTTTAGCTCTGGTGGGCCGCCCCTCCGACCCTTGGGAGCAGCACCTTTCTGCTCTTTTCCAGGTTACCTTGAGTAGGAGAACTGCCTCACTGGGTCTCTTTGTGGGTTCTGTCTCTCAAAAGTTTCGTTAGAGTCCTTAGTTTCAAGTTTTATCAGAGAGCACTTAAGACTCGATCCCTTCTTCAACTGAGTGCAATTTAAATCAATTGGAATCTGCTTTCTTTAGATTGGTACAATTGTAAGGTGTATTCATATATGTATATATATATATATATATATATATATATATATATACATATATGAATATGAATCAGTAGAAGATCCAGCATTCGGGTACAAATGACATCAGTGCACAATTTGAGCAGCTTCTGGATAGACTTAATGTATATTGCCGCTTGTCCTAAATTAATGCCAAATGTGGAGTAAATCCACATGCTGACACAAGTTTTCATTGTATCCTTCCTTTCAGCATTAATAAATTGTAACCAACTAAGTTCCAGTAAGTGTTACTTGCATCACTTTTTCTTAGATCCTAATGGACAATTGTAATATCCATCCTTGGAATCTCACCCAAAGCATATTCTATTCTTTTTTTTGAGGAGTTATAAAAAAATGGAGATCAGCTAGAATAGGTGGGGTAGATGGTGACAAAAATATTTGGAAATCACTGCAACAGGATCATAATAGTAAATAATTTTGAACCCTAGTAATAGTTTTCCTATTCTACAAAAAGATTTTTCCCCTTAAGATTCTACATCGGTGGGGGGGGGGGCAGCTAGGTGGTGAAGTGAATAGAGCACCAGCCCTGGAGTCAGGAGGATCTGAATTCAAATCCCACCTCAAACATTTAATAATTACCTAGCTGTGTGACTGTCTTGCAAAAAACAAACAAGAAAAAAGATGCTATGGGAACTGTTGTACCTTGAGGGACCCTGAAGACCATTTGGAGACAGCAAAGTCTGAATGCAACATACAGTGTACTATGGTGGATTTAATTTATTACAGACAGACATCTTTGGCTAAATGGAGAACTGAACTTTGAGGAAAAAAAAGATTAAATGGAATTTAAATTTGGTTTCGTCTGATCATTTGTTGTTGAGATAGCACACACGAAAAAGCAAATTTTCATGTGGTAGAATATCTCTAAGGTCATTGGAGGAGGGGGGGAATAGCTTGACTACCTCTTAATATTTCAAGACATCACCCTGCAGTCTTGGATACTTAACCATGGGGTTCTCCAAACCTTTTGTTAATAGCTTCCCCTTCTTCACAACCTCTAAATCCTTACTTAGAGAAGGATTGGTGAATCAAGCATTACCAAAAAACTAGAATGGAGAGGTGTCAAATAAATTGAGAAATAGTTCTTTTCACAAATACCAAAGCCCTTCAATCTAATTTTGACACCACAATGTTAAAACAGTGACACATTTAAATCAAATCACGTAAGTTTGGTCTGTGTAAAGGAATTGTGTATTTCCACAATAAAAAGAGCTGCAGAGAAAGTGAAGGACCCTGGAAGAACAAGGACCCAGGCATATGGTATAGGCTGCCCAAGGAACTGTGTGTTAGTCATATCTGGGTTGAAATATCACAGAAAATCACAATGGGAATGAAATGAGAAATTAGGATGGCCTTAAGCAGCTCCTAATTTTGGTCAGCTTCAAGCCATCTGGTGATGGTGATGTACTAAAAAAATCCAAAATAACAACAAAGTTTCATTTTCTTTGTTGCAAAAACCAAATCCAGCAAAACTCCTTATGGTGTCTATGCTTTTGAGGATAAGAAAACCATCTATGAAATGATTTAGAGCAATATATATATATATATATATTATATTATATATATATATATTATATTATATATATATATTATATTATATTACTATTTTCAAAGAATTTAGTCCATGCCATAGTTCAGTTGAATGCATATTAATGTAAGATGCCCTTTAATGGGTTTTATCATGTGTCAAATAGCACTTTTAGAAGACTGTAAAATGTCACAAATAATTAAGTTTTAGGTATCTAATCTTTTTTGCTGATCATTGTTCATAATGTCATTTTATTGGCCCATTTTTCCAATATGTGTTTGATTAGAATTACAGAATTATAGCATTTCTGAGTTGGCAGGAACCTTATAGATTGCAAAATGTACACCTCATTATGCACATGAATCTATATTTCAACATCATTTACAAATCATCATCCAGCCTTGGCTTAAACATTTACAATGATAGAGAAATCATTATTCTTGAGATGGACCGTTCCATTTTTCAACAGTGGTAATTGTTAGAAACTTCTTCCTTCTTGAGTCAAAATCTGTCTCACTATAACTTTTATTCATTGATTCTGATCTTTCCCTCTGGTACTAAACAGAAAACATCCAATACTTCTTCAATATGATAAGCCTTAAATTATTTAAAGATTTCAATAATGTCTCAGCTAAAAAAAAAGAAACATGAATCATAGACTTTGGGAGAAACCTCATAGGCCATATATTTTAACTCCATTTTATATATGAAGAAACTGAGACTCAAGAATGTGAAGTGATTTATTCAAGGTCACATAGGTAGTAAGGTTTCAGTGCCATCCAGTTCCCTCACCACCTTCAAGACTTATACCTATTTATCAGTGACCTGTTTTATTTATTACATTATATTCATTACAAAAAACAGAGCTAACACAATTTGATTAAGCATTGATTATAGTGAAAGCTTTATTAATATTAGGACTTCAAAATTCTGCTTCTAATATACTAATCATAGAAATTACTGACCACTGTGTTTACTGTTTAATACAGCGGGAGGAAAATGAAAGGGGAAGTCACGAAAATTATGTTCTAATTCTAGCTTCATCACTGAGTCATAATTTAACTTGCCTGTGGTACAAATTCTCCATCTGTAAAATGGGGAGAGAAAGAACAACTTTATTCTTTCACCTTAAAGAAATATTCTGATGCACACACACACACACACACACACACACACACACACACACTTTGAACTTTTCAGAGAAAAGGAGTTGGATAAATCCTAGTAGTTATTACTATTATTATTATTATTATTATTATTATTGTTATTATCTATCAGTCCTACGGTCATATATGCCATTCCCTGAGTAGTCAAAATCATTTTTGCATTGCATTTTTAAAAATTTAAGTACATCATTGACCTTACTCAATTAGTGACATAGAAAGGCATAACAAAACAGATGAGAAAAAATATAATGTATTTGTGTTCTCTTACATGAATTAACCTTTAGGGGCTGTCACTATTTTTTCTTTTCTGAAGTATTTTTCTGCTTTGAGCAGATTTCTTCTCAGTGGGGTAGATGCAGTTGAGGACATCGTGATGATGGTAAAGCAGAAATTTTAAAGGAAATAGAAATGTTTCCTTCAATTCATGCCCTCTATTTTTTATGTCACTTCTTCTATCTGCTAGCACTTTTAAAAGTTCACACAAAAGTAAAAAAAGAAATTTCTCTTTCAGTCTTGGTCTTGGGTGCATTGTTATGAGAAAATAGTACCTCATGCTTTTCAACCCATTTTGAGTCAGTTCCTGGTGAGAGAATAAGAAAGGAATCCTTAGTACAAGACTTTCACAAGATAAACAGAAAAAAATTGTAGCTAGGGTAAAGATAATCTGTCTTCGAGTTTTATTTCCCATCCTGAAAAATATAAGGCATACAGATGGTGCAAAACAGAGAGAGGGTAAACACAGCTTGTGACATTATTGTAAACCATTAGTTAAAATGGTGGAGGAAAAGAAACTTTACACATATCTTTACTAATTAAGTAAAATGTGAAGATTTCTCTATTTCTGAATAGACAAAGGCGAAATTTCTAATTCTTCCTCTCTATTTTCCATTTATTTCCCAAATTTTTCTTTTTTGTAATTTTCTACCCTAGATAAGTCAGGATGTGGTGGTGGTGGTGGTGGTGGTGGTGGTTGTGGGCTGTCTTTGTGTCTGTGTGTGTGTGTGTGTGTGTGTGTGTGTATGTGTATAGAAAATCTACTTCATTTGTGAACTTCTAACACCCTTAATTCTAACAGTTTACAATCTACTCATTGCCATTAACCAGATCATTAACCACCAAGGAGTTTCATTTTTTGTCTAGTGGCTAGAACTATATATTAGTCTGATGTGCAGAGCTATAGTAAATGCCTTTTTGAATAATGGGTGGATTACATTCATTCTTTCACTGTGCCTTGTACTACTTGATTGTAATTATTTCACCAGTTTTTTTAAAGACAAAATCCAGTTATATTTATTTTAAAAAGAAAAATAGACTAGGATTTAAAATTTTTTAATTTGAATATTCATATATATATAAAATATGGAAAACATATTATCTTAATTTTACATCATAAAAAGTAAGTACTATTTGGTGATTTCTTTTGGCAGTATCTTTTTTGTCAGGAGACAGCTGGGTAGTGCAGTGGATAGAGAACTGGCCTTGGAATCAGTAGGATGGGAGTTTGAATCCAGTCTCAAACACTTGACTCTTAGTAACTGTGTGACCTTGGACAAGTCACTTAAACTGCTTGCCTCTCTCATCTGGGGTTATCTCCAGGCATCCTGATCTATATCTGGCCACTGGACCCAGCTAGCTCCAGAGGAGAAAGTGAGGCTGGTGTCAGCACAGCACTCCCTCACTCAAATCCAAATGAAGTACTTGTCATGACATCCCCTCCCTGATGCTATAGTCTTCTTCAAGAATGAAGGACAAACATTATCATTTTTCAGACATTATGACAATGATTTGCTTCTGAAATATATGACATGATCAGAAGAAACCTAGAAAGCTTTGCTTGGGATGATGAAAGGAAATGCAAGAAACTGAAGTCTTTAGGGAAATAGGTTGTAGTAAACCATCTGACTGAAAGTAGATATCCCAGAAGGGAACAGCTGATTTAGAAGATGATCTCAAAAGCCATTCCTCACATGATAAATGGTCAAAGGTTATGAACACAGTACACAAAAAACCATCAACTGTTAACTATTTGAAAGAATGCTTAAATTCACTAATAATAAGAGAAAAAGTCCTGAAGTTTTACTTAACAGCAAATTGGTAAAGATGATAAAAATTATAAGAGTAGTTAGTTGTAAAAAACTAATGCTGTAGGACAATGGAAAGGTAGACACATTCATGTATTAATGAAGATGTGAATTAGTATTGCCAGTTGAAATTATGCAAATAAAATGATATACTTTGACCTAGAGATTCCATTACTAGGCTTATACCACAAAGATATCACAGACAAAAAGAAAGTTTCCATATTATCCAAAATATTTAAATTAACATTTTTTTGTGGTAGCAAAATACTAGAAATATCATTGAATAACAGTTAAATAAATTGGGATACATGAATATAATGAAATATTATGGAACTGCAAAATCATAAAGAATACAGAATAACCTGAAAAGACTTATCTGACATTTTTAAAAGTGAAGTAAGAAGAAACAGAAGAACAATATGTAAAATGACTACAATGGAAAGGAAAATAGTCACAAAATATAAAAATAAATAGCTGCAAGATTATAAATAATGCTTGGTCACCATGATGATACATGAAAAGAAACTCTCCTCACCCAATTGCAAATGGGAGAATTTCATTAGTGTGGAGCTTCACATTAAATATAGAATTCCTTTAAGTACTGAATTTGTAGTTTTTTTTCTTTTTCCTCTTTTTAAAATTTTCTTATAAAAATTGTTATAAGAATCTTTGATACAAGAAGTGAGTTTTTGGGAGAAGTTAAAAAAGACATAGAGAGGGAAATCTACACAATATAAAAATGAAAGATGTCAATAAAAATCTTTTTTTGGTTGAAAAAAATATGGTATTTAAGTAAAAGATTTGGATTTATTGGCCATGGCATAAAAAAAACAGAGATTATGGGTTCCTAGACAGAAATGGAGTACAGCAAAAGAAGATATTTTTTGCCTGCGATGATCACAAATAGAGTCAATATTGGAGGATCTATGGAAAGATAGAAACATAGGAATACACTACAGGTAGAGGCATGAATTGGGCCACTCATTGTGGAAATTAATTTGAAATTATCCTAAAAATACAACAATTCATATCATTTCTCCCAGAGATCCTGCAGCTAAGCATATACCCAAACATGTCAAAGAAAGAAAAATCTTATATCTACATATATATATATATATTGAACTATCATATCAGCACTGTTTATAATAGAAAATGGGAAACAAAATTGATGTCCATGAATTTGGAATTTATACCGAAATTGTCACACATATGAAAATCATTGTCCTGTAAAAAGCAATGCATATAAAGAATTCAGAGAAATTCTTTAGAATTCAAATATATGCTAATTGATGCAAATTGAGCAGAACAAGAAAAATATCTTTATAATAACCACAAATGTATAAATGGTAAAACTAAGAAAACTCAAAACTAATCACTCTAAATATAAAAACTAAGCTTGTTCTTAAAGAAGAAATGAGAATATAAAGGTCTATCTGATCTTTGTGGAGATGTGGGTATAGAACATCATATATGCTATCAAATTGGTTGCTGTATTAGTGAATTTTGGTAAACTGCTCTCCTCTCACTCACCCTTCCTTTTATTATTTCAACATGTAACTCTCCAGGTAAAGAAGAAGAAAATTCAATAGCATTTGCACAACACAGACATCATTACTTTTTGGTAATGTGGAATTTCTGATTGTAATTTGATTATGGAAGAGTCTAACATGTATTGAGAACAGAGAGTGATTGAATTATTGAAACTCTAACTTTCTTGCTAAAACTTATAACAAAAGAAAAACAAAAGTAGGTTAATAAGTTCCGCCTTGAAGAAATAAAAAGGAGTTTTATTACCTTAAGGCAACAAAGAGCATTATTTTATAGGCTATGTAGTCATCTCATATTTTACCACTCAAATGTATTTACTAAAAAGACCACCAGGAAGATAATTGTAACTTATATTCCATTATTTCTTAGAACTGAAAAGGAGATAGAGAAATTTGACAAAGAAATTAAAGAAATTCTAGTTGAAATCAATATATGTTTGATTTGTCAGTGCAAAAGATGATGAAAACATATGCTGAAAAAAAAGCAGTTCAGGAATAGTAGAAAGAGAAGCAAAAGATTGTAGATGATTATAGACACCTCATTATCTGCTGAATGCTTGCTTTGAAAAAGGACAGAAAGGGCGGCTAGGTGGCGTAGTGGATAAAGCACTGGCCCTGGAGTCAGAAGTACCTGGGTTCAAATCCAGTCTCAGATACTTAATAATTACCTAGCTGTGTGGCCTTGGGCAAGCCACTTAATCCCATTGCCTTGCAAAAACCTTAAAAAAAAGATAGAAGTTACAAGACATAGAGAACACTGAGTAACATAGCAAAAATTGTATTGATATTTTTACATAGAAGAAATGATTCATTATTGATATAGGTGTTATTTCCAAATTAGTTGTCTTTGACCTGCTCATTTGTTAAAACAATGATCAAAATTAATACAAAACAAGAAGAAATAATTAAATAAGAAAAGCTATGGTACGGACGTAACAGAAATCTGTTCTATTCAAAGAAGTGGTTGGAATAAAAGATGGAGAAAGGGATATATTTGGGGATTTAGATTGATTAAATGGGACCCATGCCTTGAGGAAAGATTACTCCTCTTATTTCCACTGTTGTAGATGTTCCAGGATGAAATCTAAATATGAGAGATTACTAACAGATGGCAAAGTTCTTCAGATGTTCCTATTTTTGGATGACACTGTCAATCTATATCCCCTCAAATTATCTTGACCTAATGATCGATATAAAAGAAACAAAGTGACTAAAGAATGCTTATTCTCTTTACCAGTAATCTCTAAAGTGAAGTCAATACATGACTACAAAGGAAACAAAGCACAACTCTAAAATTTGAATTATCAATCAATTACAAGGAAAAGAGCATTAAGTAAAGCTATAAGATGGAGTAAGGTCAGGGTCGAACTGTTCCACCAAAGCTAAGACAACAAACTCATATATGTGGTATCCTGAAAGTTTTTGGAGAGTAAAGAAAAACAAACTGATTTAATGAAGTTTGGTGTTCTCCTTTACTGCCATGAGCTTCTCTATGAACCATGATTTCTGCTCTTTCCAACTTGAAATTTATTGAAGATTTAGGTTAGAAATAAACTAAATTCTGTTTGCTTACTTCAGGACCCTTTGTGCATATCCTTTTACAAGAAGGATTTACCAGGAAGCTTTCTGGATGTTTTTAATGGAAGTTTTAGATGCTTCCACTCCATTATTCTTATCAGGACCAGTTGATGAATTCAGTATTTGAGAATATCTAGAGATTTCTTCTAATTTTAAAATTTTTAGGCTTTATTATTTTATTAAACTTATTGGAAACTTTTCCTCAAACATAGGATTCACAGGATTATGCTCAATGTTATTTTTCTTGGTTAGCACAAACTCAAAGACAGCATGGGTTCTCTCACAAGATCCTTTTTACTTACTCTTTTCATCTATTTCTGTTTTGCTGATCCAAATTAGGTCCAGAGAAGCAGCTCCTTTGTTTTTTTTTTTTTGGTGATGAAATAGGCACCAAGGCAAATAAAGAATTTTCTCAATGGAGTTTATATATGTATATTTATGTGTGTGTGTGTGTGTGTGTGTGTGTGTGTGTGTGTGTGTGTGTGTGTGTGACTGTTTTTCACTGAAATGGAATAAACCACTAAAGGCAGTCTTAACAAATTTGATGACACAAAGATAAAAGGATCATAATCACTAAAGGTTCAGACCACAAATACAGACCTAGACTAGCAAGATGAAAATTAGTTGGGAAAAATGTAAAATCTCACATTTTGATTCAGAATGTTAATTGCATTAGAAAAAACTGGGAGTGAACCAACTTAAAAATAATTTATATGAAAAGGAGTTTGGGGTTTTATCATGATAATAAGCTTACAACAAATCAACAATGAATGCTTTTGCCAAGAAGCAAGAAAACCAAAGGGGAGGGAGTGATATAGGAGGGCAAACACACTGAAGGGGTGGTATTCAAAAACAAAATACTGGGGAATATGGATAAAAGGGGGGAAAGGGGGAAAAATACAAACAGAGGGAAGCTAGCACAGAGGGCAATAAAGAATTAGTAATCATAACCTTGAATGTGAATGGGATGAACTCTCCCTTAAAACGTAAGCAAATAGCAGAGTGGATTAAAAACCAGAATCCTACAATATGCTGCTTACAAGAAACTCATTTGAAGCAGAGAGATACATATAGAGTAAAGGTAAAAGGTTGGAGCAAAATATATTTTACTTCAGCTGAAGTAAAAAAAGCAGGGGTAGCAAACCTTATCTCAGACAAAGCAGCAGCAAAAATAGACAGCGTTAAAAGAGATAAGGAAGGAAACTTTATCCTCCTAAAAGGTACCATAGACAATAAAGTCATTTCAATATTGAATATATATGCACCCAGTGGGACAGCACCCAAATTCTTAGAGGAGAAGCTGAAAGAATTACAGGAAGGCATAGACAGCAAAACTCTACTAGTAGGAGACCTCAACCTCCCACTATCAGATCTAGATAAATCAAATAATAAAACAAACAAGAAAGAAATTAGGGAGGTAAATAGATTGTTAGAAAAATTAGATATGGTAGACTTATGGAGGAAACTGAATGGGGATAGGAAGGAATATACCTTTTTCTCTGCAGTACATGGAACTTATACAAAAATTGACCATGTACTAGGACATAAAAACCTAATGATCAACTGCAGAAAGGCAGAAATAGTGAATACATCTTTCTCAGATCACAATGCAATAAAAGTCATATGCAATACTGGGCCAAGGAAATATAGACCCAAAGCAAATTGGAAACTGAATAACCTCATCTTAAAAAATGAGTGGACCAAAAAACAAATTATAGAAAGAATTAACCATTTTATTCTAGCTAATGATAATAATGAAACAACATACCAAAACCTATGGGATTCATTCAAAGCAACTCTCAGGGGATATATTATAGCTCTAAATGCTTATATGAATAAATTGGAGAAAGAGGAAATCAATGAACTAAACATGCAACTAAAAAAAATTAGAGAAAGAACAAATCAAAAATCCCCAATCAAATACCAAATTAGAAATTTTAAAAATTAAAGGAGAAATTAATAAAATTGAAAGCAAAAAATACTATTGAATTAATAAATAAAACCAAAAGTTGGTATTATGAAAAAACCAATAAAATTGATAAATCTCTGGTCAATTTGATTAAAAAAAGAAGAAAACCAAATTGCTAGTATTATAAATGAAAAAGGTGGACTCACCACCAATGAGGAAGAAATTAAAGTAATAATTCGAAATTGTTTTGCCCAATTTTATGCCAATAAATTTGATAATCTAAGTGAAATGGATGAATATTTACAAAAATATAAGTTGCCCAGGTTAAATGAAGAAGAGATTAAATACCTGAACAACCCTATCTCAGAAAAAGAAATTCAACAAGCCATTAGTGAACTCCCTAAAAAAAAATCTCCAGGGCCTGATGGATTCACAAGTGAATTCTACCAAACATTTAAGGAATAATTGGTTCCAATCCTATATAAACTCTTTGGAAAAATAGGGAAAGATGGAACTCTGCCTAACTCTTTCTATGAAACCAATATGGTACTGCTACCTAAACCAGGAAGAGTTAAAACAGAGAAAGAAAATTATAGACCTATTTCCCTGATGAATATAGATGCAAAAATCCTAAATAAAATCTTAGAAAAATGACTACAACAAGTCATCACTAGGATAATACATTATGATCAAGTAGGATTTATTCCAGGAATGCAGGGTTGGTTCAATATTAGGAAAACTGTTAGTATACTCAATTATATCAATAACAAACCTATCAGAAACCATATGATCATATCAATAGATGCTGAAAAAGCTTTTGACAAAATACAACATCCATTCCTATTAAAAACACTAGAGAGTGTAGGAATAAATGGACTGTTCCTTAAAATAACAAGCAGTATCTATCTGAAACCATCAACAAGCATTAGACTCAATGGGGAGAGGCTAGAGGCATTCCCAATAAGATCAGGGCTTAAACAAGGGTGCCCATTATCACCACTGCTATTCAATATTGTATTAGAAATGTCAGCATCAGCAATTAGAGAAGAAAAAGAAATTAAAGGAATTAGAATTGGGAAGGAAGAGTCAAAACTCTCACTATTCACAGATGACATGATGGTCTACCTAGAGAATCCCAAGAAATCATCTAAAAAACTACTGGAAACAATTAGCAATTTTAGCAAAGTTGCAGGTTATAAAATAAACCCCCATAAATCCTCAACTTTGCTATATATGACTAGCAAGAAACAGCAGGAAGCGCTAGAAAGAGAAATTCCATTCAAAGTAACCTCAGACAGTGTAAAATACTTGGGAGTCTATTTGCCAAGACAGACTCAGAATCTTTTTTGAAAACAATTATAAAACACTTCTCACACAAATTAAATCAGATTTAAATAATTGGGAAAATATCAACTGCTCATGGATAGGTAGAGCTAATATAATAAAAATGACAATTCTAGCAAAACTAAACTATCTGTTTAGTGCCCTACCAATCAAAATTCCAAAAAATTACTTTAATGAGCTAGAAAAAAATTGTAAGTAAATTCATATGGAGAAATAAAAAGTCAAGAATTGCCAGGAGCTTAATGAAAAAAATGCAAACGAAGGTGGCTTAGCACTACCCAATCTAAAATTATATTATAAAGCATCAGTCATCAAAACTGTTTGGTATTGGCTAAGAAATAGAGTGGTGGACCAGTGGAATAGACTAGGTGTAAAAGCAGGAGAGGATTATAATAATCTGCTGTTTGATAAACCCAAAGGGTCAGGCCACTGGAATAAAAACTCCCTCTTTGATAAAAACTGCTGGGATAATTGGAAGTTAGTATGGAAGAAACTTAGATTATACCAACACCTCACACCCTTTACCAAGATAAGATCCAAATGGTTATAGGACTTAAACATAAAAAAAAATTACTATAAGCAAATTAGAAGATCAAGGACTAGTCTACCTGTCAGATCTATGGAAAGGGGAACAGTTTATGACTAAGGAAGAGTTGGAGAACATCACTAAAAACCAATTAGATGATTTTGATTACATTAAATTAAATAGTTTTTGCACAGGTAAAACCAATGTAATCAAAATCAAAAGAAAAGTAGTAAATTGGGAAACAATCTTTGCAACTAATGATTCTGACAAAAGACTCATTTCTAAAATATACAGAGAACTGAGTCATATTTTTAAAATACAAAGCCATTCCCCAATTGACAAATGGTCAAAGGATATGCAAAGGCAATTTACAGATGAGATCAAAGCAATCCATAGCCATATGAAAAAATGCTCTAAATCATTAATTATTAGAGAAATGCAAATTAAAGCTTCGCTGAGGTACCACCTCACACCTTTCAGATTGGCCAGTATGACCAGGAAGGATAATGATCATTGTTGGAAGGGATGTGGGAAATCTGGGACACTATTACACTGTTTGTGGAGCTGTGAACTCATCCAACCCTTCTGAAGAGCTATTTGGAACTATGCCCAAAGGGCAAAAAAATGTGCATATCCTTTGACCCAGAAATACCACTACTGGGTCTGTACCCTGAAGAGATGAGGAAAAAGGGTAAAAACATTACTTGTACAAAAAATATTTATAGCAGCCCTGTTTGTGGTGGCAAAGAATTGGAAATCCTGTAAATGTCCTTCAATTGGGGAATGGTTTAGCAAACTGTGGTATATGTATCTCATCGAATACTATTGTTCTATTAGAAACCAGGAGGGACGGAATTTCAGGGAAACCTGGAAGGATTTGCATGAACTGATTCTGAGTGAGATGAGCAGAACCAGAAAAACACTGTACACCCTAACAGCAACATGGGAGTGATGTTCAACCTTGAAGGACTTGCTCATTCCATCAGCGCAACAATTGGGAACAATTTTTGGCTGTCTGCAAAGGAGAGTACCATCTGTATCCAGATAAGGAGCTGTGGAGTTTGAACAAAGTACAAGGACTATTCCCTTTAATTCAGAAAAAAAAACCCAGATGTCTTATGGTTTGATCTGGTTACCTCTGAGAATTCTGTTCTCTTTAAGGATATGATTTCTCTCTCATCACACCCAATTTGGATCGAGGTACAACATGAAAGCAAAGTAAAGACTGACGGAGTGCTATCTGTGGGGTGGGGGTGGGTGGAGGGAAGCAGGATTGGGGGAAAACTGTAAAACTCAAATAATATCTTTAATAAAAAAATTTTTTAAAAAAAGGAGAAAAAAAGAAGCAAGAAAACCAAAGCATTTTTCAGTGACAATAAGTGGATGGAACACTGGAACTCAAGTTAGAAAGACCTGAATACAAATTTGGCCTCAAACATTTACTAGAGGTATGATCCTGGTCACCTAATCTCTGTCTGTTTCAATTTTCTCATTGTAAAATGAGGATAATAATAATAATAACCTATATTTCTCAGGTTTTGTGAGGAATTTGAGAAAGTTCCATCCCCAGAAAAGTTAAAGTAGAAGATGTGTGACTATTTGTGTTGCTGATGTTGCTTTCCTTATTTTAACCCTATCTTGCCTATTGCAGACTCTCATATATCCCCTTCTTTCATAGTTCTTATCTACCTCTTTTCCAGTCAGTCACATTTAATTGAAGATTTGCTTTCGCTATTAATCATCTTAGTTCTGGGACAATAGTGCTTATCTCTTCATAAATTAAGGAAACTGAGGCCCAGAGGATTTAAATAACTTGACTAAGTTTTACTGATATTAAGTGAAAGATTTAGGATTTGAACCCTGGTACTCTGATTTTAAATTCAGAATTCTTTTTACTATTTTATACTGTCTCCTCTTGATATTTCCTTTATTTTTTGGTAACACATGTAACTTATACTCTACTATCTTACTTTTCTTTCTTATTATTTTATCTCTGTTTTTCTTCTCTCCTAAACTGTATTATAGGCATTCTGAAGTCAGGAACCATGTGCTTTTCATATTTTGAATCTCTCATGGCACCTAATAGATTAAATGCTTAGTTGATTAATTAACATTTCAAGGTCTTCTATTGTAATACTCTATTCATTATTTCTTTTCTTTCCTTCTTTAACTAAGAAATTTGTATCCCTGGAGTAATTTATCTAGCATTAAAATGTCTAATTCATTATTTTTCTAAAGTTGAATATTTTTTCTCTTAGTATTCTTTTACTTTTTACTTTGAGAAAACTTTGCATTTTGGACATCTTCCCCCTCACATCCTTTCTGAATGTGAAAAGAAAATGTTTCTTTTCTGTGGTTACAAAGCATCCTTGTCCTTGGATAATTAGATCTTCTTTATTATCCATTGGGAATCTATTCTCCATGTCAGTAGTTAAAGAACCTTTTATTTTCACTCATTCTACCAGGCTTGCCCTCTCTCTCATGATTTTAATTTTGAATGCAACCTTCCCATGAAGATCTTTCATGCTTTGCTGGGTGGGGGGGTTGTTTAATCTTGAATTTTTTTCACCAGTTAGATTTTTGTTGCTGTTGTTTTAGTAAATATTATCTTGCTTCTTCCTTTATCTTGTCATTTAAGAAATGCTACATTTTTTCTGAGATGAAGGTGTTTTTCCTTTTAAACTCTTGTTTCTGTTATCCACTATTTTATTAATTTATGTCCGATTTTAATAGTGCCCTTTCCCCACATTACTTGTTTTGAATAATCCTCGTCTGAATCTTTTTTATCTTGTTTTATTATTTGTTGATCCATAACTGTGTACTTGATATAAAAAAAAACTTAAACAGAAAAATCTAGTCTCTGACCTGAAATCTCTAAACATTGAATTTTGGTCATTATTGCTTAAAATCTTTCTAGGTATCATTTCTGTGATCATCATCTGCGCTCTCCAAAGTCAGATTGGTTAATGCTTTCTTTCATTTCTAACAGTTATGGGAATCTTCTCTATTCTAGACCATCTGCTAAATAAATCTTTTTTGCCTTTTCCGTAAAATTTGGATCCTCCTCTACTGATGTTGGGGATACATGTAGCTGAAGAGCAAAAAAGTTAACATTGCTCCTTCTATAGACCTTCATAATTAATTACTTTTTATTTTTGCAAAGCAATGGGGTTAAGTGACTTGCCCGAGGTCATACAGCTAGGTAATTATTATTGAGAACAGATTTGAACTCAGGTACTCCTGACTCCAGGGCCAGTGCTCTATCCACTGTGCCACCTAGCTGCCCCAGTTACTAATATATTAAATGAGGTTTTATTTAGGGTTATGCTCTGGGGAAAATATTTTGAAATATGAAATAGGTCAGTTTTCTCCATAGCAAGTATGTTAGAAAAGGTTTTTATTCTAACAAATATGAATTTGCTATGAGATTTAAAAATATATATATGTATATGTATAAATATATATGTAGTCTCAGTTGAACTCAGACAATTCAGTCATATGAATTGTTTAACTGAATTAACCATACATGTATGTATATGTACATGCATAATTTCTCCTCTCATTGAGAAAACAAGGACTCTAATACCATCATACATATGACATCATGAAAAACAGTTTTCCCCATTAGCCCACATGTGTTGACACACTTAAAATGATATTAAAAACTATGAAAACTATTTGAATATGAGACTATCTGCTTTAGTATCCTCATGTTTAAGTCTGATGGATAGAAATTAGTTAATGATGTTGCACATTTGTTGCTGCAGGTGAATATACATATATGTAGCAGGAAGAATTTGAACTAATTAGTTAATTCAGTTGTTTAGCTAATGGAATTTGTACTATTAAAAGCTTAATAGTCACTTAATAAATGTTTTTTTCTTCTGTTTCCTTTCTATTTCCCCTATTTAATTATTTTCCAAGACTGAAATTCAGAAATTTAGAAATAGGGTAAGATTAAAAAATTCAGAAATAGCATTTCTTATCATTTTTGCTTTTTATTCTTTGCTCTTGGATGGTGAAAAGCACATTTCCTTTTACTGATTTTATCTTGTGATTTTTATAAATGCCACTTTCCTCTGTTTGTGACCAATCTCATCTCACCATGATCCTGCTAGAGACAGTCTATCTTAAGAAATAGCAGTGATCAATTCTTAAAGTTTAAATGACTTCTTCCCTGCTAAGTGTCATTTGAATCCTAGATGCATTCCAAATAATGGCAGTGCCAGTTGTTAACAAACTCTGCATTGTCTTCCTTGTATAGACAGCTGTGTTCCAAGAATAGAATACATTTCTCTTAAAAGTTTAGGAAAGCTACTTGTTAAATCCACATGGTGCCACTGAACTTCTTGGGTCCAGATTTGGGAAGAATTATGTGTTTGTACTGAGAGCCAAAGATAATAGTTTTTAAATCCAAATGTTGGTAATTTTCTGGTATTGACCATAGCACAAGATAAAGATTCTATTGCCTGCTAAAAACAGAATTGACATTTTGGTTAGATGGATTTTTTCTGAATGTAGATATTAATGAATTATGTTTTTATATTTATTAACTTCCAGAAATGATCTCAAAGCTATAATAGAGTTGCCAGGGATTTTCCCAAGGGTGCTAAATTTAGAGTACACAAAAAAAATTTGTATCATTTTAAGCAGTATAAAAACAACTTAGCTTAGGATCTAGTTAGTAAGAATGCCAAATAGGGGAATGGAAGGTGAGGGACAGAGGGGCAAGGAATTAATTCCTCATACATTTCCCCACCCACCCCAACTCCCAAGTTAGGGCATGCTTCATTTTGTTTGATTCAGGTACTATTTTGTTACTTACCATGGGCACCAAAAATGCCTAGTTAAAATTATAAATATTCCTTTAACTTCATCAGGATTAGTTATGATAAGGTGTCAGTCTAGCATGAATGAGATAATGATGACTATTATCATTATCTGCATTTGTATAAAAATTTGTTGTTGAGTTTCTTATATAGTAAAGTTCATAAAATTTAATTAAAATGCAGTTTAGCTTGATTAATGGATTAAAATTATTAATACACATTTAATGTAGCTGATGTATTGCATGATCTAGCCAAACTGATAGAATTTCTGTGTTTTGTTTTGTTTTTATTCCATATTCCACCTCTGTTTTCTACAGCTCTACAAAGGCTGTCCACCATGTCTGGAATTTTCTGTCTTCCTACATTCACCTCTAGTTCTCTTCAAGGTTCAACCAAAGTGCAACCTCTGTGAAGAGCTCTTTTCTTATTTTCCTAGTTGTGGTGGAACAATATACTAACTTCCATTCTGAGAAGTTTAATTAGTATTAGTTTTGAGCTTTATTGCTGTTGTTAAAAGATATTGGAAACCATCCTCAAGGCTTGACTGGCTCAAGAGATTAAAAACTCAGAAAATTGATATCATTTTCTGGTTGCCTAAACCTAAAACAATCATGAGGAGCTTCAGGTGCTTGGTTGGTAGACCATAATGAACCAGAACCAGAAATTATGCACTCAGAACCAACTTGGAATATCTTTGATTAATAGTCTTATTCAATATCTTGCCCCTGTTATCACTAAGTGTATTCCTCATATTAACTATTGAATGACTTTTGAGTGGCCTGTTTCATTCCATTATCAGATATAAACTACCAAAGGACAAGTTTGATAAGGTTCAAATAAGAATAGCAGTTGTTAGTGACCCCTCCCCCACCCTGGCAATCCAGTCACTCTATATTTAGTTTGCATGCATGATACATTTACTTATCTCTGAATATGCTAGATCCTTCTGGTTGATGGCAAGGATAGTCTCTCTCTCTCTCTCTCTCTCTCTCTCTCTCTCTCTCTCTATCTGTTTCTCTCCTCCCCCTCTCTCCCCCTCTCCCTTTCCTTCTCTCTCTGTCACTGTCTCTCTGTCTGTCTTTTATGTTTCCAGTACCTATCAGTATCCAGCATGTAGAAGGATCTTGATAAATGTTGATTAGATAGAGAAACAAATAGAATTTTCTTTTTAAAATATCATTTATTAATTCTCAGGCATTTTTCTTTCCCATTGTTCCTTTCTCATAAACAATAAACAAACAAACAAAAAAGACCTCACAACGACTTTATGTTGTCCAGAAAGATAAATTCCCATACTACAGCTTTGTATGTCTTCCCTGCACTTTTAAGACTAATCACCTCTCTGGCAAGATGTGGGTGGCATGCTATCTTCAGACTAGTACTTCTGGTTCATCACTTCATTGCTCAGTATTTTTAAAGTCTTTGAACATTGTTTTAATTGTTCTTAGTCCAGCTTACAGATTCCAACTATGCATTAATTTGTCTATTTTTCTACTAACATTTCTCTAGTCCCTCTAACATTTCTCATTTTCCTCTTTAGTCATCTTTACCAATATGGTGGGCATATTATGATATACCCTCAGAATTACTTTGATATATATCAGACATAAGATTTTAAAGGTCTACAAATTAGTTTCCTAGGTTGAAATCAACTTAACAATATTTAATAAGGATAATTGTGAAATCTTGTATATATATATATATATATATATATTCAAATAATTAACTATCTGAACATCAGATAAGGATCTTTAATTGGAAAGTAAGTCCTATAAAAAGACTTGAGAGTTTTAGTAGATCACAAGCTGAATGTAAAACAACTATAGGGCATGATTTCTTTTTCTTTTTAAAAAAGCTGAAAGAGAGAAAATATCAGAATCTTAATCAATGTAGGTAGTAGTCCTTTAATTTGCCCCATTCAAGTCACATCCCTATAACCACATCAGTAAAAGTATTGTGTTGAATTCTGTGGAAAATATTGTTATTCCAAAGAGGATGACGAGTACTAGAAACAATGCAACTTTTGTTCTCATTCATTCATAAAATGATTAATGAATGCCTACTATGTGCAAAGCATTCTACCAGGACCTATTGAAGAGTGATTGACAGAAGCATTAGTATGCTAGTCTAGAGAGCAGAGGATAGATTGGGAAAATGATAGCTATGTCCAAATATATAAAAGAAGAAAGTACAAAAATAAAATCTGAGCCAGATGATAAGAGTTTAAAGGTCATTTAAGGATCAGTAAAGAGGAAAACATGTTCACAATAGAAAGGACTGCTTCATGATATAGGGAATTCATAGTCAATGAGTGTATTAAAGAAGCAATTAGATGTTCATCACTCAGGGACACCATAGAAGGAATGATCTCATTGTGTCAGAATGTGGCAGCTATAGGGAACTTAGTAAATAGAATGTTGGACCTGGAGTGAGGAAGTCCTAGCTCCCCTATTTTCTAGAGAAGTGTGGTATCAAATTCAAAGAGAAAAGGATCTCTGAGAGGCCACATATTGACTGAGAAAACCACAATTAACATTATTTATTTTATAATTCATTTATATAGCACACTCAGGGATTTTGCTGGCTTGGTCCACGAACCAAGGAATCAAATTTGGCATTTCCAAATGAATTTATTACTTCACTGAGCATCAGAAAAAGGAGTTCAAATCTATCTGGTTTCATTCAAAAATTGTATGACCTCAAGATATATTCTTAAGCTCACAGAACCTAAGGCCTTTCATTTATAAAATGTAAATAATAATAATATCTTCTATCTCAAAGGGATATTGTAAGGCTCAGATGAACTAATGCATGCAAATACTCTGTGAACTTTAGGACACTAACATGTGAATTATTATTTTTTGTTATTATCATTTTTTGGTGAGAATTAAGGTTAAGTGACCTGGATTTGATCTCAAGTTTGCTTAACTCCAGGGCTAGTTCACCACTTAGCTGTCCATTTTATTATTATTATTATTACTATTATTAAAAAATTGATTTGCTAACTACTTCTTAATGTCCTGAAAAAGCATAGGCTTTGGTGAAACAAATCAGACATAAATTCAGGGATTCAAAGATGGCACCCACCTTTAATAGATGCAGTGTCTCCTGGAAAAATGCCATCTCTTATCTTCTGAGTGGGAAAACAGGTTGCATGCCAATTAATACTAGGAAAGTCCAATAAACTAGGAATGAGGTCACTTAAGAGTTACACCATACTGGACTAAAGGAATATTTACCTTTGCTGTAACTGTAAATCTACAGGCACTGAAATAAAACCCTTCAAATCTCTATTGTGCCAGTGGGAATATACTTAGCTGATCAATATAGTGAGAAAGCAGGTCATTTCAAAGCACTATAAAATACATGTTAAATTATGGTGGGATACCAATGCAAAGCCAGCTTACCCAGACATAAAAGGCAGGCAGTCTGCAAACAGTGGGCTATTTATTTTGTTAAATAAGTCATCTATCAAAAACTGACTTTCCTTAGTGAAATGAGTTCAAGCATTATGGGAAAAAAGAAACTAATGGGAACAAAATGTAGTGCCATTGGGAACTTTTCTCTGAACTTTGGTGAAATCAAGAGAAAACCAACATCTAGGTAATTAACATTTTGCTTGCTTTTCTCAACAGAACAAATGGAAAACAGTTTAGTCAAGGGGTTGCTATGTTGGTAGACAGTGATTATTAAAATCCTTCATGCATATTTGAGAAGTCTTTGGAGTGTTTCACCTTTTCTGTTCCTGGGCCACAATAAACCAATTAAATCTAAGAATTTGGGAAATGATAACTACTAGCACCAATGCAAATACTTCCATATTTCCTTCATGTGCAGAGAAATATAATAGATAGATAACATTTCATAGGTCTCTGATCAAATTCATCTACACATCCATTTGTTCAAAACTCTTGATGCTAAGTAAAGCAAGAGTTACAGGTGTTAGTATAATTACTTAAGCAGTTACTTTATGAGTAAAAATAGGAAATCCTTATTTAACTGGAAACCTATTTATTTTCTTGTTAATTCACAAATGCTAAGAAAGGCTTTTCTAAATATTGTTCTTAAAGCCAGGCATTTATTATATGAATTTGCACCATTAAACGAATAATGCCCATGGCTTTAAAATAATTCACAATCATGTTTGTAATAGACTATTTTCTTTTTTTAAATATATTTTGTTTTCCAATTATATACAATAGCAGTTTCTACCTATCATTTTTGTAATGCTTTGAATTTTGAATTTTTTTGAATTTTACAGTTTTCCCCTAAACTCCCTTCTCTTCCCCCCTGAAGGCAGTCTGAAAGCAGTGCATTGTTTCCATGCTATACATTTATCATGATAGAATGTGTTGAGAGAAAAATCATATGGAGCAAAAAATAAAATGTAAGAGATAGCAAAATTACATAGTTTTTTAATTGAAGGTAATAGTCTTTGGTCTTTGTTTAAACTCCAGAGTTCTTTCTCTGGATACAGATGGTATTCTCTATCACAGATACCTAAAAATTGTTGTTGCACTGATGAAATGAGCAAGTTTGTTAAGGTTGATCATCAACCTCATGTTGCTTTTTTTGGTGTACAAGTTCTTCTGGTTCTGCTCATCTCATTCAGCATCAGTTCATGCAAATCTTTCCAGGCTTCTCTGAAATCTTATCCCTCCTGGTTTCTAATAGAACAATAGTGTTCCATAACATACATATACAACAATTTGTTTAGCCCTTCCCCAATGGATGGACATTTACTCAATTTCCGATTCTTTGCCACCATAAATGGGGCTGCTATGAATTTTTTTATAAGTGATGTTTTTACCATTTTTCATGATTTCTTCAGGATGTAGACCCAGTAGTATTATTGCTGGATCAAAGGGTAAAAAAAAAGACTATTTTCACAACAATAGAATATAATGAAAATATTGAGAAAACAATTGAAAGATGAAGAAACTGAGACTCAGAGAGGTTATGACTTTCCTACATTTCAGAGTTGTGATTTTAAGTTATCTATAGAACCAATGTCCATTATTGATTTCACCACACTTGAATTGCAAATTTCCCATTTGCTGTAATTCTGGATCCCTGCATCCTTTTTCCTGATATGATTTTAATTTCTAACAAATAGTTTTGAAGTTTTGGTTTTTTTATGTAATTTCTTTCTCCTCATTATAGAGTTTTAACTGTATTATCATTTATATTTTATCTCATTTATTATATTTTATTCTGTAAATGTATTTGCTTTACTTCCATTAGCTTTATCCTGACAAATTCAAAGTGAAAAACAACTTATTTGTGATGTTAGCACTACTGAATTTTTCCTGTCTCCTATCAAAGAGCATTTTCTTCTTTCAAAAATAGTTGTCTTTTGGGGATTGAAAAGTGGATAAATTTGAATAAATTGGGTAGACAGTCTCTTTTCTACAGATTATTACCACAGTGAATCCATGATTTATTGATTGAACTTATTGCTTCCATCAGCACTGCTTGCCACCCATTTATGATTTTTTTCCCTTATGTGGTTCCAATTCACTTTCTTCCTTAGAATTTCTAGATGATCTTCTTCTAGGTTTGTGGATCCTAGTTGAGCAACTAAGCCGAAATTCTATTATGTCTTACTTTTCTCATATGAATCGACCAATTCTTTTTCCCATCCTACATTTCTTTCATGGTGTTTCTTCTGACACTACAATGAAATTAATAATAATTATATATATATATATCATATAATAACAATAAAACACAACATAGTTTATATATATATATATATATGTGTGTGTGTGTGTGTGTGTTTTATATAATAATGTTTGTAAAGTGCCTTACAGAAATTACCTCATTTGATTTGATCCTCACAAATTTCCTTTGAGGTAAGTACTATTATTACTCCCATTTTACAGATAAGGAAACTGAGACTAAGAGAGATGAAGTCACTTACCCATGGTCCCATAGCTAGTAAGTACCTGAATCATGATTAGAATTTAGATCTTCCCAGTTTTGAGTCTAACAACTCCATCCATTGTACCTTTTAGTTTCTTCAATGTAGGTCAATCACGGAAAGTCAGCATTCTAATCATTCATACCATGTATTTCTCTCTTAAACATAATATGTAATTTCCTAAGTTCTGATTTCTCTTTTCCTCCTCTTCAATTCTGAGCCCAATTCATTGGCCATCTGTAGTGTTTATCCCAGACATAGCTACTAACATACAAATTAAGGAAATGCCTATCTAAAGTCAGTTTTCTTCATTTAGTGTTTCCTGTATAGACTGCAAGAATATTTCATTGCTGTCATTGAGGAAACCCTGGGACTTGTCTATTATCAGTCAGCCTATTATCACCCACAAATACTACACAACCTAAAAATAACCTGACAACACCCACAAATACTTCATGACCTAAGAGCAATCAATCCCTTTTCTATTTAGATTTTGCAGAAGACTTCCTCCATGAGAATGGTGAACTTTTTTGTGAGCATACATCTCCCTGTATTATTCTTTATTTGTTGTTAGTAATCAGAAAGTTGTTTCATAAAATCAGCTCTGCAGCTAGAATTATCAAATAATCTTATATGAACACATGCAGGAGGTTATGTGAGTCTGGTTAGACAAGGGATTTTTAAGACTACATTTTTCTCTATTGAGTCAAATTTTTGTCAGAAGAAAAAATACATGTTCTTTAATGTATACCTTTACGTTAATTAATTTAGTGTAAAAATATGGTCTACTATAAAGTACATTTTGTGAAAGCTCTCCATGACCTTTTTTATGTTTTCACCAAGGATACTTTCACAACAAATTAGATACCTCTAATAAACATATTAGTATGGTCAATAGAGTCATTGAATTTATCTTGATCATCTTTTTTTGTAAATGAGTACTATCTTCAATTTTCCCATTATTTTATTATCTCTTTCTGAAATGTCATATAAAATTATCCCTTAACTTTTAAAATTATGTCTCTTCCTATGTAAATTTCCTCAGAGTATAAATTTGACTTTGACTATTGTTGACTTCTTAAGTGTCATTTTTACTTTGTTATGGAAGACATTGGGGATTGGGCATCCAGATACAGTGATTCCTGTCTCTAAGATGATGCAGCTTCATTGCTATAGAAATGTTGACATACTCATTTCATTTCTCATCTGACCATTGTCCTCCTGTCAGCATTATCCTTAAAAACTTTTGAGATGCTGTGACTCCCATGGGTGTGTCAGTTGTTTACATTTGCACTGGACTTTGCTAGTTCAGTGGAGATATTGCTCATCATTCTCTATTTTCTTCTAACATATTTTCAAGATCAGTTTGTAATCTCAACTAACACTGCCTTTGTCAAGGAGATGAAGGGCTTAGAATTAAGGCTTTTTCTGGGTTCTTTTGACCTTTCTATTGAAGAATCTCTTTTATCAATAGTATAGGGAATAGTATAGGCTATTGGGAATAAATGTATGTCTTTTTCTTTTTTATTTCTCATTTTTCAGTATCAATATTTTGTTTGAATAGATCATGTTAATGTTATTGTTTTAGGGTCTTCTTATCTTATACCTTCTGATTTAATGTTGGTTTTGAGCTTTGCTATTACTTTTTTGTGTTTTATGGGTCTTTTTAGCAATATGATAAAGCCTATGGATTTCTCAGAATATGTTTTTGAAATTCATAAAATAAAATATAAAAGGAAACCAACTGTGATGAAATACAGTTTTTAATATATATATATATATATATATATATATATATATATATATATATATATATATTAAGTTCATGGACTCATAAGCTAAAAGTCCTTTCTCTTACTAGTTAATGATCTAATTTCCCATGGTCCACTAATGCTGCTTTGAAGTACTATATTGTTAATCCATCACTTTCTGAATCCAAGCCAATACCTTTATGGTCTCACCTCACTATATATTGCTCTATTCCTTTTTGTCTTTAAATTGTTTCCATTGACTTTTGAAGAAATAGAAAATTCTTATCTTTGTTTTAAAAGCTTTTCCTTGTATATTGTCATGCCCATTTATGCCTCAACTAATGTTTTCTAACCCAACCATGTTAACCTTCTTTATCCCTTGATCCCATCTATTGTGTCATCTGAATTATCCCATTTCTGCCTCCAATCCTTTATTCCCAAGCTATCTCATAAACTACTTTCTTTTTCATGAACCCCATATTGTATACCTACTCTCCTTTACATCATAGCACAAACCCATCTCCTTGAAAATATTTTAATAGATATTCTTAGATCTTTCAGACCTTTTCCATCAAAGTATTTTTGATTGTTGTATTTATATATTCTTATGACTTCATGTATTCATATAATATCCATCTTCCTGGTTAATAAGAAGATTGTCTACTCTTGATTATCAGTCCCAAATGCTTAGAACATTGTTGGCATTCCTTAAATGCATCTATGTAACTTTACACCAGGGAAAGCTGACACTTTTCAATGCAATTATAAGAACTTTGGCTCCTAAATAGTTTTTATTTATATGGAATCAAGGAAGACAGGCAACAGATCTTTTGAAGCCAGAACAATACTTAATATGTTATGGTTTCTAGTAGAGTTAGAATGTTAACAATAAGGAAAAGTTTCAAAGAGTATAACTAGGAAGCATTTTATCGGCAGTCGCTGAGTTAAGCAAAATACAATCCAATGCCATCCCCCCCACCTCTATTTTGAAACTAGAACCTTATTATGACCTTTATAGTGCAGTGAAATAATTGTGTAAGTCTTCTATAGTATTACAAGATAGGAGACATAATGGATTTTTCCATTTTATATAATGGCTGTGAATCTGGTTCTCCAACAAAATTTATTTAACTATTCCTCATCCACACAAATACACACAGACACACACAGACACACACAGAGACACACAGAGACTAGGCATTCACTCACTTATGTATCTACAATATACATATATGATGATAAATTTTATTGCATTGTGCAAAAATGGCAAAAAGAGGAGAAAATAATTCTGAATGTATTTTCTAAATGTCTTTACACAGAACTATTTCAGAGGACAGTTAGGTTTCAATTAATGCGACTAATAAATCCAGTGAAGCAATAATACATATTTAAATTTACTCTACTGAAATTATATTATGTTGAAATATGGTAATTGATTGAATAATATTGCTCTTTCCATTATTTGAACTAATTAAGATCTAACATTACTTTTCTACACTATGTGGCATTTTTTAAAAAATCTGTTAGGAAATATTTGTAAAAAAAAATTGTTTATAACAATTAGCCAGTAATTATCCAAGCATCAATACCTGCCTTCAATGTGCCCATGGGGTCAGGATTCCTATTTCTGCAGAGGATTTAGTGAATCATTTTAAAACAATTATCAGAAAAGTAGTCTTTCAAGAGAAAAAAACACTAAGAAGCAAGAATTAAAAGACTGGTAAAGTTTATCTATTATTTTAAATAACCCCTTTTGTTATTAAATAAATGGAACCCCCCCACACACACACACACATACACAGACATTGAAGCAGTATAATTAAATCAAAGTTACTTAAGGGACTATTACCTTAAAACTATGAAAACAAAAAAATCCCTTTTAATGCAATCAACCCAGAAGCTAGAGGCATTGTATTTGGTGCTCTTTCCAAATTTCATTTAAATAATCCAAAGTATTAAAAACTGCCTTCTTTTTAATGACACTAAGAGGCCTACAAATGCTTTTCTCTTTTCCTGTCTCCTATCCCCGCATCCAATTCATATCATTATTATTATTATTATTTCTGTATCTACAAAGTTTTAATCATTTAGGATCTCTTTGTAATTTCCATTATTCCTCTTTTCTAGACAAAATTAATTTATTTATTAATATTACTTGATTTTATTATTAATTATTTGTATTATTAATTATTAAGTATTCATTACTTGATTTTATATATAATATTTAAAGTGATGAAATATAAGTGAACAATTAATTGGCTAAGAACTGTTTTTTGCCTTTTTAGAATTCTTAAGTTCTAGTATGTGTAAACAAAGAATATCCTATAAGCTAAAATTAAAGCTAGATCAGATTTGTTGGACCAGATAGTTCAACTAGCTCATCTACAACAAGGAAACTGGGCTTCAGAGTAGTTAAGGCAATTGCTGATAGATTAGTATATTTCCTCCTGTCCCAAATGCTTTAAAACTGAATAAGCATTTATGTAGTATACTATTAAATTCTTTACAGATACTATCTCATTTGATCCACACAACCTGAGAAGTAGGTATTGTTATCATCCCCATTTTACAAGGAAGGAAACTAAGGCAAACAGAGATTAAGTGACTTATCCAGAATCAGTCAGTATATGAGGCTGAATTTGAACTCAAGTGTCTCCGACTCCAGACTTGGTACTTTAGCCATTGCATCATCTAGCCATCTCAGCATTTTTTGTAGTACAATACAGTGTATAATCATTTTTCTTTTATTGTTTCCCTTCACATGAAAATTGTCCCCAGGTGTCTCAGAGTTGACCAAGCCCAGCCAACCTCTTTTAAGAAAAGTATATGTCTGCTAAAGACAACCCAATTAAATTGAAACCAGAAGTTCTACTTCCATTCAATCTCTATCATATCCTGTTTCCTTATGAATCTGAGTTTTTACTGTGTTTATGATTGGCATTATGCACTCCTTAGGCTTCAAATAGCAAAGAAGTTGAAAGTTGAAGTTCCTGATATTTTAAATTTATAGAGTATGTGGTATATATAGTAGAAAAAAGCATTGTGTTAATTATCTAAAAACTTTGATTTGTATTCTGGTTTGGCAATTTCCATTCTTTAGGATATAACCATAGGCTTTGGGGGGGGGGGGTTGATAGGTAGTGATTCTCAAAGACTCTTTGTTATAGATGAAATTCATCCAGTGATGGAGGAATTCACATGGATAAAATGATTGATCTGTAGCATATTGTTTTTGCTGAAAAACTTACTAAGGATAAGTTGCATAAGCTCACCAAGCCTCAGTTTCCTCATCTATATAACAAAGGTTACAATAATTCTTGTACTATCTATCCCACAGAACTATTATGAAGAAATCAAGTTCTATAGTAGTTAGTCATGTGGGTTGAGAGAAAACTTAGATTTCAAATTTTGCTTTTATACACACTGACCAAGTACTTTGATTTCTCAGAACCTAGGCAACTCTCTAAAATGGAAAACTGACAGAAGAGTTGCTAATTTACATTGGTTATTCACATCACCAAGAAATCTCTGTACCAATGAAATCACAGGTTCAGGCCAAAAAGGGGACAAGAAGATACAGACTGTAAACTACATACATAGAAATGGCTCATTGGACTGAATCAGAATTAAAATTCTGATGGGAATCACCTAACCTCATTATAAGACCACAACTGTATTAAGACATTTGGGGGCATTGTTCCATTTAGAAATGTTTCTTATTCCATTTGCAAGTTCTTTCTAGTCCCATCCAAATTTTGGTTAATTACATTTTTACTTGTTCCATCTCCGTTTTCGAGGTTGCATTGGTAGAGAAGCAGAAAAGAGAATACAAATTTATATAACACTTATGTGTCAAGACTTGTGCTAAGTACTTTTAAACCTATATTATCTTGTTTGACCTTCAAAGGTAGGTCCTATCACTATCTCCACTTTATAATGGAGAAACAGAGATAATCAGAGATTAAATGGTTTATCCAAAGTCACATTTATTCAAACACACAAGCCTAGGTTCTGAGAAGTTAAAGTACTTGGCTTGTGTGTATCAAATACAGAATTCAAAATCTAGGTCTTCTCTGAATCCACTTGACCATACTAGCTTCTATATGATTTTATAGTTTATAAAAGTATTTCTTCATAATAGATAGTAAGTGTGGTAAAACTGGATTTGTATTTGGGTCTTCCTAATACAAGACCTATCAATCATCTACTAAGGCCACTAAGTTGCCTCCAGGATAAACTTCTTGTATAGAATTCAAGGCTTTTTTATATACAACCTAAATAACTAGATATTAACAAACCTGAGCAGTGACTATGATGACTCTTGAGAGATTATCTATTGCTAGATAAACATGTCAGACAGTGAGTTTTAAATGACATAATGATTGCTAATGCTCACATTGTTAAATATCTATGTGTATGTGCATATAAAACTTTACCTTTATGAAATGTTTTATCTAAAATTTCATTTAATTCAATAATCAACATTATTAAATATATAAAATATGTATATAGTGTTTGGAAGCTAACTGGTTTAATTGACAGAGAGCTGGATTTGAATGTTAGGAAGACTTTAGTTCAAATATGACCTCAGACACTTACTACCAGCATTATGGCCCTGGGCAAATCACTTAACCTCTGGCAATCTCATTTTCCTTATCTGCAAAATGGGGATAAATATAGGACTTATCTCCCAAGGTTGTTGTGAAGATCAAATGAGAAATAATTTTAAAGTAAATTTCAAACTTTAAGTATTATTAAGATATCACTTTGTCTTAATGTCATATCAGGTAGGTAGCATAATTATTGCTAACCATTTTATTTTAGAGATGGGGAAACATACAAGAGAAATCACAGGTCAGTCCAAAGATCACATCATCAAAAAAGGGGCAGAAGCACATCTCAAACTTAGATTAAATGTCTTTTTTCATTATAATATTCTAAACAAGCAAACAATACAGATACTTATGTGTGTTTATATACACACACATATATGTATGTATATATATATATATTTATATAATACCTCATATATAACATGAAGTAATAAAAGGCTCTGGTTCATTGCAGTTGATAGTAGTCTCAGCAGTTGAAGTGCTTTTAATAGTAATAATAATAATAAGAACTCTCATGCCATTTTTTCCAAAAAAGGACTATCTAGTTCTCTACAACACATTGTGCATGAATTGAGGGTTGAGGAATAACTGTTTGGCTTTGTTGGGCAAAGGTCCAGATGAACTCAGAGTAGTGAATAAAGACAGATGGAGGAATTAATGATCATTTTGCATTCCCTGACATGATTGCTTTTGTCAGAAACAACTTCTGTGAATGAAAATGGCATTATTAAAGCTTTGAGATTTGACCTTTTCAGGAATGGGAAAATGGAGTTATGCAAATTTTATCCAAGTGGCTGACTGTTGCCCAAATGAATCATTCCTCCATACTTTGAAAATGTGTTCTTCATTTTTTGGAATTTTATATTGTGAAAAAATGTACTTAAATGGTTAAATACAAATGAGCCACTTATAATACATCAAATGGAAATTATGGAAGAAGGCATATAGAAAAGCAATATATTTTGCTTTTGGAATTAAAAACAAAAAATGTGAAGATTAGAAAAGGTAATCAATTATTGGTGTACACTCCTGCCATTAACTAGTTAGAACAAAAGTCAAAATCAACATTAAATTGATAATCGATTTCCAAAAAAATTTCCATATAATAGTTATTTTATAATGGTAAAGATACAGAAACTTTCAGTTTTTTAAATGCTACTTGTTTATTTTCATGACGAGGACCTTCAAACTGTCTTCACAATGTACTTCATTTTTGTATGCATATATATATATATATATACATACATACATACACACACACATATATATATATATATATATATATATATATATATATATATAGAGAGAGAGAGAGAGAGAGAGAGAGACATGAACCTTCTTCATAGTTTGTCTTTTTTAATTCCAAAGCATAATTTTCAATCTTCTCTTTACTTCTGGGTCCACTTTTGCATTAAAATCATTTCTTACACATAGTACTCAATAAATCTTTGCTGAATTGAAGTGCTTGTATATAATAAAGATAAATGTTACTGATGTAAACTCTCTGGGACACATCTGGAAATATATTTGTTCCACCACCTTCACCTGACACATAGCTATCTAAAGACCTAAGTCAGAAAGATGTGAGTTCAAATCCTTCCTTGGAATCAAGCTATGTGATCCTTAGCATGTCACTTTTTATAGATTTCAACCTGAGTTTTCTCATCTATATCATAGACATAATAATAGTGTATTAGTCTGAGGGTTTTTGTGAGGACCAAATGAGATAACTAACGCATGTATAGTTATATAGATAACATACTGATCTACCCAGTTTCCTCTGAAATTGTTCATGTCTTCATTTCTGGTATTTTAATAGTATACATTTATTACCATAATTTGTTTAGCCATTTCTCAATAGGTGGGCATCCCCTTAGATACCAGCTTTTAACTTCTATGAAAAGATCTGTTCTCAGTGTTTTAGTGCATATAGTTCCTTTTCTTCTTTCGTTGATCCCTTTGTGCTTAGAAGGCTTAGTAGCGTGATCACTAGTTCAGAGGGATATATAGAATGGCGACTTTGGGAACATAGCTCCAAGTTGCTTTATATCATGGCAGCATCAATTCATAGTTACAACAGCAGCTCATTAACTTTCCTATATTTGACATTTTCCTGTTTGGTTATCTTTGTCAATATCCCATTGGTGTGAAGAAGAATCTCAGAATTGCTTTAATTTGCATTTCTGTAGTAGTGATTTGAACCCTGGTCTTCCTGATTCCAAGCCAAACACTATACATTATGCTACAAAGTAAATATTTTTCTTCATTTTGCTACCCATTTTTCGAGCATGGAAACCATTATGATGAGCCATGTTGACACTTGGTTTATATTGTTTGGAATGTGGTCCATTCACTATGGCATATAAACTTGGAATTGTCTGGTGAGGTCAAAAATTTTTGTTTGAACCAGAGAGAGGAAAATTTTGTTTTGTTCAAAAACATTTACTCTTCCATGCAGTTGTTTTTAACAAGCAAAAAGAAAAAAATTCAAGTTTCCATTTCTTCAAGTAAATAAATTAAAGGAGTTAAACTATTCTAGCTCAGCTAACAAACTGATTGAGGCTAATGGATCTCTTGAGCTCTGGAGTTTCTGAATTGCAGTAGTGTTTTTGCATGATTGTTTATGCAACAGAAGTCTGGCATCGATATGGTAAGCATCTGGGCATAGGATTCACCAGAAACAAATGAGCCCAGGTCAGAAAAAAGAGAAGATTCAAAGCTCCTATGACAGTCTGTAAAGGGATTAGGCTGTGAATAGCTGCTGTCCTTAGCCTATCTTGATCAACCTCAAAAAAAGAGGAGGAAGAGTTAAGCTATTTTGATTTAAAACCTTTAAAAATTGAATTACATAAGGAGTAAAGTACTAAGGAAACAGCTTCCAAGAGTAAATGAATAGTTGTGCTACAAGGAGCTTACCACACTCAACTAATTTGAGATTCTACAGGGTAAGGGCTAGGGCTTAGATAGGCAAATATCCATTCTAATATCATTACTATCTTTCTATGGCATCAGGATCACTTTAACAGGGAAATAAATGGCTTGTTTGGCTAGTTTTCCCCATCTGCTTTAGATGATTTTATTATAGTTTAGAGTAAAATGTGTTCCATACATTATTCTAAAACTTTTTGGAAATGAAAATGACATTGAATCTCTCACAGATGGAACAAAATAGTCCTTTTAAAAGTATATGTTTAATCTGATGTATAATGGCATTTGAATAGTGAAATAGGTTTTATTTATTTTATTTTATTTTGAAGTTCAATCCTCCTGCTCCCCAACTTCCCACCTGGTTTTTGAATAGAGAAAGAGGATGTATAACATAATGCCAAGAGCACTAAAGGGTTTACTCAACTGTTCCTCCTAAATAGTATCAATAAATAAATGCTTAATATTAAAATAGGATAACCTTAAAGGAAAATTTGAGCAATACATATATATTTTATATATTTTCATAGGAGAAAATGCTTGCAACTTAATTTTACATTTAAAACATGTTTACCTCTTTTCACATTGTAAAAGTCATCCTTGTCTCCAGTTATATTTTGCTCTCTGGTTGTATATCATCAATGATAGCCTTTCCTCTATTTCTAGAAATGCCAAAAAATTTACTTTACTAGTTTATATACAGATACTGAACTAGATCTCAGCTTCCCAGAGATTTTCATTGTGTGAATGCTATGTCTTAGAATCAAGAATCAAAGGAAAAGGAGATTCAAATGCAGGAGTCAGGAAGACCTGCATTGTGTTTCAGTCTATTACCTTGGGCAAGTCACCTAACCCCTTGTTGCTTCAGACAACACCATAATATCTGTGCTTGCAAAGCAGGTGCTTATCTGTATTGGTAGAGTGTCCTCATGGGATGTGCAGTTCACCAATGAAATCACTGGTCTGGGGTGGTGGAGGATGGAATGAAACTGTCATAATTAAGCAGCAATGTACATTTGTGAAAGTATACATGTCATAAAAGGTTGTCCTCATAACAATGCCGTTATGTGGGTAGTAGTGGCACGGTTATACAGAACAACAAACCTATTCAAAGATGGTAGATGAATATAATACAATAATATAATATAATACAATACAATACAATATAATAATATAATATAATCAATATAATATAATAATATAATATAATATAATAATAATAATATGAAGGTGCCCTTTATTATATAGCTAGTAAATGTCAGAGAAGGGGCTCTGCTCCAAGTCTATCTGATTCCAAATCTAGTTGGGTCTGTTTCTATTATATCACATTTCTTTTCAGTTAACTACACGCAAGATTTCTGTTTCTGGACAATATTGGACCAATTTTAATTGAATGGAAACAATACTATTTTTTGACTACCTGTACTGGATGAAAAGATGTCCAGGAAAACATGACCTCAGATATTCCCCACTATAAAGTGATTTGGAGCCAGGAAAGTCTTCGAGCCAGCTCCAACTGGCTCTCAAGAAAATTGTTAAAATTCAGTCTTGCTGATTGTCTAGACTTAAGAAAGTGCTGGAGAAAATGGTAATAATGAAGATTAAAAGAGTGTCAAGTGTTTTTATGAGCTGGTTCTTAAACATTTACTAGCATACCAGTGCTTGTAGTCAATGGAAGTGAGAGTGTAACTCTTTCTAGGTAAGTCTAGGAGGCACAGTGGTTTAGCATGCTGGGTTTGAAATTCAGGAAACCTGGGATAAAATTCTGCCTCAGAAGTTTATTAGCAGTTTGACCTTGGGCAATCCTCTCAGGCCCAGTTTCCTCATCTGTAAAATGATAATAATAATAACATTTACTAAATGGGGTCATTGTCATAATCCAATGAGGTAGCATATGTATTTTGAAAACCTTAAAGTACTCTTTAAATGCTAGTTATTATCATTATTGCTATTATTACTATTACTACTATTATTTTCAGGATACTTAATCAGGTAGAATAAAATAAATTGGTTCACTGAATGTTGGATCACCTTAGCCATATCCAAACACCTAAACCCATTGTGGCCACCATCCTACCTCTCTTTTCCCTTGCAAAGTAACAACAATATAGTATACTACAGGTCCTATGATAATAGTAATTTATATTTGTACAATATTTTACAGTATTTTCTAGTAGGATTGTCATATAGAAAAAGAAACAATTTTGTTCTTGGAGAGCAGAACTAAGACAATGGGTGGAAGTTACAAGGAGAAAAATTTCAGATCTATGTGAGGAAAAAAAAACTGAATAACTAGAATTACCCCTAGACTGAAACTAGAGGCAAATGAGTTTTCCATTCTTCTTTAAGGAAAAATTGGCTAATTAATTATTGGTGATGAGATTTTTTTTTTCACACTGGATTGAACTGAATGACTTTTGGGGTCTATTCCAGTTTGAAAATTCTTTCACATGCATTATCTTTTTTGATTTTCAAACAACCCTAGGAAATATGTAGACAGAATTGATATTATCTCCATGAACAATCTGCAGCCCAGAATAGCAAAATGACCAGATTACTAAATTCCAATGTTAAACATATAGTGAGTGATTGAATTGGACCATGAATTCAAGTCATTTAAATCTTGCTTGACTTGCCAATAACTTAGTATTTTTCACCAAAAGAAAATCCTAAGATTTGGAACTGGAAGGAGAACATATATGCCTGTTCCCTCATGGGTCAGATGAAGAAACTGAAATTATGTAAGGTTCCCAAGATAAATTAAGTAGTAATTAGCAGAGCTGTAATTCAAATGCTAATGACTCCTTCCCCCTCCCCCTCCAATTTTTTTTTCTTATATAGAATGTTATGAAAATGTTGTGTCTCATAATAGAATGTAACTTCTCAAGGACAGGCACTTTTCATTTATTTTTCATTTATATTTCATTTATTTTTCCCTTGTAATCCTAGTGCTTAGCATTTACCTAGCATAAAGTAGGTAAATGCCTGTTGACTGACTGATACTCAGACCTTCTGACTCCAAATTTTGTCCTCATTCCTGTATTGCCCCAATTCCCACAATACAATTCAATAAGCATATTAAATATATGATAATTATTTGACATAGAAAAGCCAATTAAGTGAGGTTCTGCTGATATATATTATACCAAAAGTTATTTCATTTAGAGGGTTGACTGCTACCTATTTGGGTTTGTGAATGCTCCTGTTAGAGTCGGAATGTTTTCTCTTCCAAGAAACCATAGAATGCACATGAGTAAAATATTATTCACTTGTATGAATATATAGAAATAACTTCATTATACCAAATATTTTAAATAATATTTTTATTTTTTTAATTATATTTTTAAAATAACTCATGTATATTTTCTTTGTATTATGTGTAAAACATTTTATATAGGATATTTTAGCAATTTTTTCATCATTTGAAATTATATATTTTACATTCCAGAAAAAGTAGTATTATTTTTTAAATTATGAAAGAAAAGAAGACATTGTTGTAATAGAATAACTGCTGGAACTGTTTCACTGGACCATTAATCTCTTATAAGTGATTGCGGAAGGATAACTTCTTTCACAATGGGCTTCTGAATCATTTATCATTACTGAATTCCTTCCTACTTCCTTGCCCCTCTTCTCCCCTCCTTCATCCTCCCCCACCTCTCCTCCTCCCTTCTTCTTCTTCTTCTTCTTCTTCCTCTTCTTCTTCCTCCTCCTCTATCTTCTTCCTTCTTCTTCTCTCTCTCTCTCTCTCTCTCTCTCTCTCTCTCTCTCTCTCTCTCTCTCTGCTTATCAATCTATTTCCATCTGTATGTCTTCCTCTCTGTTTCTCTGTCTGCATCTCTCCATATCTCTCTCTTTCTCTGTGTGTCAATCTATTTTTCTCTGTCTCTCAATGATTTTGCTTCTGTCTCTCTTTTTTGTCTCTATGTCTCTGTCTCTCCATCTCTTTCTCTGTCTGTCTCTCTCATTATAAACTAAATTTTCCTTTGCCACAATCTAAGGAAATAAGCCTACTTCTTCTGATAATCTGTGGATTAATTATCAATATAGATCATACTGAAATAACTTTAGTTCCAGACCAGATGGATAGATGACTTTATAATAGAATTCAGATTTAAGGATGTATGGCATTTTCCAAAAGGGAGATTTCTCTGTTGTTAATATAATTTCTCACCAATGTTTTTGTATTTCTGGAAAACACCAGATTATTCAAGGAAACTTCTTTTTTTTGCACAGACCACCTTAGATCTTTGTGATGTCTCTTATTCCTGTTCTGCTGTTCTCTAGTTGCTACATAGTGTCTGCTGTTAACTAAGGAGTTTAGGAGCAAGTACTCCCAGTAGTGTACTTCTGTGCACCCCCCATGATGACTCAAGCCTGACTAACTTGGACAAATGCTGCATTTATCTCATTCTTGACAATTCCAACAAACTGAAATGCTTTTTAAAAAAATCAATCCACCATCTATGCCTTTGAAAGATTGTTAAATAATTCTCATAGAAAATATGATTATTTTGGTAAATTTAATTTAATCCTCAACACTGATGGAATGATTCTCATGTGGAACATCATAATCTTCTTATCCTAAGTTGCTACTGTACAAAAAATTCTAGCCTTTATTTCTAGGCTTTATCCACTATCAGAAGGTTACATTTTGAATAGTTTGAATAATAGCATTTGAGATGATTCATTTATACTCTTTTATTTTTAAAAGTAAGATGTAGGTTAATTTTGTATTAGGGTTTTTAGGGTTGGAAGAGAATCTTAGAGATCATTTTGACTAAGCTCATTTTACAGATAAGTAAACTGAGACATGGACAGATTATTACTCCCTTAGTTATATATACCTAACCAATATCAGAAGCAATTGGAGAGACCAGGACTTCTGACTCTAGGTGTGGAGTCTCTCTATCCAATATACCATAGATAACACCACAATAACTGGTCTAAGGTATAGTCTGTAAAGTTGGAACTAAAAAAAAATGACTAATTTATACAAGGGATTGAATTTACGACCTGGACCTCATCATCATGCATATGTCAATGCCATAAAACCATAGGTAAACTCACTGCAAAACTCTAAACAATGTTCAACATTAAAACTGCAAAAGGGCTGCTTCAACCCAATCTAAGGCCATCATCAAACTGTGTATCTTCAGGCAAATAGTTCAGGAGCCTTGCGGTTGATCTCAAAAGTTCTGTTGTTTGTCCAGGGTTTTCATTTTTAACCTGCTCTTTCCCAGTGACTCATATATTATGAAAACAGAAGAGTGAAATGAAAAGAGCACTGCATTTAAACAGCTCTTACTTTCTGCTACTTATTTTGTTTCAATGACCTGGGGTAAGCACCTCAGTTCTCTGGACTTCAGTCTTCTCTTCTCTAAAATAAAGAGTTCATTGACTTTTAAGATTCAGCTTTAAAGCTATGATTTTCATTAAGATTTATTATGATGATCACCACTACTATTCAATATCATATTAGAAATATTAGCTCCAGCAATGAGAAAAAAGAAAATGAAGGAATTAGAATTGGGAAGGAAGAGTCAAAACTCTCACTCTTTGCAGATGATATAATGGTATACCTAGAGAATCCCAAAAAATCATCTAAAAGACTACTAGAAATAATTAGTAACTTCAGCAAAGTCTCAGGATATAAGGTAAACCCTCATAAATCTTAAACTTTTCTATATATGAATAGCAAAATACAGCAGAAAGAACTAGAAAGAGAAATCCCATTCAAAGTAACCTCAGACAATGTAAAATACCTGGAAGTCTATCTGCCAAGGCAGACTCAAAAACTTTTTGAAAACAATTACAAAACACTTATCACACAAATAAAATCAGATTTAAATAAATGGGCAAACATCAACTGCTCATGGATATTTTGAGCTAATATAATAAAAATGACAATTCTACCAAAACTAAACTACCTGTTTAGTGCCCTACCAATCAAAATTCCAAAAAAATTACTTTAATGATTTAGAAAAAGTTGTAAGTAAATTCATATGGAGAAATGAAAAAGTCAAGAATTTCCAAGGATTTAATGAAAAGAAGTGCAAAAAAGGTGGCTTAGCCCTACCAGATCTAAAATTATATTATAAAGCATTAGTTATCAAAACTGGTACTGGCTAAGAAATAAATTGTTTGGATTAGTGGAAAACACTAGGTGCAATAGCAGGAAAAGATTATAGTAATCTACTGTTTGATAAATGCAGAGTCCAGCTTTGAGGATAAAAATTCTTTCTTCAATAAAAACTGTTGGGAAAATTAGAAGTTAGTATGGCAGAAACTTGGATTAGACCAACACCTCACACTCTATACCAAGATAGGATCAAATTGGATACAGGATTTAGAAATAAAAAACAATATTATAAGCAAACTAAGAAATCGAGGAATAGTTTACCTGTCAGATCTATGGAAAGGGAAACAGTTTATGACCAAGGAAAAATTAGAGAACATCACTGAAAACAAATCAGATAATTTCAATTATATTAAAATAAAAATCTTTTGCACAGACAAAATCACTGTAACCAAGATCCAAAGAAATATAGTAAATTGGGAAACAATTTTTACAACTAGTACTTCTGACTAAGGACTTACTTCTTTTTATTTATTTGTTTGTTTGTTTATTTATTTGTTTATTCTTATTTTGTACAAATAATATTTTTATACATTACTAAAATATTCTTGTTTAAGAGTAAACATAATAACCCTCCACCCAAGAAAATATAGACCCACATAAGTGATAAAATAAAGGGGAGAGAAAAAAATAAAAATAAAAAATAATAATAAATTGTAGGTATGGACAGGTGGCACAGTGGACAGATCACTGGACCTGGAGCCAGGAGCACCCAAGCCCAAATCTGGCCCCAGACACCCAACACTCACCCAGCTGTGTGACCCTATGCAACCCACCCCAACCCATTGCCCTACAAAATCCAAAAAAAAGACCCAAAATAAAATAAAATAGTAATAATAATAGTAGGGATGGCTGGGTGGCAGACAGATCACTGGCCCTTGAGCCAGCAGCACCCGGGTCCAAATCTGGCCCCAGACACCCAACAATCACCTAGCTGTGCAGCCCCAGGCAGGCCACCCAGTCCCATTTGCCCTGCAGCACACCCCATAACATAATAATAATAAAAAATGTGCTTCAGTCTGTGTTCCAACACTACCAGCTCTGTCATGGTTAGATCACATTCTTTAGGATAAGTCCATCACAAAAGTTGCTTCCATATTTTTCCACTGTTGCCATTGCTGATCGCAACTCCTTCCATTCATACTTCTCTACTACCAAGAACTATATTTTCTCTCTCCTTTCATTCTGTCTCTGCTGTAGGGTAGTTGAGTGGCACAGCAGACAGATCCCCAGGTCTGGGGCCAAGAGGCCCCAAACCTACATACCACCCCTTACCTAGCATCCATCTGGCCCTATGGTCACAGACAGGCCATCCAATCCCAGCCCCTTGCAAGAAGTAAAAAAGAAAATGTGTTATATATTTGACCACTCTCCCCCCATAGTGCATCCTCTCCTCCATAACTCACATACCCCCTCCCTGTCCCCCTTCCCCCCTTCTCTCCTTCTTACTACAGATGCCTATACCCCATTGAATATATATATATATGTATATACATATATATATATATATATTGTTTCCTCTCCTAGCCAACTCTGATGAAGGCAAAGATTCCCTCATTCCCCTTGCCTTCCCCCCTTCCATATCATTGCAATAGCTCATTGTAATAAAGAAAAATCTTATTATATGAAATATCTTAGCCTATTCCTCCTTTCCTTTTTCCTTTCTCCCATTACATTACCTTTTTATCTATTGACTCCATTTTTATACCACAATATATCTTCAAATTAAGTTTTCTCCTGTGCTTCATCTATAAAAGCTCCGTCTACCTGCTCTCTTAAATGAGAAGGTTCATAGGAGTATTATCAGTATCATTTTTTCTATACAGGAATACATGTAACTCATCATCATTAAGTCCCTCATATTTTCCTCTTCTCCACTCTCTATGCTTCACCTAAGGCCTGCATTTGAAGATCAAACCCTCTGTTCAGCTCTGGCCATTCCAACAAGAACATTTGAAATTCCCCTTGTTCATTGAAAATCCATCTTTTTTCCCTGGAAGAGGATGTTCAGTTTTGCTGGGTAGTTGGTTCTCAGTTGCATTCTAAGCTCTTTCGCCTTCTGGAATATTATATTCCAAGTCCTGTGAGCTTGTAATGTAGTTGCTGCTAAGTCCTGTGTGATCCTGACTGCAGATCATGGTATTTGAATTGTGTCCTTCTGGCTGCTTGTAATATTTTCTCTTCGACTTGGGAGTTCTGGAACTTGGCTATAATATTCCTGGGGATTGATTTTTTTGGATCTCTTTCTCAGGGAGATCAGTGGATTCTATCCATTTCTATTTTGCCCTCTGCTTCTAGGATATCAGGGCAATTTTCCTGTAATAATTCTTTGAAAATGATGTCAAGGCTCTTTTCCTGGTCATGACTTTCAGGTATTCCAATAATTTTAAAATTATCTTTCTTAAATCTGTTTTCCATATCAGTTATTTTTTTCAATGCAATGTTTCACATTTTCTTCTAATTTTTCATTCTTTTGGTTTTTAGGTATTGAGTCCTGATTTCTAGTAAAATCAGCAATCTCCCTGAGTTCTATTCTCTGTCTGAAGGATTTGTTTTCCTCAGAGAGCCTTCTTATCTCCTTTTCCATCTGGCCATTTCTGCTTTTTAAAGCATTCTTCTCCTCAATAACTTTTTGAACTGTTTTATCCATTTGACCTATGCTGGTTTTTAACATGTTATTTTCTCCAGCATTTTTTTGGATCTCCTTGACTAAGCTGCTGACTTCCTTTTCATGTTTTTCCTGCATCTCTCTCATTTCTTTTCCCAATTTTTCCTCTATCTCCCTCACTTGATTTTCAAAGTCTTTTTGGAGCTCTGTCATGGCCTGAACCCAATTTCTGTTTTTCTTGGAGTCTTTAGATGCAGGAGCTTATACCTCTTCATCTTCAGATTGAGTATTTTGATCCTTCTTGGAGTCACAGGCAAAGTATCCCTCAATCATGTTCCTCTTTTTTCTCTGCTTACTCATTTTCCCAGCCTGAGCCTGGTTTCTGGGTGCTTCCTGAGCTTTTGGGACACCCCCACAAGGATCTCAGTGTGTGATGCTCTGTCCTCCCTCCTGGTCTGTGAATGACTATAGGCATCCCCCTCTGCCATGGGGCTGAGGTGGGGGGGGGGGCTGCTGTTCTATGAGGGGCTTAGACTGCAATCAGGGTCTGAATATGTTCAGAACCCCAGAGTCCTGTTTCAGGGGCAGAGGACAGAGCACGACATTCTCTCTCTTCACTCCTCTCCCTCAATGGGCTCATGCCCTGGGGGCTACTGCTTAACCAGTTCTGCCTGCTTCTGTATCCTGGATCTGGGCTGCCTTGGCCATGCTGCTCTCTGTGTGCCCTGAGGGCTGGGCTTCATGTGCTTGCTGCAGCAGAGGTCTCCCAGCTGTTCTCCCAAGTTTTGCCTGCTGCTCCCTGGGGTGTAGATCAGGAAACTGCCCCTGCTGCTGTGAGCCACAGCTCCCAGCCTCCTGGGGCTGCCTCTGGGAGGCTGAAGTTCCTTCACTCTGGTGGGCCACCCCTTTGGTGCATCACCCCTCCAATCCTGTGGAGCCAAGCCTTTCCACTCTTTTCCAGGTTACCTTGGGTTGGAGAATTGCCTCACTGGATCACTCTGTGGGTTCTGTCTCTCAAAAATGTAGTTAGATTCCTTAGGTTATAAGTTTTGCTCCAGAGCAACTGAGAGAAGGTCCTCTCCTGTCGCCATCTTGGCTCCGCCCTAAGAACTTATTTCTAAAATATACAGAGTACTGAGGCAAATTTTTAAAGCAACAAACCATTCCCCAATTGACAAATGGCCAAAAGATATGCAAAGGTAATTTATAGATGATGAAATGAAAGCAATCTATAGTCATATGAAAAATTGCTCTAAATCACTACTTCTTATAGAAATGCAAATTAAAGCATGTCTGAGATACCACCTCAAACTTCTCAGATTGGACAATATGACCAGAAAGGACAATGATCAATTTTGGAAGGGAAATGGGAAATCTAAGACACTAATGTATTGTTGGTGGAGTTGTGAACTCATCCAACCTTTCTGGAGAGCAATTTGGAATTACACCCAAAGGACAACAAAAATGTGCATACCCTTTGATCAGCAATACCACTACTGGGTCTATACCCTGAAGAGATGATGAAAAAGGGTAAAAACATCACTTGTACAAAAATATTCATAGCAGCCCTCTTTGTAGTGGCAAAGAATTAGAAATTGAGTGATTGTCCATCAATTGGGGAATGGCTTAATAAACTGTGGTGTGTGTATATGTATATGTATGTGTGTGTGTGTGTGTGTGTGTGTGTGTGTGTGTGTGTGTGTGTGATGGAACACTACTGTTCTATTAGAAACCAAGAGGCATGGGAATCAAAGGAGTCTGGAAGGATTTGCATGAACTGAATCTGAGTGAGATGAGCAGAACCAGAAGAACACTGCACACCCTAACAGCAACATGGGGTTGATGATCAACCTTAATGGATTTGCTAATTCCATCACTGCAACAATCAGACACAATCTGGAGGTATCTGTGATGGAAAATACCATATGTATCCAGAGAAAGAATTGTGAAGTTTAAACAAAGACTAAAGACTATTACTTTTAGTTAAAAGAAGCCCATTATCTTATTATGTAATTTTTGCTATCTCTTATTATTTTTTCCTTAAGAATATGATTTCTCTCTCATCACATTCAACTTGGATCAATGTATACTATGGAAACAATGTAAAGACTAACAGACTGCCTTCTTTGGGGGTTTGGGGGAAGGAAGTGAGATTCAGGGGGAAAATGTAAAACTCAAAATAAATAAATAAATACATTTTAAAAAATATTTGCCATGATGGAAAGTATGGGAGGAATTGGAAGAAGGAAGAATAGATGAGGAATCAAAATTGGAGGAAGGCTGGCTTCCCACATACAGTTGTATTGGTTGCCATTGGAGGCTTAGAAAATAGAGTACTTCATTGACCTCAGAATTGCAAATGCCAACTTGTACCACTGATGTAAGCAAAGGGTTGTAAAATCACTATGACCACTTCAAAGAAGGGAGCAATGATATTTATTTTCCTTTAAATAAAAAGTTTAGATATGTTTTTGCTTTGATGAAAATTTTCAAATTGAAGAAAATGGCTTCAGATATCAAAACAGTCTTGAGAGGGTCTAGTCAATTTAGTGAGGAAAAATAAAAATCAATCTAGTCCCTAAGATCATTAGCAATGGAGGTCATAAATTCCAACCCTATTCAATTTACAGATGAAGAAACTGAGGCAAGAAAGTTTCAATTACATAACTAGGTTCATATAGCTAATAAGTAGCTGAGGTAGAATTTGAACCTAGATCTCTCTGACTCCCAATCTAATGTTCTATTCAGTATAAGAGAAATGTTGACTCAGTGACTTTTTTCACTTACAACATTTTTTGAGGTCATAACAGAAACACAGTCAAGGAATTTGTCCTTTAAAAAATAAGAGCAAAGAAGAAAACAAATTTGGTATCTGCACTAGGGGCTATTTATGCCAGTCACACATGTCCTTTGCCTTCTCTTGTCTGTACAGTTTCAGCTCCAGTTGGGAATATGATTTGTCTGTTGTATGTCTGGGTGCAGCCTATTAATTATAGCTAAGGAAAAAAATCAAGAATATAGTATGAGCAGCAACTGAGATTTGATACAAAATAAATTTTTCATGCCAACTTTTGCCCAGGCACAGCCACACTCTCTCTGTGTTCTAACAGGAGGAGAGAGCATTGACAGAAAAGTTGATATTCAAATACATGTGACACCATGATGTTTGTGCATGAATGACTTGCAATATATACAGCCCATGATTAAGAGAAGTATCATTTATCCTACATCTTATTTTTTGTACTCTAATTGGTGAGATCCTGATGTTCTTTAGGGAAGCCCTTTACTTTTGATAGAAGGTACTTACCAAGATTTTAGGAAAGTGCTTTGGAGCCATGAGAAAAGAAAATTAAACAATTTATCAGAGGCATTTATCAAGTACCCACTATGGGCCAGACATTGGCACATAGGAGTTAAGGAATGAAAATTCAAACAAAGTGATAATTCCTACTCCCTAGGAGCTTATATATAACTCTTGGAGAAGACAGCAAGGTCTTAATAAGTATATACATAATAAGTGTAAAGAAAATAAATAATTATAATTTTAAACATTAAATATGAAGTAGTTGGGGAGAGGGAAAAAGGCTTAAGAAACAGAAACAGAAAAGTTTTCAGATTGAAAGTGGTACGTGATCTGTATCTTGAAGGAAGAGAAAGATTTTATGAGATAGAGATAAGGAATGACTGCATTCCAGGAATAAGAGATGACCAGTACAAAAATATGGATATCGGATATGCACCTTCCATCATGAATGAGGAACAAGGAAAATGTATAGTTTGGTTGAATCCTAAAGTGTGTGAGAGAAAATAATGTATGGTGAGGTTGGAAAGACAGATTGGGGCCAATCTGTGACAAATTTTAAATATTAAACATAAGATGAAACATATTTTATCCTAAAGGCAAAAGTTTACCACTGGAGTTGATTGAGTAATGAAGAACCATAGTCAGATTTGTGCTTAAGGAAAAATACTCTGGTAGTCATGTGAAGAATAAACTGGAATGAGTAGAGACTTGAGGCAGGAAAAAGAATTAGTCAGTTATTTCCTATATAAGCAAGAGATGGTAAAGACCTGAATTTAGGTAATAGCTTGCAAGTATAGAGAAGCAATAAGTACAAGAAATTTTATGGAGGCAGAAATGTAAAAAATGAGCAATTGATTGAATACATGAGCTGAGAATAAGTGAAGACTTGAGAACGATGCCAAAATTATAATTCTGGAAGCCTGGAAGACAGATAGGTTTCTCTTTGGAAAATTTGGAAGGGGGATTGGTTTAGGTAAAGGATAATGAGTTCTCCTTTGTTGAATTTGAGATGTGTTTAGAAATCTATTGCGCCAGATCCAACAAGCAGTTGATATAGGACTGGAAGTTAGGGAACATTATTGTTATTGTTGTACAGTCATTTCTGTCATATCTTACTCTTCAGGATTCTATTTGGGGTTTTCTCGGCAAAAATATTTCAGTGGTTTGCCTTTTGCTTCTCCAGCTCACTTTACAAGTGGGGCAACTGAAGCAAAACAAAGGTTAAGTGACATACCCAGTGTCACACAGCTACTAAATGTCTGAAGATGGACTAGAATTTATGAAAATGAGTTTTCCTGATTCAAAGCAACCAATGCCACCTAGCCATTCATTAAGGAATGTACTGGAGGGTGGCTAGATGGCATAGTGGATAAAACACCAGCCTTGGAGTCAGGAGTACCTGGGTTCAAATCCAGTCTCAGACACTTAATAATTACCTAGCTGTGTGGCCTTGGGCAAGCCACTTAACCCCATTTGCCTTGCAAAAACTTAAAAAAAAAGGGACGTACTGGAACTGAATTTATCAAATCTGTGAATCATCTAAAAAGATGATAATTAAACTCATGATAGTTGATCTCAGAGAGTATGTAAAAGAGAAGAAAAGTGAACTCAGGAGAGTCCTTAAAGTATACTCACCATTAGGATCTGTAATATGGATGAGGAGCCAACAGTTGAGACTGAGAAGGAATAGCTAAATGAGAGAGAAGATTGACATAAAATCCAAGAATAAAGTAACCCGCGGTGAGGAGGGTCAACCTTTTCAAATGTAGTAGTTAAATTAGAAATATGCATTGAGAAAAGGCTATTAAGATTAAACAATCTGGAGATTTTTATTAATTTTGAAGAAAGCAGTTTCAATTGAATGATGAGGTCAGAAGCTAAATTGCTACAGACTGAGGAACAAGAGGAAAGGAAGTAGAAGTAAAGTTAAGTAAAGTAAACTTCCTCCCTCCCCCCACTTCACCTAGAAATTTGACTGAGAAAGGGAGGAGAGAGATATAAGGTGATCACTTGAGGAGATATTGAGGTCTAATGATATATTTTTTTAAGATTGGGACACTTGCATTTTTGAAGAGTGTAGGGAAGAGACCAGCAGATAGGGAAAGTTTGAAGAAAGAGAGATGATTCAAGGTAAACCCAGCTGGAGAAGATGGTAATGTTGGAGATCATAAAGAATAAGAGAGTGAAGAATGTTATCAAGGTATTTTACATAAGAGAAGAGGGGAAGAGATAATTTATGTCAAGAAACCTAATTTTCTAAAGTTAATCATGGACCTCAACTAAGAAAGAGACAGAAAGATACAGAGAGACAGAAAGACAGAGACAGAGACAGAGTGGGATAGAAACAGAAAGACAGAGAGAGAGAGAGAGAGAGAGAGAGAGAGAGAGAGAGAGAGAGAGAGAGAGAGAGACAGAGACAGAGAGACAGAGACAGAGACAGAGAGAGACAGAATGACAGAGAAGCATTGGAAATAGTTTCCATGAGTAATGAGATAGAAAATCAATAAGAGAGGAATAAAAAGGTTGCTTTTTATAGTGATAGACCAGTAAAAGATTTTATAACATGGATTTAAAATGCCTAAGCAAATCACAGTTCTGTGTCTAAGTCCAGTTTCTTTCACTAGCAAGTGAGATATAGAGGAGAAATATGGTGGGAGTGAGCTATAGCTCAAGTTTGATTAAGGAGGAACAGTGATGGGAAAAAATAAAGTGAGGAATTAGAGATTAAAGGAAATTATGGAGTAAACTTTTATGACTGAAACTGGAAAGAGGGGAGAAGTAAAGTCAAAATAGGGATAATATCTTGGGAAACTACTGAGGAATAAATGAATTGGAGAGCTTGTATGAGGTTTGAAGCATAAAGGCAGAATGATAGGATTATGGTCAGAGAGAATGATGTCAAAGTTTTTGAATAAGAAAGCAGAACATTTGCAGGTAATGTTGAGTGCCAATGTGACCATCAGTATGTATGTTTGAGGTGTAGTGAATGAATATTGATTTTAGGAGACTGAAGAATTGGGAAATTAGGGAATCTAAGGGTATAACAGTATGAATGTTCAAATTCTTAACAAGGAGAGAGACATGGGGAGGTAATAGAGAAGAAAGGAAAATGATGAGCCAAATGCTGAATTCTTTGAGGGAAAGGGGGAGAACAACCTTTGCACTTGGATCATTCCTATTGATCATTTTGTGGCTCTCAGAGCAAGTTCTCCTTCTCTAGATGGCTTAGGGATTTTATTTTTTCTGACCAAATTATAATAAAGTCTTTCATCTTGGGCAGTTCTATAGATCAATATGTTAGGGCCCTCAGAACAAGGTATACATATGTTTATCAGAATTTTCACTTCAAAGTGTCAGTGTTTGAAGAGATAATGAACTTGGACAGATTTTTTTCACCAAAGCCTCCAGTTTTTCCCCTTTTAGATTTGTGCCTGACCAAGTTCTTTAAGGATCACGATTATACCTAATTATAAACAAAAGTAATTCTACCAACAAGATTTTTTCCTCAGGTTTCATGAGATTATTATGTGTCCTTAACAGAAGCCAATATTTACCATGCTCACCCTGGAAATTGTGTTTCATCCTAAATTGTTTAACAAACAAGAGAAAGTAAATGGGTGCAGGAAAACAATGGCTTCTCTGTCTTCCTTTTCATCATTATGTCAGAAAGGGCCTTTTGTCTTTCCTGATTAACTCTTCTATTTATGAGAGAAAATGAGGGCAAACCAGTGGCACAAGAGAAATGAGATTCTTGTTCAGGGACAAAAAGGCTAGTTTTATATGGAACCAGGCTCCTCCTACATCCCTCCACCTCCACATCACACAAATATTAACGTGAGTTGCTGCAGAAGAACAATTACTAGTCATACCTAGAGGGGAATAGTAGGTTCCTATTGGAGAATCATCTCTCCTTTAATTCAGAGGATGCTTTGAGAGCAATTATAACTGAAAGGTAGAGTTTATTTTAAACAATCTAAAAAAAATCTTCCTGGAAGAAACAACATACCATAACAAGAGAGAGAGTGAGAGAGGGTGGGGAGTCACTTTTTTTTCCTCTAAAGAATGTGTTTTCTCATCATTACAGGATCAGTTTGGTGTTCTGAGGCTAAGAGAATGAGATGGTGTGTGTATATGTGTGTGTGTGAGTGTGTGTGTGTGTGTGTGTGTGTGTGTGTGTGTGTGTACTTTCTGTAACCCAGTTTCCCACCCTTGATAACTTGTTCACAGTTCTTGTTTTCCTTGTCTATTATCTTCTTCATTCTACATTCTGTGTACTCCAGGAAGAAACTCATATGAAGGCCTGGAACTCCAGTTAAGAAAAGTTAAGTATTCAGTGATTCCCATGACTCTGAGTTTTCTGCAGCAGAAAAGCAACAAGACCATCTGCAGCTCACATTAACGTGAGCCAAGTAAATATGTGGGTGATGCTAAGGTGAAAGATGCTGGTTGTTCAGCAACAATTACCAGCCATCGCTGTGGTTGCAGTATTATTTCTGAACTCAGAAGAACCATTTTTTGATATTCATAGGTTTTGTGACAAGGAAGCTAGCAGTGCTCCAGTGTTATAGGTCCTCACTGACCTTGATAGGTCCTGATGTCTTGCCAGTACATCTTGCTTACCTTAGGGTGCAAGCCGGATTGGGGGTGGGGGAAAATGTGATAGAAGTTCAGAACTTCAGAAAAAAAGATTTTTTCCCTGATGAGCAAGAGAAAAAAGGAAAGAGAGAGGAGGTGTGAGAAAGGAAGTAAATGAAAGAAAATAAGATAGGGAGAAAAGAGAGGAGAAAAGAAGAATGATAGAAAAGAAAAATTAAGGGAGGCAAAAAGAGAGACAAAGGGAGAAAGGAAGAGAAGGAGGAAGGAAGGATGGGAAGAAGTAAGTGAGTAAATTCATATATATACTTACTTGTATTTATTATGCATGTAAATATATATATGTATATAAACGAAATCCTTGGTCATTTCCATTTCTTTTGCTCTGATGTTCAATCTTCATTTCACATGTGTATCTGCAAAGTGACAAACTTGGTGAGGAACAGTTTAATGACCTCTTTATCAGGTGTGAAATTCATAAACTCCTATGACTCATGGTTTCAAACTTAGTCAAGATGATTCCATTCTAGATTTCCAAATTATTCTGCTATGGGAGAGTGTCTAGGAAAAATTTTGAACCCTGGGTTGTTTACTATTCCCAGGGATCAGTAGAGATTCAAAGGTTGGCTTTACCAAGCTTAACCCAAGCTACTTTTTTTTGTGTCTGCAGGTTTGTTTTGGGAATTTCTTGGCAGCTTTCTAACACTCACAAAATGACAATATCTTGAGGGCAACATGATGCTTCATTTCCCTTACAAGTTTCCTGGTTTCTCATTCCGTAAAGACACTTTTATGGCAAAGTATTTAATCAATTTTATATGAACCTGTCCTCTTTCCTAACTCACAAACTCAGGATCAAATTTAGAAGAGAACTCTCAATTACTCTGGATTTTCTTTGTTTCTTTTTCTGATAAAATACATTGGCTACCGAAATAGCCTAGTGTAAAGCTTCTTTTTTCCCTTATAGGTGTCCTAATTCTGGACATGAAGATTCTTCAGAATTTGAAAAATGTGCTTTTCACCCAAGAAGTATCCAACTGTAAAGATGATCCAACATTGTTTCATTAAGTGCATTAATTTTTGTAAGGTTGCTTGAAAGAATGATTTTGATCTCTACGACCTCAATTTTTGATGCCCTTCTTCCATTTAAAAATATTATATCCCTCTGATACTAGTGAAGAACAAATAGAGTCCATAAGTCAATAAATATTTATTAAGCACCAATTATATCCCTACTAATTGATGGGAATAGAAAGAAAAGAAAAAAGCAAACAGTCCCTGCTCTGAGTTTAATGGGGAAGACAACATGCAAATAACTATGTACAAACAAGTTATATAACATGATGAATTGGATTTAATCAACAAAGGGACAGTCCTAGGCCCAAGATTTGCAACAGAAGGAAAATCATCTCAATAAGAATCTCTTGGTATCTGTTGCTAGAACTACACATTAGAATATGTGCTCTTATAGAGCCAAGACATATTTGCTTGTAAATCCTCACTGTCTAGAATTATGCTTGATAGATTAAAAACTTCTATTGACTGACTTTATTCAAAAGAGTCAAGTAAATGATTCAAATCCAATTTAAAGAACAATTAGAAAACAAAAGCAAAAGAAAGTTTTGTTTATTCCCCAATTGATAAAAAGTCAAAGGATATGAACAATTTTCAAATGAAGAAATTAAAGCTATGAAAAATAATAAAAATAATAAATCATATGAAAAAAGTTCAAATCATTATTGATTAGAGAAATGCAAATTTTTTTTTTTAGATTTTGCAAGGCAAATGGGGTTAAGTGGCTTGCCCAAGGCTACACAGCTAGGTAATTATTAAGTGTCTGAGACCAGATTTGAACCCAGGTGCTCCTGACTCCAAGGCCCATGCTTTATCCACTATGCCACCTAGCCGCCCCGAGAAATGCAAATTAAACAGCAATGATGAATCACCTCACACCTAACAGATAGGCCAAGATGAGAAAAAGGGAAAATGATCAATGTATGGGAGGTTGTGGGAAGGTTGAGGCATTAATGCATTGTTGGTGGAGTTATGAACTGATGCAACCATTCTGGAGAGCAAAATGGAACTATGCCCAAAGAGCAATAGTATGAACTGTTCATACATAGACCTAGAAATAAATCCAATTCTAGGTCTATATCCAGAAAAAAACTAAAAAGAATGGGAAAAGTCCTATACATTCCAAAATATCAATACCAGCTCTTTTTGTAGTATCAAAGAATTAGAAATTTATGTAATGATCATCAATTGGGGAAATGAGTAAACAAGTTATGGTATATGAATTCTATGGAATATTATTGTTCGATAAGAAGCCATAAATGGTAGGACTCTAGAAAAGCATGGAATGAATTATAGTATCTGATGCTGAGTGAAGGGAGCAGAACCAAGAGAACAATGTATACATTAACAACAACATTTTGAGATGTTCAACCTTAATGGAAGCAGCTCTTCTCAGCAATTCAGAGAGCTAGGACAACCATATTAGACTGGCTATGGACAATGTTATCTCCATCCAGAGGAAAAAAAAATCAAAACAAAAAAAAGAAAAAAGAAAATCCAATCCTTCAGAATCTGATGAACACTTTATAAAAATTATCCCTTATGTATGTCTTTCCCTTATTCTTAATTGCTCATACTGAAAATGACTACTATGTAAACATATTTATCCAAAATAAAAAAAAAGAAAATTTTACTTGATTGAAGGAAAATCAATAAGCATGGCCATCTCTGGGCTGGGAGCTAGAGGAAGAATACTAGGACTAAGGAAGAGGACTAAGGTAATATTCACCCAGAACATTTATTATACATCTCCCAAATGAAACTTGGAATAGCAGAGAAGGAAGACAACTAATCATAAGCACTCATTTGGTGTGGTTCTATGTATCCCTATGCAATAAGATCTGTTGACAGTTTCCAGTAGAAAGGTCTTCAGGCATGTTATGTCTATGATAAACAGACTCTAGGATTCAGGCACAGAATTTAGTGAATAATCTACACCAATATGCTGTCTATTTTTCTCCAAGAAAAATCACCTGATGTCTTATTGGAAAGCTTGGTTCTTCCTCAGATACATTTGACATATCTACCTTCTCTAACACCAGGAGCAAGAAAATACTTACCAGTGAAAATAAGTGAGAAATTGGAAATTTTCTGACAGAATCCAGAAGTGGGAGATTGTGCCAGACAGTAGAAGGGAATGAGGCTGGAATAGTTACAGCTTACCTAAAAAACCCAGACCCTGAAACCCATAAGTTTCTTCAGGGTACACTATAATTTTTCTACAAAAGTAGGTGAATGAAAGATACAACATCCTGAGCCAGAATAAGATTATTGGCTCTTCCCCACTCCTCACATGCCTGGAGATAGGTTCAGGATTCAGTGATTAAAGCTGAAAGTCACAATGGCCACCTTCCATTACTATTTTATTTACATGTTAGTCTACTTATCATTTTTTAAATGCCCTCACAACAATATTCAAACAGAAATCATCTGTCAGTGCCTCAAGAAGATACAGACAAAGACAAGTGAAGATATGGAGTCTCTGGGCTGAAAAATACTACCAATTATTTGAAATTGTTTTATTCACTTTGTGACTTTTGAATGGATATTGGCTTTGTTTCTGGAAACTCTCTTGCAATATTTGATTCTAAACTAACTCTTTTCTGTACTTTCTTATGTATGACAAAAAAACGTTTGACATTAATTTTGGCTCACTTTCTGGAGGCTTAGGGATATTACCTTGAGACTATCGATTTCAGAAAATTAAAGAGATAAGCACTCAAAACTCAAGAAGGAAATGTTAATAACTTTTTAAAAGATTGTCATTTTAAAAATATATTTAGAAAATATAAACAATATTATTTTTATAAAAGGCATAATCCTATGTAATTTTATATGTATGGAAATCATCATTTCAAGTCTAATGTATTGAGGGTCAAAGGTGTTATGACTTTAATTACTTTATGATATCCTAATGAAAGTTATAATCTTTTCTCTCTCTTTTTTTAAAGAATTGGTTTTGTCCCTACTGTGATTTTTATAGGTATTAAAGATTACTTATACTCTCACACAGATGGGCAACTTGTCTATACTATATTCTTAGTGGCTTTGGACACTCAAAATCTACATAATCCCACTACCAGTATTTGTTGGGGCAGGGCTTGAACCCAGGTATTCTTGTCTCCAAGGTCAATCCTATATCTATTAAGTCACTGATTCTCTAAGACCATTGTTAGCAATGACATTATTAACTTTGTACAAGACTTTGTACAAAATACATTGCTTTGTCAAATTTTTTTAAAAAATCAATGAATATAGGCTTTTCCCACATTCGTTTAAAAAAAAATGTTGTGTTTATCATAAGAAACATGGTCAAGAACCATTCAGGTGGAGGTGGACTACTCTTGTAGAAGCAGTATACATCTTGATCAAATCCCATATTCATCAACATGCCATCATTTCATTTCATTTATAAGTTACATGATTTTGATAATTTCTGAATTCATTATTTTATATTTTACAAGGTACTGATATGTTCTACAACTAAAAAGGTTTTGATATTAATATCGTTACATTTCAATCTCCAAAAATAAATAAAGCAAAATGTTACAAAAACAACATATTGAAAAAATTAGAAAATAATGAACCTCTTTCATATTTTATATATAAAATTGAAATATGCAAAAAAATTATACCATGGGCATGGTTGTTATTTTTTAACATTGCAAAACTCTGAAATCAGACTCTTTAAATTTCTCAGACAGGGACCCCCAACATTGTAAGCTCTACAGCTTCCAGCTTAAAATCATTTTCAGATCTCTTCTCACATTGCCCTGAAAAAGTACTCTATGAAGTCTCCTGCTTGTGACTCAGGAATTAGCTGTTCAGCTTTCCTTATTAGCATCCATTCTGCACTTCATTACCTTGGGGACCTTGCTGAAAATGTGACCCTATGTAGGCAACGTTACCTTCTTTATGAATTGAAAGCTAACCAAGCTTAACGCTAGATTAAGTACCATGAAAATTCAAGAAGACAGCTGGTGCCCTGCTCCCAAATGGAAACAGTGAACTCAGATATAATATTTCATCCACATGGAGTGACAACATTTGAGTCCAAGGGAGACAGCACGAAGGAATTCTCTCAGACATCACCCAGCTCTCCCTGTTACTGTTTAAACATTGGAAATTTGGACCAAAGCCTGGCCAAAAGCATTTGAGGAAAAAAACATTTTAGATAATATTATACCTTTCTTGGTCTTTTAAGAATCTCAAATTTAGTTTCTTATTAGTAGCCACATCTAAAAAAATGATTATTTCTCCAAAATGATATTATACTGTGCAGAAAATTAATTCTAAAAAGGTTTATACTTCACTAATCAAAGTCAACAGATGATTTTTAAAAATATCAAAATTATACAAATAGAAAGAATGCCTATGTATATTGAGCATTTCAAAAATCCATGAGAAAATACATTAATTTATTTAGACAGCCATTTTCTTTTCTTACATGAGTATTTTCTCTTTGAATGTCCATTTTGTTTATATTCACCAAGAGCAGAATCATTTAAAACCTTGAATTTGCATATTGTTTCATACTACTTACAACAATTTTGCATAAATATTTCATTTTTTTCTTCACATTACCTCTATGAGGTAGGCATGGCAATTTTTATCAGTGTGGAAATGAGGTACAGTTATGTTAAGTAGCATACCAAGTAAAACAATGGTTAGTGACAGATACAAGACTGCTACAATTAAATCCACTTTGTTAAATAGAAAGTGAATGATGATGCCCAAGAGCATTGATATAATCAATAATACTGCTAATGAAAGTAATAATTATATACCTAGTATTTATATGTGGCATGTATCATATTTTTACTAACATTAATTCATTATATCCTTACAATAATCCTAGAAAGTTAGTACTTTTGATTATCTCCATTTTATAGTTGAGGTAACTGAAAGAAACAGAGGATGTAAGAAAGCTAGGTTGTAGTTAAATTCTGGTCTTCCTAACTCAAGACCAAGCACTATGTTTGCTATCTATGTAGCTGTCTATGATTATATAGTAGATAGATGAAAAATTCAAAGCTCTCTGTTTAGACAATGAGTCTAAAAAGCTTTTCAAACTTTAAAAAGCATTATGTAAATATCTTCTAGACTGATGTTACAGAATAATGTTTGGGTGAGAACATTGGGTCCCTGAGATTTGGAGTTTGAGAGCATAGAGCAGATCTACAAACCCCTGACCAGAATGTAATAAAACAAAGAGATTAGTTGAGAAGGTTTTTCATGTAGTTACAATTTGAGGACAGAATGCTCTCAGGGAAACAAACAGCATGACAATGATTCAATTTTGGTGTCAGTTATTTGAGCTAAAAGCTGTAGTTCTACTAAATACTTTTAGTTTCATTTGAGAACCAAGATAATTTATGGGGAAACCATATGATATTGAATAATGGAGATTCTATCAGTCTATTAAATAGTACATAAAGTTTTAGGAGGAAAGTTGCAAATTTAAGTTTATTACTGCTCAATGGCCAAGTTGCTGAAATGTAAAGCAAGAGTCCTCATCCTGTAATCTAATGTGAAGATAGTGAGTAGTCCATTAGGGAACACAGACTTCCATTAAGTTAACTTTGACTTATGAGAAATTATTTCCTTGGCAGACAAAAAGGAGATGACCAAATTTATGACTGCTAAACTTTCAAAGGTTTTGCAAAGTATATGTGGGGGAGAGAGAGAGAGAGAGAGAGAGAGAGAGAGAGAGAGAGAGAGAGAGAGAGAGAGAGAGAGAGAGAGAGAGAGAGCAGTAGGAGAAGGGAGAGAGGAGAAAGAGAAATATATGTTTTCATAAAAGCAAAAATCATCAATAAAACTTTTTAAATTAATAATTCTGTCCTACCTACCTCCTGGAATTTCAGAAAAACCTTCTGTAAAGTTTAAAGCATAATATTAAAGTGGATAATAATTTTTTTCTAGGTTTTTGCAAGGCAATGGGGTTAAGTGGCTTGCCCAAGGCCACACAGTTAGGTAATTATTAAGTGTCTGGGGCCAGATTTAAACTCAGGTACTCCTGACTCCAGGGCCACCACTGTGCCACCCAGCCACCCCAAAAGAGGATAATTATTAAGGAAGAAAATTGTCTCGTCGTGCTTCAAGCTTAAAAAAGACACTTTTCATAGAATTTTTTAATAGTAACTACCACTTTTTAAGGAATCACAACAAATTAATAACATTTTCAGAACTGGAATTAATGTTCATTTGAATGTTCTAATTTCTCTCAAGAAAAAGGGAATTTTTTAAAACCACAGCTTTATCTGGTTATTTATTTTCAAAGAACTTATCTTTTAACAAACAGATACTATTGATTTTTTTAACTGACATTTTCTTACTACTCAGGCAACTTTTTTTAACATGGGTATAATAAATAATTTTAACAAATACTCTAAGATTTATTATATGAAATTTTAGGGTTTGTTTCTGTTTCTGTTTTTGTTTTTCTTTATTTTGAGGAACACTGTGCTAAAATCCTACCAGACTGTATAAATCTAAAGGTAGGTGGAGTGTTATGAACTGATTCCATGCATTAGAATATGGTTTCTCAACTGCATGCCACTCCTACTGGCTTGAGCTGTTTGACCTTAATCAATATGATGCTTCTGATTCTTAGGAAAAAACGTGTCATGATGTAATTGTGGCCACTTCTATCTCCTTACAGCCCATCTAGTTAGAAGAAAAATGACTACAGCTTGAATGAGACACTGTGAGTGGTCTCATGCCCACCTTAGAATTGGATAATTCAATAGCAATTCTTGTGTGAAGTCCAAATAAATACAAATGTTGATTGGAGTATTTTTTCCTATTTTAAGTTTGGGTGCAAAGTTTTGTGAAAGATTTTGTGTTTTATTGATATGACAGATCTAATATTTATTATATTTGTATATATATATATATATGTGTAGCATCTATGTATATATAAAACAAACATATTCTATATGAATTCATGTATATATATCACTTCAATATGCCTACAGATTTTAAAGGAAAATTGATAATCAAAAAGGATTTAAAATTTAAGTGAAATATCTGAAAACCATATACAGATAAATAACTATAGATGTGGCAAAGGTTTAAGAAATTCTGATTTTTACTTGAATTGTTTTTTCAATTATTATGAAATTTTTCATGAACTTTTCATTGAAAAGGGAAAGACAGTCTTATCATAAAAGAGCCGGGAAGACCTAGGTTCAAATTCTGCCTATGCCACTAGGTCACTTAACTTCTCAGTACTCCAAGCACCTCTGTAAGACTATAATTTACAGAGTAGGTTCTAATATGCATTGGTAGAAGGAATTTCCTCATCCAGAAGTTCCTTACACCAATGAAATCACAGGAAATCACAAATCCTAACAATCAAATATCCACTAAAGAGCAGAGACAGGGGTCGACTAGGTAGCACAGTGCATAGAGCGCCCGCCCTGGAGTCAGGAGTACCTGAGTTCAAATCCAGCCTCAGACACTTTCTAATTCCCTAGCATTGCCTTGCAAAAAAAAACTAAAAAAAAAAAAGAATTCTTTTAATTGACTGCTTAGATTTCCACCTCTATGGCTATATTAAAAAATTTCTTTGGCCCTTACCCCTCATCCCTCTTACTACCCTCTGAACTCTAGAGGATCAGTGAAATGATTACCTTTCTTCATAGGGCCCCATCTATGCCTAAATCACTTCCTTGGCTATTCTGTGTGTCTGATGCTATTGCCTTCTACTTGTTCCCCTTTTCTTTGGTATGAGGTCTCATGAGAGCTTAAAAGGGAGCTAGCATCTTCCTTTCTCCTGGTCACTCAGATAGCAGGTTATTGACTATTAAAGCAGTTATGTCAGATAAGAGACCACTGAAAGAAAGAGTTCATTTATCATTGACCATAAAGTCAATCTTAGGAGTTAGAGTCAAGGGGCAGCTAGGTGGCACAGTGGCTAGAGTCCCATCCCTGGAGTCAGGAGTACCTGAGTTCAAGTCCAGCCTCAGACAATTAATAATTACCTAACTGTGTGGCCTTGGGCAGCCACTTAACCCCATTTGCCTTGCAAAAGCCTAAAAAAAAAGAGTTAGAGTCAAGAAGAAAGGTAGGTGATTTAGAGGAATTTCACACACACACACACACACACACACACACACACACACACACACACACATAATGTCACCACCCACAGGGATTAGGCCTTAGGGTTATTTTAAACTTTATACTCTGCTGAATTCAAAAAGGTAAATATTGTATATTAGGAAGTGACAGTGGCTGATCTAGTTGGTTGCTGTCTTTCAGTACAATGTCGAGAGTTCAGTTTCCAGGTTCCTTTGTTCCCCTAGAGTCAGCAGTTCTCTGACAGAAAGATCATTACAATGCAATGGAGATTCCCAGCAGGTGACTGGAAGAACAGCTCGTCACTATTACCCTCCTATGGTGAAGGAGGTCAATAGTTGGTTTGGTTGATGCTTGAGTAGCATTTGCATGAGACAAGGGCATACAACCCCCAAAGTAAAAAATGAGAGGCGCCAAATCATAAAAAAATAATGCTGATGTGTAAACTGAAAAAAGGGATACTGAAAAATTATTAGGTCTCATAGATAATCTGATGTCTGTAATTTATTTGGTAGGAATAAAAAGAATAAAAAGCCATTTATTGAGCCTTCACTATGTGGGCTAAACATTGAGAATACAAATAGGAAAAGACTCCCTGCTCTCTAGGAGCTCAGCCTCTAATTGGAGGTGGGGTTAGGGACTGGGACCCAGAAAAAGAGCACCAAATAAAACCAAGTTCACCCACAGGAAAGATAGAAAAGTTCATGAGTACTTGGAAATTAGAAGTAGGGATAGTGATGATGGCAAGGTCCAGAGATCATTAGATACTTAAATGGTAATGCTGACAGTGCCTAGAAATCACAGAACCTAGAGATAAGGTAGATAGTAATGTCTAGAGTCAGATCTTGGTAGACTGTGATAGACAGATGGTAAGGCTAGAACAAATGAGTCTGTTCTTTGACACATTCTAAAACAACTCTAAAATATGTGACTGATTTAATGATTATTTTGTTACAATTTTAATCATTGGAGAGAATACATATATTGATGTCATAGACCACAAGATTGACATTTTATTGAGCAACATTAAATACAAAGCTACATACAATTTTAATTTAATTCTTGGGTTATGGAATGAATGGCAACTAGTAAGAAAAAATATTGATGTGAATTGTAATTATTTTATTTTATATAATATATAGATAACATATAGTTCTGAAGCATAAATTGATACTGTTATTAGGGATAAGAGATAGGTATTAGAACTGGAGTATATAACTCCAAGGCAAAGAAACTTCCTATAACAATTTTGGTCAACACAATTCTCTTTAATTTTCTTGTCTTAGGTGCCTAGAACTCTAAGAGGTTAAGTGACTTGTTCAAGGGCACAATCTTAGTGTATATTAGAGGCAAGCTTTAAAACTCAGTCTTCTTGAATACAAGGTCAACCTTCTATCTATATACCACACTGTCTCACAATCCTGTAGTTATATAAAATGAATAATTTAAAAATTTATCTAGAAAAATATAAGTAGTAACAGAATGTTTGTCAACAAGGGTAATTTTAGATTATTATAATGACTAAATTCAGACTTACTGTCCCGTCTAGGCTTCACTCTATTGATGTTGGTCTTGTTATTGAGGAAAACAATGCCATCCGGGAGGTGATGCCATGACAAGCACATAAATTGTATTTCAGTGGTGGGAGGTGCTGTGCTAAGTCACCAACTTCACTTTCTTTTCTAGAGTCATCTCGGTCCAGTGACCAGATATGAGCCAGAGATGGCCCTGGATGCTAGCTATCAAGGTGAACTGACTTGCCCAAAGTCACACAACTAGTAAGTGTCAAGTGTCTGAGACTGGATTCGAACTCCTGTCCTCCTGACTCCAAGGTCAGTGCTCTGTCCTCTGCATCACCTAGTTTCACACTATTAGTGAAGTTTAGAAGGACAGGAACTGAAATCACATAATCTTGTTTAAAAGCTATACTTTTTGAGTTGGCTTAAAGTTATAACCAGACACATTTGACTATCTTAAAATGCAGTCTGATTTAAGGTTCACCCAGGCCCCTTCTTGAGTTGTGAGTTTCTTGAGGACAAGTATAGTCTTTTTACCTCTTTTTACGTGCCCACAGTAGATGCTTAATAAATGATAGCTATGTAACTGATCTTACCTTGCTCCAGGGCTCAGTTTGTGTACCATCCCCCTTAAACCCTCTCTGAATTTGCTAATGCTCACTTCCTCCTCTAATTATCGTATTTTTACTTCTCTGTATACATATTGAAACATTCTATTAGAATATAAATTTCTTGAGGACAGGGAATGTTTCCCTCTTGATTTTGTATACTCCATGGCCTAGGTCAATGTTTTGCATGAAGTAATTGCTTAGTAAACACATATTGAATTGGATTGAATCATGAGAACATAACTTTGATCTAGAAGTTTTCCTACAGTTAATCTATTCAGATTCCTTCATTTTACAGATAAGGAAACAGAGGCCTAGACAGGTAGAGGTGATTTGCCCAATGTCACACAGGTGGTAAGTAGAGGATGATGAATTCATCTGCTTCATGAAATCTGATTCTAATCAGATATCCTTTTCACTATGCCACTACTTGTTTAAATTAATCTCCTAGAAGGCTCCTAGAAATTTAGGAATTGGTTACCTTTGCAGTTAAAGGTTGTACCCCAAGTACAGTAGTAGATTTATTTAGTACACTTTATTTTGAAAAAAAAAGAATTTGATTAGAAATTTTTTTCTCTCCTATAATCCAAAAGAAAACTGGGGAGGGGGGGAAGGGATACAGCAAAACCCTTCTATCATATGTAGCCAAATAAACAAATCCCCAGACAGACTACATTTGGAAAAATGTATTCCCCATTCAATCCATCACCTTTATGTCAGTAGGTGGGTATGGAGAATTCATCCTTAGACCTCTGTAATCATAGTTAGTTATAGCATTGATATGATTTCTTAATTCTTTCAAATTTGTTGGTCTTTGTAATTTATATTATCATATAAATCATTCTCCTGGTTCTGCTCACTTCACTCTGTATCAACTCAGAAAAGTCTTCTGAAGTTTCTCTTTCATTTCTTAGGATACCACAATATTTTATCACTTTTATATCCCAGCTAGATGGGGATAGAGTGCATAGGGCACCAACTTTGGAGTCAGGAGGATCTAAGTTCAAGTCTGGCCCAGACACTTTACTTGTGATCTTGAGCACTCAAATACAATTCACTTGCATATCTTGGTATCACCTCCCTGATATCATGGTCTTTGAGAATGAAGGACAAACACCATCATCATTATCCCATAATGTGCTGTCATTTAGGATACTTCTTTAATTTCTATTTCTTTGCTATCACAAACATAGCTAATATAAAAATGCATTTTTTACTAAGAGAGTTGGGTTGTTCTCAGTATTGTCCAAAAGTCACAGACAATTCTTTAAGAAAAAATTGTAATTCTTTGTTAACATTAATCTTTCTAAATGTAGGGTCTGTACCTTAGCTGTAAATCTCATCCAAGGAAATCTTAAACCTAGTGTTCTGTTTATTGTGCATGGATAGCAAGATCCTTCTCATCATGGAACATTCTAGTTCCAAACTAGTGACCATTTGACATTACTTCTAGCCATGTATGAATTATTGATAAATAGCTTACAATGATAGAAGATGAAAAATACCCTGGTTACTTGCTGAATCAAAGTTGTTAAAGACTAAATGCACTTTTTAAAAAAAGATAGTTTCTGTTTGAGCCCATAATTCTTCAGGTAATTTCAGTGAAAAGTAGAAAAGTAGCCCTCTACTTGATTCCTCACCCTTTTTTGTGTGTTTGCTCTTTCCTGATATTAGGAATATTAGTATCCCAATGGGGAAAATTTTTAGTGAGGTGTAACCTTCCTTGATCCATCATGTTTTCCCAATGGTAGTAAAACATTGAAATATTGGGATTTTGCAGATTTAGTCCACTGTGCATGGTAGCAAACCATTCCGAGAAAGGCCTGATAGCATTGAGAGCATGTAACTAAATCATCATTTCTAAGGTGAAGGCATATAATACATGACATGTTACCCTAAGATGTCCATCTCCAGCACCTAAAGAGCCACTCTGGCAAGATAAATTTACCTTCTTCTGTAGCCCTATCAGATACTTATTGCATTAAACTAATTTTCCAGGTGATCAATTTAATTTCACAATGTGGCATATTCTGGTCCACTCCTTCAGTATAGCTGGTGTCCATCAATTGTTATCTCCAAAGTCCTCATTTTTTTTGTCTCCACTTCAATCACTCTTAAGCCAAAGCATTCAAAATTCCTATCAGAGATAGTTGATGTAGCCTCTTCTAAATCTTTCCAAGTCCTTGATGACTAAAGTCAGACATTGCCTGATAAGTCAAATCCATCAGGGTTGGAATCAAAAGCAGACAGATAGTTCATAACTAACAAAAACTGAAAGTCACAGCAATTTGTGGAGTTCTGGTGACTTTTTAAAAAGGACTTTCAACTATCAGCATCTACTTAAAAATAAAATTTGGAAAAGAATCAAAATGGAAGTTTAAGTTATAATATCAGAGCAAACCATATAACCATTCTATACTATTGCTTACAATGAGTATCATTAAAATGATAGAAAACAGAAATCCACGTTCACTCATAGCATATAACTAAGTTAATTCAAAAGCTAGTAATTTCTACCTATCATTTTTGTAAGGTTTTAGAATTTATAGTTTTTCCCCTGACACTTCTTCCTTCCCTGTTCCACCCCACAGAAGGCAGTCTGATAATCTTTACATTGTTTCCATGCTATGCATCAAGCAAAATTGAATGTGTTGAGAGGGAAAAAAAATACAACATTGAAGAAAAAATAAAAATATTAGAGATAGCTAAATTATGTAGAACATAAGACAACCATTTTTTTTTTAAAAAGTGAAGGTAATTATCTATGGTCTTTGTTTAAATTCCACAGTTCTTTCTCTGGATACAGATGATATTCTCCATTGCAAATACCCTAAAATTGTCCCTGGTTATTGCATTGGTGGAATGAGCAAGTCCATAAAGGTTGATCATCAACCCCCATGTTTCCTAGGGTGTACAATCTTCTTCTGGTTCTGCTCATCTCACTTAGCATCAGTTCATACAAGTCTTTCCAGGGTTCTCTGAAATCACATCCCTTCTGGTTTTTGATGGAACAAGTGTTCCATAAGGTACATATACCACAATACCACCATTCCCAAACTGATGAACATTCACTCAATTTCCAATTCTTTGCCACAACAAACGAGGATGCTATGAATATTTTTTAACAAGTGATGTTTTTACCCATTTTCATGATCTCTTAAGGATACAGACCCAGTAGAGGTATTTCTGTATCAAAGGATATGCACATATTTATTCCCTTTGTGCATAATTCCAAATTGCTCTCCAAAAAAGTTGGATAAATTCACAGCTCCACCAACGTTTTCCAGATTTCCCATATTAGTGTCCCAGATTTCTCAAATCCCCTCCAACATTGATCATTGTCTTTTCTGGTCATATTGGCCAGTCTTAGAGGGGTGAGGAGGTACTTCAGAGATGCTTTAATTTGTATTCCTCTAATAAGTAATTATTTAAACCAGTTTTTCATATGACTATGGATAGCTTTGAATTCCTCATCCATAAATTGCCTTTGCATATCCTTTGATTTTGTCAACTGGGGAATGGCTTTTTAGAAAATAAGCTTTACTTAGTTCTCTCTCTCTCTCTCTCTCTCTCTCTCTCTCTCTCTCTCTCTCCCTATATATATATATATATATATATATATATATATATATATATATGTATATACATATATATATGTATATATGTTAGAAATGAGTCCTTTGTCAGAACCCTAGTTATAAAGATTGTTTCCCAATTTACTACATTTCTTTTTATCTGGGTTACAATGGGTTTTTTTGTGCAAAGGCTTTTTAATTTAATGTAATCAAAATTATCCAGTTTGTTTTTAATGATGCTCTCTATCTCTTCCTTGGTGATAAACTGCTCCCCTTTCCATAGATCTGACAGGTAAATTATTCCTTGTTCTCCTAGTTTACTTATAATATGTCTTTTATGTCTCAATCCTGAACCCATTTTGATCTTACCTTGGTATAGGGTTGTCGGTTGTGGACCTAATCCAAGTATCTGCCATACTATCTTCCAATTTTCCCCCAACATTTTTTATCTGAGTGAGTTCTTATCTGAGAAGCTGGTTTCTTGGGGTTTATCGAACAGCAGATTACTATAAACATTCTTTGCTGTCTCTTTTGCACTATTCTACTGATCCACCACTCTATTTCTTAGTCAGTACCAGACAATTTTGATGACTGATGCTTTATAATATAATTTTAGATCTGGTAAGGCTAAGTCATCTTCTTTTGCACTTTTTTCATTAAATCCCTTGATATTCTTGACTTTTTGCTTCTCCATATGAGTTCAGTTACACTTTTTTCTAGTTCATTAAAGTAATTTTTTGGAAGTTTGGTTGGTATGGTACTAAAAAAGTAGTTTAGGTAGAATTGTCATTTATATTATAGTAGCTTGGCTTATCCATGAGCAGTTGATATTTGCCCAGTTACTTAAATCTGATTTTATCTGTGTGAAAAGTGTTTTATAGTTGTCTTCATAGAGTTTCTGAATCTGCTTTGGCAGGTAGACTCCCAGGTATTTTATACTGCCTGAATTTATTTTAAATGTAATTTCTCTTTCTAGTTCTTGATGCTGTTTCTTGCTGGTAATATATAGGAAATGCTGCAGATTTATGTGGATTTATTTTATATCCTGTGAAGTTGCTAAAGTTGTTAATTGTTTCTAATAGTTTTTCAGATGATTTTAGGGTTCTCTATGTATACCATCACGTCATCTGCAAAGAATGAGAGTTTTGTTTCTTCCTTCCCAATTCTAATTCTTTCAATTTCTTTTTCTTCCTTTGTTGCTGAAGCTAACATTTCTAATACAATATAAAATAGAAGTGGTGACAATGGGCATCCTTGTTTCACCCTTGATCTTATTGGGAATGCCTCAAGCTTATCTGCATTGCACATAATGCTTGTTGGTGATTTTAGATAGATACTTGTTATCATTCTAAGGAGCAATCCATTTATTCCTATGCTCTCTAGTGTTTTTAGTTGAAATGGGTGCTATATTTTGTCAAAGGCTTTTTCACCATCTGTTGAGATGATTATATTATTTCTGTTATATTTGTTATTGATATATTTAATTTTGCTGACAGTTTTCCTAATATTGAATCAATCCTACATTCCTGGAATAAATCCTGCTTGGTCTTAGTGTATTATCCTAGTGATAATTTTCTGTAAGTGCCTTGCTAAGATTTTATTTAATATTTTTGCATCCATATTCATTAGAGACATTGTTCTATGATTTTCTTTCTCTGTTTTGACTCTTCCTAGTTTACATATCAACACCATATTGGTGTCATGAAGGAGTAAGGCAGGGTTCTACCTTCACTTATTTTTCCAAAGAGTTTATATTGAATTGGAACCAATTGTTGCTTAAATGTTTGATAGAATTCATTTGTGAATCCATCTGACCCTGGAGATTTTTTTCTGGGGAGTTCATTGATGGCTTGTTGAATTTCTTTTTCTAAGATAGGTTATTTAGATAATTTCCCCTTCATTTAACCTGGCCAACTTATGGTTTTGTAAATATTTATCCATTTCACTTGGATTATAAAATTTATTGGCATATAGTTGGGCAAAATAGTTCCTGAATTATTTCTCTAATTTCCTCTTCATTGGTGGTGAGTTCACCTTTTTCATTTATGATACTAGTAATTTAGATTTTTTCTTTCTTTTTTTTAATCAGATTAACCAAAGGTTTATCTATTTCACTGGATTTTTTTAATAAAACAAACTCTTGGTTTTGTTTATTAGTTCAATAGTTTTCTTAATTTGCATTTTATTAATTGCTCCTTTAATTTTTAGAATTTCTAATTTGGTATTTAATTGTGGGTTTTTAATTTTATTCTTTCTCTAATACTTTTAGTTGCAAGCTTAATTCATTGATTTTATTTATCTCTATTTTATTCATATCAGCATCTAGAGATATTATATATACATATATATATATATATATATACACACACACATATATATATATATATCCAATAACTGCTTTGTCTAGTTATTGTCATTGTCTAGGATGAAATCATCAATTCTATCTATTACTTGTTGTTTGATTCACTCATTCTTTAAAATGAGGTTATTTGGTTTCCGATTATTTTTAGGTCTATCTCTCCATGGCCTATTATTGCATGTTTTTTTTAATTGCATTATGATCTGAGAAGGAATTTTCACTATTTCTGCCTTTCTGTATTTGATTATGAAGTTTTGATGCCCTAGTACATGGTTAATTTTGTGTAGGTTCCATGTACTGTAGGAAAAAATATGTATAGTCCAATTTTCTCCAAAGGTCTATTATTTCTAGGTTTTCTAACGTTCTATTTACCTCCTTTGCTTTCTTCTTGTTTATTTTATGATTATATTATCTAATTCTGAGAGAGGGATGTTGAGGTTTTTCACCAGGAGAGTTTTGCTTTTTATGTTTTTCCTGTAACTCATTCATCTTCTACTCTATGAATTTGGATGCAATACCTCTTGGTGAATGCATATTTAATATTGACATTGCTTCATTTATGTAGCACCTTTTAGGAGGATATAGTTTCCTTCCTTATTTCTTTTAATGAGATCTATTTTGCAGCTGCTTTGTCTGAGATAAGGATTGCTATACCTAACTTTTTCACTTCAGCTGAAGCATAATATATTCTGCTCCAACCTTTTACCTTCCCTTTAATGTATCTCTCTGCTTCAGATGAGTTTCTTGTAAGCAGCATATTGTAGGATTCTGTTTTTCAATGCACTCTGCTATTCACTTATGTTTTATGGGAGAATTCATCCTATTCACATTCAAAATTACAATTACTAACTCTTTATTGCCTTCCATGATATCTTCCCTCCATTTGTATTTTCCCCTTTTTCTCCCTATCCATATTCCCCAGTATATTGCCCCCTTTATATCCAAATCCCTTCCCATTTCTTTCCTCTTTCCCTTTGCCCCTTCTTTCTTCCCTTCCTTCTTTCAGTTCCTCTTTTCCTCCCCCTCCCCCTCCCCCTTTCCCCTCTTAATAGTTGAAAGTTAAGGTAAGTTTCCAAACTTAACTGAGAGTGTGAAGGTTACTCCTTTGAGCCAATTCTGATGAGAGTAAGATTCAAACAGTTGTCATCTCTCTTCTTCCCCTCTATTGCAATAAGTCCTTTGTTCCACTTCATGTGATGTAATTTACCCCATTCAATCTCCTCCTTCCTTCTATCTCTTTACTGTCGCCCCTTTTTAAGGAAATATATTTTTAAATCATTCTATTAGAGTTACAAATAATTATATTCTGGCTAAGTATATTCTGTCTAATAGAGTTTCAATTCCCAAGAGTTATGAGAATCTTTCTCCCGGGTGAGGATCTAGCCAGTTTCATCTTATTGGATAACAGTTGTTTTGTTCCCCTTTTTCCCTTTTCATGTATCTCTTGAGTCTCCTGTTTGAAATTCAAACTTTCTATTTAGTTCTCATATTTTTATCAGGAAAAGCTGTAAGTCTCCTAATACCCATTTTTTTTACCCTGTAAGAGAAGACTGTTTTGCCAGATAGTGAATTCTTTTCTGCATTTCAGGCTCCCTTGCTCTTTGGAATTTCAAATTCAAGGCCCTTTGATTCCTTAATGTTGATGCAGCCAGGTCCAGTATGATCTTTACTGTGGCTCCTTGGTATTTAAATTGTTTCTTTCTGGCTGCTTGCAGGATTTTCTCCTTTTATCTGATGGTTCTGGAATTTGGCTATAATATCCTTTGATGTTTTCATTTTGGAATCTCTTTCAGGAGTGGATGGATGTATTCTTTCAATAACTATTTGGCCCTCTGGTTTCATGAAATCAGGACAATTCTTATTCACTATATCCTGAAGTATGGAGTCCAGGCCTTTCTTTTCTCCTCAATGTTTTCAAGAAGTCCAATGATTCTTAAGTTGTCTTTCCTGGATCTATTCTCCAGGTCAGTTGTTTTGCCAATGATTTTTTTTGCATTTTCTTCTATGGGGAGGGGTGGCTTTGTTTAGCAGATTATTGTTGTCCCATAGTTTCCACAGATTCTGATCTTTTTGAAGAGAAGAATTTTCTTCATTTACCTTTTCCAATTGATCAATTCTTTTTTGAAGGAGTTTTCCATTTGCTCAAATGTGGCTTTGAGAAAATTATTTTATTTTTTCATTTGTCCAATTGTATTTTCATTTTCTTGTTGCAAGATGATAATTTTCTCTTGCAAAGTGTGAATTTTCTCTTGCATTTCTTTCCCCATTTATTCAAATTGATTTTTAAACTCTTTACTAATCTCTTCTAATAAGTCTTTCTGGGTTGGAGACAAATTCATACTATACTCTGAAGTTCTAGTTCTCTCTGAGTTAGGATTTTTGCCTTCAAGGTAACTTTCAGTGAACCTCCTCTTTATGCTAGCTTTTCATCATTTTCCAAAGATCTTGTGTTGAGATAGGGAGTTGGTTCATAGACCTTTGATATTGAACTTTGCTCACTTGGCTTAGTAACTCCAAATGGGCTGGCCAGTAAAGGATAATGGATACTTTCTAAGGAGTGTATGTTACCTTGATTAATGGCCCCTCCCTAGGCAGAGGAGGGGGGAGAAGCACAACAGGATAAGGGCTTTCATCGAACAATGTTGGCTAGGCCCTTGGGCTATATAGTTTATCTACTTAATCCTCAATCAGCACTGGGGGAGATCTTCAGAACCACACCTGAGTCTGAGGGGGTATGTGTGTGGGGGGGATTATTACTGTGTTCTGGGAAGAGTCACTTTCTTGGGTTGGGGAGGACTAGGAGGGAACTGAACTGGAAATACAAGGACTTCCCTGAAAACACGATGGTTCACAGCCCTGGTCTTACAGACCAGCTGAGCTGACTGGATAGATGTATAGCTGCCATGCTGGATCTTTCCCTGCTGCTGTGCACACAGCAAATGCTTCCACTGTTGTCCTAAGGTTTGTCCCCAGGCCTCACCCCACCCACCCTGATTCTATGCTCTCTCTCCCCCTGGCATTCCCACAGTCCCCTATTACAGACCTAGTTGGTTTATGTTCTTCTCCTAGGTTCTTCTCTGGGTTTTGTGGATCCAAGTAGGTTGGCCAATAGGGGATCTTAAGAGGTTTGGTTCATGTTAGTTCTGAGTGAAAGCCAAGGGAACTTAAGACAGTGCTTGGCTTCTCTCTGCCATTTTGGCTGGAAGTCATCAGTAAGTATTCTTTTAAGAATTTTACTTAATTTGATTTTTATACATTCTCTTTGCATTGAATATAAGTGTTGTGGTTTTTGAACTTTCCCAAAGTTCAAGAAAAAATCAAGCTCAATTCAGGTAGCAGAGACAAAATTTTGACTTTCAGGGGTGATATTATCTAGAGGATTAAGTGGGGGCTTTTCCAGGGTAATGTTCTTAGCCCTAGGCACATGCTTATCAGATGACAACTCAAACTGCTGTAATTTTAACTTAAAAAGTAATATATATTCAATTTTTCACAAATTCCCTCCCATTCTTCTTCCCCCCTTCTATTTTCTGTTACCTCTTGAACAAGTAATCTTGGAGGATCTCCTTTACTTTTTTTTTCTTCTTTTCTTATCTTCTCTCTTCTTGCTTTCTTAGAATCTCTGATATGATCATCTTGCTTCTAGATTACTGTCAATTCATTTACCAGACTCCATATCTAGAATGTAATAGCAAAAATGGTGATTGTAGTGGTGGTGATGGTGGTGTGGTGGTAGTAGTAGTAGTGGGTGGTAGTAGTAGTAGTATCTTTTTAAGTCATTGCCTTCTTCAATTCTTTCTATTTGTTTTTACTTGTGAATAAGATTCACCTAGTCAAATATTGGATCCAAGATTGAGTGAGACAAAATTTTGGGGATTAAACTATATAATTTCTAAAGTCCCTTCTAGGAAACTATTGACTTGTCTTCATTGCACCTCTATCCCTTTAAAGAATTCTGTTCTCAGTGTTCTTGTGCTCTACTTTTTTCCTTGACATGGGTTCCCTGTGTCTACATGTTTGGCCTGGATTCCTAAAGTCTTCACTATAGAGCTGTATCTAGACCTCCTCAATATATTAGGCATTTTCATTTATCTTTTCACCTATATAACTTACCTTTTTGATGTCCCATTTATTTGCAGCATCCTGATAGTGGTAGCTTGAAGGGGGTAGGGGTTGCAAAGAAAACTAAGAGTGAAACTAGCTGAAGAAACACTTGAATTCATATCCAACTTCTTGTTCAAAATTCTTAAGTATTTCAAAAATGTTTTTCTTTAAATTGTTGCTATCATTTACATTTTCCTCCTCTTTCTGCCCACTTCATTATGAAACATATAAGATTTCCTACTTATATCTGAAACCATCCCTTTCATCATTTCTTATAACTCAGAAGTATTCCATTCCACTAATAAACCATAATTTATTCCTCTATTGCCCAATTGATGGGCATGCACTAATTTTTCAGGCTACTCTCTTTTCTCCTAAGTTAAAGCTAGATTGCCGCAAAGATCGTGGAAGTCTTAAATAATTTCCTCTTTAAGAAGACTAGTGTGGAAATTTAGGACTCTTGGGCAGAGTTAAAGGTTTTTGTGTAGGACCCTTTCACCTAAGTAAATGAGGTAGGACTACTTTCCCACAGAAAATGATCGTTGGGAAGTTCAGAGAAATTTTCTACACCTCTCTTTTGAATATATTTGTATACATCATTTAGAAAGTTCCTGGGATTAAAGAAAAATATGATGTTATTTATGTTCACATTTTATAAAAGTCACATAACCTGTCAGGTGAAAAACTCCATGCTTCACCTAGATAAATTTTAGGAATAAGGAGAGTGCCTTTATACTTGATCCCTTTAAACTAATTGTATTCTGTCTTCCAAAGACTATATCATCATTAATTTTAACTATTGTATGTGTTCTATTCATCAAGAGGTGACATTGGGCGGGGGGAGGTAGAGGGTTACCAGTTCAATGAATGATTCATCCCTACTGCTAGAAGTGCAAATCCAAATTGAGGCACTAAAATAAACACATCATATGTTACTTTCTAGAAGCCTACATTCTAATAGGAATGAAATTTGATCTTGAGAAAGTATATATGATAATAAATATAAATTAGTATAATATAAAGTATATGATAGGCATAGGTAGAGGAATAGAAGTTCTATAGTTCAACAAATATTAGACCTATTACATTACATGTCTAATATATAAAGACAAAACCAAAGTAGTCCCGCCCCCAAGTAGCTTACAGTCTACTTGGGGAATGCTAAATGTGCATAATAAAACAAAAATGATATATGTAAAAATAATTCCAAGAAAAACTGTCAATTTATGGAGGTGGGGAAGAAGTCAGGAAAGAATTTGTAGAGAAGGTAGCTTCCTGAGGCAGAGGGAAGGAAAGAGATAAAGAGAAAGAGAAACTTTTTTACAAAATCTTGAAAAATAGAAAAATCAAATATTTATATGGAGAACAGTTTTAAATCTGATTGAATATAATTAAGAATACATGAAAGGTCATAATAGGAAACAAAACTAGAAAGGTAGGTGGTTGCAGTAAGATTATAAAAAGCTTTATGTTAGGATGAGAATTTTGCATTTTATCCTAGAGAGAATAAGGAGCTATAGAAGATTTTTGAGTATTGGAGTGATATGTTAGATCAGAACTTTAATCTGCTTTGACATATAGTATAGTTTGACAGTGGAACAACCTTGATTCAGGGATTTCAATGAACAAGATTTATCAAGATGTCAGGTGAGAAATGGTTAGACACATAAAAGATTAAGAAACTACTGGTGAGGAAACTACTTCCATTAATGTTGGTCAATTGGTCAATTTGCAAATTATAGTTTTAGAGAGTTGCTTTAAATGAAGAGTTAATTGACTTGTCCAAGAACACACAGCCAGTATTTGTGTCCAATTCTGTTTCTACTGCACAATGTTTCCTCTCTCTGTCCCAGTACTATCCACTCATCTACCATACTCCAGGTTTCTCCTCATCCATCCATGCAGTGCCTCTGACCCTAGAACATTATTTCGGAAATGACTTGTCCAAGTCCCAGTTGATTTCAAGTGATCTCTCTCTATTTAGCATCTGAAAACTATCTCATTCAGCCAAATGGTTGAAATTTCTCTTTTGTTCATTCCCACATATTCCTTGATTGATCAAACCAATGTATTTTGGAGTGATCCATAATGTATCAGTAGGTATTCTGCCTTTCAGGTCACGGACTGCCCATTCTGTTTTCATAACTTTCCAATAACAAGATCTGGATGCCACACCTTAGATCCTATAGAAGGGCTTCTTTTCCTACAGTATCTAAAGCCTTAAACTCCATGTTCTTGTGAAGTATTTCAAATTGTCCCAACTCAATCTTTTTGAATAGCATTTTATTTTTTCCAGTTACATGTGAGATAGTTTTCAACATTCTTTTTTTCTCCCTCCTTTACTTCCCTCCCCCAATCCAAGACCGCAAGCAATCTGATATAGGTTACACATGTACAATCATATCAGACATATTTCCCTATTAGTCATATTGTGAAAGAAAAATCAGAACACAAGGGGAAAACCACAAGAAACACAAAACAAATGAAAAAGTGATAATAGTATGCTTTGATCTGCATTCACACTCAATAGATCACTTTGAATATTGATGGCATTTTCCATCACAAGTCGTTTAGAATTGTCTTTGATCACTGTTTAACTGAAAAGACTTAAGTCTATTATAGTTGATGATCATACAATGTTGCTGTTACTGTGTACAACGTTCACCTGGTTCTATATACTTCACTCAGCATCAATTCATGTAAGTCTTTCTAGATTTTCTGAAATCTGCCTTCCCATCATTTATCATAGAAAAATAGTCTACCATAGATCACAACTTGTTTAACTAGAGCCAAATTAATGGACTGCCCTTCAATTTCCAATTCCTTGCCACCATAAAAAGAGCTACTATAAATATTTTTTTAGATTTTTTTTTCAAGGCAATGGGGTTAAATGGCTTGCCCAAGGCCACACAGCTAGGTAATTATTAAGTGTCTGAGATCGGATTTGAACCCAGATACTCCTGACTCCAGGGCCGGTGCACTATTCACTGTGCCACCTAGCCACCCCTACTATAAATATTTTTTGTACATTTAGGTCCTTCTCCTTTTTATGATATTTTGGATGCAGACCTAGTAGTAGTAGTATAGCTAGATCAAAAAGTATGCACAGTTTTATAGTTCTTAGGCATAGTTCCAATTTGTGCTCCAAAATAGTTGGGTCAATTCACAACTCCATCAATAATGCATCAAGGACCCAGTTTTCCCCCATCCATTTCCTCCAACATTAATCATTTCCCTTTTCTTTCATATAAGTCAATTCGATTTATGTAAGATAGTATCTCAGAGTTGTGTAAATTTGTATTTCTTTAATCAGTAGTGATTTAGATTTTTTTTCTATATAACTATAGTTAGCTTTAATTACTACACCTGAAAACTACATGTTCATAACCTTTGACCATTTATCATTTGGGGAAAGTTCTAAGTTTCTTCAAAGGACTTTCCTATACTCTAGTACCAGAAGATAACTTCAGTAAAAACTGCCCAAATGTGGTCTTGAAGCAAATGTTCCATTTTCATAAACTTAATATTCCCAGTGACCTAACTTCAGGAAGTGAATAGAAATATTAAAAACAGAGGCTACTATCTAACCCAAAGGAGGGGAAGTTCTTGAAGGAATCATCCTGACCATTCCATTTATAAGTTAAATAGTGGCCAGGCTGGGGCTTCCATTTATAGGACAGGGAGCATCCCACTCAAGCAAACCTTGATTTGGGCAAAGTTGCTAATTCAGTATATGCTGGTGAATCTAAGTCATTCAGCAAACATAGGTCTCTGAAGCTCTTCCCAAACACCAAAATGCTGCAGACATTTGTTCAGATAAGATCATGGCTCTGACATCTTGATTGTCTTTATTTCCTGTGTCCATCTTTTTTTGGTCTATCCCAATTTCTGCAAATGTTTTTATATCCACACAGCTGCCATTGATTCATCTTCTCAGTTCCCATTGAAGGGTCATATTGGAATTTTGGATATAGTAGTTGGCATGAAAGTGAGAACTTTGTCTTAGCCCACAAAATGTTCTATCCATTTAGTTATTTTTTAGCTATTTTTCTGTCAAAAGTTGGACTATGGCCTAGACCAATCAAAAATACCTTCTTACTAGTCCTTTGTCAGAGTTGCAGCTAGATGGATGCTCCAATGAGCATTTAAATTTTCTATCTTTGCACTTTATTTATAGTACTTACCACCTCTCTCTGTCTTCCTTATGAACTTTAAAATGGGTTTCAGGTCTATAGATTCCTGTAAAATCTTATTTAACACATGCTAATTTTGTTTTTTTAGATTCTGTCTTTGATCCTCCCATTTACCTGGTTCTCTCTAATTGTTTACTTAGCTCTGCCTTGGTCTATAAGTTACTGCAGTCTTCCTTGTATTGATCTCAATGTAGAGACTTCTGTTTGGAAGTTACTCCAGAGTTTTCATCACTTCCCTGCACAAAATTATGAGTGCCATACCTCAGATCCTGCATAAGGGTTCCTTTTCTCTTAGAATCTGAAGTCTTAGACTTCTTTCATAGCCTTTGAACCCAATTTTTCAAATCCCCCTAACCATAAGGATCTTCTATTACTCCAGCACTAGAAGATAATTTTATCAAAAACCTGAAACAAATGATCAATTTTCACAAAATAATATTACTAATGGCCTCATATCAGAAAGCAAATAGAAACACATATGCCCCTTCCTACACACACACACACACACACACAACTTTTGTTGGAAACTTTTCTTATAGGAAACTCTCAGGAAGTACTGCTTCAAAAATCTACCTGTTCAAATTCACCCTAGTAATGGACTAAATGTTGGACCAAAGGAATCCATTTGAAAATGAGTCAGCTTGTCAGAGTTTTGATTTTTTGGAGCTCAGGGAGAAACAAAGAGACATCACCTGGATTACATTTATTGCTTCTTCCTTGGGCATAGGGCACAGTTATCTAAGGCAGCAGAAAGGAAGTTGGTAGTGGAGGTTTATTTTTAACTAATACAATAAATAAACCATGAACTCAAGACCACAGACCTAGAGAAGGAAGGGACCTCAGATTCATGCTACATATGAGAAAACTGGGTTTTAGGGATGTTAAGTTACTTGTCCAAAGTCTTGGTACACTAAAACTGTATATCTGATACAGTTCAATTTTAGTCAGAGGACCTGTCTTTCTCACTTACTACCGGTGTGATCCTAGAAATGTCATTTAATCTTTATAGGTTCCACTTTTCTTATCTACAAAACAAGGGAGTTGAAACAGGTAACTTCTCAGCTTCTTTTCAGCTATTATTCTATAATCCAAAATATCTCAAGGACACATTGACCTAAAGCATATGAGTTATATCCTTTTTGGCACTTAATTTGTGTTTGAAAAGCAATTGTTAGTCACTTGTACTGCCATCACATCCATCTTACTATTCTGTTTCATTTCACAATACTCCCCCTCACATACTCTATGCTCTTGCCAAACTAGGCTGTTTGCCATTCTCTGGACACATTCTGTTCTACACTATCACCAACAAGGCACATGCACACAATGTCTCTTATAATGGGAATGCATTCTTCCCTACTCTACCACTTCTACCTAATGAAATATTTTCCATTCTGTACGACTCAGTTCAGGGAAGCTTTCTCTTGTTCACTTCCCTGTTACCTAGACTTCTGTTTTCTCAAATCACTATTTTATATTGTCACTCAAACCTGCATGGTAGAGTGGATAGCATTAGAGAGAGGATCAGAATTACCTGTGTTCCAATATGACTAATAAAATAATATGCTCAACATGATTGTACATGTACAGTATAACAGATTAATCACCATTATTGGGACAGGATTGGGAAGAAAAAGATCAGAAAAATGAGTAATTCAAAAGTTTTCAAAAAAGAGGAATCTTGAAAAGTATCTTTGCATGTAAATGGAAAAATAACATTAAAACAATAAATACCTGTGTTCAAACTTTTAGCTCTATGACTATGGACAAGTCACTTAATTCTTCAGAACCCCAAGCAGCTTTCTAAGATAGTCAGCTTCTGTTCTGCATTTGTAGACAGAGGTTTAGCACTAGGAGTTCCCTACACCAAATAAATTGGAAATTTAGTTTAAAAAAACCCAACTACCACCTAACACAAGTTATAAAACTCAAATTTTAATGCACTATATATCAATCTCAGTCAATATTCTGTATCCTTTAGCACATAGTAGGTGCTTAAAAATAATGATGGCTAAATTGATTGATATTCTTTGTCCTTTGTACACCTCATATGCCTTTTCACACTTCAAATTTAATAGAATAAATTCCATGTGTCTTATCATTTCTATTAGTGTATAAACTCCTTAAAGGTTTGGATCATGGCTTTACTTATCCATATGTCTCCTAGTGTCTTGAATAATATCTTTGTTGTGAACTTAATGGATTTTTGTTTTGTTGGATTGAATTGAATACAGAGGAAATTATTATAGAAAAATTATCTGTTAAATATCCCTCTCCTTCCTTATCTATCACAATGACCAAAAAAAGAAAGAAAGAAAGAAAGAAAAAGAAAAAGAGATACCAAAGCATAATACAACTTGACCTAGATCACAGCAACAAAATGGTCATGACAGGCTTACTATTCAATTTGACTCTTCTAATTTTCCATTTGTTGTTTATCCCCCCCCCACCAGCGATATTACTTGGATTGTTAAATTTAGCCACACCAGCAAAGCAAATAATTTAACCAGAAAATTAAGGAAAAGCAATGGTGGCTCCAATATGTGATATTTTTGATTGGCAAAGAGTGTTTTGGGGGAATAAGGAGACCTAATTGAGACAGTTCCTTAGCCTGATTACATTCTTTATTCAATAATTTTTCATTTACCTCTGACTTTGTGACCCTTTTTGGAGTTTTCCTATCAAAGATACTGAAGATATTTGCCATTTCCTTCTCTAGCTTATTTTACAAATAAAGAAATTAAAGCAAACAGCCATAAGTGACTTGCTCAAGGTCAGATAGTGTCTGAAGCCATGTTTGAACTCAGGGAATGAGTCTTCTTATCCCTAGGCCTGGTGCTCTATTCAATGTGCCACCTAGCTACCCTTATTCCAACCCTGTTTCATTCTAAGTTCTTTTGGTTTTGCACTAGAAAGTCCTATACATTCTTTCCCTCAGGCAGGATCATTTTCAAGTATATGAGCTCAAGTCTATATAGTAATGGGCAAAGAATAGTATCTCAAGCAATCAAACTCTTTAAAAAATGTCAATGGAGATGATGTTGAATTTTAGTAAGAAAGAAAGTGATCTAATATCTATTTCACTCAAGAAGGTAAATATTAAATTTTCCTATAATATAGGTTCCCAACTAATTGCCTGAGATCTCAGGCAACTTAATGACCTAATGACCTAAAAACGTAATGATGAAACTCTAAACTGGTACTCCCCACATATCCTTCCTCTAAGTTATTATAATTTTCTTGGGAGAGAGGAATCTTATGAGTAATGTCAACTTTACCACCATGAAAAAAAATCTTTCACTTAATTTCATCAGAATCACCAATCCCTTCTTAGCTTTTCTGATTTCACTGAAACAATCAGAAATGAAAAAGATTTTCCTTTTTATAAGATTTGTTTCTTTGTTTAATGGTCTGAGTAGAGTAATCTTAGCTTTTAAAGCTCTTAGTTTAGAATGTTCCCGTTAAAGTCTCCATACAGTACTTCTTCACAACTTGATAGTGACCTGGAGTTCTTGGAGTTCATAATAATGGAGCAAAGCCTTTAAAAGACCCACCAAGCCCAAAAGACTTCGAATTTGGAAACAGTACCAGATTATCACAATCTGTTATTTGAAGTTTAGTTCAACTAAGTCTGAAGAGATCAGCTGCAGAAGAATGAATATTTCAGGCAAAGGAACTCAAAGTCTGTCTACTCCTAGGGAGAAAGAAATTTGCCTTGGAAAAGGAAGGGTCTTTATAGAATGATTTATGGTCCCTGAAGTAGAAATCAATTTAGAATAATTAAAAATGGCAAACTTTTAAAGGCATGTTTTTGGCCAATTAAAGATCTCTATGATTAAAGAGAGACAGAAACAAAAAGATGTAAAAAACAGAGACAGAAGGAGAGACAGCGAGGTAAAGGAGAAAAGGGAGATTTTTTTTTTGCAAGGCAATGGGGTTAAGTGGCTTGCTCAAGGCTACAGAGCTAGATAATTTTAAGTGTCTGAGGTTGAACTTGAACTCAGGTACTCCTGACTCCAGGGCTGGTGCTCTATCCACTGTGCCACCTAGCCGCCCCAAAAGAGAGATTTTTTAAAAAGATGCTTCTATATCATCTTAAATCTTCATAATCATACTACTGATTTATTTATTTTTCTTTTTTCTTTTTTTAGGTTTTTGCAAGGGAAATGGAATTAAGTGCCTTGTCCAAGGCCACATAGGTAATTACTAAGTGTCCGAGGCTGGATTTGAACTCAGGTACCCCTGACTCCAGGGCTAGTGCGCGATCCACTGCACCACCTAGCCACCCCCATACTACTGATTTATAACTTTAAAGAATGTGACATCACATGCCCATTATCACTACTACACTTCAATATAGAATAGGAAATGTTAGCTTTAGCAATGAGAAAAAAATTGAAGTATTTAGAACTGGCAGTGAAGAAGCAAAATTTTCACTTTTTGCAGATGAGATGATGATATATATAAAGAACCTTAGAAAATAATTTCAAAGACTATTTGAAACAATTAACAAGTTCAGCAAAGTAACAGGTTATAAAATAAACCCACATAAATCATCAGCATTTCTATATGTGAACAACAAGGCCCAAGGGCAAAAATAGAAAGACAGATTCCATTTAAAGTAACTGTATACAACATAAAATTTTTGAGAATCTACTTCTCAAGACAAAATCAGAAAGTATATGGACCATAATTACAAAATACTTTTCACACAAACAAAATTGAAAAAGCATCAAATACTCATATTAGCCTCAGCTAATATAATAAAAAATAATTCTATCCAAATTAAATTATTCAATGTCACATCAATCAAACTACTATATAACTATTTTTCAGAACTAGAAAAAATAGTAACAAAATTCATCTGATGAGACAAAAGGTTAAGAATATCAAGGGAATTTATGAAAAAAAATTGAAAAGGAAGGTGGCCTAACCGTACCAGATCTAAAACTGCTATAAAACAGCAATCATCAAAACTTCTTGGTACTGGTTAAGGAATAGAACAATAGATTAATGGATTGGAATAGGTGCAAAAAGAAACCGTAATAAATGACTATAGCAATCTATTATTTGCCAAACCCAACCATATTAGTTTCTTGTAAAAGAACTCATTATTCTATAAAAACTCCTATGAAAACTGGAAAATAGTATGACAAAAGCTAGGCATATATCCACATTTCACCTCTATACAAAAATAAGTTCAAAAGGGGTATAGGATTTAGACATAAAGGGTGATACTACAGACCAATTAAAAGATCAAGGAATATTCTATCAGATCTACAGAAAGGGGAGAAATTTATGACCACATAGAGTACATTATAAATTGCAAATGTATGATTTTGAATATATTAAATTAAAAAGGTTTTGCTCTAATAAACCAATGTAGCCTAGACTAGAATGAAAAAAGAAATCTGGTAAACAATTTTCATGGCTAATGGTTCTGATAAAGGTCTCATTTCTAAAATAAATAGAGAATTGAATCCGATTTATAAGGTTACAAATCATTCCCCAATTGATCAAATTGGTCAAAGGCTATGAAAAAGCAGTTTTTAAACAAAGAAATTAAAGCTATAGATAATCATGAAAAATGCTCCAAATTATTATTGATTTAAAAATGCAAATTAAATCTATGAGGTACCACCTCACACCTATCAGATTGGCTAAGATTTTTAAAAAAGGGGGAAATGATCAATTTTGAATAGGTTGTGGGAAGATTGGGACATTAACAAACTTATGTGAATTTGAGAACTTATCCAACCATTCTTGAGAGTGATATATATCTATGCCCAAAGAGAAATAAAGCTTATCATCATGCCTTTGACCCAGCAATACCAATAGTAGACCTCTATCCAAAAGAAATAAAAAAATGGGAAAAGTTTCACATGTTCAAAAATACTTATAACAATTCTTTTTGTAGTGGAAAATCATTGAAAATTGAGGAAGGATGCTCATCAGTTGTGAACTGACTGAACAAGTTATGGTCTACGAATTTTATGGAGTACTATTATTCTATAAGAAATCATGAGTGGTTAAACTTTAGAAAAAGAAGCATGAAAAGAATTACATGAACTGATGCTGAATGAAGAGAACAGAATTTGTTAGTTGATTAACTATAATGGATTCTACTCTTCTCAGCAGTTTAGACATCTAGGATAACTCTGGGATTCCCATTATGAACAATGTCATCCACATCCAGAAGGAAAAAAAGAAACACAAAACAATATTACAGAATTACAGGATACTATGTTCACTTTTTAAAAATTTCTTTCATATCTTCCTTCCTTTCCCATTGTTTTCTTTCTTTTCCCTTGGTCCTAATTCCTCATATACAAAATGACCATTATGTAACCATGTTAAACAAATGTACATGGACAACTTTTACCATATTGTTAATCACAGAGGGGATGGCAGTGGAAAAGGAGGGTAGTAGAAAAATGTATACTATATAAATATGCAAGTGGATGAATGTTGAAATACTTTCAAAACATGTAATTTGGAAAATAAAATATCAATTAAGAAAAAATAATATGACAACACATATTAAATATTATTTTCTGATTGCCCCCCCAAAAAAATCAGATGCTATGACCCATGATTATATTGTGATTAGATGAGTCAAAGTAGGAATAAAGTGTGAGATAGTGAAAAGAACATTCAATTTGCTGTCAGAAGAAATGAGATCAAATATTGATTTTGATGATTTCATCCCATGTCAACTTAGATATGTTATTTGACATTTTTGAGTCTCAGTTTACTCATCAGCAAAGTTATGGATGGTCTCTAAGGTTATTTTTTTCTAACGTTAAAACTTATGGGATGCTTTTCCTTGACTCTATAATTCCATGACAAATGTAACCTTGGAAAAAACTGTTCAGTGAGTTAGATAAATTAATAACTTGTATAACTGAGTGACATGATGACCTAAGCCATTTAACAGTGTCATGGAGGGTATTTTAAGAAAGATTTCATAGAAGAGAGTTTTTTTTGAAAATTTTGAGTCCAGGTTCAGAATTCTACACCATGTCTAAGCTGAAGCATCACACTGTAATTTCCCTCAGCACCTGGATCTTCCATATATTTGGGAAATGAACTTTTATAGAGGGAGCAGCTTTCAAAGATCTCGATTTTTTTTCCCTTCTGAAAAAGTTCATTTTTTTTTCAAACTTCAGTATTCTTTCAATTTCTCCTGTAAAGTTTTGGGGGGTTTTCTATTTTCTATTTATGATCTTTAGAGGATAGTGTTTTTCAATTGAATAATTTAAAAGAAATAACAGGTATTTATATTTCTCTTAATCCCAAATGCAGTTAAAGGAAGGAAGGAAGGAAGGAAGGAAGGAAGGAAGGAAGGAAGGAAGGAAGGAAGGAAGGAAGGAAGGAAGGAAGGGAGGGAGGGAGGGAGGGAGGAAGGAAGGAAGGAAGGAAGGAAGGGAGGGAGGGAGGGAGGGAGGGAGGGAGGGAGGGAGGAAAGAAAAAATAGCAGAGTTAAGCAATACAAATTTCTGCATAAGCCATGCCCAAGTGTGAAGCGTTAAATTGACAAGAAGGTGACGCTGAATTATTGATGACTATTAGGGCAGAGTGTTAGTCCTGGTAACTTCTAAAAGTAGGTGATTAGTAATTATCTAATAATTAATATGTAATGCCATTTTTTTATTACTTGATATTTTATTTTATTTTTCAAATTACATGTTTTGAAAGTATTTCAACATTCATCCACTTGCATATTTATATAGTATACATTTTTCTACTACCCTCCTTTTCCACTGCCATCCCCTCTGTGGTGAACAGTATGGTAAAAGTTGTCCATGTACATTTGTAATTATCTATTATCTCTGGATCAGCCTAATTCATTTTGGAAAAGTTCATTACTACATGAGTTCCAAGAGGATGGATTTTTGAGGCACAGCAACTGTCAAGAATATTTCCAAAGACAGTGATTTCTAAACTTTATGTTCAGAAGACCTCTTCCCCACTTTAAAAAATTTGTGGCACCCCCCTGAAAAAATGATTGGTGTTAAAATTTTATTCATTCATGTCATTAAGGATTTGGTATAATTTTTATAACAGCACACACAAATTTGAACACATGAAATAAAGTAACATATACAAATGTTGATAATAAATTCCTTTACAGTTTCACATTAAAACATCAAATTATGAAAATAATATTAATAATGTGGCACTGTTTTTCTTTCACAAAATAAACTAGTAATTAATAATATAACTAATAAAGATTAGTATTTTGTTTTTCATAATAACATCAGCAGAAAATCCTATTCCAGGCTGATTAGATTCCATGAGCTAAACTGTTTATGACTTTAATAAACCAGACATCTCTTTATTTACCTACAACCAAAACATAACAAGATTTTCCAGTTCCATAACTTCTTTTGTTATACTCTCCTAAGACAATAATTAACTTGTTCTTATTCAAATCAATGGAAAGCAAATGTACCATATTTGCTCATGGTAAATGTGTTTCATAGTCATTTATATTTCAAAAATATATGGTTTTTAAAAATAAAATGACAATCATTTCTATAAATTAAGACTTTTAAACCTTAGATTTTTCCTATTTAATTTCTAGGAAAAGTGATTTTAAACTGAAAAAAATATTAAAACACTATTTTGTAAATTTATTTCATATAGCTAACATTTTCATAAATGACTCTGTTTTTCTGGGTCAGAGTAATGAATTTGAGGACCCTGTACTAATTTATAATACCCAGGCTTGGTTTGGTTTTGTTTAATCAATGTTCTTCAAATATTCAAGTTTTATATGCATAAAGATGAATTTGCTTCATATTTATGATTATCCCTAAGAAAAATGTTGATTTCTTCTTTGAGTACACAGAAGAAAGAAAAAGTCAATTAATTTCACAATAATATAGTAGTGTTCCATAGTAGTGTTCCATTTTCTTCATTGCACAATTTTCTATTACCTAAAAGTCAGAGAAGCAGACATATATTATCACAAAATCTTGCAAAACATAACTTGCAATTTAACAACTTTATGAAGCTGATCATTTATCTAATAGCTCAAAAACAATGTAAATAGTTCTTCATATTCATTTATAGAAGTAGTTATTTGTGAAATATACAATATATTAAGATAGAATGACAGATTACATTTCTAAATTTTAAAATTTTTTTGTCCTGATATCAATTGAGTTCTAACAGTTAAAAAGTCAAAATATAATTCTCTTATACTATAACAGTCTCATTTAAAAATCTGTCTTTTTCATTGAAAATCTGTCTTGATGTCATATTGCCAGCAAAAGTTTTTCAAAGCTTGAAATATTCCCTAAGATATTTTCATTTGCATGAACATCTTTAACTATATCTATTTCTTCATTCAATTGAAGTGCAAAAGAAGATTTTAGTTGCACAACTAAAAAAAGTTTTTCATATATATGAAGATATATTACCATTACAGGAGGAATCATTCAAAGATGTTTGCATGTAATTCACAAAGCATCCATTCCACAACATCAATAAATATAGTTCCTTTATCAAATGAGACTTTATATTTAGAAATTCCATAAGCAATCCAATACAATTTGAGCATCCCTTTTAATATTTAAAACTTTTTAAAAGATTTTTAGGCTAATTATAAACATTCAATTTTCTCTGGAAAATTATTTTTTCAAGCATGCACACATCCACATATATATTCTATAAGTATACTTCCAAGAGATATTTTTAATTTATTTGGTGTCATATTATCTGTACATCCCAGTGATAAATATAATGAATCATATTTTTTGGATTTGACTTTTTTTTGTAATTTGTGTTTTCTGTATGTCTGTTACTTAAATTCTCTCTTTTGTCTTTTCTTATATTAATTTCAGCTGTTCCAAAATATTTTCTCTTCAAATAGGTTGTGTTTATTCAGCATAAAAAAGATTATTTTAATTTTTCAAAAATTTATAAATTTTAAGGAAATGAATTCAATTTAGTCATTAAAATGTCAAATTATTATCTATAACTATTTCCAAGGTGTTTTCAAATTTAAAGTTTTTTTTTTTAAAGAAAACCTATCTATTCTTTGGTTTTTGCTGAGACAATGAGAGATAATGAATTTTTAACTTCTTTCCTACCATTCCCTAATTTCAACTTTATATGCTTTATATTCAGATTAATAAAAAATCATAAAGACATAAATTTGCATGGTGTTGTCAAATTGCATCTGTGTTAAGATTCAGAAATTGATGGCTCAAATTTGACCTCATTTGTTCTTATTTTAAATAACTTCTTCATGGCGATCACTTCATTAATCACTTTCATTTTGCTTTTCTTAGCTTTGATTTGAACAGTATTTTCACTGGGGGAGAAAGTGGATATATTTATGTGAGAATTATACTAAAAAGGATCCAGTCATTTAGACCACTACTTTGAGTTCTTCAGTTCATGAGAGATTTTCCATATTTCCCCCTTCAGGGTGTGGCACAGAATTGGAAATTCTATACTAACTTAGAGCAAGGTTGTGCACTGCATTGGAAGTACACACACTTGTGAAATTATGCATCCAGATTTTCCATGCATTCATTACAGTGATGCTATATGACTGTAAATCATGGGATGTCATAGAGAATAAGAATTTCAAGTGACCTAAAGGACAAAGGTAGGTTTAAGTAATTATTACTTCTAGGGAGCAACATTCCCAGTGGTAATTTAGGCCTGAATTGTGATGAGAATAGAGAAGAGGAGATAAAAGTGAAAAATGCAACAGAAAGGACTTGGTGACATTAGATGTAGGAAAGGAGTCAAAAAAGAATTTGACTTAGAAAATGAAAAAATTATGGTATCAGTAGGGGGAAAAGTCAAGAAAAGAGTTGTTTTAGGGGATGATGAACTCAGAATCAGATGTCCTTGGTGAAGTAAAAGCAAACATTATTCAGATGAATAAAGAATACAGAATGGTAGAAGCTAAGATCTAGAAAGGTCCAACTACTTCAGTCTATAATATTTCAAATTATTGGTCTTCTGACTGCTTGAAGATTTCCATTAAAAGGGAAGTTCTCAAAGCATGTAATCCCACTTTTGGATAGGTGTAATTGTAGGTGAGTTTTTTTTTACATCAAATCTAATCTGTCTCTGCAGCTTTTTGCCTATTGCTCTTATTTAAGACATCTGTGTCTAATCAAAACAAATCTTTTCTCTTTCTTAAAAAATAAAATAAAAAACAAATATTTTAGATTTAGAGATTAGACTGATGCTTCAACTGATTCTTATATGGCAAAATTTCCGGAGTTGCCTTCTCTCTTGTTCAACCTTTACGAACATGTGATAGGGAACTAGATGATCCAGTGAACCTGGGCCTAGAATGAGGAAGGTTCATCTTCCTAAGTTCAAATCTGGCTTTCAGTATTTACTAGCTGCATGTCTCTGGACAAGTCACTTAATCCTGTTTGTTCAATTTTATCATCTTTAAAATGATAAATGGCAGACCTATTTGATATCTTTGCCAACAAAACTCCAAATGGGGTCACAAAGAGTCACACATGACCAAAACCACTGAACAACACTGGTGACCTGAAAAATAATATTCTAGATATTGCCTAATCAAGACAGAATGTAGCAAGAATACTACTTCTATGTGACATTTCCTTTGATGCAGCCTAGGATAACATTAGTTTTAGGGCTATTGCATTACATCTTTCATCCATACTGAGTTTAAAGTCCATTAAAACTTCCACTCCTTTTTCATACAAATCAATTCTATTGCCAAAATACCTTCACCACAGAGTTGTAAAGTTGATATTTAGAATATAGTTGTAATTTTTTTATATTTAGTAGCAGTAATAATAATAATAATAATAACTAATAAAATATCTCATTTTTATCTCATGACAACTCTAGAACATTATTATTATCTACATTTTTAGCTGAGGAATCCGAGGCAGATATTGATTAAGTGACTTGCCTAGGGTTGCACACATGTTCAGTGTCTGAAGCTGGATTTGAACCCATGTCCACTGGACTCCATTTCCAGTGCTGTACACCCTCTTCCACCTAACATTCACATTTATAATTTTTCAATTTCACTTTTAATTTGACCCATCATTCTAACCTGCTAAGATCATTTTGGATCTGTAGTTTATCATCCAACATGCTAATAATTTCTTTAAGTTTTATATCTCTTACAAATTTTACAAAATACCATTTCTTCCCTCATAAAGATCACTGATAAAAACTTTTAAACTTCAATGGGTCAAGGATAGACACCTGGAATCTCCCATTAAAGAGTCCTCTCTTTAAGACAACAAATTGTTGAACATCCCTTGACCCTTACCAAGGAGTTTCAAATCTAAACCATAAATTTCCAGCATAACCAATTGTTCTTCAGCTATTCAGTCCTATTCAAGTCTTTGTGATCATGTGGACCATAACTCATCATTACATGGTCATATCTTTTAGCATTTAATATTACCAGACAGGTAATACAGACAAAGGTACCAGAATGGTTTTCCATTTCCTTCCCCAGTGGATTCCCTTTTTTCAGAAATTTCTACCATGACCTGTTCATCTTGGGTAACTATGCATAGCATAGCTCATAGTTTCACTAAGCTACACAAACCCATCCACCGCAAGGCAGTTGTTGCAGGGGAGAAATCTTAACCAGAGAAACTGTCGAATGTTCCACTGGAATGAATATATAAAATGTCTATAATATTATCCAATTCATACCTTTTGTCAATTGAGGAAGTGAGTTTAGTTTGGTAGAGCCTATTCGTGATGAAGCCAACCTGGCTTGTAAAAAGTGTCATTTCCCTTTTTAAGTGCTTACAAACCTTTTTCTTAATAATATGTTCTTGAATTTGGCCTGAAAAAGAAGTCAAGATTGCTGACTTATAGTTTTCTAATTCTACTCTTTCTTCTTTAAAAAAAAGTTAGGCAAAAATTTCTGTTCTCTAGTTCTGCAGTACTTTTTACAAATCTTAAAATACTGATCACATTTTGTGCATTTATCACTTGCTTTAATTTGTGTATACTTTATGACTGAGTCTTTCTAAGTTTACTCATTTCTATAGGTTTCCACTCCCTACAAAACATTTTCATTCTAGCCCTCTCTAATGTTCATTTAAATAGAAAATGAAAAAAAAGAAACAAAAAATTAGTGTAATTGTTTTGCCTTGTTAAAAATGACCATTGTCATAATCCCAACCATTCTAGGCAATAATCCATTCCTCTGATTGATGTTTCCCTAGCCTCCAACATAACCAAAAAACAAAATAAACTTTGTTTTATTATTCTTAGTATTCAAAGCCAGGCTCATATAATTTGGGACTTTGCATTCTGCTAGAATTCATAAATGACCATGCCACTCCTTTTAATTAGAGGCAGCTAGATACTAGCACAGTGGATAGAGTGGCAAGTCAAGATTCAGAAAGATTTAATTTCCTAAATTCAAATCTGATATCAAACCTTACTGATTGTGTGACCCTGAGCAAATCATTTAATCCTGTTTGCCTCAGTTTCCTCATTTATAAAATGAGCTGGAGAAGGAAATGGCCAACTACTCTAGTATCTTTGCCAATAAAATCCCAAATGGGATCACAAAATATCATACAATAATGAAAAATGACTGAAAACTCCTTTGGATTCATCCTTAGTTACTTTCCTGCTCTTCCAATTTCCATAAAAAACTGTTTAAAATTAAGTGCAGTGATGTGACCCTTATGTAGCTGCATTGGTCTTTCTAGGCAACATTTTTCATAAATATATATATATATATATATATATATATATATATATATATATATGAATCATTTCTGTTCTTATCATCAAAATATTCTTCTTGAGAGCTTCTTCCCCTGGATCTGACTTCCTCTGAAAAATATCAGGCTATTGGATCTTATCAATCATTTTCCCTAAACCCTTTGAAATCTGCTATCCCAAACTCTAGAGTCCATGCAAATTTATGTCAAATTTTCCTGTCCTTCTCTATTACAAACTGCATGTTGAAATGGTTGCTGGTCTCCAAAGATCCTATTGTTTATATGCAAGTAGTTCTTTTTTTTTTTAATTTTAGAAAGGTTTTATTTTGAGTTTTACAATTCCCCCCAATCTTGCTTCCCTCCCTCCACTCCGCCCCACAGAAGGCAGTTTGTTAGTCTTTACATCATTCTCATAGTATGCATTGATCTAAGTTGAATGTGATGAGAGAGAAATCATATCCTTAAGAAACATGTAGTATGAGATATAGCAGAATTACATAATAAAACATTTTTTTTAAATTAAAGGTAATACATAATTATCTTGATGGGTCTCAATTTTTTTATGGTAAATATTTTCTGAGAGCAAAAGTACATTTGCAAAATCAAACTGTGAAGTTTGTATCAATATGTTGAATGGAAATTAAATATTTTATAGTTACTTTTGCTTTGCTGGGTAAGATATCTCAATGAGAAAAATATGAAAATTGTGTTTTGTTTTTACAAAATGAATTGCTTTTGTTACTTTATTTCTACATAATATCCATATTATAGGCCATTGTGAAATGCATTTTTGCAGAGGAAAGATTAGGTTTTTTTAGAGTGAATACCTTACAAAAGACACAAGTTACTATTTAAAACTAATAAAGAATTTTTCTGCTCTTTTAAAAAAAATTAAAAGTAATAGTCTTTGGTCTTTGTTTAACTCCACAATTCTTTCTCAGGATACAAATGGCATTCTCCATTGCAGATATCCCAAAATTGTGCCTGATTGTTGCCCTGTTGGTATAAGAAAGTCCATTAATTTGATCATCACTCCCATGTTGCTGTTAGGGTACAAAGTTCTTTTGGTTCAAGTAGTTCTTCTTTGAAGATAGCTATTTTTCTTGTGTCTTTCTCTATTTTTTGAAATATTAATTAAGGGAAATCACAAATATATAAGCTATTCTACATTGGGTTATATTTTGAAAAATTGATTTCCCTTTTAAAGCGAATAATAACATTTGTTCAATTTATTTCTACAGTATCACAAGGCTGTCAGAATTCTTTTTTTCTGAAATTCCTAATTCTTCCTTCTGTTCTGATAGTCAGTAGCATATTATTAACTTCATTTATCTTTCTCCCTCAGTTGATCCTTACCCAACTGTTTTTCACAATATACTCTCATGAGTCACATGGATCTGTTTTTTTTCTTCATATTCAATGCTAAACAGTCCATTCTAATCTATTTCTTTCATTTGAATAATATATTATCCTTCCAGAACTGTATCCCATTTGAGAACACCTTTCCATCTAGGTTAGTTGATAACTATTAAGTTATTTGTCTATTTACATTAGAACCCTTAATTTCCCCATTTACCATTCATACTATACACAGTTATAAAAGGATATCTGAGACCATGCTTCTGGTTTTATTTAATTTTGCCACTTTTCTTTTTGATTATTCTTCAGTTTTCTGATCCTCTTGATTGCCATTCTTTTGCCTATCATGTCAAATCTGAGGGCAATTTTCTCCTTCCCCTCCAATTTCACGTTAAAGATTTTGATTACACTTTCAAGAGCATAGGCAAATACTCTTTTTCATGTCTCATAAGATTCACTCTACTCCTTTGCCAAAAATCCATAGTTTTCCCCCTCCCCCCAATTTTAAACTTTTATTTTTTCAAGGGATGGAGATATCTAAAATTACTGTCTCTCTAACTACACTCCCTTCCTTAAGTAAATTTTAAAAAAAAATCTCTCTATACATATTTACATAGTCTTGCAAAGAAATCTCCCACATTGACCATGTTAAAGAACATATGTCTCTTTCCTCATTTTAAGTTCATCCACTCTCTGTAAGGAGGTGAGTTGCATGTTTGATCTTCATTCTTTTGAACTTACAGTATATAGTTGCAGTGATCAGACTTCTTAATTCTTTCACAGTTGTTTTTCTATAATATTATTATCATTGCATAAATTGTTCCAGTTCTGCTCATTCCACTCTGAATCAATCCACAATGGTCTTCCCAGTTTCCTTTAAACTTGTCCTTTTTTATGACAATAATATTCCATTGCAATCACATAGCACAATTTGAACTACCGTGAAAAAAATAGCTATTTTGATACATAGAGATCTTTTGCTTTTTCTTTGATTACTTTGGTATATAGTCCTAGTAATGATATATCAGGTTCAAATGGTAAGCACATTTTGGTAACTCTGGTCATAGTTCCAACTTGCTTTCCAGAACTGAACCAATTTGTAGTGAATAGTAAAGTGAACTCCAATGCTTAGCTCCACCAATAGTGGACCATTTTTCTCTTGGCTCCTCCAAATTTCGCCATCTTCCTATTTTACTCTTCTTTGTCAGTCTGGTAGATGTGAAGAAGAACATCAATGTTGCTTTAATTTACATCAAATCACATTTACATAAATTATTAGTGATTTAAGGGCTATTTATATGATTCTTGGTAATTTATGTTCTCCCTTTGAAAATTGCCTACTTCTATCCTCCAACAATTTATTTTTTGGGGGGTAACAGATTCATCATTTCTATGTTACCCTATATATGCCATAGAAAAGGAAGTATTAGAAATAAAAGGATGAAAGGGAAACATTTCAGATTACAACAGAAAGAGCAAACAATGCATTGAAAGCAAGCTACTTAGAAATATAGCTGTTCAAGGAGACAGAAAACGTTATGTAGAGCAGTAATGCTAAAAGAAATGTAGGGGTGATAGTGGCTGCCTAATTGGCTATCACTGCACTATTCAACATGGTAACCAAAAAGGTCAGCATAATTTGGACCTGCCTTTGCAGACTCATCACTTTCCAAAACAAAGAGATAATGTTCCCTTTCTCTGACCTGGGCTTCACAAGGGAAACATTTAAGTGGCTATCAAGATTAATCTTGAGAACAGACTCCAATACAACTTCTTAACTTGTACCCATGTAATTAAGGGTGTGCAAAGTGACTTTGTCCTTTCTTTTGCATGACAGATCATCCACACCCAGGGAAACTGCCAATCTGAATTCTAGGTGAACAGATTAATAGTCTTAACATAATGCCATTTTTCTCCCCTTAAAAGAGAATCATGTTGTAGCTTAAATATTAACTTTACAAAAGAATTAAAAGGTTTCCTGTGAGAAGGTTTTAAGTCAATTTGGAAGAAGAACTCTTGATTACTTCAAGAGTTTATTGTGAGAAAAGGGATTTTTTTAGAGGACTCTGTGGCAATCAGAATTTCTGCATGGAATCATATCTTCAATATCTTGATATTTTAGCTAAAACAAAAGAATTAGAAGCACAGCTTACTGTGCTTTTTGTTTGTTACATTGATATGAAAATAATAAGAGCAGAATATGGTGAAAGGAAACAGTCCAGCAATGACAGGGGAATAGACTTGATGCCAAATTACTTCCTTTACAGGATCATTTTTCAGAGATTTAGGAGAACAGGGAATTGCACATAGCAAATTATGGGGAAAAAAATTAGATCTGGGCCAAGGGAAGTGGTTCCTCTTTTCCTACACATTGCCTCATTTTGATAACAACAAAGGATGAAATATATGTGCCATGTCATCCCACCAACTGAAAAATAGATGTCATTTTTCCTCCTACCCTAAGGGTTGTAGAAGGCATATGTCTGATGAAGATTGGTATTGACAGTCTCATGACATCCTGTTACAGTTGTACTATACTCTTTGGCGTGTTGGCATGCAATCTTTGTTCAGAAGCAAACAAATGAGATCCATGCACTATTGAATGGAAGTATAATATAGCAAAAGAAAGAAAATGATTATTTGCTAAGATGAACTGTCCTATAGTAGGAATGCTTAATGCAAAATCACTTAATTGATTTATCTATATTTGGCACATAGATTGTGAATTATTGGAAATAACAACTGACAGAATTCAGACAGATTTCTGGAGGCCTGGGAAGACCTTGAGAAGACATTTATACTAATTAACAAAATATCAATGTGAAATTCACTAGAATTATACTTCTATAATCTAATGCAGGATAACCTAAATTTCCCTTACATTTTATGCTTTAGTTTTGGTCATTGTATATAGGTAGAACATTCTTCTTTTCATCTTGGTTTATGGTTTCATATTTGTAAAAAATCTATCAAATATGATAAATTTTCATTACTTTTGAAAAAATACAAGGCAGACTGTTATATTTCCTGCAAATTTCATTCTTCACTATAATCCTATCCACACAATTCAGGTCCTATCTTAAATAAATCACTTCAAATTCAGAAGCCACATTTAATGTAGATTGGATTTCATTGTCCAGATAGAGTAAATCTAAGTTTGATAAATAAAAACAAATATGTCTAAATTTAGATTTGCATGCATTAATATACTATACAAAAACATAAATTTTCAACTTATATTTATTCTATGTACTGGATCTTTTTACAGGTTATATTATTTCTTCCTCATCTAAGATTATTCTTCATGTAATTCTAGCATGTAATTTCATTAGAGTATTTTCGCATTAATTTGAGCCCTTCATATAATTCCTCCATGTATTCTAGGGAATTATATATTGCCATCCAGTGCTATGTAAACTAAATGTGATGACATTTGATTAAGAAGATTTTAATTCATTAAAAAAGTTCTTTTTTTCTAAGATCTTTTAATACATGCCTCAGTGTTCTGCTTTTTTTCTTCAACTCTCACTTGCAGGTTACCTATATGGAAAGTTTTGAAGTACATTTTGTCTTTCCTATTTGGTTTCTTCCTCTCTCTTGAATACCTCTCCTTCCCACTTCCTACCCCACTGCCACCAGTTGGTACCTGAGGCTCTTTTCATTCTTTGTTCCCCATCACTCCTGAGGCAGTTTCCCTTTGCATGCCCTTCCCACATATTGTCAGATCTACTTCAGTGGATACTTTAATCTATGATAATGAAGTCATAATATGCCTTTCTCTTGGATCTTCAATGAACTATCTGTAGATAGATATAACTAAAAAATAATGTTTCTGTCTCTTTCTGCCAACATTAACAGGTCATACATTATTATATGCAACAGCAGTTGAAATCATACAAGTAGGTTTTTAAATCTTCTATGTCATAGGACAATAAGATTTAAAGATGAAAGGAACATCATCCAATCTTGTCATTTTTCAGATCAGAGAAATGAGGACTATAGATGAAGTTATTTTTTTGAGACTAAAAAATTAAGAAGCAGAGTCAGATCTCGAACCCAGGTCTGCTAACTTCAGAAGCATTCCTCTTTATACTCAATGAGGGGGAAATAGTTACCAAAGACCTCTTTTCCTAACATAGAGTAGATATACATGGCAAAATACTATCAGAGATGGTGAGAGTTCCTAAGCTGAGAGGTTAAAGGGGAACCAGAGGGCATATACTTACTAAAACCAATTCTTCTTATTCACATAATGCTCTGTAAACAAGTCAGTTTTCTGATTTTTTCCCTGAAAAATTGGAGACTAAGGTAAAACATTGCTTTATAATGTAGTAAGTAAAGCTGATGGAAAAATTCAAGGAAATTCCATAGATAGAAAAGGAAGGAAAGAAAAAAAGGCAGGAAGGGAGAAAGGAAAAAGGAAAGTCAGATATTAACTATCTATTATGTGCCAGTCACTTTAAGTGCTTTAAAATACAAATACAAATGAAATATCATTCATTTGATTCCCCACAACAACCTGGGAGGTAGGTATTTTTATTACACTTTACAGTTAGAAAAACTTGAGGCAAAAAGAAGTTAAGTGACTTGTCCAGGGTAAAAAATCTAATAAATACTTGAAAATAGAATTTAACTCAGTTTCCTTACTCCAGACCTATCCACAGTTCTATCCACTGTACCACCTGCCTGCCTTCATAGCTCAGAAATCACTTCACTGCTTTTGACCTCAGTTTCCTGATCTGCTAAATGCCAGAATTATAATAGATGTCTTTTTAAGGTAACTTTTAGTTACCTTAATACCTTATAATCCTATTCTCCAACTTCTCTCCTTTCCAAGCAAGCGTTCATGTAAGTACCCAGTTAATCTTAATGCCCATATCTGATCATAACGTCTGCTTAAGAATCTTTAAAAGTTTCCCATTGTCTACCCATTTCATCAGAGGACAACTTCACATGGTTGGGATAAATACTCCCCTATTCACTGACTGGTTTGAGACCTGGAGCCAGCTTTGTCATGAGCCTCCATACTCTAGTCCAATCTACCATCATGGACCCTCAGAATTGAAATGAAGCTCAGAATCCATGTAGTACAATTCATCCTTGAACAGGAATTTCCTTTATCATATATGATCAGCTCCAGGTATATCTAATAGTAAAGACAGAAACCCTATCTGACTTCTATACAATTATTCTACCTAAATTTTTATCATAAATTCTTTTCAGGAGTTCAACCCAATGTACTGGGTGTCTTCATTTAGATCTTTTGCTATAATATGCATTTATCTGAAGATAATTCTTACCTAATTTCTCCTACCTAGTTTTTCATTGATAATGTGCTATAGCCTACTTTTACATTGGGGTATTTTTGGCAAAATAGGTAGCATCTAACTCACATCTTAATGTGCTTTAAGGTTTGCAAATTCTTTACAAATATTATATCAGGCTATTCTCACATCCAACCTAGAAGATAGATGCTATTATTATCACCATTTCACAGATCAAGAAATTGTGAAGACAGGCAAGCAGGCAGACCTTGCCCAAGGTCACTTAGTAAGTGTCTAAGGTCAGATTTGACCACAGGTTTTGCTGTCTCTGGTCAGTAAGTGCTCCGTCTATTCTTCCAGTAGCTAGCTATCAAAACTTCTGTAACAATCTTGATAATTGATTCTCTACCATTTGCTTAAAAATCCCTAATGAGAGCAAGCTCAATTAGAAGAGCATTCTTTCTGAAGCAACTCATTACACATTTGGATAACTCTAAATGCAAATTTCTTAAACAGTCAATTCATGGAGAGTTTCTAATTTTCTCAACATGGTGCTTACCCTCTTGACCCCCTCCATATTGTCAATGAACTTCTTAAAGTGGTGTATCTAAAAGAGTTAAGAGACAGGAGAAGGACTAGTAGCCTATCATAATTAAAGAAGTGTTTATGCGAGCAAGGTGATGAGATGATCCTTAAAAAATTCTGGCTTCTTTCTTCTTGAAATTTCCAATGGTTTCTTGTCACATTTAATGACCCTTCCTTAATCTTCATCCTTCTTAACTTCTTTGAAGCCTTTAAACAATTTGTCACATTCTTCTACTTGATATTTGTGTGTCTACATTTTCATGATATTGTTCCCTCCTGGTTCTCCTCTAATCTGTCTAACTGTCCCTCCTTAGTCTATTTTCCCAGGATATTAACCATGTGTGAATGCCAAGTCTCTGTTCTGGGTACTCTTTTCCTTTTCTCACCATATTATTTCACATAGTGACCTAATCAACTCCTATGAATTCATTGATCTATCATCTTTAAGAAGATGATTCTAAAATATCATTTATTTATCCCTGATTCTCTAACCTTCAGTCTCATATTTCCAACTTCTTATTGGAATCTAGAACTAGGAGTGTTATTATCATTTTAAATGTAACATGTCCAAAGCTAAACCCATTATCATTCTTCCCAAACCATGCTATCTTTTAACTTTCCTATTTCTTTCAAAAGCACCACTGCCCTCAAAGTCTGGCTCAGATGCTAAATGTCATTCTCAACTCCTAACTCCCTCCCCCTCCTCAGTATTTAATCTGTTCCCAAGTCTTTTCAATTTTACCTTTATAACATCCCTTTTTATGGGGCATAAGATGTGTTCAGGTAAGCCCTCTGGTGTGAGGGCTGTCAAGTCCTTTTCAGGGCTGCTTTCCACCTTTGGTGTTCACCTGTTCCACCTAATCTCACCTGTAGTTCTAAGAAGTTATTACAAACACAGTGGCCACACCCCAGTAAACCATTTCAGCAGATAGGCTAACACAGGTTGAGGGCAACCAAAAGGTCTCAAACCAGTCAGTGAGTAGGGGAGTATTTATTCCAACCACATGAAGTTTTCCCCTGATGAAATGGGTGGATAAGAATAATCTGTTACAATGGTCATTGTTGGCAGCTAAAGCAAGTGCTGTGGAATGCTTAGAATTTGGTTAGATATTGAAAATGCCAAGGTCATTCCCTGCATCTCAGTCATCATCAGTTGTCTTGACTCTGTCTTGCTAATGAACTATGATGACTCTGGAAGAGAGAGTGAGGCTGATGACTTTATGAGACTCTGCCTTACATAAATCCAATTTACACATCAATCAAAAAACATAGCCTATACCATTTTATCACTTTTACCTATGACAGTATACTTTTCAAGGATGTATACACTGATAATGAGATTGACACGCACATTCCCATATTTAGCTCAGAGTTTGCCAGACTCCAGAGGAAAATGTGGGAGAGAAGAGGTGTTAGACTGACTAACAAACTGAAGGTTTATGCAAAGTCATTGTGCTGACCTAATTGTTATATGTCTGCAAAACTGGGCAGTATACTAGCAACATGCCAGGAAACTGAATTGCTTCCATTTAAATTATTTTAAGAAGATTTTGAAGATCACTGCAAGCCTTAGGTACCAGACACTGAGGTCCTTTCTTGAATTAAACTGCCAAGCATTAAAACTCTGCCACAGAGAGCACATCTATGATAGGCTGGCTACATTCTTCAAATGAAAAATTTAAGTTTGACAAAAAAAGAGTATTTTACGGAGAACTTACATGGGAAAAGTGCTCACGGTGGGTCAGAAAAAGCAATACAAGGCTACTCTCAAAGTCTCTCTTAAGAATTTTGGAATTGATTGTGCATCATGGAAGACGTTGGCATAGGATTGCCGAGCATCGCATCTCCTCATCAGAGAAGGTGTCATGCTCAATGAGCAAAGCAGAATAGAAATAGTTCAAAGGAAAAAGGAGACATACATATTTAAATAATTCATCCCAGGTGTTTACATGATTGGGGGACAATAAATAAAAATATGTGGAATTGGGAGCTAGAATGACATGTATGAGGAATACAAAAGGTCTCAAACCAGCAGTGAGTAGAGGAGTGCCCTCAACCTGTGTGGCCTCTCTCACACAGATCTTTGCACTGCATACCATCTATGACTCAACTATCAAAGTGATCTTTCTAAATTATAGGTTTCACCATATCATTGCCCTCTTCAATAATTCCAAGTGGCTTCCTATTGCCTTTAGGATTAAATAAAAGACACTTTGTTAGATTTTTAATGTTCTTCATAACCTCTTACTTCTATTTTTACACCTGATTTTCCTCCATGATACTTTGTGATTCAGAAACACTAACCTCTTATATGTCATTCTAGCTCCCAATTCCACATATTTTTATTCCCTGTCCCCCAATCTTAGACCAGTCTCTCTCCTCATCTCAGCATCCTGGCCTCACCATCTTTCTTCAAATGTCATTTAAAATTCTATTTTCTGCCAAAAGTTTTTCTCAATCCCTTTTAAGAACAAGGCCTTCCCTTTGTTCACCATCTCTAATTAATCTTGTATATGTCTTGCCAGTGTTTGGTTATTTGCATTGATTCTTCCTCAGTACATTATCAACTCATTGAAACCAGGGATGTTTTTGCCTTTATGCTTACTGTTGACTTATGGAGAGGTAGCATGTACAGAAAAACTGGAGGCAGGAAAAATGAGATTCAAATTTTGCTTCTGATATTGACTAATCATGTGACTATGGACAAATTATTTAACCTCTCTGAAACTTTTTCCTAATTTGCAAAAGAGTAATAATCATGCTTTTGGTACAATAGCATAAGGTTATTGTGAAGTTCAAGATTACATACATTTGTATATACATATATATATGTATATACATATATATACATATATATATATATACATATTAAACAAACCTTCAAGTGCTATATAAGTATTAGTTAAGATTTGTTTCCAAATTTCCAACTTCTCCCCCTTTCTCTGCCCATAGATGAATGGAAAATATTTGTGACCAGACACTGGATTCAAATTCTGCCTTTTCTATTTTTTTTGTTACCTTAATGAAGGCACTTAACCAGTCTAAGCATGAGAATTTTCCATCTACAGAATATGGGTAATGGATCAGGGGATTGTTAAAGTCCCTTCAAGTTCTAAATCAAAGATCCTATCATGCTAGAAAGCTTACAAGATGTGCATTCTCAATGATCTAAAGACTTCCGGTTGTCTCATAATGATGTTGCTACAATGTAAAGGAGCCCCAAACCAGAAAACTACTGGAACTTAGCAGTACTTCCAGCTGCAACCTCTTGGGGAAAGCCCTGTCCTCTTGATGAAAGGGTCTTCATGAAACATTTATTTAGTTGCTTCAATTCTGCTATTAAGCCATAGCCAATCCAGTTTACATTAGTTTATTACTTCTCCAGTTATTTGAGAAGCATCATATAGGCATAGACAAGAAATCCACAGAAAGAAAATGACTTGGAATGCTTGGGAGCAGAAAGGGAACTTAGAAACTATTGAATCTAACCTCCTAATTTTCCAGATGAGGAAAATGAGGTATAGAATCTTTAAGTGATTTGTCTAGAATTATATAAATAGGAGTCAAGATGTAACACTTACTAATAATGTGCTATGGACCAAGTCATTAGGTAGAACCTTGATCTTTCTGATTCTTAGTCCAGTGCCCCTACATGCTATACCACATGTCTTTTTATACAACGAATTTTAATACACCTGGGTATTTGTAGTCCTCTGTTGACTTCTGAGAGAAAAATCACTGCATAATTATATAGCAAGTCAATTGAGGCACTCTTGCGTAGTCCTCACTTTGGGGTAAAGTTCAATAAAGACTGAAGGATGATAAACACATTTTCGTGACACAGACATCTGAATCAGCTTGCTTGGTTCTAGCTCTCTTTAAACTGGAAAAAAGCAGATTTGTATTTTCTATTAATGTGACTATCTCAGAATCATGAAAAGCTTTTTAGTGCCCCCCCACTTGGATAATAATCCTTAGAATCATGAAATCATAGGGATCATAATCCCTCAGATATCTAGGGATTATAAAGCTCTGGGCAGAAAACTGAAGGATTTAGGATCACAGGTGGTATGATGTTTTGTTCTGTTATTTTTTTTCAGGTAAGGCCCTTAACAAGAAAGCACAATATGGGAAGTAGGGAAATGGCTAAGAATAAATGGTAGGAAGTCAGAAAATGGGGTTTCACCTTCTGAATTTTTCATTGTAGGAAATCTAGGAATGAAAGACAGTTGTCCATGGACAAAACACTTCTTTTGAAGGCAAGGAAGAATGAATTTTCCTTGAGACTAGCTGATTAAGAAGACTTTAAAGCAAAAAAGATGATGAAGAGAGAAAAATAAACTAAATACCCTGGAGAGCAACAGGTTTGCTATCAGAAAACACAAAAGCTTAATAATTACTAGCAATTCACCCAAGGTAATAAAGGAAAAGGGAAAACCAAAATTCACAAACTTAATTATGTATACAACAAAACATAGAGCATATGAGTGATGAACAAAATTAACCAAAGGTTTTGATGAAAGATAAGAAATATGACCTTAAATTGTTATAGTATAGTAAGAAGAACCTCAATTTTAAGTTCAGCAACCTTGACTTTAGCTTATTCTTTCTAGCTATGTGAACAGATCTTTGAATAGGTTTCTTAGCCTCTCTCAGATCTAGTTTCTTTATCCATAAACCTCTCCCAATATGAGGAGCTGTAGGAAAATTGTTTAATAAACTTTAAAGCACATCTAAATTCATATTTTTGTCATTGTTGTTATCATCATACCACTAGGAAAAAAAGGTATCATTTGTATCAGAAAGATGTGTTCAGGTTCTGAGTATGACACTTGCTGATCCTTGACAAATCTCTTAATCTCTCAATCCCCCAGGCAACTCTCAAAAACTTACATATGTCACAGAGTAGGTACCATTGTCCATTGGCAGAGGAAGTTTCCTAATATAGAGAATTCCTATGCTGGTTAAATCACAAATTTGGTAAATACACACAGCATAGTGAGAAGGGTTTTTTTTTTGATTCAGGCAGAAAAGATTACAAGAGAGAAACACTTGGGTGGAATATATACTCTGAATATATTCATGTAAGAAAAAATCCACAGACCTGAAGTAGAAAATTCAGTGGAAACCATTTAAGTGGAAATCAAAGGAAGACAAAGCAGGCTAAAGAGTGGTGGGAGTACAGGCATTATATAAGTTCTTCCTTTCCTCCATTCTCTGAAAGAGAATTTTCCTTTCCTTGCCGAACCTGTCTAATTTTGACCTTGATCCAATTCCCTCACATTTCCTCTGATATGGATTTGTTGTACTCAACCATTTCATCATGTGTGTGTAGAGATTCCTTTTCTGCTGACTATAAAACTGTCCCCATCTATCAAGTCAACTTTTTTTGTTTTACCTTATTCTCAAGTTATTGTTCTATGTCTTGTCTCTCTCTTTCATCAAAAATCAATTCCAAAAAAATAGTCATCATCATTTGTATCCACTACTCACTTCTAAGGCCCTTTCCAATTCAAACTATTCTCTCCTTGACCTGCTCTTCACATTGACTTGACTTTACTATGGTTATTAACCATTCTCTCCTTTTGGATCCTGTCTCCTTACTTAGCTTCTGGGAATCAAATTAATAGTTCTTAGGACATCGATAAAATGGATATCTTATCTAGAATCAAACAGTCAATATTTATCATTACTTGAATTCAGATATTTCTTACTCCAGAGGCAATTTCTACCCACCATACAAAGCTATCTGCCTCACCTTTAAAATTTTTTATATTATCTCAATTTTTCCAGAGAGCTTTGTCTTGATAATCAAGTCTAGCAGTTGTAATACTAATAATGAGTGTGTGCTATGATTAAGGGGTCTTTACTCAGTGCTTCCACTAATAATGATTCCAAGTTATTGCAGCAAATGTGCTCTCCCAAAAGATAGAAGAAAGGGGAAAGAGAGGAGAAAAATAAGGAATGATTAACCTTGAGTATGCCCCTTGGACTGTTTTCAGCACACCCATAGATTGGCCTAAACTTCTCTTGTGGCTCTTAAATCTGTAATAATTGAATCATCACTGTATTTTTCAATTCTAGTAGCATTGTGACTGATCTCTATGGTCTCCTGCTTAGGCAACTTTCTAGTTTCTCCCTTGCTTTGCTTCTTCTTCACTCTTCTTCCCTTAAGATAACAGGAGAAAGTTTGCCCATCAGTTTGTACTCAATTATTGGTAATTTTTCAGGGGACTGAGGAGATTTTGACCCACCAATTAGCACTTAATTCTAGCATCCTGATACACAAACATTTAAGGGTCAACACAATGTCTTACACCATACTGTGTTCTATTCTCTCTTAATTTTCCTTCTCCTTGTCTGACCCTTCTCATTATCTATCTTATATTCACAAGAAAGGGTGACCTTAAGATTCCATCACCCACCCTTTTCTCTTCTATCTATATCCTTTCATTGAGTATTCACATCCTTTTCTCTCTTACTCCCAATCAGGTTCAATTATTATTTCCATGTGAATCACTTCCAAATCTAACCCTAATTTTTCTCCTGAACTACAATCTCTCATTGGAAATTACTTGGTAGACATTCCCAGCTAGATAATCTGTTGACACATCAAATTCAACATATTCAGAGTCAAACTCACTAACTTCATTAAAACTATTAAGGATGGCCTTGCTCTGAATTCCCCTATTTGTATTGAGAATAGCACCATCCTTCTAGTTCCCCAAGTTTTCAGTCATCCTTGACTCTTCAATCTCCTTCACATGCCATACCCAATTATTTACCAGACTAGACCCAAAAAATTATTGATTAATGCACTGATCATTCTATATTTTATTTTTGTTTTTGCAAGGCAGTGGGGTTAAATGACTTGCCCAAGGACCCACAGCTAGGTGATTATTGTGTCAAAGATCATATTTAAACTCAGGCCCTCCTGATTCCAGAACTTCATACCCTCTCTCACATACTGTCTCATTGTCTTTAACCAAGTTCACCCTTCATATGGGTGATCACAATAACCTTACAATTAGTTAACCTGTTTCTAGCATCTTTTTTTCTTCCATGCTATCTCAAGAAGACCTCAAAAATAGAGCATTTCTTCCCAAGACATGGACCTGTCAAACTCCTGTAATTACTAGTTGCACTTGATACTGACAAAGAAGAAAAGGGAGGAATATTTCAAGAATTATATGTAGAATAATTGATAGATTAGTGGCCTTGAAGTTGGGAAAAACAGGACTTTATCAGGTTATATCCTCTCTGGGTCTCAGTTTCATCTATCAAATTGGGGGTTGTACTCAAAGGTCTCTTACTTTTCTTCCAGTTATTATTCTTCTATTATTCTAGCCTCCTGGCTAATAAGCCAATAAGGCTAATAAGAAGTAAGGCCTACTTCTAAGTCTATGATTCTATAATCCTTTGATGAGGCTGAATTCAGGAGCCAACTGATTTTAAAAGACTGTATCCATAACACTGATATTAGTCATGTAACTGAAAACAGATCCTGTGAAATGTCAGGAAAGTTAAAGGTGAGAATAAGCCTCCACTCAGGATGAAAAAAAAAGAAAGACTTTTTAAAGTTACATTGGAGGTAAAAGAAGAACAGGGAAGATAATGTTTAATGGACAAACTCCTCTTTTACTTCTGTTTTCTTTTCTGAACTGCAAGCAGTGATGTGAAAGTGAAACCCAAAGTGAGTGAAAAGATACAGAGCATTTTATATTGATGCTTTAAGTACCCATGACTTTAATTATTGTTGTCTGTGAATAGTCTCTACTTTCAAGATTTTGAAGGTTTTTCAAGATTGCCTTCAAGAGTTTCTAAGGCTAAAAATGTATTTCCCTGTCAATAACATGGCACTGAGTCTGAATATGCTTCCCCTATAGATGTAATATTATATATATATATATATATATATATATATATATATATATATATTCTATTTCTATCAACTCATCAAATATCTGAAAAGTTAACTAGGCTTGTCCTCAGATGATAAACAGGTAGCCAATAACCAAACTCATACTCAAAGTCTTTCTAGTAGAATTAATGACTGTAAATACATTAATGAATTGAAGTCACTTGACCCAGTTCAAATATATCCCAGAATCCCAGACATTTGGACAAAATTATTAGAACACTGTCATAGTTTTTGATGAATCATCATCAGTCAATCAACATTCAAGGGATGCTGTAAACCTGAGACATTGGATTTCAGCAAAGCATAGACTAAAGTTTTTCCTAGTATTCTTGTAAGTAAGATGGGGAGTTGAGAGCTAAATTGTATTAAAAAATCAGTGGATTTGATCCTGGTGGAGTGACTAGACCCAAAAAATTATTGATTAATGCACTGATCATTCTATATTTTATTTTTCATTTTGTTTTTTGTTTTTGCAAGGCAATGGGGTTAAATGACTTGCCCAAGGACCCACAGCTAGGTGATTATTGTGTCAAAGATCATATTTAAACTCAGGTCCTCCTGATTCCAGGACTGGTGCTTTATCCACTGTGCCACCTAGCTTCCCTATCAACCTCAATCTCTAATGTTGTGTCCCAAGCTATGTCTCAGTCTTATGCCATCCGACTAATTTTTCATTGACTTTCATGACAGCATGCTTGTCTATGAAGTTAGATGAGAGACTCATGGTTCACAAAGATTTCAAACATCAGGAGGGATGGACTAAAGAAAAATGACAAAAATAAATGTAAAGTTCTGAATTTTTTTTAATTTTAATCACAATTAAATAAATGCAGGGTGGGTAGTAGGATGTGTAAGTGTGACTAAAAAAGTAGTCTGTATTTTTAAATGACCTAGGACTTATAATGAACTCTATATCCAATATGAAATCAATGTAATATTGACAGCCAAGAAATATAATGCAGTCTAAGGTGCTTTCAAATAAATCCAAACTGTCTGGAGAAAGAAAAGTAATAGTCTCATTTTATTCTATTCTGAACAGATCACAACTTGACATTTACCTTCAGTTCTGGGAACCATTTTTTAGAAGAAACATTGAAAATTGGAGCATATACAAAGAAGGGTGACCTTGAGCTGAGAGAATTTAAAGGGTCAATTAAAGTGAATGGACTTTTTTACTTAGCCAATGAAAAGAAAACCATTCTCCTGAGGACAGCTTTTCAGATATTTGAAGAGTTGACAGCATTAGAACTGATATATTACATCTATAGGGAAGCATATTCAGACTCAATGTAATGACTTTCTCAACAATTCAAAGAACCTAAAAATGGAAAGAAATGTCCTTGGTAGGAAGGAGGGCAATAATAAGGTCCCTAACATTAGAGATGGCAAAGAGATGGTTGCTTGACTATGATGTCTAAATAAAGTCAGGAAGACATCTCTCTGAGTTCAAATCTGATTTCAGAGACCTACTAATTGCATCATCCTATACAAGTCATATAAACATATTTGTTTCAGTTTCCTCAACTGTAAAAATGAATTATAGAAGGAATTCCAGAATCTTTGTCCAGAAAACCTGAATGCAGTCATGAAGAACCAGGACTAGAGGACTTCTAAGGTCCCTTCTAGTCCTTAGATTCTGTGTTTCTCTGATTTTTTGACTGCAGAAAGCTGCTATCAGTAACAATTGTATTCTAAAAGTTTTCCATTCCACATTTGCACATTTCTATCATCTTTTACATCTTTTGGACCAAGATTTCCTACTTAAACTAAATAACTTCTGAAATTTTATTATCTTTTTGGTAAGTAAAATAAGCATAAACCTCCAGAAATTATTTAGAGCACAGCTGGTACTAGAGAGAACTATAGAGTTTATTCACTCAAGAGAGCTATATCTTCTTACTGCATGAACAACTTGACTGTTGCATGAAATCAGCCTGAGAAGGCGGATTGAAAACAGGTTACAAAGAATCTTGAATGCTAGCATGAGAATGTTTCATTCAAGAGCAGATGGGAAGCCACTGAATAGAGGAGTAATATGAGTGGCAAATTAGCACTATAGACTATGGTGCTAGTATAGAAGATAGTAAGAAAAGGGATCTAAATGTAATGACTTTTAGCTATTAGATAATATTCCAGTCATCTCTCTCCTTGATACACTACTCAACAGCCTGGGTTACTTCTGAAATTCTAGTCCAAATCCCAGGTCCATTCTGAAAATTAGTAGCTGTTAATTACAACTTTGAGCTCTTCTCCCATGATTTCTGGGGGTTCTCTGCTACATAATGCCTGCCAATAACAAAAGGTAGGGTATTTTTAAGGAAAAATTTCTCAGTTGTTCACAAGAACAAATTTCCAAATATGGAACAAGTTTTTTAAAGAAATTTAATAGATGTTTAATAGGTCATTTGGTAGAGGAGAATGAAATAGAAAGGATGTATGGCTCCCTTTCATCCAGGCTCTGGAATGTTTATATAATATAAAATTTAGATAAGGGTGCCTGCTTGCAAGCCACACATTTACAGATAAACAAAGAGAATATCTTGAAAATAGGGGAGATTTAGATTCATATGGGTAAATATAAATGCTCATTAATATTTGATTGAATCCAAAACACAAGCTTGAGTAGACCTATCACAAGTCTTGGGTACAGCAGCTCAAATGAAGAATGTTTGGGATAGATCCAGGACCTGGGGGAATACCCCCCAAAATGTAACCATCTCCAGCATTCCTAGAAAGTTACTGAGATTAAGTAACATTCTGAGTGTAGACAATTTTTAAGGTTGAATTCAACAGTATGATAATTTTTCTGAACAAAATAATAAATCATTATTCCTACATCATCAAAGCCTCTTGAGATAACCCAGAAAATTGAGATACTATCCCTAGACATAGTGATACTTCTAGACTCTTTTTTCATCTTGCTTTAAAAAAATGATATAGTCGATCAACTTTGGCTTAGAAATCGTATATATCTGCTCAATTCCAGTGGCTTTGAGGAGAGATGCTATCCTTTACACTTCCTTTATTTAGTAATTAGACCTAGACTTACAAAGGGTATGACCAAACATTTTAAATGTGTTCCTTCTTATTTTGGTGACTTTAACTACGTTAACCATTTACAAAGCCCTAGAGAAAATTTTGGCAATTAATCTATTCTTTAATTTTTTTCAATGCCACTCTGCCCACATTCCAAATTGGAAAATGATAAATTTTATATTATCGGAAAATATGTTTCAAGCCTCTTGGATCACAAATTTCAGTGATTTGAATCAAGAAGATGCAGTGTGTGTGTGTATGTACACACACACACACACACACACACACACACACACACACACACACATATAACTATGCTTGAAATAATGTTTGTAAGATAAATTTGGGTCATTATTGAAAAAATTTTACCTAGCAGGAAATTTCAGTTCTAGGAAAAGTCACTTAGGTATTAATACAGTTAACAATAATTATAACAGGGGTGGCTAGGTGGCATAGTGGATAAAGCTCTGGCCTTGGAGTCAGGAGTACCTGAGTTCAAATCTGGCCTCAGACACTTAATAATTACCTAGCTGTGTGACCTTGGGCAAGCCGCTTAACCCCATTTGCCTTGCAAAAACCTTAAAAAAAAAAAAAGAAAAAAAGCAATAATTATAACAGCATTCACACAGCTCTTTAAGTTTGCAAAGTACTTTGAATATATCATCCTATTGGTTCTCATAACAACCCTATAAAGCATGTGCTATTATTATTATTCTCATTTTACAGATTATATAACTATAGCTGAAACAGTTTAAGGGTCTTCCTTAGACATCTAGGGATAGATAGTGTCTCTAGTGAGTACTAAGCTCTTCTTGACTCCACATCTAGAATTGTAGTCATCCCAGGACTGAAAAAGCTTAAGACATTTTATATCATTTTTAAAGTAAAAAAATTTTCCTTTATAGGCCATGAACAGAATGTATTAAGGAAGGTGTAGTTTATGACCAACAATGACATACTCAAGAATGCCTAAAGCATATTGATCCAAGGCATATATGTTTGGAAAAGGAAAAGAACTGGTCACAGAACAAGAGTAAAGGATTACACAAGTTCATGCTGATACCCATGAAATGCTTAACAGCCTAGAGAAAATTATCTGGCACAATGGACACACCTTCTATGGAAGAGCATGAGTCAACCTGGGCAAACAATCAGCAGTATGGGCAGGTATGGATGGATTAGAATCTGCATTATTGAAGAGAATATCCAAACTGATATGTTCAATCATCTCTTTAGGCATTCCAAGGTACATACTTGTCTAATTAGTACAGGCAGCAAGACTGTTTATACATCACCAGAAAGATTTTTTTTGTCTTTCTATGTTTTTCTATGAAGTTCACTACATTCTATTCAGATCTGTCATTGCTCAAGAGAGATACTTTGAATATCCAAATCAACTTTATTTTGTTTGTGAAGTTTTATTTTTTCATTGTTATTTATTTGGTATGAATTTTTAGTGGTTTGCTCAGGGTGTTTGTCCCCTATAATTCTTTATGCTACTGAAGCCAGAAATCTTTTTTTTTAACTGAACTTCCCAGTCTTCTCCTTAAGTTCAACCATTATCCAGGGCTCTGAACTGCTTCGTAGGAGAAATCAATGACAGCAGAGTAACCTCCATTAACTACTTGAGACCTGACCAAAATAAATCAATACATATTATATATAATACATAGTGCTTTCCTGTTCATAATTTTTGCATCTTTTTCTGTTAAATTTTCTTTTTTCATTTTTGTCAATTTACAAATTTTATTTTCTCCCCTCTCATTCCCCTATTGGAAAAAACAACAACCCTCATGACAAATATGCACAGTAAAACAAATTGAATTCCTATATTGGTCATGACCCAAAAATCTCTTTCTTCTTTAGTTTATTAAATCTGTTAACATCTGTCAAGGAACATGCATCATTATTGGTTCCCTGGAACTATGGTTGACCTTGCTGTGAAAAGAATTTTTATATCTTTCAGTCAGTTGTCTCTATGAGGTTGTTGTATACATTATATATAGTCATGGTTCCACTCATTCTATTCTGTACAAGTTCACATGTCATCCCAAGTTTCTCTAACCCATCCCTTTCATCATGTCTTAAGGCACAACAGTATTCAATCATATTTACATGCATAACTTGTTTAGCCATTCCAAATTGAAAGGCATCTCCTTAGTTTCTGAGTCTTTCCCTCTATAAAGGAAAAGTCATAATATCTTTATACACTAGTCCTTTTCCTCTCTCTTTCATCTCTGGGGACATGTCTGTTGTTTCTATGATTTTGAACTGATACATAGCATTATAAATTTATGCAAATCCACTGGAGATAAAAATCTAATTTTATTCTAATTGTTTAAATATTTCTATTGATGAAAAAGAAATATTTTTCTACTCCTTCCTGTAATATTAAGGAACAATTATCTGCACATGTCTGCCATTTTCTGTGGGTCTCTGACTTTTTCCCCATTGTTCAATCTAACCCTCTTCTCTAATATAAATTCATGGATAGAGAGTCAGGAAACAGCTAACCATGTGATTTCAGGCAAGTCATTTTTGGAGAATTTACCTGAGTCTGAATTTCCTCCTCTATAAAATGGAGTGTGGGGGGGAATTAAGCTATATTTCTAAGGTCCCTTTTAAATGAAAATAAAAAGCCTTCCTTTTCTTGACCAAATATAGTTTTCAAAGTATATCAATTCAAGGTATAGAAAATGTAGGAAATTTCTGTAAAATTTTGAAGGTGGAATGGGAAGAATATAACAAGAGAAAGATAAGATTTTATCTTTATGGAGGACTCCTAGTGTGGTTATTCCATCTGTCAAATGCAGATCAGCATGTACTCTGAAGCATAAATTCAGGGAACATTTCGGACATGAAGGGTTAGTTGTCTTGTTTAGAGACAGAACCTGAACTCTGGTCTTTTCACACTGAGGTTGCCAGCAATAGATTGTCTTTCATGTAGATAAGGAATAGTGAAAGGAAAAATTTGCCCTTTTCTTTTTTTTTTGGGGGGGGACACAACTGTCATTTCTGGGGAGCTGACTATTATATAATAGTCACAGTAAAAAGGTTAAAAGATTTTTCATGGATTTGATGTATGGTTGTTTAAAATGAGTAGGGTCACACAGCTCATGTGTTCTTGAGTGATTGGGGGAAAATATCATCTCACAAATAAAAGTCTATGAGGAAATTAATCATCCCAGTTCAGTCTCTGGGTAAAGGAAAAAGACCCAGAGATCCAAATAGAGAAAGATAAAGATGGATTGTGTGGGTTACCCCTCCCAACAATCTGAAATACAAAAGAAGGCTTTTAGGGCCCCACCCAACCTAAGGGGGACTGGGAATGATCCATGACCTTGACCTTTTACTAGTCCTCTAATTTTGATATTCTGTCTGAATTTCTTTACAGCACCAGTAGTTGAAAGGCTGGAGTTAGAAAACCAAGATGATCAAAATGCTGTATTTTGAAAAGTTAAGTGTTGAATAGCTGATCTAGTAATCATCTTTAATAGATCATTTCCAAGATACTGAGAGGGAAGGGCCACACTACAAAAGGAGCTCCAAATCAGTCACTTATCTTTTTCTTTTTCTTTCTCCTCCCATCCCCTCTACCATTGTCATTCAAGGGACATCCTGTCAAAATGAACACCTAAGACTTCTGGAGAGATGGGTTTGGAAGACTGATGGCTTTTCTGTCCATTTAGCTTTGGTGATAGTGCAGTGGAGTTATAGGCTTATTTAGATAGATAGATTGACAGATATATATATATATATATATATATATCCATAGAGATGATAGATATAGTTATAGACAGATATATATATATACACATATATGTCTGTATATGTGATACATAGATGATAGATATAGTTGTAGATATATATATATATTTTAAAATACCTATGTCTGTGTATATGATACATAGATGATAGATATAGTTATACCATAAATACATATCTGTTTGCATGTATATGTATATGCATAGTGTGTGAAGGGGCTGCAGGTCTTTTTAGCTCCAGAAATCAAAGCCATTTTCTTGCCTAAGGTGGTAGTTTTGTGAATAATGACTGGTCAACTGAAGTGGAGAAGATGGGATGTTTGTTTAAAAAAAAGGTTGGTCCTATTAGCCCTAGGAACACTTTTGGCTCAAATAAATATATAGGATAACTTCATTGGGTCTTCTCTGTCCTTGGAGTGCTGCCCCTTCCTCATCACCTCCTCCTTCCGGTTGCCCTGGGGCAAATTCTACATTCCTTAAGAACCTTTTCCCAGGTTTCTGTCTCCCTTTTTTCCTCCTTCCCATCACCCTCAGAAAATACCATACCACTGAGATAATCTTCCACATATAACTATATATATATATATATATATATATATATATATATATATATATACACACAAACATACATACATATATATATATATATATATACATCTAGGGATATATATGGATATTTCTTGAATGTACCTAAGAATACCTTATATATAAAATATAATACCTTATTTGCATATTGTTTTCCCTCATTACAATATAAGCTAAGTGCTCATTTGTGCTTTTATCTTTCTCTTATCTTACAGTTTTATTATGTACATAGTAAACACTTAATAAATGCTTGTTGATTGGCAAATTGCCTAACATGAGGTTTAAGATTACTTTTTATAAAAAATTAGAAGTCACACTTGAATAGTAAAGGAAAAAGTCCACTCAATTCAACTACTCAGAAAGTCACTCCAGTGCAGCCAGAGAAGGAGATTGATTTGCCCCCCATGAAAGTCTTTTACATTCAGGTGCAGCTCTTGGTCAGTAAAGTATAACAAATCCTTCACTCAGCACACAGTAAGTGAGCCTGAAACTATCCTAGAGAACTTCACCCCCTCCCCCCACCCATAAATCCCCCAAAGTAGAGAGCAGGACCCTCCATTATGAATTTGCAGAGCTAAACTCACCTCTTTACTCTCCTAGACTGGGCCCACCTTGGCTAATATTACCCTCTCAAACACATGGAGAAACAATATTGGTACATCAGGCTCCTGTTCTACCAAGAGTCAATAGACATGGATTCAGGTCCTGCTTCTGACACAAGCTACCTGTGTGGCCTTGGACAAGTTTCTTGATTTCTCTGGGATTCATTTTTTCATCTAGATAATAATTAGACTTGATAACCTCTGAGATAAATTCTTCCAGATTTATCTTTCCTCCTTTCTAATAATCTAAGGAAAAAGGTGTCAGATATATCGCCAGGTTATATTAGTGTTATTTCCTTTCTGGTGTGACTTCATGGAACATGAAATGAAGTGTTAGTCCTTAGCAATTTTTTAAAAAAAATTATAATCATCTTCTCATTCTTAGGTAACTAAGGGGAACAATGAATAATGGAAGATTGGATTTCAAAACCAGTCTCACTTACTAGCTGTGTGACCTTTGGGTAAATCACTAACCTCTGTTTGCTTCAGTTTCCTTAAATGATAATAATGATTGCAGCTACCTGCCAGGGTTATCATGAAAATCAAATGAGATAATATTGATAATTGTTCTGTAACAGAGCAACTATTTTAAAAATGCTTGTTTTCTTCCTTCCTTCTTGTCCAGTAATCTGTAAAGAGTTGTTTGTTCCAGTTCATCTTTCTTCTCTTTCCATTTGGTCTCTGAACATTGGAAAGGTAAGGGAGACCTGATGTAGAGTTCTGGTTTTGGTATTTATTAGGTATATAACTCTATAAAAAGAAGAGAATGATCATGGGAATCTTAGAATTAGAGTTTGAAAGCATCTCAGAGGCCATCATGTTCAACTTTCTCACTGTATGGATGAAGAAACTGAGACTCAAGGAGATTAAGTGAATTACCCAAGGTTATAGAGGTAACTGGATTTGAACTCAAGTCCTGATTTCTACTATACCGTACAAACTTCCCCTCACTTTAATTCTATGAGCATCAGTTTCTACATTGTGTAGAATGGAGAGATGGGACAATGAGGGCACACACTCTATTGCATTTATTTTTAGATTATCTGGCTCATCAAAATCGAGAGTAAATAAAAAAGAATGTAGGATTAATTCAGAAATATTCCAATAATACCTAAGAATGGCTTACATGGAGGTAATGCAGGAAGAAAAGTGATTGTTTCGGGTAGCTTTTGCCTCACTGTCCTCAATCTTCTATGTGAAGTAGGTCATGGGTCACCAGCTGTTAGAAAATGATCAGGAAGGGAGAAGAGGCTTTAAAACAGAAAATCAGAGACAGCTGGTATGGTTAGAGTTAGAGGGTCAACAAGGGAGGAATATTACTATTGCCTAGCATTGCTTGGGGCCCAGCTGCAGGATGAACATTTTTAATGGGCTAAGTCAGCTTTGCTGCTCCTTGATTTCCTCCAGGAAATTTCTGCTGTCAAGTCTATTTTAAAAGGGAAAGGATAAAAAAGGAAGGGAGGAAGGAAGGAAGGAAGGAAGGAAGGAAGGAAGGAAGGAAGGAAGGAAGGAAGGAAGGAAGGAATGGAGGGAGGGAGGGAGGGAGGGAAGGGAAGGAAAAAGAAAAGAGGGAAGGAAAGCAAAAGGAAAGGAGAAGGGAAGGAAGGAAGAAAAAAGGAAAGGAGGAAAGGAGGGGCAGGAAGTAGGAAGGAAGGAGAGAAGGAAGGAAGGGAAGAAAGAGAGAAAGGAAAGCATTTATTTAGGGAAAAAACTCATGACTCATTAAGATATTAAAAATAAATTCTTTGGTTTTCTGAACTTCCATCCCTAGATTGTTAGTAATAGAAAATATTTTAATTAGGGTTATAGAGCTGTTCTTTATCGAGCCTTTTTATTTAGAATACCTGTGTTCTTTATGAAAAAGATCATCAAATTACATATAGCAATTTTAACCACTCAGAGCACTGAAACACCCTCAAGAGTGAAGATGTCTCTTCATTTAAACTATAAGGCACAATTCTGATGGCTCTTGGTAAAAGCATAAATCATTAAAGTGAATTTTTCTGCCTTTATAAAACTGATAATTTTTGCAAGAAGTTTTGCCATAATTGGGAGTAACCTCTTCTCAGATAACTTCAACAGATTTTAAAGGTGGTCTGTCCCTCAGAACTATCCACTTTGAAGGGTTTCTTAACACCATATATTAATATATTACAAAGCAGATAAGTGGTAGTCATATTTGGTTAATATATGTATTGATAATAAAGTCTGGGAGTATATAAAGATAAGATCCTTCTGGCTACACAGTTGGGAATTTCTTGACAAAGATACAGAAGTAGTTTGCCATTTCCTTTTCCAGTTCGTTTTCCCAGATGAGGAAAATGAGTCTTATCCAGGGTCCCACAGATAGTATTTGAGACTAGATCTGTACTGAGGAAGGTGAGTCTTCCTGACTCCAGTCCTGGCACTTTATCCACTGTGCCACCTAGCTGTCCTTTCTTTAAAATAGAATTTAAGAAATTCTTATTTCCTTCTTTCCTAACATTCTTGTGGAGAAAATAGAGAGTTCTTGGCTAACTGGTAGAACTGGTGTATGTGTTTGGTTCTAAGTGATTAGTCACTAAAAGTGCTGGTTAATGGAGTGAGGATCAACCTAGGGAGAATTTTCTAGTATGCTACTCTAGAGGTAGAACCTTGATCCTATTAAATCAAAAACATTTATCAAATAGCACAAATTTCATGATTGATAATGGTTGTTTGAACAATGGAAAGGACATTAGAGGTTTTACACTTTATTTTACAGATAAGGAAACTGAGACTCAATAGGTTAAGATGCATGCTTAAGGATCACATAACTATTTAGAACTCAAGAAAATCTCTGAAGTAAAGCCTCCTGATTCAAAGTCCAGAAGTTGATTATGGTATATAGTTTATTAAATCATTTTTAAAATTATTATACCTCTGGGTGAAATAATTTGTCTATTTTTAAAAATTGTTATAATCTATTTTGTTTTTACATCTTCTTCACTTATGAATAAATACATTCCTACTTTCTCCTCTGCCCAGAAATATATCTCTTGTTACAAAGAGTTCAGAAAGAAATAGGGAGGGCAGAAAAAGCTGTTCAGTAAAATCATCCATATCAATTGAATCTTGCACTATATATAAAAGGGGAGAGAAGCATGTAAAATCTGTTTATCTTATGTGTTTTATCCTATGTTCTGGGTAGATTAGTGTATGAATTATTTTCTGAAATGCTCAATATTTTAAAATCTAAACTTATGGAAATGCAACAAGGAGTCAAGTCATAGGATGTTAGGCTTGAGTTTGTTCCAAAGGCAGTCGAAAGCATAGTTCTTTTTTCTTTTGAATAATTTGTAGGATTAACTTTTCCCTGGGATCTACATGATTAAATGTGTCTTTTGAGACATTCTCTATAGTTTCTGCTTTTATGCCAGATGAATACACACACAGAAATACAAAAGCCATGGGAAGTAGGAGAGCTTAAATCTACCAGAATAAAGATGTGCTCAGTTCTATTTACCACTAGAAATTAGGCTCGGCCCTCTTCTCCCTATCCTTCAGGATGGCCTCTTCTGTTATCTGACGTGCATCTTACCACAATGACACTAACTAGCCCATATGTTACTTCACAAATCTCCTTAACTATGTGATAACACCCTAATTATAGGAAATTATATGGGTCATTTAATACATGCAAATTGTCCAAAGCACAGAGGGATTAGGGAGTGTGCTAACTGTAGCACTTTGCCTGTTACAGGGTGATTTGTCATTCTGTCCTAACCATTTAAGCATAAAATAAGTGTGGGGCTAAGTATTCTCTAGCTCTCTCACCCTCATTCAATCCAATTAAATTCAACAGACTTATTAAGAGCCTACTAGATGCAAGGCATTTTTAATACCTGCTGAGGATGCTGAGACAAAATGTAAAACAATACCTAAAAACATTCAACTATATACTTTACATATAAATTATTAAAATCAAATAATTCTGATTTTTTTTGGTGTATGTTTTCTTCATAGATATGGGTAAGAATCATTTCTGATTTCTTATGCCTTACATATTTCAAAGACCACCCTTTTGGAAATAATCCTTTACAAACTAAGATTAGCCAGGACTTTAAAAATAGATATATAAGCAGTCACTAGACCCATATGTAAAACTTCTTAAGCTTTGCCAATTTATGTAACTACACCTCTAGAATTCACATTCAAACTATGATTGAGCATGACACATTAGTAACAGTACCCACATATTTACGGAATGTACTCAGCTCCCTACATCTGTGATAAGATCTGTGATCTTATCAGCTATGACTCCCTCCACACAACTCAGAACAGTTCCATAAATCTTCTCAGCCTATGTAATTCTTATTCATGGCTTTCCATTAATACTGTATATTGCTCATCCTTGTATGTTGTTCATCCTTCATTTTCTTTTTTTTAAGGCAATGGTGTTAAATGACTTGACCAAGGTCACAGAGCTAGGTAATTATTAAATGTCTGAGGTCAGATTTGAACTTAGGTTCTCCTGACTCCAGCATTGGTGCTCTATCCACTGTGCCACCTAGGTGCCCCCATCCTTTATTTTCAAAAAGGATCAAAGAGGACCATCACAAGTGATGACTTGACTTGGACATGAATTTGAATTTAAGTGAAACAGAGATGTGCAAAGTCATCAGCCTCATTTTCTCTTCCTGAGTCACTGAAGACCCAGTGGCAGGACAAAAGTTAGGATGATTGGTGATGATGACCCAGGATGCAGTAGATGATGTTTTTTTTTTTTTCTATGCAGTATAAATGATTTATCTAACTTCCTCTGTTTCATTTAACATCTTGAAAGTGATAAGAGAACCTCCAAACTCTCCACATATAAGATGGGGTGGGAGAATTATTTAATGTACATAGAAAGAAACTGATTGTAATATGTATGTGGAGAAAGGGGGGAAATACTCAAATTTAAATATCTCTGACAAAGACTGGCATGTAAACTATAGATAAATGGCATAAATCTATAATCTCAAGTCACTCTTAAATGAATAAGAAGTCAGAAGATAGCATTTTCAAAAGAAGGAATGAAAGCTGTCATCTAACTAAATAAAATAGATAACAATTGCAGGTATGCATCAAACATCTTTGAAATACCATTTTACCATTATTAATTGACAAAAATGTTTTATGATCAAATAGCAGAATGGGAAATAGACACACTATTTCACTGCTGGTGGAACTATGAATGTCATACTATTTTTTGAAAATTATTAGAGGCAAGAATTTTTTTTAAATATACCCTTTATTCAAGCAATTCCACTATTTGGTCTCTACAAGAAGAAGGTTATTGACAACAAGAAAAGATAAAATCAGAAATTTAAATCAGGAAGTGTTTTTAGAATATCTAGAACTTCAGAAGTCATCAATTCCTATTCCTTTATCTTACAAAGAGGAAACTGATGCAGGATTACAAAGTGACTTGCCCAGGGTCATGTATTAAAGAGCTAAGGTGATAACTGAAGTCAGATCTACTAGACTCTTAGTCCAGTACTCTTTCCACTAAAGGGCCACTAATTTATTTGGACATGTGTATTTATAATAGCATTCTTTGTAGTGGTATAGAACAATATGATGCTGGATAGAATGGACTCAACTTAAAATCAGGAAGATTTCATTCACTATCTATAGTCATGGGCAAAATTCTTAACTTCCCTGGGCCTCAGATCCAGACTAATGGAGTTGCAATGGCAAGAATTCCCACAAGGAGACTTTGCATATAGATTCTTAAGACCTGACTCTTTGCAATAATAAGTGAAAATGAACTATGTTCCCAATAGGATAATGACTGCATTACAGAATAGCAATGGCATTGTTCTTTAAGGAGCCACAAACTGGAAAAATTCAAAGAAATTTGGGATTTGAATAGAAATAATGCAGAATAAGGACAAGAGAGTTAAAAGCACAATATGCACAATGGTCGTCTCTGTGGAAATTTAGAGAAATTTATATCAGGGTAAAACTGAGATCAAATATAATTGACAACTTTCATACTCTTTATAACAAAAACTCAAAATGTAAAGTTATACATATCCTTCATAATCATTCACACAATTTGATTTAACTATTTTCAGAGAATGTATTTTATGGGTGGTTTTTTTTTTTAGTTTGTTTAAATTTGTCTTCCTTAGGGGTGGCTAGGTGGCGCAGTGGATAGAGCACCGGCCTTGGAGTTCAAATCCAACCTCAGACACTTAATAATCACCTAGCCATGTGGCCTTGGGCAAGCCACTTAACCCCATTGCCTTGAAAATTCTAAAAAAAATTGTCTTCCTTATCAAGACAAAATTCATCAATCATTCAATAGGTAAATGAGTGTGTATGAGTAAGTGTGTATAATACACCACTAGCCATGTCCGTGCTAGCATTTCTTTTGCCTTCTCCAAAATAGGAGGCTAGTGCTAGTTTCTTTTTAGAAAATTGAGGCATGGGAGAAGGAAAAATGGATATATACCATACTACTTGATACTATTGTATTACTTGAATACAGAAATTTTGAGTTGGATTTAGTGGGGAAAAAATCATGAAATACCCAAGTTTGAAGATGAATTATGTTATTTTTTTATTTAGTGAAAGTTCTTTAGTGAAAGAACAATCTGGATGTGGGAAGGACTTGTGACTTCTTCAGCCCCTTATTTTGACTCAAGGAATTGGGTCCCTGGGCCACATAGAAAGTAAAAGCTTTATCCATGCTCACAGAGATGAGGTGTTCCAGCATTTGGAAGACTAAATGTTAAAATAAATATGGGTGCCCAGTCTGGAGTAAGAGGTCATTTGTTGTTGTTCATTGTTTTTCAGTCTTGTTACATTTTAGATTTCATTTGGGGTTTTCTTGGCAAAAATACCGGAGTAGTTTACCATTGCCTTCTCTAGCTCATTTTATAGATGAGGAAACTAAGAAAAACAGAATTACGTGATTTGCAGGGCATCACAAAACTATTAATTATATGAGGCCAGATTTGAACTTAGGTTTTCCTGACTGTAAGTCCCAAACTGTAATGAACTCAGAAAGATTCCTTTTCTGGATTTCAAACCCAGTGTTTTACCCACTGTGTCACCTAGCTACCTCAAAGTCAGAATGGTCTGATTTTAAATATGATTTCAGATACTAGCTCTGTGACCTTGGGCAAGTCACTTAACTATGCCTCATTGTTCTCATCTGTAAAATAAGCTTAAAGAATGAAATGACAAATCACTCCAGTATATTTCTCAAGACATATCCAAAGCAGATCACTAACAATTTGACATAACTAATGCAACTGAACAGCAATAGTATTTTGAACTCATTTCTTCTGGACTCCAAGTCTAAAAATCTAATATATCACTTCATCTCCCAAGTCTGGGCATTTTGGGGGCAGGGTTGTCTGGTTCCTGATTTGTTCTCCTTGTTCATCTCTATCTCCTGATTTTCCTGACTTTCTTCAAGTACCAGTGATTAGAAGTTTTGCTTGACCTTGAAAATTACCTCCCTGGGGCAGCTAGATGGCATAGTGGATAAAGTACCTACCTTGGAGTCAGGAGTACCTGAGTTCAAATCTGGTCTCAGACACTTAATGTGTGGCCTTGGGCAAGCCACTTAACCCCATTTACTTGCAAAAAAACCTAAAAAAATATTACCTCCATTAGATTAATGATATTTATAGAAGCACATAGATAAAATCCTTGCCTAGTATTCCATCTCTCTGAGAAAAGCAGAATGCTCAAGTTTCTAGTCCCAACTTCCTGCTCCCCTTAAAGTCACATAACAATACCATCATGCTACATGTAGGGGATAACCTGGTTATACTACTAAGAAATAGACTGATTTGTATTTTATCATCCTTTCTCCACTAGTAGATATGTTTATGAGTTGTAGAACTACTAAAAGATGTATGACAAGGAAGAACTGAATAACAAAACAAGAGAACATGAGTAATCCACAATGAAATTTGTGGGATCCTGATGAGATTTTAATATTATAGGCAACTTCTTAAGAAATCACCAATGCAAATGGGAAATTCCTCTATAATCTATATATTTAGATTGTGGATTGGAGCACTGCATTCTTACTTCTCTATGGTATTATAGGTATGACTTAACCCTAGGTGTTTCTGAATCGAGGACTCTCCATTATGTCATGCTTCTGCTTACCCAGATAAAGCATTTTTTTTTGCAAGGCAAATGGGGTTAAGTGGCTTGCCCAAGGCCACACAGCTAGGTAATTATTAAGTGTCTGAGACCAAATTTGAACCCAGGTCTCCTAACTCCAGGGCTGGTGCTTTATCCACTGCGCCACCTAGCTTCCCCTTGGATAAAGCATTTGATAACACCTTTTTAAAAAAATGATCAATATATATGCATTTCAAATGAGAGGAGGTCACAATAAAATTTGAATTTCTCTTGTATTATAAAATGTGTATTTTTTAACAAGTGACAAAATTGTTTCATTTGTTCATGTTTACTTGTGCACTTTTTCTTTCCTTCTGCCCATTAAAAAATGTTTTCTGTGTGAAATGTTTTATTGCTGTTCTTTTTTTTTCAAATCAATCACTATCTACTAATTGATTATCCCTACTCAAGTGGAAAGCCTTCCATGTAACAATTATATCTAGCCCAGCAAAACAAATCAGCACCTTGGCTGGGTCTGAGAAAGTATATATCTCATTCTGCATTTCTAGTCCATTACCTCTCTATCAAGAGGTGGGAGACGTTTCATCATTGGTCTTTTGAAGTCACTATTGTTAGCTGCTTTGATCAGAGTTTTGAAGGATGGAAGAAATAATGAACATTATGGCTTCAGAGAATATTTTGGAATACTTGTATGAATAACTCACATATCCATAGTACTTTAAGCTTTCCCCAAAATAATACTATGAGTGACATAGTTATTTTTATTTTTATTTTTAAGGAAATTGAGACCCAGGAGTCATTAAGTGAATTGTTTGTGGTCATCTAGCTAATAAAAGGCAGAGCTTGAATCTGGTCTCATATTTCTATCAGATAGTAGTCAATCAACCAATAAATATCTATTAAGTAGCTTCAGTGTACCAGAAATTTTGCTAAGTGCTGATGACACAAAAATAGGCAAAAGTGAGTCCCTACCCTCAGGGAGCTCACAATCAATTAATAAACATTAAGTACTTACTATTAAGTAAGCCAAGCCCAACTTGCACTATTACCTTTCGCACCATGCTATCGAGAGATCCTATGATTCTCTAATACTAAGATTAGGTTATTATTCTCAACATATTACAGATGGAAAAACTGAGGCTGAAGGAAGTTAAGTAAATTACCATAGGTCCTGGGTTAAGTGTTTGAGGCAGCATTTGAATTCAGGTCTTCCCAACTCCAAGTCCAGTGCTCTCAGCCACTATGCCTCCCACATGCCATATGACATAAAAAAACAGTTCATGTTGTGATTAATTTTGCTGAGCAAAAATGGCAACAGAAAGTTCTCTTTTTCTTTTTACATTTTTTACATAAAGGATTGTTATTGGATATAGAGATTAAGAAGGATATATTTAGAAATTATGTCAATGTGAATGTAAAAGCTATTAATATTTTTAAAATATAAAATATGGATTCTTATTAAGCAAATACAACCTTCAAATTCATAGAAAAGGCAAAGTACTCATGATGATAATTGTTGATTTAGTTTCCATTTTCACTGTTGCCAGAAAAGGAAGGAATATGGAAATTTGCTAAAAATATCAGGAATAATTTTCTGCCAACTAGAATTAAAGAGATGGAACTAGTGGCTTCTCTCAGGTAAATTTTTTATTAGGGCAGTAAACTTCCTTCTGATTTTTATTAATGTCCTTTCTCTTTCTCTCACTTAGACTGAGGGTGTGGGAGCCCCTCAGTGTCCTGATCCTTCTCTGAATAGCTTGGGAAGTTTGATTTGCTTCATTTCTAGTTAAGGTCAATTCATTCCTTGGGCAACCTGGTGACATTGACCTCCTAAGAACTCAGGATATTATGCACAAATTCTAACCTTGGATACTATACTGGCCTAAACTGCAACCCAGAATTCCCTAGATGAAGAAATCTACCAGCTTCAACCTCCCAGATCGCAGGGATGATAGACATGCCCTACCACAACTGAACTACCTTCTCTGACTTCAATGGTATCTACCTAGAATAACTAAATAATTGATAAAAATCATTAAATCAATGGAATCACTAAATTAGCACTAAATCAAACAAATTAAATTACCAGTGTGCTACTTTTGGATTCATTTTATGAACTTCTTTTTCTACCAACAATATTTATGGAATCTACCAAAACATCTATTCTTTCATTCAGTACCCTTTTGGCAAATCAAAGCAGTATGACAGTTCACCTAACTTGAGTTTACCCAGACAACTGTGAAGTATAATCTATCATAGTCATTATGAATGGATAAATATGTCAGGTCACTTTAATAATATAGTCCTCTATGTTACATAACCTATGTTCCAGGTTCCAATTTCATCCTGTATGAAATAAAAATGAGAGAATTGGCTTCTTTAAATTATGAGCAATAGCTTGCACTGAGGACTGAGGGAAAGCATTTCTTACCTTTCTATGTTTTTCTCCCTTCTAACTCTTATAGATACCCAAAAAATTTAGAGCATCCCTCTCCCAATCCTACCTTCCTTGTTCAGCTAAATTATCCAGCTCTAAAATCCATCTTTTTCTCCTTTTTTAAATCAAAATAACCAAAGTAATAACTATAATACATTTAATGGACTTTTAAAGGACTGTCAGCATGCACATCCTCATTATCCAAAATTAATCTTTTTTAAAAAAAAAAAAAACCTGTGGTCAAATGAAAGCATTTCCTTTCCTAAGTTGATGCTATTTATTTTATAAGATGAATTTCAGTAAAAACAGATCTCAGCACAGGACATGTTTATCCCAGATATCCTTGTATCCTAATTTGAGCTGACAGCAGTGGTGAAAAGTGATAATAAATGCAGGGGTGGAGGAAGGAAGAACTGCTTTCTTTTGGGGAACTGTCAAGAATATAAGAATGGCAAATGAGGTAACAAGGGAACCACATTAATAAAGGGGTAAATGGCAAGAAACTCAAAAGGCTATGTCATATAATTCTGTATATGAAAAAAAAGTAGCCTCTGACCATTTTCTGATTGACAAAATGCTTAAGCAAAGGGATTGGTGTTGAAATGAATAAAGGAATTGTAACCCAAGGAAATACAAGGGACTGGAGTGACAAGCATACAGCTGTACTATGTCTCGGGGAATGGAGGGGTATGTTGGAGTAAACCGCATGTTAAATCTGTGAGAGGTTAAATGTCATTCAGACCATGATAGATAAAATTAGAATCACATCCTCCAAAGAAAGAAGTCAGAAATGAAACTGAATGTTCAAGACATGCAGAGAATTAACCAGATTAGAGCTAAGGAATTGAAACTCAGATGTTCAGTCTTAAAGGGAGGAGAAAGGGCAGTAGATGTAGGCTTGGGAATGCTAGCCTTATCCATCCAGAGGAGATATGACCCTGCCTTATAGGAAAATAGAAGCACTTTAGCTTCAAAAAATGAATATAAACTGAATGAAGTAGATAGTGTATTTGATGTAAAATATGGAGTATAGTGGAAACAATTTTGATTTGATTGGAATTTAAAAGATATGTGCTCAAATCCTGGTCCTATTCTATACTAGTTGTATTCCTTTGGACAAGTCACTTGACCTCTTCATCCTCAGTTTCTTAATCTTTAAAATTAGTGGATTAAAAGCTGTACTACTTACTTCACAAGATTGTTGTATCAAATAAAAAAGGTATCTAGGGTCAACCCAAATAAGAATTTTTGTTAGTGTTGGTACTCCAGAAACTCTGCTAAGATGACTGATTGTAAAGTTAAAAGGAGGTATCTACCTGGAGGTAGAAGTGAGGCACTTCTTTGAACACTATGAATCAAATAGTTAATGATTATTTAGGGAGTGTTATATAGTGAAGAGAAAGCTAGGATTCAAATCTCCTTAAAGAGGTTTATTAGCTATGCCATCTTGGACAAATCACTTAACCTTTCAAAGCCAAAGACAATCCCTGAGGCTTCCTCAGTTAACTACAGATATTCCAGACTATTGGTAGAAATATTTCACTCCTATGAGTTCCCCCTCCAGAAGCATCCCTCTGTTCAAGCTGACTGCTTGTAGAAAATTAAAAGAGAAAAACTAAGCCTGACACATCTTCATTTTCCAGATCTCTAACTTGTGTCCTTAGATAAATCACTGGTTTGTGTTTTGTAAATCAGAAAGAGTTGCTTATAGCTTCATTAGTTAAACTGGGTCACTCTCTTGCTTGAGCAGTTAATAACTATGGACAATAGTAAATACCTTAGGGAAAGCCTCCAAGTGAATAACATCATAAATGATTGGTTTGTCTTGTGTTGTCTACAGGATAATGTATTAAAATGAACGCAGTGAACTCAAACTGGTTTGTAATAGCTCTGAGGAATAAATCAGGAATAAATCACAGCATCATCTAGTTCTTGGTAACAGAAATTAACAGGACTGGTTAATAGAGGAAATAGTAAATTGAGAATAGCTTTAGGGAAAACCTGAGGTTAGTGGAGGAAAATTCAGTGATCTAAGAGGATGAAGTTCACTAAATTAGAAAAGATAAACACATTAAAATATACAGGAAGCTGCAGTATAGGGGAAATGGTGTATGGAATCAAACGACCTATATTCAAATTCCTATGTTTCACTCGAAGCTCTATCACACAAGGCAAATTAAGTTGTGAAGGCTTTAGTTTCCTCATCTATAAAGAAGACTAAGATATTTATATCACCAATCTTACAGTTATAACAAGAAAATTGCTTTGTCAAATTTGAAGCTTTATATAAATTTGACCTGCTTGCTGCATTATGAAGATTAAATAAATTTCTGAATGTAAAATACTTTGTTAAAAGGTCACCTATTATTACAAGTAAAGCCTAATTTATGAATATAATTTGAATATAATAGAATGTAAACATATAATTTCCTTGAATGCAAATTGTATTAATTATTTTCTATCCATCTATCCATACATGTAGGTAATATGTAGATACATTTAATCTTAGAACTAGAAATTCAAAGGTAATATGTTTACAAATATATATGTATATGAAAGGTTAATTATTAAGGGCTTTAAAATATTGAGGCAGTATATAGAGTATTTGCAGTATATAGAGTGTTGGATCTGAAATCAGGAAGGTCTGAGTTCAAATGTGATCTAAGGCAATAATTAGCTTCATGACCTTGGACAGGTCAATGAAATTGTATATCTCCATTTTCTCATCTGTAAAATAGCGATCATAATAACTTACTTTCCAGAGTTATTCTGAAAATAAAAGTAAATGCATACAAAGCATTTGTTATATGTGTCAAAATTATCATTACGATTATGATATATTATCTATAAATCTCATATATGATATATATACACATGTATGTATGTATATATGTACATAGATAGATATAGCTATAGATTAGATATAGATGATATAGATATATAGATATAGATGATATAGATATAGATATAGATGATATAGATATAGATATAGATATAGATATAGATATAGATATAGATATAGATATATAGATATAGGTATAGATATAGATATAGATATAGATATAGATATAGATATAGATATAGATATAGATATAGATGATATAGGTATTGGTATAGGTATAAGTATAAGTATGGGTATAAGTATAAGTATAAGTATAAGTATAAGTATAAGTATAAGTATAAGTATAAGTATATGTATAAGTATAAGTATAGGTATAGATTATAGATGATGTAGATGATACAGATACAGATATAGATATGGATATGGATATGGATAGGGATAGGGATAGGGATAGGGATAGGGATAGGGATAGGGATAGGGATAGAGATAGGGATAGGGAGAGAGAGAGAGAGAGAGAGAGAGAGAGAGAGAGAGAGAGAGAGAGAGATACGAGATACATATATACACAAATTCTTTGAGAAAGAAAGGTTACTGGGTAGGGGGAGAAATAGTTTTGGACCATTTGTATATATGCCCATTCAAACCCGCAGGGTATTCCAAAAGTCCTAGTTCAATTTTAAGATTTAATAACTTCAGAAGTATAAGGGCTTGGTCAGCCAGATGGCACAGTGAATAGAACACTGGCCCTGGCATTGTAGGATCTGAGTTCAAATCTGGCCTCAGATATTTAATAATTACCTAGCTGTGTGAACTTAGGCAAGTCCCTTTACCCCATTGTCTTGCAAAAAACAAGGATAAGTGCTTCAAACATCAAAAATGCATAAAACATAAATTTTTAAAAAAATATTGCTATGGTTTTTATTAAATTTCAACAGAACTACTATCTTATGAGTCTACATAAATATGTATATCTATCTATCTATCTATCTATATATATATATATATATAATTCTTGAATTTTAGAAAAAGCTTTTATCAGTTTCTTCTTAGTAACTGAAAGAATTGAATTTATAATACTAATATTAAGAACATTCTAATAATGATGTTTTAATGGATTCATAATAGTTCTGGCATTATCTCTGAAGGGAAAAAATAATCTAATGAAGACAGATCAGGTAACCAAGGTGAGCAAGCAATAGGATTTGCCAAGCCAATTCACAAACCTGAGAAAGTGTCATCTAGAAATAAATGAAAAGTGTTTCATAAGCATTCTGTCTTATTAAAATCAAAATTTTAAATTTATTATTAAAATTCATAAAACTGGGGGCAGAGCCAAGACGGCAGCATGAAGGCAGCATTTCCTGGGAACTCCTCGCCCCTCCAAACTCCAAAAGCCAACAAATTATGTCTCTAGCTAAAATTTAGAGGGGCAGAACCACAGAAAGACTGAGTGATACATTTTCCCAGTCCAAGATAACTTAGAAATTCCCTGGGAAAGGTGTGTTTCACCAGGACTGGGAGTTGGGAAAAAAGCAGTGGCCACAGAGCATCCCAGCCCAGCCCAGCCCAGAAATTGCTGGCAACAGTTTGAAGGGGCACTGAGAGAACTCTGCTACACTAGAATTAGTATGGGATAAGAAGCACCAGCCACAGAATTTACAGTGAGAATCTGGAGAAAGCAACTTACACCCCCAGAGACAGTAAGGGAAGTCTGTAGAGATTTCTCTGCTCTCACTCAGGGTAGGAATCTGCTGTTGGCCTACACTCAGATCCAGGTTGCAGTTTGGGCTCCCATACTAAGTAGACAAGCTGGATCTCTCCTTATAGCTCCAGGGCAGAGGGGTAGAGGGAAGTACGGGGGGCCATCTACATACCAAAGTACAGGCAAGAGAGCATAAGACCTTGGAGCAATAAAGATCCCAGTGGGGTGACCACCCCCCCACCCCCACAAAAAACTAAAAGCCTTGGAAGTGCTGTCTTGGACTGAGGAAATGAGTAAACAACAGAAAAAGAAGAATCTGACCATAGAGAATTATTTCAGTTCCATGAAAGATCAAAAAACATACTCAGATGATGACAAAATCAAAGCTTCCATATCCAAAACCTCCAAGAGAAATAGAAAATGGGCTCAGACTATGGATGAGCTCAAAAAAAGACTTTGAAAAGCAATTAAAGGGAGATGGAGGAAAAATTAGGAAGAGAATGAGAGCAATGCAGAAAAATCATGCAAACCAAATCAACAACTTGGTGAAAGATATACAAAAAATACTGAAGAAAATAAAATGTTAAAAATCAGTTTAGGCCTAATGGAAAAAGCAAAACAAATGGCAAATGAGAAGAATGCCTTATAAAGTAGAATCAGCCAGCTGGAAAAGGAGATAAAAAAACTCTCTGAAGAAAATAACTCCTTCAAATGCATAATGGAACTAAAGGAAGCTGATGACTTTGCAAGAAATCAGGAAGAAATAAAACTCTTTCCCCCCAAAAAAGGCCCAAATTAGAAGAAAAAGTGAAATATCTCATTGGGAAAACAACCGACCTTGAAAACAGATTCAGAAGAAATAATTTAAAAAATATTGAGCTATCTGAAAGCCACAATCAGGAGAAGAGGCTAGACTTCATTTTTCAAGAAATAATTTAGCAAAATTGCCCTGGGATCCTAGGAGCTGAGGGTAAAATAGAAATCAAGAGAATTCACTGGTCACCTCCTGAAAGAGATCCCAAAAGAAAAACTTCCAGGAATATTATAGCCACACTCCAAAATTCCCAAATCAAAGAGAAAATTCTAAAAGCTGCCAGAAACAAACAATTCAACTACAGAGGCTCCATAGTCAGGATTACACAGGATCTGACAGCATCTACACTAAGGTTTCGTAGGGATTGGAATATGATATTCCAGAAGGCAAAAGATCTTGGTTTACAACTGAGAATCAACTACCCAGCAAAACTGAACATCCGCTTTCACTTAAGAGTCAACAAAAAGCTTTTTCAATTGAGTGGAAAGGGGGAAGGCAAGGGGGAATGAGTGAGCCTTCATTCTTATCAGAAATGGCTCAGAGGGGTGGCTAGGTGGCTCAGTGGATAGAGGATGGGCCTTGGAGTCAGGAGTACCTAGGTTCAAATCCGACCTCAGACTTAGCCATGTGGCCTTGGGCAAGCCACTTAACCCCATTGCCTTGAAAAATTTAAAAAAAAAGAAAAAGAAATGGCTCAGAGAGGAAATAACATACACACTTAATAGGGTGAGGAACTCTATCTTATCCTAGAGAAAAAATGAGGTACAGCTAGTGGAGGTACAGCTAGTAACAACAACTGAGTGAAAAATATTGAAGCAATTTCTCTGGTGGACTTATGATAGGACTATTCCCTTTAATTTAGAAAAAACAGATATCTTATTTTCTGATCTTGTTACCTCTTAGACTTCTCTTCTCTTCTTTAAGGATATGATTTCTCTCTCATCACACCCAATTTGGATCAAGGTACAACATGGAAACAAAGTAAAGACTGACAAAGTGCTTTCCGTGGTGGGAGGGAAGCAAGATTGGGGGGGAAATTGTAAAACTCAAATAATATCTTTAATAAAAATAAATTTAAAAAATAAAATAGAATAAAATATTAGTCCTGGGGGCAGCTAGGTGGCATAGTGGATAAAGCACTGGCCTTGGAGTCAGGAGCACCTGGGTTCAAATCCGGTCTCAGACACGTAATAATTACCTAGCTGTGTGGCCTTGGGCAAGCCACTTAACTCCATTTGCCTTGCAAAAACCTAAAAAAACATTAGCCCTCTTTTTATTCTCAGTCCTGGTCAATTGTAAGAGATGGAATGGATCCAAAGAATGAGAGTGAGATAGTGAATCAATAAGGATACTTTGAAGAGAGCAGGAAATCAATACAGTGCATTGTTTTCAAGAAGAAAATTCACAGCAGAAAGGAAATCTCAGCAGAGGCCTTACAAAAAAAGCAGAATATATCATCACTGTGATGAAATAAAAAAGGATTTACCAAAATTAATTTCTTGAACAACTAGAGGTACTGATAGAAGACAGAGAAATGACAAGAGAACTTAAACAAACTGCCAAACAACTCTCTTCTTTTCTCCTCACCTGGTAATCTTTGGGAAACCAGAAAATCAATAACCCCTACCCCTACCCCTAGGTGCTCTAGTAGGGGGGCTTCATGTGTCAGACAGAAGAGGAAAGGAACCCTTTAGTATAGTATGCTGTGGAAGGTAAGGCCTAGTCAGGTAATTATGTGGTTTCCTTTATATTGGGAAAAATAGGCAATCTACTTCTATTTGTTTCAGGAGGTATGAGCTCACTTATTTTTATGATCTGAATTTAATATTTATAAAATATTTTATGATAGCCTTATGGGGCAGATAATAATGGATTTGCTGAGTCTCTTAGCCATCTATCAAAACAAAAGGACTAATTCTTTCTTGACTACCTTATCTTCAGAATCATATCCAAATATCTGTAAGCTTGAACTGTGTGTAATTTGAAGACTAGGGCTCTGGCAGTTTACTCTGATACATGCTTCTCCAAAGTAGTAGGAGCTCCACTTGCCTACCAGGCAGTGTCATACCAAAGGGAATTTGTTTCAAACTATTTTATTCCCTTGGGAAAACTGTCAGAGTTTATGACCAGCTTGTTAGTCATACACAAGAGTTCCAGGAGAACTCCAAGTCTTTGCTTCCCTTAATCTATAAATCCACATTAATTAGGACTTGCTTTATAAGGTTTGCACATGATTCAGTGAATAGAGCAGTTCATTTTTATCCAGAAGACCTAGGTACAAATCCTGGCTCTGGTTGTGTGATATTGGGCAACTTACTTAACTTCTCTGGGTCTCAGTATCTTAATCTATAGAATGTGAGTATTGGACTAGAAAACCTCAAAATTTCCAATCAGCTCAAATTATAATCCATACTCCCATGTCAGGAGCTAGTGTCTGAGAGCAGATGAGTCCACTTTCCACTACCACCTAGCTTTCCCTCCAATATTTGTTGCTTTCCCCTTAAATATCATTAGTCAATCTGATAGGTGTAAAATGATATCTCAAGGTTGTTTTAATTTGCTTTTCTCTAATCAATAATGGTTCAGAGCATAGTCTCATATGAATAATAAATTGTTTTGATTTCTTCATCAGAGAATTGCCTGCTCATATCCTCTGACCATTTATCAATTAAGGAATTAATCGTATTCTGAGAGAGTTGACAAAGTTGTTTATATAATTGAGATATGAGTCCTTTATCTAAAAAACTTTCTATAAATTTCTCCCCAACTTTGTTTTCCTTTTGGTCTTGACTTCATTTGTTTTATTTTTGCAAAATATTTTTAATTAAATGTAATGAAAATTATCCATTTTATAACCTAAAGTGCCATCTATCTGGACCATCTCCAGTTAGACTGATCCATATCTTGCCCCTGGATCCAGATGGCTCCACAGGGGAAAGTGAGGCAGCTGATATTGCTAAGTCCTACTTCATTTAAATCCTATTCATTTGCATAACATGGCATCACATCATTCATGCCATGGTACTCTTCAAGAAATAAGGACAAATAAACTGATCTCCTATTCATAAGTATAATAGGCAATATGTACCTTGTTCTTCAAATAAGTGTGTCTTTATATGTGGGTCATGTATTCATTGTGACCTTATTTACGTGAATAATATAAGGTATTGTTTATCTAGTTTCTGCCTGACCACTTTCCAGTTTTCCTAATAATTTTTGGCAAATAATGAATTCTTATCCCAAAATCTTAAATCTGCTTGTCAAATAAAAAGCTGCCATTCATTTGCTGTTGTAAAATGAGTTTCTACTGTTCCACTGATATACTTTTCTGTTTCTTAAATAGCAGTAGCCACTTTTAATAATTACTGCCCTACAATAAAGTTTAAGATCAAATATGTTTAAACCTCCTTCCTTTACTTTTTTTCATTAGTTCCTTTGATATTCTTGACTTTTTGTTCTTCCAAATCAATTTTGTTATTTTTTTCCTAATAAAGTAAAATATTTTTGGCAATTTAACTGGAACAACATTAAATATATTAATCAGTTGAGGCAAAATTGTCATTTTAACAGGTTGGCCCTGCTAACCCATGAACAATTAATATTCTTCAGTAATTTAAAATGATTTAATTTGTGTTAAAAAGTTTTTTATAACCTTATAAAATTCCTCAGTTTATTTTGGCACATATGCTCTCAAGTATTTTTGGTTGTTTAGAATTGTTTTAAATGATGTGTGTCTTACTATCTCTTCTTACAGGATTCTATTTTTTATATGCTGGAATGTTGATAATTAATGTGAATTTACTTTAAATCCTGCTATTTTGCTAAAATTAGCAATTGTTTTAACTAACTTTTTCATTGATTCTTTGGAATTCTCCAAGTATATCATTATATTACCTGCAGAAAGAAATAGTTTTTATTATCTTATTCCCTAGTCTGGTTCTTTCAATTTCTTTTTTTCCCTCTTATTGCCAATGCTAGGATTCTCAATGTAATATTAAATAATATTAGTGATAGTTGGAATCCTTGTTTCACATCTGATCTAATTGGAAAAGCTTCTAGTTTATCTCTATTACAAATATATTTGTTAAAGGTTTTTACATAAATGTTTTTGTCAATTTAAGGAAAAATCCATTTATACCAATACTTTCAAGCACTTTTAATAGAAATTATTGTTGTACTTTATCAAAACTCTTTCTGCATCTATTTGTATAATCATATGACTTTTTATTTTTATAGTGATTTAGTCAATTGTGTTAATAGCTTACTTTATATTAAACCATGCCTGTTTCTTGGTATAAATCCTACTTGATCATAATATATAATCTTTGTAATATAATGTTGTAACCTTTTAGCTAGTATTTTATTTAGACTTTTTGCATCCACATTCATTAATGAAATTAGTCTATAATTTTCTTCTTATAATTCTTTTCCTGTTTTAAGTATCTGTATCATGTTTGCTTCACAAAAGAAGTTTGATAAGATTCTTTCTTTGTCTATTATTCCAAATAATTTATTTAATACTAGAATTAATTGATCTTTAAAATGCTTAATAGTATTCACTTGTAAATTCATTCGCTCCTGAATTTTTTTTCTTAAGAAGCTTATTTATATCCCATTCAGTTTTCTAAATCTTAATCTATATAGCCTTCTAAAAGACTCTTTTATCCTTTCCCCTTTTCTAATTTCTTGAAAAGTTTAGAAGACTTTTATATCCTTTTTAGATATATATATATGTTGTTTCCTCTGTAACACAGATACAATGAGAATAAGGTTTTTAGCATTACTAACCTTTCACTCCCAACCTGCTTTCTCTGTATCAATTATTCCTTTCATGAGATAGTTCCATTTATTTTACCTTTTTCTACCCAATTTTGTTTTTTGGAATCATACTCAACTTAGTCCCATCATACTCAACTTGACACCAAATTTTCTTTCAAACTACCCTAGAAATAACTTGACTATCTATTGCTAATATCTTAATAACATTTTCATATATAGGAAGTAAATAGTTTGATGTCAGTGAGTCCCTATAACTTGTGTTTAATGTTTCCCTTATACTTCTTCTGTATCATATATATAAAATTTTCCATTGACTTCTGGTCTTTTGTTACAAATATCAAAAATTCCTTCAGTTCATCAAATGTCATTTTTGTTGTGTTTTTTTTAATTCAGGATTATACTCAACTTTGATGATTAGGTAACTTTTGGTCATAATTTCAGCTCTTTTGATATTTGAAATAAAATGTTCCAAGACCTAAAATCCTTATTTTAGAAGTCGCTACATCTTATGAAATTCTGATTATATCTCTACAATATTTAAAGTTTTTTTTTTCTTGCATCCAATATTTTCTCCTTAAACTTTTCTCCTTAATTTTCTCCTTAATATTGATACTTGACTGTGACAGATTTCTCCTGGGAACTCCTGGGATCTCTTTTACATGATGAATGGTAGATTTTTTTAAATCTATTTTTACTTTGCATTCCAAAACTTGAGTAATTTTCCTTAATATTGCACCCATATTCTTTTTTTGATCATACCTTTCAAGTAGTCCAATAATTCTTATATTGTATCTCCATAATCTGTTCTTCAGGGCAGTTGTTTTTCTAAAGAAATTTTCAAATTCTCTTCCCTTTTTTCATTCTATTGATTTTGTTTTATTATTTCTTGATGTCTTATGAATCATTCGATCCCCCTTGGCCAATTCTAGTTTTCAAGGAATTATTTTCCTTAAGGTTTTGGTTCTCCTTTTCTATTGGGTTAACTTTGCTTTCATAAATTTCTTGAGTTGATTTTATTTTTCCTAATTTTTCCCCAATCTCTCTTATTTGCTTTTTGAAGGTTTTAAATTGTTCCAAGAAATCTTTTGGAACTTGCGAACATTCAGCATTACTCTTTGGTCTAACTATCTGCCCCTGACTAAGAACCCAGGTCTTCTTTTATATCATGAATATCTATCTGTGGTTGGGTTCTTTTTCCTTCATTTGGCTCATTTTTATTTTTATTCATATATTTTTTATTTGTATATTTTTATTCATATGTTTCTTATCATTGTAATCAGGTTTTAACCCCAAGTTATGGGCAATGGTTCCCTAGGCCTCAGATTCTTATTATTATTTTACTATTTAGATCTTATATGTATCCTCCTATAAATTGTCCAAAAGATGGAGGGAAGGAGGGAGGAAGAGGCAGTAGTAGAGACCTTATTATAGATTTATTACTAAGTGGATATTCATGAATCATATTTTCAAGATCCTTCCCTCTTAATAGATGACAGGCCCAACTCCTTTTTTTTTTTTTTGGTTATCTCTTTGATGACATCATTTTCAAAGCTTCTTAGGCGCAATTCTTCATTGACTTCCTGTATTCTCCATTTCCCTTTGACCTTTAAACAACAAAGCTACCACTGAGCTAGCAACCTCATAGCATATTGTTAAACTCCTTATTATTTTGTTTTAATTTTTTATGATGATGCTTAGAAAAATCAATCTTATGAGAGTCAAACATTTCACTATTATTGTCATGATCATATATGACATGAGATCTGTCCCTGTTTTAGGTGACTCAGTTTTAGTACTTCTTGTTCTCAGTTTCCTTGCTTCAAGTAGTCTAAGGAATTTTACACAATTTACATTTTATTTAGTGAACATTTGTTAACACCGTTGTCCTTTCTCCTATTAAATTAATTATGTTGACATATCAAAATATTTGTAAATCAAATAAGAGCGTGAGGCTGCTGTGAGTAAAATATGTCCAGGGTTTGACATGATTAAGATTTCTAAAATAACTTCAGTGTTGTCTTCAAGTACTTAACTACATTTAATAGATATTTCACAAAACAATGAAATACAGAGTTTAAGACCACCATATTTAACCACCATATTTACATTTAATAAGTAATCCTCTTTATAATATATTCAATTTGAAGCCAGCCTTTTACATAAAAAATCTTCAGTGAAGAAGAAATTTATGTGCTGCTAGTTCCTCTGATAGCTTTAATTATTGGGAAATCTCATATAAATATTAAATTTACCTTTTTTTGTAACTTCCACCCATTTTCGAAATTTTTCCTTCCTAGATCATACACAATAAGTCTAATTCCTCTCTCACATGACAGATCTTTAACTATTTAAAGTCAGATGTTACCTCAATTTAAATAACTCAGAATGTCTCAGTCATGATGTATTGATTTTATAATTACCACTGAACTATGAACAAATTCAGTATTTTTTACTTCTAGCATAATTCTAACATAATAAATTTAGTATAAGTTAATTCTATTAGCATTATGAATTCTTAAAACTGAATTTTTCTACAAAATGTTAAGATTTCAAAGTGTCAATCACGGCTGTTCATTGTTCTGGACAAATTGTCAAATCAGCTTTTAATAAATCAGATACTTAAGTCACTAAGTTCAGCCTGCATTGAAAAGCTGTATTTGAGAAGTGTCTCAGATACACATGAAAACTCATAAAACAAATCTTAACTTGTCAAAAACTGTGGTACTTAGAGAATTATAAATATAATTAAGGAAGGAGTTTAAATATCACTGGATTTCCTTGTTTTTATAGCTTGCAAATAGGTTAGCATTTCTTACACTTTAGCTAATCAATAAATAAAATATATACTAACTTATCCAGTTTAACAGTAAACTCATCAACTACAGTGGTATGTGATGGGATTAGGTGTAGGATGAAGGGGGCAGCTAGGTGGCGCAATGGATACAGTGCCTGCCCTGGAGTCACTTGGTTCAGATATCTGGTCTCAGACACTTAATAATTACCTAGCTGTGTGACCTTGGGCAAGTCACTTAACCACATTGCATTGCCAAAACAAAAGTGATTGAATGTGTGGGATGAAGTCAAATTACTGGTTTGACGACTATTTAACTAAGCCTTGAGTAGGCACAATCTGCTTGATTATGAAACTTCAGACAATTTTTGATACAAAACAAAAGAAGTCAATGAAAATTGTTCAGTAACACAAGAAAATTTGGATGTAGTATATGAAGCCTAAACTACATGAGGTTATACTCAACCAACTTCTGTGTCCTTGAGGGGTATTACATGATCTGTTTTTAATTGTTCTTCTATTATCTGAATGTAACTTGACTTTCTAAGGTCTTTGGGAAATGGTAAAGGTTCGGAGATTTTCCAATATGCTAGGAAAAAGCTGATGGAGTCAAAGTAATGATTGCAGTCACAATTTGACATGTTATATTTCCCAACTTATTGGACATCTACTCTTTTGAAATGTCTTGGAATGGGTTTTCTTGATTTCATATTCAAATAATTGCTTTTAAATTTAGAATGGTGTCTAATGTATTTGAGCTGTTAGACTATCATTCTTTCTGATGTTATTTGCTGCATAAATAGAGTTATTGGGCATGTGTATCAGGTGCCCATACAGCTGATAAGGCTCATTTAGGGGCATTCTAGAACCCTTAACAGACTAAGTTTAAGGCATTCCTTTTGTAATGCTCATGGGTGTGGATATCCTTTTGGAGAATTCAATTTGCTAGCCAATACTTGCCGCTGTCCTCTCATCCCTACTCTCTTTGTCTCTAGATATTTAGTTAGCCTCATCCTGCTAAATTATTTAAATTATTTTGTTAACAAAGGAGCAATAGCAATATAATGATTCCACAGTACTATATGATCACCTCAGCTGATGCTTCATGGAATTTATATAAAATAAAATTGTGAGTATAATCATAACAGCTCAGAGCCCCCAGTTAGGGACTGAAATATCCTCCTCCTAGGCAAGAAAATTAGCTCTTCCTTCTACTTTATTTATATTTTGGTTTAGTTACACCATCACATATTTATGGTTGAAGTAAATTTTAGTTTGCCAGAAATATTTAGGTAAAGAAGAAAGCAGAGTATATTATTAGAACGGGGAGTTTTGGGGCAAACAAATTTTTCTCTTGGAACTTCCCTCAATACCTGAAGATAAGGGTAAAATAAGTAACTGCAGTTTAAATCTTCTCCAAGATTTCTGTAGGGACTGAGGACTTTCTTTAATTTTTATTTCTTTTAATAGCTCAGCTCTTATTTTTTTCTTTCTTTCATCCACTGCCTATTCGCCACCAATTCCTTCTTTTTTTGCAAGGCAAATGGAGTTAAGTGGCTTGCCCAAGGTCACACAGCTAGGTAATTATTAAGTGTCTGAGATCGGATTTGAACCCAGGTACTCTTGACTCCAGGGCTGCACCATCTAGCCTCCCCACACCAATTCCTACTTAGGGCCTTTCTCTCTCTCTCTCTCTCTCTCTCTCTCTCTCTCTCTCTCTCTCTCTCTCTCAGACTATATGTACATTTTAGAATTCTTGGGTTTGATCATAGTCATAAATTACTATTGGGGTTAAGAGGAAATATTTGTCTTTCTGAACTACGGCTTCTAAAGTGACTACCAGGTTTCAAAACCCCTATTAAAAATTTTAAAATCTTTTCAATCTTTAGGAATTTTAGATATAGAGAAATAGATAGATATAAGATTTATAATAGGGATCATTTAGTTCAACCTCAATATCATATATATATATGGAAATTGAGGCTAGCTAATTTGTTCAAGATTAACAAGCTATTAAATGAGAAAAATAATATTTGAAACCAGGTCACTTGTCTTCAATCTGGTATTCTTTTCTTTGTTCTATGCTGCCTCCTAAGGTCTATTTCCGCCTCCCACAGTTACTGTTTGATTATAGAAAAGTCACTTAAACTTTCTGAGCTTCCATTTCCTTACCAATAAATTGAGGATAACATTTTCAGAAGTTAATTCATGGGCTATAAGACTGAAATAAAATGTACATAAAGTGCTTTGCAAAATTTAAAGTCCTATGTCAGTCATAATGTCCTTATATCTTCCCTGACTAAAGCCTCATAGCATCAAGAAGAATGGCCAGTCATAGTTAGAGAATTCCTTAAAATGATTATTCACTTGTGGAACAGATGTGGAAGAGGAGAAATAAAGAAACAGATCGATAATAAGCACTCAACAAGAATATTAAATATGTATATATATAAACATATTTGTAGTCTTTAAAAGTATATGTAACAAGTTTGTATGGATAGCATTTCAGTCTCACAAGTCCCTTATAAAATAGGTAGTATAGACATTTTTAAAACTTCATTTTACATATTAAGAAATTGGTTCAGTTTTATGACTTGTCATCTAACTAATATAAGAGATGGAATTTGAATCCATGTCTTTCATTGATTATAGGCCTAGAATTCTTTCTACAATAACTTATTTTTGCTACTTGACCTTTTTAGACAAAAGACAATATGTAATATTAATGCAAAACATGGTCATTTTATTAACCACCTTGTGCCTCACTTCCAGAAAAATGGGATCAAGATTGTATCTACCCTGTAAGAAACATGTGAAAAATATCTTTGAGAAATTTAACAGTTTAAATGGTTGATGTACATTTGAACTTCAATACTGTGGTTTTAATTCAATGGAATAAGAAATAGAATAAACTTTAGAGATATCTGATCTAATTTCCATTAATTTTTGTTTAAAGAAATCTAGGGTTAGATAGATTAATGACTTGCTCAAAGTCACACAACTAGTATGGTTGAGCAAACATTCAAACCCAGGTCTTCTATGGTCAGAGTCAATGTTCTTCTCACTATTCTACAATGGCTTAACAAACATTCTTCAGGTTTCTCCATTAAGTCCCTTGTAAGCTTATATTAATTTCTATAGTATAACCATTTTTGACTAAATTTATCAATCAATTTAATCCAACACCTTCCCAGTCCATCCAAAAGTATTCACTTGATTTTTTACAATAGTTTCTATTTTGTTATGCTTCATTGATAAATATAAGATATTTCTCTGATTTGCCTCAATGAGCTCTAAGAACATTAACTTTGTGTTTCTAAAATTATTGGTTCTTTTCAACTTTATAAAGTCATTAAACAGCTCTAAGATGAAATGACTATATAAAACAAAATCTCAACTTAAAAAAATTCTCTGTAGCCATAGCTACCTTCCAACATGTTGAATGTGTTCATCTCTAGCAACACAGAAAGTGAGATGAAAACTGGAAGAATGGTGTTGATAGAGTAGTTATTTTTATTTTTTAAATAATATTGTATTATTTTCCCAATTACATGTAAAATTATTTTAACATTCATTGTTTTTCAAATTTTAATTCCAATTTTTTTCCCTTTCTACCATTCCACCTCATTGAAATGGTGAGCAATCTTATATAGCTTATACATGTGCAATCAGGCAAAACATATATCCATATTAATCATATTGTAAAAGAAAACACAGACAAAAACAAAAATACCATGCTTCAATCTGCATTCAGACTTCATCAGTTCTTTGTCTGATGGTGGGTAGCATTTTTCATCCTAAGTTCTTTGGCATTGTCTTAGATCACTGAATTGCTAAATATAACTAAATTACATACAGCTGATCATAGTAAATTATTGCTGTTATGGAGTACACTGTTTTTCTGGTCCTGTTCATTTCACTTTGCATCAGTTTGTACAAGTCTTTCCAGATTTTTCTGAAATCATTCTGCTTGTCATTTCTTATAGTACCACATCATAAACAATTACAATCATATGTGTAATTACAATTGTATTATATATGTATATATATATATATATAGTAATTACAATTACAATTTATTCTATCATTTCTTAATTGAAAGGCATTCTCTTCATTTCCAGTTCTTTGCTACCACAAAAAGAATTGCTGTGAATATTTTTGTACAAAAAGCTCTTTTACCTTTTCTATTGACCTCTTTAGAATACATGCCAAGTAAGGGTATTGCTGGGTCAAAGAATAGGTTACTGGCTATTTTTATGCCAATGTGAATTAGCAGTTCAAAAATCTGAATTTTCTTCCCTCTTTCCTCCCCTACTAGTTATTTTATAAATAAACAGAATCAACAAATAATTTGTCGAAAGACAACTGGGAAGGGCGAAATTCTGAAAACTGCTACTTTAGAAGTGTAGGCTACTTATGAAGAAAGATTTCTGTTCCTTTGCTGACTTTATTGATTCCCATATAATAAAACAAAAAATTGCTTATATTATTTGCAAAAAATAAACTTGCTAGGGAGCTTATTCGCAGGAACTGATAGCATTCAAAGATATGTTTTATTATAAGCCCTAAAGTCATCTATAGATAATTGTCTTGGAACAACATTCTAGTCTGTTCTTTCTCTAAATAACAGCAGAGTCTATATTTCTTTGTAGTTTAAGGAAAGCCATCCATGTTTCTTATAAGTAAATGTCAATGAATTAACTGCACTATAAAAGGAATAATTATCTGAACTGAAAATATTGACCTATGGTGGTATTCATTAGTTTCTTGGAAATCATTTAAATTGGGTCAGTTTTTTAACACCCTTTGAGCATTTATAGTTGAGAATGAAACCCACAGGACAATTGAGAGATGTGTGGTGAGTGGGAGTAGGTTACAGCACATTACAGGGAATTAAACAGAAACAGCACAAAAGCATGTTATCAAAGAAATTATGATCAAGGTAAAAAGATGGCTTAATGATAAGACATGAAGCAAAAAATAGTTCATGGACCCTCACAATAGCTAAAGAACACAAGGTAAGCATTTCTATATTTGATAGATATTTATGGGGAACTTGTAGGAAGATAGGGACAAAAATTGCAGATGATGATTAGACATGAATTGGCTGCAATCTGCATCAATGAATGTAATGTTTAGGTTATTTGTTTTTTCAAGATAGTTCTGCCTCATTTTTAGGGTTTCATAGTAATCATGTGAAATTAGTTTTGTTTTTGTTTTTGTTTTACTTTTTAGCTCACAAGAACAACTATTTCTAAATTCCTTTTATTCTAAAGACATTATTCAACACAATTTTTTTTTGCATTCAGCCATAGGATAGAAGGTCTACTAATGCCAGGATGTGATATAATCAAAGCTATATTTGATTAATTGATGGGTATGATTCAGAAGACTAAAAGTAGACTCTCATTCTCATTCCCATATTGATATTTGTCTGTAATGTGATTTAAGTGATGTTGTCTAAACTCTACCATGACTAACCACTCCATCCAAGAAACAGTAAGAATTCCTTTCCAAGAATGCTTTTCCAAATATCATGGAATATTAGAATTTATGTAAAATCTCTAAGACTTTACAAAGAAATCTTAAATGGATTGTTATAAATACAAAGATCATAATAGAGAGGAAAAGAACTGATTGAGAAGTTTCCAGCTCATTATTTGTTTAATACAAACAAGCCACTATAAAAATAAAACAAAACCAAAAAAAAAAAAACACTTGAGTAGGCAAGAGCTAAACCCACAAGACAAGAAGTTGTATGTATGTATTTTTTAGTTCATTGTATCACTAGTTATTTAAATATTGCATTTAAACAGTTCGACAATTATTTTATCAGGATAAGTCACAGACCCACAGGAAGAATTTTATAAATAGATGTCAAGTGAGGAAAATAAAAACAGAAAAAAATACACACAAGGACTATAACAAAGAAAATAAAAATAACAATAAAAAAATTGCTTGCTATGCAATGAGCAAGAGAAATAACACTAAACAACTGAAAAATAGATGAAAAATTTAAAGGGATATTGGATTGCAACAAAAAGTTTAAAATTCACTGTATAATTAGGTGTAGCTTAAAATAGAACCAAAATGGTGGTATTTTTAGAGTAGAAACAGTCAATGATCAAAGGAGAATATTGGGAGAAGAGGGATAAAGACATATCCTCCATAAAACCAAACTGATATTATGGTTGCAAGAAACAACAACTCTTAAAATCTGATTGGATGTAGGGCATGTGGGAGAAGGGATGGTCTAAGTTAACTTGAGGTGTTAAGCTGAGATATCTGTGAGGAAAATAGTGTCAGCAAGAAAAATAAGAAAGTTAGGAGAAGGGAGAAATGTTATTGGGGTAGATAATGAGTTTTGTTTTGAACATTGAGTTTGAGTTTCCATCAGGACATCTAGGTAAAGATAAGCAAACTACTGGAATTCTGGATTAAAATATAAGGGAAATTTGGTCTGGAGATATCAATTTCAAAATAGAAATAAAACCTTAAGCCATAGGAGTGAATGAAATTTAAATTTTAGGCATTTTTAAATCATGATCTGCCTGTCAGATTTGTTTGCTTTCAGTTAAAAAACTTGAAATATCTGAAGTTTTCATATCTAAATATTCAATTTCTCAACTGTTAATAGACCCCAGGAAGGGGAAGTATTAAAACAGAAAAACATTTGATCAGGACATAAAGGGATAGTAAATCAAAGTTGTTTTTTAAATATCAAACATATTTCCAGTTTCATTCCATTTATCTTGAAAGTAGTTTGTGATGAATTCTAGGGTGGAACCAAAATGGTGGCATGAAGCTAACATGCTCCCTGAGCTTTTACTACCAAAGATAAATGGAGCCTCTACTCTGACTGTCAAACTACAGATACCACAAAGAAAAAAGAGAAGATTCAAAGAAGTTTTCAGCTGTAGACCTGGTGGAGAATCTTCGGTGAAGGTCTGTCTCTTTGGGGGAAAAGGGGAAGTAGAGTCCAGGAGGCAGAAGAGCAGGAAAGCCAGCAGAAGCCTTTTAACCACAGTGCAGTCCTGGTCCTGGCAGTTTCACAATAGCAAAGATCCCAGCAGCTAGATAGTAAGCCAGTTGGGAGGATCCCAACTCCCAAAAAAAGTCTGAACCATGGGAACACCGGGACAAAGGACAGGACTGAGTCAGGACTGTTCCTAAGCAAACAAACCTCTGCAAAAATAAGGCCTGGACTGCATAGGCAACATCTTGGCCAACAATAAGCCAGGGATCAAAACCCAGCCCCAGCAAAAAAAAAAAAAAAGCTTCAATCTATACTCCCTATACACCAGGAGCAGAGCTAAAGCAACAAAGATGAGCAGAAAAGCTAAAAGAGTGCTCACTACAGAAAACTACTTTACAGACAAAGATGACAGCAATGCCAAGTCTGAAGAGAAAATCAGTGAAAAAATCACTCACAGGTGAAGTATCAAAAGAGTCTAAAAATTTTACGGAAATATAAAAGCTTATCAAAGAGCTTAAAAAAGAATTTAAGGGGCAGCCAGGTGATGTTGTAGATAGAGCACAGGCCCTGAAGTCAGGGGGTTCAAATCCAGCCTCAGACACTTAATAATTACCTGTGTGACCTTGGGCAAGTCACTTAAACTCATTGCCTTGCCAAAAAAAAACTAAACTATGCAAAAATTAATTTTAAAAAACCAAAGAGAGGAAGAAGAAAAAAAATTGAAAAAAGAAATGAGAGTCATGCAGGAAAATTATGAAAAATTAAAAAGAGAATTCAATTCCTTTAAAAAGGAAACACAAAAGGTAATTGAAGAAACTAAAACCCTAAAAATTAGAATTGAACAAATAGAAACTAGTGAATCTACAAGACTACAAGTTTCCATTAAACAAAAAAAAAAGACAAAAAAAAAACTGAAGAAATGTAAAGTTCCTTTTAGGGAAAACAAATGACCTGGAAAATAGATTCAGGAAAGATAATCTATGAATCATCAAAGTACCAGAAAGCCTGGATGAAAAAGAAAAAAAGAACCTTGGAAACATCTTGCAGGACATTATAAGGGAAAACTAGCCAAATCTGCTAGAACAAGAAAACAATACAACCATTGTAAAAATCCACAGAACTCCTTTCTGGAGAAAGAGACCCCAGGATAAAAACTCCAAGGGCTTTTTATAGCCAAATTGCAGAACTCTCAAGAAAAGGAGAGAATATTGTAAGCAGCAAAAAAAGAAAACAATTGAAATACAAAAGAATCACAATCACACTCACACAGGACCTATCAACCTCCACATTGAAGGATTCAGTTCTCTGAATAACATAGTTCAGAGAGCTAAGGACCTGGTATTATAATGTACTACCAGAATGTACTATCCTGCAAAATTCAGCATATACTGTCAGGGGAAAAGATGGATATTCAACGAAATAGAGGACATCCAGAATTTCCTGACACAAAGACTAAAACTGAAAAGAGAATTCAATTGCCAAATACAGGACTCAAGAGTTGTATAAAAAGATAAATGAAAAGGGGAAGGAAAAAACAAAGCAAAACAAAATAGATGTTGGTCAAGACCATCAAATTATATACAACCCTAAAAGGGAAGATATAACACTTCTAATAAAACTTCTTAGAACCTTACTTCTCTTAGGATAATTAAAGGGTCAAATATAATTGAAGAGATTGAACTTAAGAGATAAGGGTAGAGTTGGGTCTTGTCTCTCCATTGAAAAGGTCCAAGATGACTTCAATATGTTTGAGACAAAAAGCTCTGTTGAAAAGTAAAGTTATTAACATTAAATTTAAGTATTTCATCAACCTTTGACAGATTCCTGTTGTGCTGACAAAGACTTAGCACTTTGTCTAATGGGGCCATCATAAACTGATGCTGAGTCAGTGTCTCCATAACTTACAATCATTTGTGAAGTTCTCAGGTGAGACTTCCAGAACCTCCCAGTGCTTAGAGATCTTTAAGATTCTTGTAGTTAATTAGATCAAAGTTTTACTTAATCCATGCTTCACTTACAAGGGTTAAGTTCGGGGAGGGGGTGGGAGGTGGGAAGGGGTAAAAGATGAGAGAAAATAGGCCTGGGAAGAGAGGCACAAATAGTTCAAGAAATGATTTGGCTTAGGATGATACTTTGACTCATGAAGAAGATTGTGTGTCCTTAGAAGGTTCTTGAAAATGGGGTAAGGTATAAAATGATTACAATTATAATTGGATGGAATTTGAGACAATGCTGCTTCTCAAGCAAACAATCAGTGATGATACTTTGATAACAATATGAGTTTATCAAGCAACAAAATAATCAAACTGTGATTTAGAATACCTGATTAATAGTACTAGAGTGATAACACCAAGTGAAGAGGCACAAAATTTATAATTTTAGAGGGAAAGATGGGAAAGTGTGAACTCTGAATAAATTCTGTTCAATAGATTTGGCCCTTAGGGGTGTCTAGGTGGTACAGTGGATAGAGCACCAGCCCTGGAGTCAGGAGTACCTGAGTTCAAATCCAGCCTCAGATACTTAATAATTACCTAGCTATTTGGCCTTGGGCAAGCCACTTAACCCATTACCTTGCAAAAAACCCTTAAAAATAGATTTGTCCCCAGAGAGGAAATAAGATACATTCTCATTTGGGTTTAAACAATTTATCCTATTGTACAAGAAGAGGGGACAAGGAAAGGCAACATTGGTAATGACACTATATCATTACTAAACGTTTATGCACCTAGTGGAATAACATCCAAATTCCTAGATGAAAAGCTGAATGAATAACAAGGAGGCATAGCAAAACTTTATAAGGGGGCACCTCAGTGTCCCTCTCTCTCAGAACTAGAAAAATCTAACCACAAAATAAACAAGAAGGAAGTTAAGAAGGTGAATGAAATCTTAGAAAATTTAGATATGATAGACCTCTGGAGAAAATTTATAACTTTTTCTCAGGAGTACATGGCACTTGTACCTAAATTGATCATGTACTAGGATACATATACCATTTATTCAAATGCAGAGAGACAGAAATAATAAATACACACTTCTCAGATTATGATGCAATAAAAATTACATGTAATAAAGGGTCATAGAAAGATAAATCAAGAACTAATTGGAAACTAAATAACTTAATCTTAAATAATGGGTGGATCACACAGCAAATAATAGAAATAATAAATAACTATATCCAAGAAAATGATACTAATGAGATATCACACCAAAATTTATGGGATGCAGCCAAGACAGTTTTGAGGGGAAACATTACATCTCTAAAGGCCTATATGAATAAAATAAAGAGGAGATAAAGTAATTGAGTATCCAGATGGATTTACAAGTGAATTCTACCAAACATTTAAGGAACAATTAATTCCTCTTCTACATAAGCTATTTATAAAAATAGGAGAAGCAGGAGTTCTGCCAAAATCCCTTTATGACACCAACATATTTGACATTTATATGAGGAAAAACTAAAACACACAAAGAAAATTATAGATTAATCTTCCTAATCAATATTGATGCAAAAATCTTAAATAAAATTTTAGCAATGAAACTGCAGCAATAGATCAGGTAGGATTTATATCTGATCAAGAATGGTTCAATATAGGAAAACACTCATCATAAATGAATATATCAATAACAAACAAACAGAAATCATGTGATTATCTCAATAGATGCTGAAAAAACCTTTGAAAAATACAACATATTCCTATTAAAACACAAGAAAGTTCAGGAATAAATGGAGTTTTCCTAAAATAATAAATAACATCTATCTAAAACTATCAACAAATATTACATGTAATGGGAATAAACTCAGAACATTTCCAATAAAATCAAGGATAAAACAAAAATACTCATTATCACCATTACTATTCAATATAAAATGAGAAATGCTAGCTGTAGCAATGAGAAGAAAAAGAAATTGAAGCAATCAGAATTGGCAATGAGGAAATAAAGCTTTCATTCTTTGCAGATGATATGACAGTATACCAAGAGAATCTGAGAAAATCATTTTAAAATAACTCCTTGAAACAATTAACAGATTCAGCAAAGTATAAGGATGTAAAATAAACCCACATAAAGCCCAAGAGCAAGAGAGAGAGAAAAAGAGAAATTCTATTTAAAGTAACTGTAGAAAACATTAAATATTGGGAATCTACCTCCCAAGACAAACCCAGAATCAGTATGAAAACAATTATAAAGCACTTTTCACCCAAATAAGCTCAGATCTAAATAATTGGAAAAAATGTCAATTGCTCATGCTTAGGTTGCGCTAATATAATAAAAATGATAATTGCACCCAACTTAAATTACTTATTCAATGCCATTACAATCAAACTATTAAATGACTACTTTACCAAATTTGAAAAAATTAGTAATAAAATTCCTCTGGAGCAAAAGAAGGTCAAGAATAGCAAGGGAACTGATGAAAAAAAATGTAAAGGAAAGTAGCCTAACTTTATCGGATATAAAACTATACTATAAAGTGGCAGTCATCAAAACTGCCTGGTACTGGTTAAGAAATAGAGTAATGTATCAGTGGATTAGGATAGATTCAAAAGAAATTACCATAAATGACTACAGAAATCACTATTTGACAAGCCCAAAGACATCAACTGCTGGGAAAAGAACTTATTATTTGACAAAAATTGTTGGGAAAACTGGAAAATAGTATGGCAAAAACTAAACATAGACTTACATCTCACACCCTATACCAAAATAAGGTCAAAATGAGTACAAGATTTATCTATAAAGAGCAATACCATAAATAAATACCAGGAAATTATCTATCAGATCTATGGAAAGGGGATAAATTTGTGACCAAACAAGAATCAGAATACATTATAAACTGCAAAATGAATGATTTTGACTACATTAAACTAGAATTTTTGCACTAATAAAATCAATGCTGCCAAAATTAGAAGGAAAGAAGAAAGCTGGGAAATAATCTTCAAAACTAGGTGTTTCGATAAAGGTCTCATTTCTAAAAATATGTAGAGAATTGCATCAAATTTGTAAGACTGCAAGTCATTCCCCAATTGATAAATGGTCAAAGGATATGAACAGACAGTTTTCAAATGGAGAAATTAAAACTATATATATAAAATAATATAAAAATGCTCCAAATCATTATTGATTAGAGAAATACAAATTAAACAAAAATGAGGTATCATCTCACACCTATCAGATTGTCCAAAATGAGAAAAAAGGAAAATGATCAATGTTGGAGAGTTTTGAGGAAGGATTGGGACATTGATGCATTGCTGGTGGATTTGTGAATACATCCAACCATTCTGGAGAGCAATATGGAACTACGCCCAGAGCATTAAAGCTGTTTATACCCTTTGACCCAGCTATTCCAATTCTAGGGCTATATGGAGAAGAAATTATTAAAAAATCGAGAAAATCTTATGTGTTCCAAAATACTCATAGCAGCTCTTTTTGTAGTGGCAAAGAACTGGAAATTGAGGGACTAACTCTTCAGTGCTAAGGGGAGGGGTGGGTTGGAAAGGGAGTGTCAAAGGAAATTTTGTACCTTAAAAATATATATGCATCTGGATGAAAATAAATACATACATACATACATACATACATAAATACATTTTAAAAATAATTTGGGAAAAGATCTGCTTTGAAAACTCTTTTGAAGAGAATCACTCTTTAAAACTGTAATGCAGGGTGGCTAGGTGGCACAGTGGATAGAGCACCAGTCCTGGAGTCGGGAGTACCTGAGTTCAAATCCAGCCTCAGACACTGAATAATTACCTAGCTGTGTGGTGACTTTGGCAAGTCACTTAACCCCATTTGCCTTGCAAAATCCTAAAAACAAAACAAAACAAAGCAAAACAAAACTAGAATGCAAGGGAATTGGGGTGGTTTTGAAACATTCAGTATCTGCAGCCCTGTCATTTTCTACTTGTACTTCTCATAGCTGCTTCTGTTGCTCATGGATGCCCTCTGCCAAACACTAGTTTTTATTACCTCAGAAGTAACTCATTACTTCTGACCTTAACCCTAGCTTTTAAACTTTGCATAGCCAGTATGTCTTGTCTTCTTCATCTTCTCTGGGCAGAATTCTCTCTATGAAATGCTATTATTAGTGCATAGAAGCCTCTTTTCTGGTATTCATAAATACAAATTATCTTCTTTTTGCCCTTCAGCATTCTTTTCCTCTCATGCCTTCATCCCAATTCTATCAACCAGTCCTTCTAGACACACTTCACAGTAATTGTTTTTTCAGAATATTTTGGAAAACTAAATTTTTTTTATCTTTAATTCCCCCCCCAACTACATGCAAAAACAAGTTTCAAAGTTTTTTTTCTAAAACCTTGAGTTCCTTATTCTATCCCTTCCTCCCACCCTCATTGAGGAAGCAACTGATTGGGTATAACTTAAAAATGTGTAACCCTGAAAAAAATTCCACCAAAAAAAAGAAACCTAAAAAAAAATAAAGTGGAAAAAAGTATGCTTTACTTTCTATTCAGACACTATCAGTTCTGTCTTTGATATGTATGATATTCTTTACATTAAATCCTTCAGAGATTTTTTGAGTCAGCATTGTTGAGAAAAGGTAGGTCATTCACAGCTGATCATCCTGCAATAATGCTGTCATTTTGTATAAGGTACATTTCCCATTGCATCTGCTTTATATATACATATATATATATATATATATATATATATATATATATATATATATATAGCTTCTTTTCTTCCCATATTTCATCTCTGATGGAATATAGAGCTAGTAGTGGCACTGCTAGGTCAAAGGGAAAGCATGGTTTTATAATACATTGGGCATAGTTTCAAGTTGCTCTACAGAATTGTAAAATCATTTCACAACTCCTCCAATAGTACATCAGTGACTCAATTTTACTACATACCTTCCAACATTTGTCATTTTCTCTTTCTGTCCTATTAACCACTGCAATAGGTATAAAGTCTAAACATTCTTGAAAATGTAATACTGACATCTCACCTCTTCCTCAGTTTGTTGCATAATGGAAAGTAGGTTTGGACAAGACATGAAAAGGCAAATAGTAGCATTTCATAAAGAGAATTCTGCCCAGAGAAGATGAAGAAGGTAAAGCATTCTGACTATGAAAAGCTTAACAATCCTGAGAAAGTTCAACTCAATTGATGAAGTCAACAAATCTAATAAAGAGCAGATTCAGTATTTGAACTGAGTTCTTCCTCTCATTTCCCTTGGTAAATTATAAGCTTTCTGAAAGCATAAAGCATATCTATATCTTTCTATCAAGAGAAAGCAAATAAATAAGTAAAGACAGTTGATATGAGAGCCACAAAATCATCAATCATTGCCAATTACCCTAACAAAAGTACTGTGCTTCTCTGCCCCTGCTTAGCTATGGTAACCTTAAAAGGAGGGTAATAATGAATCTCTGAAGTGGTGTGACTTATTTTCATATGATGATCGTGTATCTGCATACTTTGCCAAAAAGGATGACAAGAGAGGCATTTGAATCTTCTCTATAGCATAACAGGTCAATTCTGGGAATCCTGGCAACCTGCATTGCTTCACATAGATAGATAGATAGATAGATAGATAGATAGATAGATAGAGATAAATATATGTATATATATGTATAAATATGTACCTATATATTTGTATTCTTTTTGTTGGTTACTGTGGTGAGTCTTAAGCACAAGATTATGGTTTAAAATTTTAATTATGTTCTATACTTTAAAAGGGATCAATCTGATGTTTGAACGGTTAAAAATAGTTTTGACAACTAAATTTCAATATGTTGTCCAGCAGAGGTCACTGTGGTTGTCATAGAGTATGACCATCTATTAAAGTTTCTACACCCCTCCCTCCTCACACTAGTGGGTAGAGAAAAAAACCCAAAGTTATTCTGGCACATATCAAAGAGTTCAACTTGAAAATAATGAAATTAACTCAAGATGATTTTAGACTCAGACTAAGTCCTAATCCTACTTGCTTCCTATCCCTACAAGCTTTTAAAAGAAATTTAAAATCAAATTGGAAATAGAATTAATAAGATGCTTCAAGCCCTCAGGAAATCTTTTGATTGCCTAGTCAGGATGGAACAGTTTCAGGATGTCACTAAAATTATCTTACTTTTGTCACACCATTGCTTAAAGAAATAAGTAGTTAGCAGGCAAAATATTTAAATATCAAAGCAACCCTTAGCAATTAACCTTACCACCTGAAATAAAGCAACAGGGAGAAATTGAAGGAGGGTAGGTTCACCATTGTTTCAAAAATTTCAAAGAGAAGACATAATTCAATCATTCTCTACTGGATTCTCTTAATAAGAAGATCTGTGAGATGCAGAATGGAAAACACTCCAGTTGCTAAGAGGCTTCTAAGTCTCCCAGGAAGAGTCATTCATCTGCCACTGTTCTGCTGCTGCTTCTGTTGCTCATTTTCTCCAACTCTTAACCTTATCCAGAAAGATTTTTCAAACTCTCATTGAAACAACACTCCCTTTATTCCTCCTTACCACCACCACCAGTTATACTGCCATTATTAGAGTCATATCTTCTCCTACTTGTAAGAAATAGAACTGTTCAGGTTCTTAGTAACTTAACCATCTACAGTCAACTCAGACTTGCAAGATAGCCTCCTAATAAAAATAATTGGAATCCTATATATTTTATACATTAAAAAATGCTGATAAGTGGTCCATATGCCTCACCAGACAGCTAAAAAGCTAGGAACCTCTTCCCTAGAGACTGGAAACTTGGAAAGCTTGGTCTTCTTTTTCTTTGGGTACCAATTGTTGTATCTTTCACAACATTATATGAATTTTTTCTTCTTTATGCATCTATGTCAGGGTTATAGGATCTTGCCATCAGTGATCATGGATCCCTGACAGAAATAAGTCTTGATTTTTAGGGGATAATAAGAAGAATTGGAATTATTTTGTTCCTACCTCAAGGTTTATACTATTAATTTTCAAATAAAGCTGAACTTTGTTGTTTTAGAATTTGGTGAGAGGTGATACTCCTGGAGAGAGAATATTTTGGACAAAAACAAAAACTAAGTGACCCAGGAAAGCTGCAAATGTGTGCATTTTCTTAGTAGAGGAAAAGAAAAGAACACTGTTTTTTTTTCCCTTCAATTTCTTCTTCTCTTTTCCTCTTCTCTGAGCAGTATTTAAAGATAGACCACCCAGTTATTGGCTTGATTAATAGTCAAAGTTGTTCATAAATGCATTTAAAATGCACATTATGATTGTGAAGTTCTTTTTATTGTTAAACAGTAAAACACATAAGTAAGAGCGTGTTGCCAAATGTTTAACAAAAAGTTCCTTGAACTACACCAAGCACTTTTTTTAGGTTGTTTTTTTTTGCAAGGAAAACAGGGTTAAGTGGCTTGCCCAAGGCCGCACAGCTAAGGTAATTAGTAAGTGTCTGAGACCGGATTTGAACCCAGGTACTCCTGACTCCAAGGCTGGTGCTTTATCCACTATGCCACCTAGCTGCCCCTACCAAGCACTTTTAAATTGAATCTGGCCTATTAAAATTTTCTCCATGACTTTCTTAACCTTAGACAATAAACAAGACAATAAATCAAGTCCTAATTTGTATATTACTGATTTCTGAAGCTAAAATATTCACACTGGAAAAAAAATTATTTTGGCAAGACAATGGGGTTAAGTGACTTGCCCAAGGTCATACAGGTAATTATTAAGTGTTTGAGGCTGCATTTGAACTCAGGTCCTCCTGACTCCAGGGCCGGTGTTCTATCCACTATGCCACCTAACTGCCCCATCTCACTGAAAATTTAACAATAACCCCCCCTAAGCAGTTTGAGCTGGTTCCCACATACCCCTACCTTTTAATCATGCTGATATGCTAGAACTGATATGTACTGACTTGGGAGAAACAAAACTTAAATTTTCAGTGTGAACATCCATACTTCAAAAATTGGAAAATACTACAAATAAAGGCTTTATTTGTTTTGTTTGTTGTCTTAAATGTTTAAGAAAGTGATGTGAAAATATTTATCATGCAAATTAAATATAAAATGTATTAATCATACATTTTTTGGAGAACTGATTGTTAAACATTTAGAAACATACTCCTAATAGACTAATATTTTAATGCTCTCCTGCTTTCACTATTAAAAAGCCATGAACACAAATATGACTTTTCTTTTGCCTAGCTGGGACTGGAAGAGAGAGGCTTATACACATGTTGACAAGTGGGCAAAACACATTAGTATTATCTCAAACCATCCACCTAGTCTAATCAATCTCTTTTACCACTTGCTACAGTTGCATGCCTTAGGTTGCTAGTCAGAGAAATTATAGTCTCACATGTTCAGACCTTCGAAGTCATCTAATAATATAATAAGGAGTGACAACACTGCAGCCTACATTTAAAAGAGTAAGGATGCAAGAAAAATTGTCCTTGTTTCCTCTGAGGAGCTCCTACAGAGAATATAGGCTCTGCCAGAGTTTTCATTATGGAAAGCTTATTTGTCATTGCTTGTCAGGCTATGACAGAATAATTCATTCTAAAATCAAATAGGCCTAAAAGACATTTTATTTATGTATGAAATGGAAAAAATATAGTTTTCTTAAGGCATTTGACTATGAGAAATTGCTTTCCACAAACCTTAAATGGTGGTCTTAAGAAATCTATTTAGCTAGGTCTTATGACCACCTCCTTTATGATCTCTACCTGAAGATATTCTTCAATGCCTTACATATAGAAGAGCTAACCTTCCAGCTTATTTCTATTAAGTCAAGTGCTTCCTTCTTCAAAACATTCTTTGGTGAATGATGTCTGAATTTCCACAATTACTTTCTTTTTTTAATTTTAATTTTTTTAGGTCTTTGCAAGGCAAATGGGGTTAAGTGGCTTGCCCAAGACCACATAGCTAGGTAATTATTAAGTGTCTGAGGACAGATTTGAATTCAGGTGTTCCTGACTCCAGGGCCGGTGCTCCATCCACTGCACCACCTAGCCGCTTGAACAATTGCTTTCTAAGCATAGTAGCTAAAGATATAATTTAAAAAACACCAAGGAAAAGAGACGAAAGTAAGATTTTAGTGTTTTTCCCCTAATTGTCTCTTCTATCACATTTGTCGCTAGCCTTCAGTCCAAAGCCTCAGAAGAGTCTTGAGACTCCAAACTAACCACTTAGGTCATCAGCATCACTGTTGCCAAATCACTCTTTATGAATGTATCCATGGATACACTATAGGAGGAAACAAATTAAAAATTTGGCAGAGATGGTATTAATATGTGTCAAATGCAACAAGAAGCATCATTTCATGGAACATTTGGTCATCTCACTCATAATGAAGAAAATTACAACTTGTTCATCAACATTTATTGTGAGATGTTGTAGAAAAATGCTATGAAGAACTTAATATAGTTTTCCAAATTAGACCTCAATATTGATTGATTTCATTGCAAGGGTGTACACCAAGAAGGATAAAGACAAGTACACTGAAGAAGTTGGATAAAAAGAGCCCAAAGGAAAGACATATCTAGTTATCAACACAAGTTTACATAGTTTTCCAAAATGTCTAAATCCTAGATTAAGGTCCTAAATGCTCCTTGAGAAAAGATATTATCTTTTTCTCTTCTTTGTATACCCAGTTTTTAAAAACAATATCTGGCATATAGTAGGTATTCATTAAATATTTTAATCAGTTGATGAGATGGAATCCATTTTATATATGAATACATATATATATATATATATATATATATACATGCAGATTATATAGATTATATGCATGGAAAAATATATGTGGAAAAAGACATCAAGAGGAAAATATACATAAAATCTTCACTTCTATTGGAAAATGTTTAATGAACTTTATAATATATAAATTATTTTATATGATCTGGAAAACTATCATAGAACTAAAAAATCATTCATTTGAGTAGATTTGGTTGTACTTAGAATTGGAAAGGATTTAGTTCTGGAGGAAATCTTAAAGATTATTTAATCTACTTTCTTTCCAGATGAGAAAACTGAGACAGAGAAATGAAGTAACTTATTCAAGGCCACACAAGTGGTACTAAGTAGCACTTGTTATTCAGTCATTTCAGTTGTATCTAACTCTTCATGATCCCATTTAGAATTTTCTTGGCAGAGATACTCAAGTGGTTTTCTTTTTCTTTCTCCAGCTCATTTTATGTATGAGAAAATTGAGGCAAAAAAGGGTTAAGTAACTTGTTAATGGTAAAATAGCTTAATAAATCTTTAAGGTCAAATATGGACTCAAGAAAGATTCAAGTTCCACGCCCCTGTATGGGTACCTGGTAACTAGGTGGCTCAGTAAAGAGAGTTTGGGGCTTGGGATCAGGAAGTTCAAAGGAACTCATGAAGGAAATGGCAAACAACTGCAGTATATTTGCCAGAACACCTTAAATGTGGTCAACGTCAGACACAACTGAACAACTAGGAGTTGACTCTAGACCCAGGCATTCTATCCGCTGTGCCACCTGACTGTCTCCACTAAATAGGGGAGTTAATATTACTACTGGTCATGCTTAAATTTAAGACTATGTTCATTTTTAAATTACTTAATTTTCCAATTATATGCAAAGATCCTTTTACAAACTTTTGAGTTCTACATTTTTCTACCACCCTCATCCCTGCTCCCCATGGCAGCAAGCAATTTGATATAGGTTGTACATATACAATTATATTTCACATATTTCCATATTAGTCATGTTGGGAAAGAAGAATTAGAATTAAGTGAGGAAAAAATTCATGAGAAAGAAGAAAAAATAAAAGTTTTACATTCAGAATCCATAGTTTCTTCTCTGAATGTGGATGGCATTTTCCTTAATAAGTCTCTCAGGACTGTCCTTGATCACCCAACGGCTGAGAAAAGTTGTTTCCATCACAGTTGGTCATCTCACAGTGTTGCTATTAATATGTACAATATTTTCCTGGTTCTGCACACTTTGCTCAGCATCAGGTTCTGTAAGTCTTTTCAAAGCTTTTCTAAAGACCAACCATTCATGATTTCTTACAGAACAATAGTACTACATAACACTCATATACCATATCTTGTTCAGTCATTCCCCAAATGATGAGCATTATAAGGAGTTTCACAATCACATGTTACCTTTGGCCTTAAAATGTTTTCCTCCTTTATCTATTTTTGGTTTTGCTTTTCTAAGATCAGGATTGTTACTTTCAGCTGAAGCATAATATATTCTGCTCCAATCATTTTACCCCTACCTTTTGTGTATCTCTCCTCTGCAAATGTGTTTAATTTAAACAATATATTGTAGGATTCTGGTTTTTAATCAACTTTGTTATTCACTTGCATTTTATGGGAGAGTTCATCCCATTCACATTCATAGTAATTCTGTATTTCTCTCCAAACTATCTTCCCCACTTTGTATTTTCTCTCTCCTTTACCTTTATCCAAGCTGACAAATGTTTTGCTTCTAACTGCTGCCTCTTTCAATCTTACCTCTCTTCAATCAGCCCTCTTCCCTTTTCTTTTCCCTTTTCCCTTTTATATTTCCTTTCCCCTTTTACATGACTTTTAATTTTATGTTAACTTTACTTTTACCTTCTCTTTCCCTTTTATTAGCCTTACTTTCTCCTTTCTTTACTCTTTCCCACCTATTTCCCTGATGGATAGGATAAATTTCTAAACACAGCTGGGAATGTATATTATTCCCTCTTTGAGCTAAATCTATTGAAAGTAAGATTAATTCAGTGCTCACACCTTCCCTTCTTTCCCTTTACTGTAATAGATAACACCATGTGGTGTTATTTATCCTCTAATGCCTTCTTCTCCTGGTATAATCCTCTTTTTCATGTCTTAATTGTTTTATACCTGTCTTGTGCTCACACCTTCTGTCCAGTTGATTGATTGATTAATTCTTAAACTTCATCACATCACATGATACTCTCTATCCAAGGACTCTCCCCTCAACTATCCCATTAGCAATATAAGTCTTAAGACCCATAAGTTTCATAAAATTATAGTCAATTTAAAGTCAATAACAGTCCCAATAGGAATACAACCTTCAAGAGCTAAAAGTTTGATTATATTGGTATCAAAGTCTATGCACACCCTCTGTCTAAGTATGCTCCTTCTAACTGTCCTAAAAGATAATATATAATATATAATATGTAATATAGAATATAGTTACAATTATTTTATTCCCATGTGGGGATGTATACAGTTTAGTTTCATTAACTAACATTTTTCCCTTTTCCATTAACCTTTTTATGAATCTCTTGAATCTTGCATTTCAAGATCAATCAGGTAAGTGTGAAAATCCTCTATTTCATTGAAAGTTCATCTTTTCTCCACAAAAAATATTCTGAATTTTGCAAGGTAGTTGATTCTTAGTTATAATCCAAGTTCCTTTACCCTCTAAAATATCATAATGATCCTTTAAATTGAAAATGATAAATCTTGCATAATCCTGACTATAGCTCCCTGGTATTTAAATTGCCTCTTTTTTTGCCTACTTGCAGAATTTTCTCCTTTAGTTGAGAAGTCTGAAATTTGACTATAATATTACTTGGGGTTTTTATTTTAGGGGTTTCTTTCTGGGGGGAATAAATAGATTTTTACAAGGACTATTTTGTCTTCCTTTTCTAGGATATTAGGGCAATTTTTTCATGTGCTGTGGCTATGAGTCTCTGCTGCCATTCCAACTCTTGAATCTATGTTGAGCTATACTCCCCTTTTATCCATGTGAGATAGACATTTACTAAAATTCATCCATGATATTTTGAATTGAGAAGTTGTTTCACTCTTGTTTTCATGGATTCTGTATCTGTATTAGAATCTGTTTAGAGGCTTCAATTAAAGTTGATTATGGAAAAACTTGAGGAGTTTCTAAGTTTCAAGCTGCTGCATCTTTGTTCTGCCTGTAAGTTCTCAACTATGCTCTAATGTAGTTATTTTCTTATAAAATTCATAATAGCAAATAGTACAGATGGATCATTAATGCCATTTCTGTAAGTTTATTATTACTCATTGAACCTGAGGCTAAAGTAAAAGCAATTAGCCAAATAGAAAAAAAGTAGAAAACACTAAAATTTAGATAAGTGCTGTTTTGACACAATCCCCTATGAATAGATTGACTATAATTCCAAAGAAGTGTTAATTTTCCTTCCTGAATTGAAAATGGAAAAGTGGAAAAACATGGAGGAGCATAGATTATTCAAAAACTTCATGTCTATATATATGAATATTTCCATTAAGAAGAGGGATTAGAGATCTTAATGTAGGCATTGTAATCACCAACACCAGCATAAAAATTAATTATCATTATTATATCTTAACAGATAAGAAAAGATTGTTCATGGATATAATATTATTATATATAATTTCATAATTATCTGTCCATGTGTGCTGAGATCATTTTTAGAAAATGCTTTAGAAAAATAGAATGAGAAAACAATGCACACACTAACAAAAAATCAAAACTAGTTAAAATAAATTGTTTACCTGAAAACAGGTAAATTGCACAGAAAACTGCAAATTTTTTTAAATGATTCAATCACCATTTCTTAGAGAAGTTAATCAATGATATAAAAAGCAAAGACTATGAACTACCAAGGCTAACAAATATCTATATCTATAGATATATATGATATCTATATTATATAATAGATGAGGGAAATGCCAGATTAGAGTGCACATTCATTCAAATCATGAAAATTATGAGCAGTAATATTTCACAAAATATCAAAGAGCAACTGAAGGAAAATGAGGCATCAGAGAACTTTGCATGAGACTCAGATAATTCTGGAAGTGATGACAATTAAAATCAATAAACAAATATCTATGAACTGAAAGGGCAACCAAAAGCTGTGAGATGAAACAGTTAACTCATCTGTGAAATGAGAGTGTATATAGTAGAAATCTTCTAATACTTCCTTCTCTAAATCCTATAATAAAAAAAGGAACTTAACACTTCAATGTTTGATGTACTACCCAAAGATGTAGATATAATAAAAATAGAATATGAAGTCAGAAAAAATTAATGAATATAATTTATTATCATTTTTAGAAATAAAATCTGTGCTAGAGTAGACAGCATTTTAAAGGCACTGAGGGATCTCTCTAAACTCAAAAAGAAGTTATCTAAAGAATGAAAAAAAATTCAGAAAATATATTAAGAAAAAAATTGTCAGCACTTATTATCTACCTTTCTGAAAAAATATTTTATTGGTACTTTTTGCTTTAAATTACAATTATTTCCAGACATATATTTTCCCTCACTGTGAACCATCATATAGCTAAGCAAATGCAATTGACAAACCAAGTCCATTGGTAAATTGTGACTTTTTCCTGATATCTGTGCAGATAGCCTTTGAGTTTAAGGATGGTACTTTTGATTCTTTTCTTAAAAATAAATGTTTTTAGATCATATTCTGCAGCAAACCATAAATATAATATGAATGACAAAAAATGGTTCAGGGTTCTACTAATGATTAAGGATCCACACCTCACCCAAATGCATTTAATTAGAAAGAAGAAAATGTAGGAAGGAAGGAGAACAAGAGTTAAGTACCTACTCTCTGTCAGGCAATGTACTAAGTAATTACTTTACAAATATTATCTCATTTATGCACAAGAACCCTACAAAATAGATGGTGTGGTTATAAACCCATTTTATGGTTGAGGAAACCAAAGGCAGCAGAAGATTAAGTATCTTGTCCAAAGTCATACAGTAAATGTCTGAAGCTAGAAATCTAAATTAGGTCTAACAGACTGCAGAGCCATTGCTTTATCTGTTGAGCCACCCAGTTACTTGTTGTCTTAAAAGTCCTTCTCAAACGAGGTGTCTCCTACAAATGTGTTAAAAATCATACATAACTACAAAAAAAATCTTTAACTACCATCAATGTTTCATGAAACCTAAGATAGGGAAACATTATCAAAGTATCATAGAAGATATCCTGTGATCCTATGAAAAGTCCAAGCAGAAAGGAATCCCAAATTAATAGCAATATTCTTCACCTGCTGTGTGTTGTTGTCATCAAAGTTGGGAAAAAGTAGGAACTCTCCAATGAGATTTTTCACTTGTCAAAAGAAATAAGCTTAGAAATTCACTGTGTAAAAACAAAGTTTATAAAATTTATAAATTACCCATATTTTGGCATTCAGTTGGGAAAGATTACCTATTGATTTAATCTATCTTAAATGGATACTGAAAAAGATAATAAAATGGAATTAGAATAATCTTTAGGACAATATAATCCATTTTAGTTTATTCTATTTCCCACCAAGCAACAGCTTACCTTTAAAACATCAGTATTCTCCTGATGAGGTTATATGACGGTAAATGACTGAACAAAATGATCTCAGAAGACTCATAATTACCATAATTGCCAAAGTGCAAAAGAGATGAATAGTGAATGTAACTAGGTCCACCATGTCACCTATTATGATGACTATTTGCACATAAAAATTAACATAAAGAGCTTCATCAAGGATATATTTGATAGAAAAACGGTAGTGAACCAATCATGTAGATAATAGAGAAATAAACTGAGTGCTGAAACTAAATTCACATTTAAAACATTTAAAAGAAATAGTTAAATGTTTCCAAACCTCCAAACAGAATCTATAGAAGGATAGAGCAAGAATTACAGACAATGAGAAGTCATGGATGATTTACACTAGTAGAAAAGAGGTCTAGCATTAATCTATGGTAGTAATGAAGTCAAAAAAAATCAGAGGCTGGAAGTGTTAACTAAGGGCAAGACAGATAATTTTGTAATGATCAAATATATATAGAAATAAAAATGAAGATGAGAAAGGAATGATAGTTCAGGTGCATGCTTAAGATAAAAGGATATAAATTCATCATATATAATATGTATGGAGGTCAATAAAAGATTTTAAAATTACAGGCAAAATTGCATTAAAGAATTAAGACAAAATTGTATACATCTTTATTGTTTAGCACCAGTCACTTTGGGCCTTATATAATGGGCTATTGCTCATTAAATCTCTTCTCTTTGAATAGTAACAAAGAATAACATTTATCATAGTCTTTTATGTTCCCTTTGCATCAGTCAGTGAAGGGCCGTTGTATTCTTTTAAACTGAGGAACTATCTAATTCACAAGTATTTATAATTATTAGGAATTTATTAGTGTTCTAAATCTGGAGTTTCTTGTAATAAATTTATCAACCTGTTCCAGGCTCCCTAGTGATCACAATTTCATAATTTGACATGTTTTGCCTTAAGAATCCAAGATTTATAATGATAACACCATAAGACTCAGCATTCTAAATATCACGATATTGTAGTATTTCTTCCTTCTGACAGCCTCAAAAGCTCTCAACAGCTCCAAAGAAGTCTTTGTAGTTTTTTGAGCCCAATAACCATATATTCTTAAAATAAAATTCTTTTTAACACAGGTTTATTTGTTGGACAGCAATGATTCAGAAAGAGTTAGATGACTTCTTATGAAATAATGGGTTTTAGAGACAAAACCTAGCATATCACTGAAAATATTTCTCAGCTCAAATGGAATTACCTATCCGCTCAAAGGTCTTTCTCTTCAAGATGTTTTAAATACCATTACTAGTATTTTGCACACCAAAAGTGTAATTTCTAAAGTTTCTTCAAATTTTCTTCAAGATATCCAACTTCTTGCTATCACTGTTATTATCTCATAGGAAATTCCTGCCATCTGTTGCCATACTGGAGATATTTTCAGCATTTCTAAATAGCTCAATACAAGAGCTTAATAAAGGTAAATGTTTTTATTGACAAACCATTAACTATAGCACATGGTAGAGAATCATTAATCTCTATTTCATTCTATAAGAAGAAAGACAGAAAAGAAAACCATTTTGTGAAAGAGTTTTTATAATGGCAACAAAGATGGGGAAGATGAAGGGGAGCATTTGAAATTTATTTTCATCAGAATTGACTTATAGACCATTCAGTGGAATATATCAATCTTTCATACTCTTCAGAAAAGTAGGAGAGGAAGTGCATGATAGGGTGATGATACTGATAAAAAGGGAAGACAGATTTGAGGAAGTTGCGGTCAGTAAAAAACTTTTGGAGATGGATAGGATATAAAGAGAGAGTACAAGATTAATAGATGGGGGGAACAGGATGGAAGGAAATACACAGTAATCATGACTGTGAAAAAAATTTACAGCAAGTCTTTCTGATAAAGTCCTCATTTCTCAAATGTATTATTTAACTCACTCCTCATTTAGAAATTGAGATTGTATTATTTCTCTGGTGACCTTTTGTCAAAGACTCCAAAGAGCATGATGATTTTCAGCAAAGAAAAAATATGATTGAAATATTTTGGATACAGTGTCCCATTCTACTTTCCCATAGAAACACCTTAAGGATGAAAAATACAACTGGAAAATGTATGACTTTTTTTAAAAAGGATATTTTTCAAAATTCTTCCTGATTATGCCAAGGCTACTTGATTCCCTCCAGTATTATGAATTAGTATTTGTTAGAATGATATTGTATAGGATATAAGTTCCTTTGTTGAGTTTTTTCTCATTATCTTTCTTTTTTATTTTTTATAATTTTTATTAAAGATATTATTTGAGTTTTAAGAATTTTCCCCCAATCTTGCTTCCCTCCCCCCACCCCCACCCCACAGATAGCACTCCATGACTCTTTACTTTGTTTCCATGTTTTACCTTGATCTAAATTGGGTGTGATGAGAGAGAAATCATATCCTTAAAGAGAACAGAATTCTCAGAGGTAACCAGATCAAACAATAAGACATCTGTTTTTTTTTTCCGAATTAAAGGGAATAGTCCTTGTACTTTGTTCAAACTCCACAGCTTCTTATCTGGATACAGATGGTACTCTCCTTTGCAGACAGCCAAAAATTTTTTCCCAATTATTGCACTGATGGAATGAGGAAGTCCTTCAAGGTTGAACATCACTCCCATGTTGCTGTTAGGGTGTACAGTGTTTTTCTGGTTCTGCTCATCTCACTCAGCAACAGTTCATGCAAATCCCTCCAGGCTTCCCTGAAATTCCGTTCCCTCCTGGTTTCTAATAGAACAATAGTGTTCCATGACATACATATACCACAGTTTGCTAAGCCATTCCCCAATTGAAGGACATTTACTGGATTTCCAATTCTTTACCACCACAAACAGGGCTGCTATAAATATTTTTGAACAAGTAATGTTTTTACCCTTTTTCCTCATCTCTTCAGGTTATAGACCCAGTAGTGGTATTGCTGGGTCAAAGGGTATGCACATTTTTGTTACCTTTTGGGCATGGTTCCAAATAGCTCTCCAGAAGGGTTGGATGAGTTCACAGCTCCACCAACAGTGTAATAGTGTCTCAGATTTCCCACATCCCTTCCAACAATGATCATTATCCTTCCTGGTCATACTGGCCAATCTGAGAGGTGTGAGGTGGTACCTCAGCGAAGCTTTAATTTGCTTTTCTCTAATAATTAATGATGTAGAGCATTTTTCATATGGCTATGGATTGCTTTGATCTCCTCATCTATAAATTGCCTTTGCATATCCTTTGACCATTTGTCAATTGGGGAATGGCTTTTTGTTTTAAAAATATGACTCAGTTCTCTATATATGTTAGAAATGAGTCCTTTGTCAGAATCATTAGTCGTAAAGATTGTTTCCCAATTTATTACTTTTCTTTTGATCTTGATTACGTTGGTTTTATCTGTGCAAAAGCTTTTTAATTTAATGTAATCGAAATCATCTAATTGGTTTATAGTGATGTTCTCCAAGTCTTCCTTAGTCATAAACTGTTCCCATTTCCATAGATCTGACAGGTAGACTAGTCCTTGATCTTCTAATTTGCTTTTAGTATTGTTTTTTATGTCTATGTCTTGTAACCATTTGGATCTTATCTTGGTTAAGCGTGTGAGGTGTTGGTCTAATCTAAGTTTCTTCCATACTAACTTCCAATTATCCCAGCAGTTTTTATCAAAGAGGGAGGTTTTATCCCAGTGGCCTGACTCTTTGGGTTTATCAAACAGCAGATTACTATAATCCTCTCCTGCTTTTACACCTAGTCTATTCCACTGGTCCATCACTCTATTTCTTAGCCAATACCAAACAGTTTTGACGACTGATGCTTTATAATGTAATTTTAGATCGGGTAGTGCTAAGCCACCTTCATTTGCATTTTTTTTCATTAAGCTCCTGGCAATTCTTCACTTTTTATTTATCCATATGAATTTACTTACAATTTTTTCTAACTCATTAAAGTAATTTTTTGGAATTTTGATAGGTATGGCACTAAACAGATAGTTTAGTTTTGCTAGAATTTTCATTTTTATTATATTAGCTCTCCCTATCCATGAGCTGTTGATATTTGCCCAGTTATTTAAATCTGATTTAATTTGTGTGAGAAGTGTTTTATAATTGTTTTCAAAAGGATTCTGAGTCTTTCTTGGCAAATAGACTCCCAAGTATTTTACACTGTCTGAGGTTACTTTGAATGGGATTTCTCTTTCTAGCTCTTCCTGCTGTTTCTTGCTAGTCATATATAGCAAAGTTGAGGATTTATGGGGGTTTATTTTATAACCTGCAACTTTGCTAAAATTGCTAATTGTTTCCAGTAGTTTTTTAGATGATTTATTGGGATTTTCTAGGTAGACCATCATGTCATCTGCGAATAGTGAGAGTTTCATCTCTTCCTTCCCAATTCTAATTCCTTTAATTTCTTTTTTGCTTCTGTAATTGCTGATGCTAACATTTCTAATACAATATTGAATAGTAGTGGTGATAATGGGCACCCTTGTTTAACCCCTGATCTTATTGGGAATGCCTCTAGCCTCTCCCCATTGAATATAATGCTTGTTGATGGTTTCAGATAGATACTGCTAATTATTTTAAGGAACAGTCCATTTATTCCTACACTCTCTAGTGTTTTTAATAGGAATGGATGCTGTATTTTGTCAAAGGCTTTTTCAGCATCTATTGATATGATCATGTGGTTTCTGATAGGTTTGTTATTGATATAATTGAGTATACTAACAGTTTTCCTAATATTGAACCAACCCTGAATTTCTGGAATAAGTCCTACTTGATCATAATGTATTATCCTAGTGATGACTTGTTGTAGTCGTTTTGCTAAGATTTTATTTAGGATTTTTGCATCTATATTCATCAGGGAAATATGTCTATAATTTTCTTTCTCTGTTTTAACTCTTCCTGGTTTAGGTAACAGTATCATATTGGTTTCATAGAAAGAGTTAGGCAGAATTCCATCTTTCCCTATTTTTACAAAGAGTTTATATAGGATTGGAACCAATTGTTCCTTAAATGTTTGGTAGAATTCACTTGTGAATCCATTAGGCCCTGGAGATTTTTTTTTAGGGAGTTCAATAATGGCTTGTTGAATTTCTTTTTTCTGAGATAGGGTTGTTCAGGTATTTAATCTCCTCTTCATTTAGCCTGGGCAACTTATATTTTTGTAAATATTCATCCATTTCACTTAGATTATCAAATTTATTGGCATAAAGTTGGGCAAAATAATTTCGAATTATTACTTTAATTTCCTCCTCATTGGTGGTGAGTTCACCTTTTTCATTCATAATACTAGAAATTTGGTTTTCTTCTTTTTTTTTAATCAAATTGATGAGAGGTTTATCAATTTCATTGGTTTTTCATAATACCAACATTTGGTTTTACTTATTAATTCAATAGTTTTTTTGCTTTCAATTTTATTAATTTCTCTTTTAATTTTTAAAAATTCCTAATTTGGTATTTGATTGGGGATTTTTGATTTGTTCTTTCTCTAATTTTTTTAGTTGCATCTTTAGTTCATTGATTTCCTCTTTCTCCAATTTATTCATATAAGCATTTAGAGCTATAATATATCCCCTGAGAGTTGCTTTGAATGAATCCCATAAGTTTTGGTATGTTGTTTCATTATTATCATTATCTAGGATAAAGTGGGTAATTCTTTCTATAATTTGTTTTTTGGCCCACTCATTTTTTAAAATGAGGTTATTCAGTTTCCAATTTGCTCTGGGTCTATATCTCCTTGGTCCAGTATTGCATATGACTTTTATTGCATTGTGATCTGAGAAAGATGTATTCACTATTTCTGCCTTTCTGCAGTTGATCATTAGGTTTTAATGTCCTAGTACATGGTCAATTTTTGTATAAGTTCCATGTACTGCAGAGAAAAAGGTATATTCCTTCCTATCCCCATTCAGTTTCCTCCATAAGTCTACCACATCTAATTTTTCTAACATTCTATTTACCTCTCTAATTTCTTTCTTGTTTCTTTTATGATTTGATTTATCTAGATCTGATAGCAGGAGGTTGAGGTCTCTTACTAGTAGAGTTTTGCTGTCTATGTCTTCCTGTAATTCTTTCAGCTTCTCCTCTAAGAATTTGGGTGCTGTCCCACTGGGTGCATATATATTCAATATTGAAATGACTTTATTGTCTATGGTACCTTTTAGGAGGATAAAGTTTCCTTCCTTATCTCTTTTAAAGCTATCTATTTTTGTTGCTGCTTTGTCTGAGATAAGGATTTCTACCCCTGCTTTTTTTACCTCAGCTGAAGCAAAATATATTTTGCTCCAACCTTTTACCTTTACTCTATATGTATCTCTCTGCTTCAAATGAATTTCTTGTAAGCAGCATATTGTAGGATTCTGGTTTTTAATCCACTCTGCTATTTGCTTACATTTTAAGGGAGAGTTCATCCTATTCACATTCAAGGTTATGATTACTAATTCTTTATTGCCCTCTGTTTATATTTTCTCCCTTCCCCCCTTTTATCCATATTCCCCAGTATTTTGTTTTTGAATACCACTCCCTTCAGTGTGTTTGCCCTCCTATATCACATCCTCCCCTTTCTTTCCCCTTTCCCTGTTCCCTTCCCTTCCTTTTGTTATTTCCCCTTATTTCCCTTGTTTTTTCCACTCCCCTTCCCTTTCTCTGTCCCCCCTCCCCTTTTCCCCTTTTAATTCTTGAAAGGTTAAATGTTTTATAAGCTAACTGAGTATGTGTAGGTTGACTTTAACCCAAGTCTGATGAGAAGAAGATTTAGGTGTTTCTCCTCTACTCCCTTCTTCCCCTCTATTACCATAGGTTTTTTTGTACCTCTTAGTGTAATGAGATTTGTCCCATACAATCCCCTCCCTCCTCCCATCTCTTTCCTGTCACCCTTTTTAGGGAGGTAGTGTATTTTTTTTTTAGATCATTCTTTCTAAGTCATAGAAAATTCTGAGTGTCTGTCCCTTCTAGTTCAGTATATTCTGTTGAATAGAGTCAAAATTCCTGAGAGTTATTAGAGTCTTTCTCCCCAGTGGAGTTAAAGCCAGTTACATCCCATTAGATATCAGTCTCATGGATAGGTCATGGATGTCCATCATTTGTGGCTAGGTATATTCTCTCTGTTAGAGTTATATTTCTCAGGATTCATGAGAGTCTCTACACCCCCCCCCATGCTGGGATATAGCCAGTTTCAACTTGCTGGATTGCATTTTTTCCTTTTATTGCCCCCCCCTTTTTTTTTACCTTTTCATGTGTCTCTCGAACCTCCTGTTTGATATCCAAATTTTCTGTTTAGCTCTTGTCTTTTCATCAGAAAATTTTGAATTCTTCCATTTCGTTAAATGTCCATCATTTTCTCTGGAAGAGAAGGCTCAGCTTTGCAGGAAAGTAAATTCTTGGCTGCATTCCAAGCTCCCATGCTCTTCAAAATATGTCATTCCAGGCCCTTCGATCCCTTAAAGTTGATGCAGCCAGGTCCTGCGTGATCCTTACTGTGGCTCCTTGATATTTAAATTGTTTCTTTCTGGCTGCTTGCAGGATTTTCTCTTTTATCTGATAGTTCTGGAGTTTGGCTACAACATTCCTTGGTGTTTTCATTTTAGGATCTTTTTCTGGTGGGGATCGAAGTACTCTTTCAATAACTATTTTGCTGTCCGATACGATGATGTCAGGGCATTTTTCCATCACTAGATCCTGTAATATTAAGTCCAGGCTTTTTTTTTCTCTTCAGTGTTTTCAGGAAGTCCTATAATTTTCAGGTTTCCCCTCCTCAATCTATTCTCGAGGTCAGTGGTTTTGTTGATGAGGTATTTCACATTTGCTTCTATTTTTTCTATTTTTTGATTTTGTTTAACTGACTCTTGCTGTCTCATGGAGTCATTAGTTTCTGTAGACTCCATTATTTTTTGGGGGAAGAGTTTTCTTCATTACCCTTTTCCAATTGGTCAATTCTACTTTTGAAAGAGATTTCCATTTGACTAATTGAGGTTTTGAGAGAATTAATTTCTTTTTGCATTTGCTCATTTGAGGATCTGAGAGAATTGTTCTCATTTTGTAATTGTCCAATTCTACTTTCTAAGGTTTTGTTTTCTTGTTGTAAGGTATTAATTGTCTCCTCCAAATTTTCCAGTTGATTTTTAAACTCCTTCCTTATTTCTTCAAGTAAGTCTTTAAGTGCTGGAGACCAGATTGTATTCTCCTCAGATGTTCCAGGTCTTTCTGGGTTGGGGTCTTTCACTTCCAGGAATTTTTCTATGGATCCACCTTTCTGCTGACCCTTCTTCATTATGCTAAGACCTTGAGTTGGGTGGGGCTGGTTCACCTGGGCTTGGGATCTCTAAAGGCTTTACTGAGTGCAGTTTCTCTGGCTAGCCAGTAGAAGGTGCTGCTTGCCCTCTCTGGAGTGTCTGTGACCTTGGTTACCAGGCCTACTCCCTTTGCTTGAGGGAGGAAATTGTAGCTATTGAATTCTTTTGCCTTCAATCAATGGTGGGCTTTACCCTGGCCAGAGGTGATTCCTCAGCTGGGCTGGTTCTTCTGCTCACACACCTGGGCCTGAGGCAGAAGTAATTTACATTTGTTTGGTAGGAGGCCTCAGTGCAATGGAGGCGTGGGCTCAGAGTTTCTCAGACCAGAGGAGCCCAGGGATGGAGTCCGCAGCTCTCCTGCACCAGACTTCTCCCCGCAGCCCCTTCCCCAAGCCCCCTTCGTCCAGCCCCACCGCTGATCCAGCAGGTCCTGCTCTGGGGCCCTCAGATTCCCGGTTCCTATTCAGCTGATGATCTGGCTGATCCCAGGCTGATTTTCCCTCAGAGCTCAGACTCACCTGCCGGTACTCAGCCAAGGCTGCTGGGGGAGACAAATCCTGAGGTAGATTTTCCTCTCCTGGCTTTTCTTTCTGGGTTTCCTGGTTTGGATTTCTTTTAAGAGGTTTGTTTCATGTGATAGATGGGAAAGAGATCAGAAGACTTTAGAACTGTGCCTGTCTTCTCGCCGCCATCTTGGCTGGAAGCCCTTTGTTGAGTTTTGATGGATAGTTTCTATTCTTCAATTATACACATAGCACCAGAACAAAATGTTTTGCTAGCCATTAGTATTTTAAAGATGTAATAAACTTCAGTCTTGTCATGATAGAAGACTACTATTTATTTTTAGTAAGTGACACAGTAAAGAAAGTACCTTTACTACTTAAGTATGAAGGTGAAGGCTGTGTTGTTCTATGCAAAAGAACTCCCAATGTTTTCCATCATTACAAAATCTAATGAGAAAACTGAGAGTCCTAGCTATAGTAAAAATGTCCTTGTTATTTTGGAATTGGCTTGAAAGCAGCTAGATGAATACTAAGAGATCACCATAGTCCTTCCGGGACAGTACTGAGTAAAATAAATATTCAGATACAGGAAACAGTCTTAATTTGATACTAAATGAGTCTTAGACATATAAAAAATTTGTACATAATTAAGGAATACAACAATTTTGGTTGCTGGGCATAAGTAGGGCAAAGATCAGTACCTCCATCAACTCTTTTCTGTTTTACTCTTGATTTTGTTCACATGACAATCAGTTTCATTGTAGGAACTATGAAGAAACCTCCTTACTGTACATCCCCATAAACTCCTTTATAATTTTGCTAAATGTATTGAGTCCCTAGATTGGATTGGAAAGGACTCAGGCTAGTGATACCAGAATATAATTAGAGTTAAAAAAGAATTTTAAACCATAACTCAAATAAGGATTTGGAATGAGATATTCTGAGTAGCCACAAGGGAAAAGGAACATAAAAATAGGTTTTAAAATAGTCATTAAATAACTACTTTGATAAGTAGATGTGGATAGCTGGGGCTTTGCAATAGTAACATTTTCCAAAAAGCATAAAGAATGCCTTCTTAACCATAAGCCAAAGAGTTTACAGATTCTACTTTGCTGTGTATATATTATAAGAATGGCAAAAGAGAGCAGGAAAGAAAATCAACAACACCTCAACAGAGAAGAGCAGGAGAACAGAGATTAGAAGAGAGCAATAGAATTCAGTTCAAAGGAGATTTCAAAACAAAACAAAACAAAACAAGAGCACATCACACACACAACATCAATGATTTTGCTGTATTAGAAGCATGAGTTGGTCCAACCATGCCTATCCTCTACCTATATGTACTCATAGAGTGTATCCATTCTTCCAGTGATTGTATAGGAAAAAAAGTGATTTTACTTCAGTGCTGTCCATGAAGGACTATATGATTTCTTTGTATTTATCTAGCTGCTTTCAGCTTACTAGTGGGAAAACTTTTTCCTACATATGTGAACGAACTCTATCTTGTCACTCATTTGACTGTGTTGCTTGATTTAAATGTCCTTTGCTTTGAAACAGTCTTCTGGTTGAACTAGCAAAAATAAAAAAAAAATTAGTGAATATTTATTAAATACAATCTGAAACATAGTGAGTCACATTGAACCTAAAATCTACGGTGGCTTTCTGAGAGCTAATGCGAGCATAACCATAGGTGCTTCCTGTGTTATGACCAACATAACTATTATTCTTCTCTATGATAAAAGAAAACAATACTTTCCTCCACTGATGACTCCAGGAACTCTTTTTTTTGTGAGTGTTCTCTTTACTTTAGTTCAGATCAAATTCCTCCCCTGCTTTCTTCCCCAAGATTCTGATCTCTGTTCTAACAATCCTCCATAGTGGATATACTTAATAGGCCAGGAGTTTCTACTGCTTCCTTTAATATTTCATGACTACTATTGTAATATGAGCTATCTTTCCTTTTATATCCTGCATCATAGCTAGCTATGACATCTTTTATAACACTTTTTACATTCAAATATGCCACAACTTACTGACAGCCACTGAGCATCTTCCTCTTTTGATTACTTATTCTTCTAAAATTATGTAATTCCTTAATGTGATGTCACTCAAGAGAATATCAGGACATGTATCTTCTGAGTATAATTGTAAGCCTATTTTCTCATCTACTGCTTTTTCTTTTTATGAGAGATGACAGTCCTCATAACATTTCATTATCTTCCACCATAATTTTTTCCCAAATTACTATTGTTCTTGGCTACCATCTTTCATTTTGGCAAATAGATCACGTATTTGCTGGCTAAGTTGATATTAGGGCTCTTTTGCTCTCTCCATAATGACAGTTGTCCTATATAAGTTAAACTTCATCAAGAAATATAAATGATAAAAGGTGTCTTTTCTCCATTTCTTGTTTTCAGTATTGTTTATTGAATTATATTAGATTAGGGTTTTTTAATTGCAAAAAGGTCTCTTTTTTATACATCCTACTAATTTGATATTGACTTTTAACTTTGTGCTCACTGATGACCTCACTATACAGAACTAGCTGATTCTGAAGTGACCTTATTTTGATAATCATTTCCATTTTTAATATATTCAGCTTTTAAAATATATTTTATGTACATAAAATATAAAAATAAATTATATAAACATAATCAATATTATACCCATGGTAAATATATATTTAATATATCATGATTAAAATTCATAAAATAAATCATCTTTTAATATAATCACCTTCATTTCGTGTGTTCATATGTGTAATTTGATTTGATGCTTACCAGGTTGATCACCCTTCAACTCTCTTCTTGGGAAAAGTATTGCTATGCAACCAGGAGACTTCTTAATTATCTACCATTCTTTAGCAACTCACCCTATGTTCACCATCCTAGTAAAGTAACTGAATATTTGTTGATTTGTAATATCTTGTTAAATTCTCAATTAAATTTCTAAATTTCTTCATTCTCTGCAATATACATTGGCATATTTTCCCAGCTTAAACTATATTCTGGTCCCCTTACCTAAGTTTGTCTTACATACCATAACACAAACTGAACAAGCCTCCTATGAAATGATTGCTCTGCTGTTTTTTGATATAAGATGAAATCATCACTACCAACTCCATTATTAAGCTCTCCAAGGAGAACCAGAGTCAGTCTTCCATTAAACTGTAACAACTTTGTCTTGTGGTTTGAGAGCAAGAATTTCTATATAAATGTGATATGCTTCATCCAATAGATCAACTTGTTTGTCATTGGACAAATATCTCACATTTAGAGGGTCAAGAATTATATTTGTTTTTGTAAATAGTCTTAAAAAAAGGATGATACTTAGCACTTTTTTTATTCTTTCTTAAATATCTACCACTGTCACTGTAGCAGGATAAAGAGATTACACAGGATGGAGGGTTATTTAGAAATTTTAATCTATGAGTTGCCATCACCTGGTGGCCACCCTATTGCTGATAAACTGTTCTGTACTTAACTAATCTGATCCTTGGAGAAAATATATAATTTGTTGCCAGGACTGCTGTTGAAACCTTGCCACTTTGGTGTAAGGTCCTAGAAAAATAAGCTTAATTAAAGAAATATTTTAGGTAAAAACTAAATTCACATGCCACTGGAGAACACTTATAGTGGGATTGGAAATGGAAGAAGTTTCAATTAATTGATTTTTGTTGTTCAATCAACTGATATTTGTTCAATAATGAAATATTACTATTTATAGCCTCTAATTAATTGATTTGTATCCCTCTATTTTCACTCTTTCTTTCAAATTCCCATTTGAATAAAGTAGACACTGAACCCAGAGTGAAGAAATCTTGAGTATAAAAGTTCAGCCTTAGGCACTTACTACAATATCATATCTGGTAAGTCATATATCTTTTTCCTACCTCAGTCTTTTTCATATGCAAAAAAGAGGACAATAATAGCACCGGTCTCTTGGAGTTGTAGGAATAAAAATGAGATATTTGTTAAGCAATTTGTAAAACATAAAGTTTTCTATAAATGCTTTTCTTGTTGTTAATTATTCCTGGGTTACTAACATCCTTCCAGTCATTAAGATTTGTAAATTTGGTGCTGTTTTTGATTTATCAGTCTCTGTCATCTCACAAAGTCAAATCTTGTTTCTACTTCCACAATAACCATTTCATCTATACATTTGTCTCTGCTTACATGTCAATCATCTTAGCTTGGGTACTGATTACACATTGCTTCTATGCCTCTCATTTTTTTTTCCTGCCCTAAATCTCCCTCATTGCCAAGCCAATTTGCACTCAGATTTATAAGATATTACTTCAATGAACAGTATAAAATAATTTGGTATCTGAACCTTAAAATCAGATACACTATGTCTGTAGGCAGTTAACTGGTATAGTGGGTAGAGTCCTTGACCTGGAGTAAGGAAGATCTAAGTTCAAATTTGACCTCAGATGCTTACTAGCTATGTGACCATCTTCAGGTCACAATAACTGTCTCAATTTTCTCATCTGTAAAATGAGTTAGAGAAAGAAATGGCAAGCCACTCAAGTATCTCTTCCAAGAAAACCCCAAATGGGGTAACAAAAAATGAGAAACAATTAATCAACTAAATAACAAGAGCATCCTGTGACTATGAACTGCAAGTCACCATTAGGGAGCTAAAAATGTTTTTCAGTTGACACAAGGTCAGAAGTAATGTTTTTCATATAACTTTGTTCTCAAAATTGTAACTCTAGGAAAATATGAACTAAAACTCATTTTCCATCAGCAGGATGCAAGGACATAAAAAGACATCTTTGGTGTTCCTGTAGAATATAAAACATTTGAGAGAAGGATATTTGGAAGGAGACAGAAAGAAAGTCTGGAAGAGGCACAATCAATGTGTTCACTTAGTTCTGGACTCTCAGTCCTTGAAAAGCTATCCTGAATATATGCTGGTCAAATTAGTAGACATGAGGGACTGTTCTTCCCATGTGCTCCTGATTAGTGAGGACTATTTTGAATTTGGTACAGGAATTTTCATTTGTATGTGTCTCTGGGCTTCATTCACTACAACAACCAATTAGAAATGAATTAGAAATTAGTTCATTATGTGCTTATATTATATTATATTATATTATATTATATTATATTATATAATATTCTCAGGGCACTATTCCAAATGTTGGGATCCAAAGATGAAAGTAAAAAAAAAAGTTGTGGAGGAGGTTATTGCATTCCACAAATAATGTATTAACATTTATGTTAGATAGCATGGAAGCTTCTTGATGGCAAGAAGTATTTAATATTTGTCTACACTAACACAGTGTTGGATGCATAGAAGGCATATAACGAATGGTTACTGATTGGTTGCTTTTATTTCTTGTAAGAAAGTATCTTGGCTTGAGTAAACACATAACAGGATAAAAAAAAAAACTAAAAAGCAAGCAAATTAAGTGCCTTAGGCCTTCACTAGATATATTTACTCTTTCTTAAGACTTAATTCAAATAGTAGCAATTTAGAAAGTTGTATGGGGGCAAAAAAACACTAAACACATTAAGAAATGACAAGAGGGGGGCCGCTAGGTGGTGCAGTGAATAAAGCACCGGCCCTGGAGTCAGGGATACCTGGGTTCAAATCCGATCTCAGACACTTAATAATTACCTAGCTGTGTGGCCTTGGGCAAGCCACTTAACCCCATTTGCCTTGCAAAAACCTACAAAATCAAAAACAAACAAAAAAAAGAAATGACAAGAGACAGTCTTACAGAGAAGTAGGAGAAAGACAAGTAATTAATCAACATGAATTTATTGGACAATTGATATGAGCTGGTCACTGAGTTAAGTTCTAGCAATGATAAAAAATGATAAAGAATGGTAAAAAGAATGGTTAAAAAAATAGACTGTGCCTTCAGTGAGTTTATATTAAAATGCGGGAGATAACCTGTATTTAAATTGGTAAATACAAGAATAAATAATAGATAAAAAGTATTAGTAGATATGAAGCCTAGAAAAGACATCCTCTGAGAAAGCACCTCAATAAATAAAACTTTGAGGTAATCCCTTTATTGTACAGCACAGAATAATAATTCATGTGCATAATGATGACATGAAGTTACCCAAATATGTGCCTATTATCTTTTAGGATAGTTTTATTTAGTAAAGTAGTGTAATGTATCTATTTCTAGAAGATAAAAGTGAATCTTGAAAATATGTTCATACTAAAGAAGTCAGCTTTAACTATATGCAACCTTCTTCCTTGAAGATGATGAATAAATAATGGTCATATTGGTTTAACATTCTACATATAACCACCATTTTTCTCACATATTCAGTGGGTATTTATAAGTATAGCATAGGATGAGACAACTCAAGAATATTCTTGATCTTCCTTCAAACCATGAACTATAAAGACTCATATAACCTAGAGGACATGGTAGTAAGAGGAGTCACATATAATGACAAAGGAGTAAATAGGAACTGAATGGAAATGGAACATTTTAACTGAAGAATAGGATTTGAGATTTTTATCAATATTGTTTTGAGATTTGGAACTGTTTGAGTTGAACTTCACCTGCATATATCACAGTCAAATAAATGATTACCCAGTGCTTTCAATGCAAATACAGAAATTTGGTTTATTACTTTATCTTAGATACATTGAGTATACAGAAGTTATTGGACCTGTCAGGACTAATATTGGAAGGATACATTAGGGAAGTGTTAAATAAATAAATCTGTTATCAATCCTCAAGCTGAAAAAAATGAGAAGTGCTCTAGACCTCAAGAGGCAAATGGAGAAAATTGTCAATTTAATGAGGTAAGTCCTCAGGAAGACAATATAACAAGGAAACCACACTAATCCTTACTTCACTAATCTATAAACTCAATAATTCTTAGCAAACCTGACAATTTTACTCAATGTTTCAGAAAGTATCTAAATAAGAAAGAACTATGAAAGGGGGAAGGAAGAAGGGGAAGACAATGCTTCATATTCTTTTTTTCATTTATTTATTTTGCAAGGCAATGGGGTTAAGCAACTTGCCCAAGGTCACAAATCTAGGTAATTATTAATGTCTATTGATAGACTTAAACTCAGGTCCTCCTGACTCCAAGGCCAGCTCTCTATCCACTATACCACCTAGCTGCCCCAAAGTCTCATATTCTTAAAAAATACTATATTATAAATCTAGAATGCTACTAAAGCAGTGTATCATTATGGAATGCTAATACATCTTATAAATAAGTTTAACTACAAAGAGAGACATAAAAAACAGACTTTGTATCAAAATAGATTGTGTTTTCTTAAAACAAGTTCTTTCCAAACTTCTCATTTTCTAATTATTAAAACTCATTAAATCAAGTCAACCATTCATCATTCCTAGACAATCCCAGTCTTAAGCCTCTTCTCCATTGCTGACATATCTATAGCTCTACATATTTCTTTGACCATATTGTTGTCAATCACTACAATGTGTACAATATTTCAAACTGATCATGTGACACTTTAAATAGTCCCTAATGACAAGCAAAACAATCCAAACAATTTGACTATACTGCCAACCTTTGAATCTTCATATTCATTAACTCATTTGTTCATCTATTCCTTCCATAAATATTTACTGAACTCTATGTCCAACATTATTACAGATGTTAGACTATAAAATAGTAAAATACATAGTTCCATAGTCAAAGAGTATACCAATACAGAAAGGAGATGTATAGAGAATTAAATGGTAATGCAAAAGAATATAAAATCAGGTACAAAATCAGGAATACAATGTGAGGACAGATCACTGTAGATTAAAGCTTCATTTGAGGAAGAACTTGAGATGGTATGAGCTAGGACTGACGAATGCATCATGTTATAGAAATGTAGAATTTCCAAATCTGAATGCAGTTCAGAGATAATTTTATTCAATCCACACTTTAATAGGAATCTCTTCCTCAATGTACTTAAATAGGCCTCAGCTTGAAGTTTTCTAGTAAGCATTTTTTTCAAACCACCTTGATTATAAAAATTCTTTCCTTATAGAAAGCTAAAAATCACTTATATGAAGTCTATGGGCATTGTTTTTGATTCTGCTACTTGGGGGGTAAAATAAAGCACATGTAATTATTCTTCCACATAATTGCAATTCAGATTTTGGGAGATAGGTATTTTGTTTCTTCTCAAAACTTTTTCAAGATAAGCATCTTTATTTCTTTCAAAAGATCATCAAATACCTACATATAAGAGCTTTCTTATCTCAGTAACTCTCCTGTGGAAGTGCTATAGTTTTACTTCATAAAACAAAATTTGAAATCTGTTAATGAAATGTGCTGTCATTTTAATAGAGGTTACCTTTAAAAAACAGTAAAAAATAATTTAAGTACATCTAAAATGCCATATCTCAGGGACTCATCTAGTAATAACTGTCTAAAATAAAGATGCAGTGTTTAGGAGACTTTTTAAAAAATGTATTCTCTAAATCCAGACCCATTAAGTGGTAAGAAATATTATAAATAAAAGGAATAGTCCAGGACCTTGCACAGAAGACATTTTCTATTGATGTGTATATATTATCAACTACATATTCAAGATTTTGTTATCTCATGAAATCATTTTTCTCTAGACTATCCATCTCCCCTAATCACTATAATGTAAGTACTCCACATTCATCTGGTATCAAAAACTGACTCCACTGTTTCACATTAAAGTTCTTCTCAACCTGGTCCCAACCTTCCCATTGAGCTCTTCCCTTACATCTCGCTCAAAATGACATTTTTGGTACTCAAACCATTTCCCATATCAGTCTACACTGGCTATCTTATACCTTAAATGTAATCTCTCTCTTTAATTTTGCTTCTTAGGATCCCTTCTTCGCTTCAAAACTCAGCTTGTGTTACTATCTATATGAAGCCTTTTCTTATTCCCTCCTCTCCTTTACCAATGTCTATACTCCTCTTCCAGTTATTTTGTATTCTTTTGTATATATCTTACATATATTTATACAAGGAGACCCAGAAACATTAGTACTCTTTTAAAACTCTAATGCTTAAAAACTAAGACTTTTTATTTGTATGTATTATATACTGTCTTCCTTGATAGAATAAAAACTCCTTGAGAATAAAGGCAATTTTTTTTTCATCTTTGTAGGCTTAGCACCTAATTCTATATCCAGCACATAATAGATGCATAATAAATTTATGGTGATTGATAATATTTTAATTCTGATAAATGCCACAGGCATGATCTCTCACAAGTCAATAAGCTAAGTCTCTAATTTTACATATGACAAAACTAAGACCAAGAGCTCTGGGTTATGTGACTTGCCTAAGCCATACAGAAAGTATTAGGTATGAAATATGAACCCAAATTCTCTCTCCAAGTCATGCTTTGCTAATCTCAAAGAATTTTCACCAGGCATTTATTTTTATCTCCCAATCACCAAAAGATACCATAAGTCAACTATCCAAATAATTTATTGATAAAGATAGTGATATCATTGTCTCTTAAGCACTTCAAGAAAGGAAACAACAATTTGCTTTGAAAGGTAACTCCAGGGGCAACTAGGTGGTGCAGTGGATAGAGCACCAGCCCTGGAGTCAGGAGGACCTGAGTTCAAATCTAGCCTCAGACACTTAATAATAACCTAGCTGTGTAGCCTTGGGCAAGCCATTAACCCCATTGCCTTGCAAAAATCCAAAAAGAAAAAGAAAAGAAAAGAAAGGTATCTCCAAACACATAATTCTAGACCTAGAAAGGAGATCATTTAATTTAAAATCTTCATTGGTATAGCTCAGAAACAATAGGTCCAGAGAGATTTTTTTCATTGTCAAATAATTAATAAATAGCAGACCAGACATGTGAACACAGAATTCTTGACTCCTAGTCTAGTGCTGTTCATGTTACATTCTTCCTCCCCTTAACAGCACAAACTGAGACAGAGTATTGACCAAATTTTGTCTCCCATTCTTTTCTTATTCACACATTTCAGGTGGCTGGCTTACTGTGACTCCACTTGAAGTTTTCTTAGCAAAGATATCATAATGGTTTATCATTTCTCAAGTTAATTTTGATGTTTGTCTTTTGTTCTTGAAAAAGATCAGGACATCAGGGAGATGATGCCAGGACAAATACATGAAATGGATTTGAGTGAGGGGGAGCTGTGCTAAGTCACCAGCCCCACTTTCTCCTCCAGAGCCATCTGGGTCCAGTAGCCAGATATGAGTCAGAACAACTGGAGATGGTCCTGGTTGTGAGGGCATCAAGGCTAAAGAGACTTGCCAAGGTCACATAGCTAGTTTGTATCAAGTGTCTGAAGTTGGATTCAACCTCCTGTCCTCTTGACTCCAAGGTCAGGACTCTATCCTCTGTGTCACTTTAAGTGACTTGTCCAGGACCAGCTCTAGAATTTTCAGATCCTATGACATCCTGAGGTCTGTAAGAAATAGACTTAAAATACCCCTCCCAGTTTTTTAGCCTTGTCAAAGTTCTGTCATCATAGGATTCTGCCAAGATTCTTGTCAGGAAAGAACCTAAAAAGCTGATACCAGCTCCTTATCTTGCAAAGAAGCTATCAGATTCTATTAATGCTTATAAATTAGCATTAAGAAGGTTCCACAGCACTCCACAATAAATAGTATATGGCCCCTGAAGAAAGATTTTGTCCCTCCTGGAGTTGACAAGTCATGACCTAGACTCAGACTGGTACAGCCACACAAACATATGCTATGCCCATTTCCTGGTATGGATTCTAATTGATTCAGATACTCTTAGGATAGAAAGCCATCTCAGCATAGTGGATAGGGCACTGAACTTGAAATCAGAAAGACATAGATTCAGTTTCTGCCTCATATATTTACTATGTATGAACCTAGGCAAGGTACTTAAGGTTTTTTGCTTCAGTTTCTTCATCTGTAAAAAAGGAAAGAGTTGGGTTTGATGATCTCTAAGTTTGCTTCTAGCTCTAAACCTATGATGCAGGGTGGGGGTGTCTCTTCTTCATAGTGGATTGCAAAATCCATGAATTCAGAATTTGTTTTCTTTATGATTTGTATCCTTATTAGGCCTAGTATGGCATCTCATATCTAATAGGCAGTTAGAAAATATTTAGTTGGTTTGTTGTTTGATTGGTTGATTGTGACCTTTGAGCTGCTTCAATTCTGCCCTTCTCATAATAGAGCACAGCAACCTCACTGATGAGAGCACACCATGCTGAATGGTCCCGTGCAATTGTCTTCCATGCCTTTCCAAGTTAAAGAATTTGACATCAGTTCACTATCAGAATATCTCAGTATTGTTTCTTCTGACCCCCTTATGAGTGCTTGCCCTGTTTGAGTTCTCCATAGACTAGTCTTTTGGGCAATGTACATTTGGCATTCTAGAAACATGACTGGCCCATCAAAGTTGCACTCTTTGTAGTAATGTTGGAATGCTAGGTATTTTACCTTGAGAAAGGATCCAGTGTCTGGTATCTTCTCCTGCCAAGTGACCTTCAGAATCTTCCTAAGACAATTTCAATGGAAGTGATTCAGTTTCTGACATAGCAGTGGTAGATTGTTCTGGTTTCACAGGCATATAGCAATGAGGTGAGCACAATGGCTCTGTAGACCTTTAATTTGGTAGTTGATCTAATATCTCTTCTTTCCCACACTTTCTTGCAGAACCTCCCAAATACTGAGATAGCTCTGACAATGTGAGTGTCAACCTCATTGTTAATGTGTACTTCCCTGGAAAGGACACTGCAAGGTAAGTGAACTTGTCCACAGAACTCAAAACTTTTCCACTTGATGTAATTGATGGTTCCACATACGGATGGTGTGGTGCTCATTGATGGAGCACTTGTGCTTTCTTGCTGTTAACTGTTAGACTAAAGTTAGCATAAGCAGAAGAGAACTGATCCATACTTTGTTGTATCTCAGTCTCAGAGGCTGCACTGATAGTACAATCATTGCAAACAGAAGATCATGTACCAACATAAAAAGTATGGGTTATGTTATATAGGTCTTTGCTGGTGGCCTTTTCAAGTTAAAGAATTTGACATCAGTTCACTAGCTGATATTGAGACTAAATAGTGAAGATATTTGATAACAAGACTGAAAAACAGCATGCTAAAAAGTTTGGGAGCAAGGACACATCCTTGTTTTACTCCATTGGTGACTGGGAAATCTCGAGAGCATCATCCACTATCCAGAATCTGGGCATGCCTGCCTTCATGGAATTGACATACAATACTAATGAACTTCCATGGACAACCAAATTTTGACAGAATTTTGTATAAACCCTTTTGACTGATGGCATCAAAGGCCATGATCAGATCTACAAATGTTGTAAATAGAACTCTGTTCTATTCCTGGCATTTTCTTGGAGTTGTCAGGCAACAAACACCATATTAACTGTTCCTCTACCCTTTCTGAAGCCACACTGGCTCTCAAGAAGATAACTATCTTCCAAGTGAAGGATCAGTCTATTGAGAAGGACTCTGAAAAGGATCTTACCAGAAATGACTAAAAGAGAAATACCACTGCGATTGTCACAAGACAATCTATTTTCTTAACCTTTATAGGGATGAACAATGGAGACATCCTAGAATTTTGGGAGGATAACCTCTTCATGCAATCTAACCTGGAAAATTTCAGTCAGTTTTTGGATGAGCAATGGATGCCCCACCTTGTAGATCTCAGCTGGCAGAAAATATTTAATGAACAAATGAATGATATTTGCAGATAGACTTAACTGTTGAAAAGTACTCATGATGCATTTTAGTTTCTTTCTCCCATGGATGCATAATATTTTTTCCCTACACTTTTCTATCCCATGAAAAATGTTCTTTTCAAATTATTAAAAAAGAAAAATAATAATTGAAATAGCTTTTCTGAACCTTGCTCCTGCTGTGCTATAAATCTGAGTAAAACTAGAAAGTGAACATGGAATTAATGCATGCAGATGCAAAAGGCTAACCTGCTGAGAGGGAAGTAAATGAAGATCTGACCTGAAGGCCTCATTTTGTAGTCTCTTTGGATTAGGCAATTTTCTCCAGCTTCAGTGGGAATACTAGGGCTGAAAGTTGTAAGGTTGAGTTTTGTTTGACTTTGTTGTAAAAAGGAAATTATTTAATGACAAAAATAGAAGGTATTGCTAGCATACCAACTTAACTTTTAACAGTCAGGGTTGAGGGGTGAATCATTTTCTTCAAGGTCTATTTTATAGATTCATGATTTTTCTCACTAGAAAGAACATGACAAGAAACTTTAAGATTGTAAATTCTAAAAAAAAAAATTTAAATGATCCAAGTTAAGTGAAAGTCATTCACTTTGATATCATCAGATTCTAATCACTTTTCATGGCTATCAAAATTGTCTAATTTCCCAAGAGAAATGTACTTGTCCTTACATCTAAAATGAGTTCCTGTGTTGATAAAATAGATCCATAACAGTTAATCAATACCCTTATCTTCTCAAGATTACTTAATCTAATTCATAGCTGTGGGACACAGATTTGGTAAGAATGCAGTGATGAAGTAATTTCAGATGAAAAAGCAGCATAGTTATTTGCCACTGTCATAGGAAGAGGCATACCTGTTTTAAATTAGACTGTACTTGGGGCAGCTAGGTGGCACAGTGGATAGAGCACCAGCCCTGGAGTCAGGAGTATCTGAGTTCAAATCCAGCCTCAGACAATAATTACCTAGCTGTGTGGCCTTGGGCAAGCCACTTAACCCCACTGCCTTGAAAAAAATAAAATATAAAAATAAACAAACAAATCAATAAATAAATAAATCAGACTGTGCTCCCTAGAACACACCCAAAACTTATTGATTGGTCTAATATTATTTGATAATGGGAACATTGTCATATTTGTGTGGCTTAACTCCATTTTACAATCATCTTGGATAAATCATTAGGTATAGATATAAGGCACATAAATATGTCTTGTCACACAGGAAGAGCAAAGGTGAATGAAATAAAAAGTAGAAGGGAGAATGAGTTGGAGAGGATATGTGGGTAGTTTAAGAGGTTATGATAACAATATGGAGGAGGGAATTTCAAACAATGGGGATCAGAAATTGTGTTATTGATTGAATATCCTTTGAAACAACTTGAAAATTTATAGATTGGTCGGAGGTTTATAATGATGGAAAAATCAGTTTTAAGGCTACTAGATTCACACAAATAAACTTGATAAATTAACCTAGAGTAGATATAGTGATAAAAGATAGAAAGGGTTGGATACCTAAAACAGAGTGAAGGAAAAATCAACAGGATTTGATACCTGATTGAAGCTGATGAGTGAAGGAAATAAAAATAACTTAAAGATGGCATACTGATATTGTGAAAATTGTACTGGCATTGATAGAAATAGGAATTTCAAAGGAAGAAAAGTTAAAGAGTGATAATAAGTTACACATTTTCAATTCTTGTTGCTTGGTATCATATATATATATATATATATATATATATATATATATATATATATATATATATATGAAATCCATTAATAAGTCTGAATTTTGACAAATAAGAAATCTAGACTGACAGGTTGCAAGAAACGTCCAATGTGTGTTTGTCCCTTTGGATTTAGTTTGCATGATGGGCATAATACATTCTAATACCTCCCATAGTTTTTTAAAATTCAAATCTACCCAATAAATCTTTTGGTCTAACATTTACTATATCTATTTTTGCCCTCTTCATAAGTGAGATTTTGGCATTTTTAAAAAAAGTTTGAGATACTTTAATTTGTAAGAGATTCATAAATTTCTCAGTTTGAGATCTGAGAACAAATGTGATAGGGCAATAGGATCTTAGTGGAATTGGAAGATCATTTTGTTCAATAGCCTAATTTTATGGAGAAAACCACTGTGGTCCAGAGAAGGAGAGTGGCATGATCAAAATTACCAGAGAACTAAGAGTCAGACGTGATTGTACATACCTAAAATTTTTCACTACCAGAGAGGCTATGGCTAGTTGATTACTTGAGCTCAAGAATTCTGAACTAGAATGGAATAAAGATGATCTGATATCTATAATAGAATGATGACATTTTGAGGCCAGGTGGCCACCTCACTTCCTAAGAAGAGGCAAACTATCCCAGGTAAGAAAATAAGGAGATCAAAACTCTCCTACCATTCTCTAATAAGAGTGGTCCAGGGGTGACTGCTGCACTTCCAGATAGAAAGAACTAGTCTTCCCTCCTAAAAAAGACTGGGGTGAGGGTGTGGTGAGACATTTGAACCTTGATTCTGTGCTTTTTAAATCTATTGGTCTTTCTCTTATGCTGCTGTTCATACTAACCTAATCACATTATATAAAAAACTGTTTAACCACTATACATTAATATACAAAGAACAAGAATCAGAAAGCAGTCTTCATTACTTCAGCCTTTACCCAGCCTAATTTTATTTCACTACATCCAAATTCAACCTGAATGACTGAAGGGAAGTAATGAACTCATGAAATGATCATTTAACAAACACATCTACTGTAATTCCAATGCCTCTTCACTAGTAAGCATCTCTTCAACCTCCCACAAGAAGTCATTGAAAACCATGCTTTATTATTGCCATTAAAAAATCACCTTTATATTGCTTTAATTAATTATAATTAAAATTATTTGTATTTTAATTTGAAAAAAAAGATTTCATTTGGAATATCTCACCTTTTTCCCTGACAATTCCCTGAATTGTCAATTGATGAAAGATTAAGAAGCTTATGAGATTCCATTAAATTTATGATAAGTAATTTTAACTTTAATTTGCTCTTCCCTCCTTGTTTTATCATATTTTGCCAGTTTGGACAATGTTCTCTCCCAGTTGCCTGCTTACATTTTTTCCAGAGAAGCAGTATTTCTGATGAGAAGAAATATATAAATATAGCAATTATTGTAAAAGTAGTTTTTAGAATGTTTTAAAAACCAGTTTTTAAAAGTAGAATCTAAATGAACACTACATTCACTTTTTAAAATTTTCTCTTATGTATTTTTTCCTATCTCATGGTTTTCTTTCTTTCCCCTTAATCCTGATTCCTCAGAGAAAAAATGCCTAATCTGAAAGCATGTTGAACACAAATGTGTATATACAATATTCACCTGACTGTTTGCCACTGAAGGAATGGGGGTGGGATTAGGGGGTGGAATTGGGGAACACATTGTGATACATGATGCAATAGAATACTATTGTGCTATATAACAAATGATAAAGAAAATTATATAACTTAAACATATGTAAAAGCATGTGGAGGAATGTTGAAAAACTTTTATAACATGTAATTAGAAAAATAAAATAAAATATCAAATAAAAAACTAAAAAAACAAAAATAGTGCAAATATAATAATCTCATTTTTTCAGATGAGAAAAGTGAAATATAAAGAAGTTAAGTGATTTTCTCAAAAGCACCCAGATAACAGTAGATTAAGAAATTTGAATTCATATTTCCCAACCCTAATCATTTTGTATTTTCTTATGCTTAATATATGTGTATCATGTGAAATCAAAGGTCATTATAATGCCTTTACTCTATGGAAATGAAAAATGAAATTCATGACCAGAAAATGTAGGGGAATTAAAGAGAGAGATAAAGCAGAACCTCCATTTCCCTTTAGCCTCTTCCCTCAATTTACACTGAAGCCACCTAATCCTGATTCCCACTATCTTCTTAACTTTATTGCCACCTCAGAAGCAGTTTCTGCAGTAACAACAGTTAAAAATTACTTTCCCTTCTTTTCTGGTTTCCACCCAAAGCAGTTCATACCTTCAGTTCTTAATGGCTGAATACTCCAATTTTAAATTATGAAAGTGGTAACAAGTAGCATATACAGTGAATAACTTTGGCAGAAACTCATTTGACAGGTAAGTAGGCAAACCATTCAACCATCCTGTGAGGAACAATACTTCCTTTGTAGTTCTTATAAAGCTCTGCCAGAGGAATTGCACTGGTCAATTAAAACTAATTCTTTCCAAAAGAGAGAGGGTGAGAGAGAAAATGAGAGAGAGAGAAAAGGAGAGATTATGTGATAGAGATGGACAGAGAGAGAGAGAGAGAGAGAGAGAGAGAGAGAGAGAGAGAGAGAGAGAGAGAGAGACAAGTAAGCCATGGATAAACACTGATTTGAAAAATAAAAAATAAACTGCAGAATTTCATAATTCCTCCTAACCCTCAGATTTTCCTGATAAATTAATCTATTTTCTTAAGAATAGTTACCAAAATTGGGACACTAATTCATTGTTGGTGGAGTTCTTAACTGATCCAACCATTTTGGAGAACAATTTGGAAATATTTCCAAAGATAATGAAACTGCATACTTTTTGATCCACCAATATCAATACTAGATCTGCAACCCAAAGAGATTTTGTTAAAAAGACTGAGAAAGGACCTTCTTGTACAAAAATATTTATAGCAGCTATTTTTGTGGTGATGAAGAATTGGAAATTGAGGGAATGTCTATAAAGTGAGGGAATGGATGAACAAATTGTGATATATGAATGAAATGGAATATTATCGGGCTATATAACAAATGATAAGCAGGTGGGTTTCAGAAAAAAACTGGAAATATTTATATGAATTGATGCAAAATGAAGTGAGCAGGACTAACAGAAAATTATACACAGTACAACAACATAGCAAAATGATCAACTATGAAATGACTTAGCTCTTCTTAGCAGTACAATGTTCCAATACAATTTCAAAAGACTCCTAATGAAAAATGCTATCTATATTCAGAGAATGAAATATTGGAATCAAAATGTAGATTGACACATGCTATATTTGCTTTCTTTTTTATTGTTTTACTTTTGATCTTTTTGCTTTCACAAATTAACTAATATGGAAATATATTTTACATGATTGCATATATATATATGTAACCTATATCAAATTGTCTACTGTGGTGGGAGTGGGGAGTAAGGAAGGAGAGAGAACTCAAATTATTTTAATGGATGTAATTTTTCTATGTAAAAAAAGATTAGTAACCAAAGACAGCAGACCCAGTTTCTCCCAAGGAGATGAGAGCTCAGAGCTGTACAACACTGTAGTTACTTTTCAACGTGGCTGAGTGCTTTCCAGAGGGGCTTACCCCATCACTACTAGAGCAGAACAAACACCTGGCTGCCATCTCAGGGACAGCTGTCTCAACAGTTAAGTTATATTAGAACCTTTACTGTCAGAGATGGAGAGCACTGAGAAGTTCCCCAGCAGGTGCAAAATTAAAAGAAGAAAATAAAAGAATTACAGAGATTGCCTTTGAAATCCCAGAGTGCATATCCAACTCCACAGATTCCCCAAGATGTTTGTCTGTTCTGAGCTATGCTGACTATCAAATTAAATTCAGTTTTTTGGAATTATTTACATAACAAAATCCTTTGCTAATCTATAGAAATTCTGATGTGTTTGCTTGCTCCTTCTCTGTTTCTTCCCATATAGGAAAGGGGGGGGATCAAATGTGGGTACTCTCACACTGAATTCATAAGATCCAAAAAGGTAAAGTAGCCATAGAAAAATGTTTGTCCTGAAGTAAACAGAATCACAGAAACAAAATATTTAAAGACCAACTCTAACAATGTAATAAACAAAATAGCAAAAACAACAAAATAAAATTTTAAATAAGCACTAAAGATCCAATAGGTCCTAAAGAAAAGATAAAGGATTATACCTTCTTTTCTTTTATATGGTAAGGGTTAACATGGAGTACATGAAATAATGCACTATCTAACCCTGTTATGTTGTTTCATTTTGCTGAACTGCTTTCCCCCCTAATTCTTTTTTACTATATTCTTTGTTAAAGGGGATGTTTCTTTATGTAGGGAAATAGAGACATATATTGAAATATGAAGTTGTAAAAAAAGACTTCCAAAAATTTTAAAGAATATGCAGGATGATTAATGAGCAACAATAAAAATAATAAAGATACTATGGCCCAACTCCATAATTTGTCAATGATAATAAATAGCTAAATGACATATAAATGTGTTTTTCAAGAAAACAAATAAGAAATAAGCATTTGTAAAATTTGTGAAGTGTGTATACTATGTTCCAAGCATTTTGTTGGACTAACTAGATCTTGGAGGACCAATAATTGAATAGCATTTGCCCTTTTTCTTTCTATCCCTTATAGATTATTGAACCATAGTTTTGAAGCTGGAAAAGAATTTAAAGGTGGTTAACACTCCAGAAATAGAAATTTGTGAGAATATACAGTTTGAATAGAAATGTGTTAAATTGCCTAGCTGTGTGACCTTGGACAAGTCACTTGACATCATTGCCATAAATAAAATAAAAAATAAATGTGTTAGAAATTATTTGAAATATTTTATAACTTTCTTTTTCATTAGTTTTTTTTTAATATGCTGATGCTCTTTTCCTTATACCATCCCTCAAAGAATGCCATCGTAGTAACAGAATAGTATAGTCATACAAAGTAAATCAACATATTGGGCATAAATTCCAAATATCTGTCTCTTTTGTCTCCTGTAGTTCATTTTCTTTATCTTACAGGCAAGAAGTTTACTTTAAAAAAAAGGAAAAGTATTGTTTTTTCATTATATTTTAAGGAAATAAATAGAATTTAGTGAGTAAAAATAAGAAGTATGAACAAAAACCATGCTCTTGTGATGTTATAAATATAAATATCTTCTAAATGCTAAAGAATGTCTTTTGGCAACACCAAGTCCAAACAAAAAATGAGAAAAAAACAGCCCCAACTCCAACAACTAGAAGCATAATATTTTAAAATTTCATAAAACTAGAATTTAAAGTAAAATTGAAATAACAGAATATAAAGAGGATAGAAATTTAGATCTTCTCCCTAATAGGGTGACTAACTCACTAGTTATTTCTATAGATTCAAAAATTTGTGGCTATTATTTTTAAAAGTATTCCTATTGTTTACTTACAATTTACAATTTTAAATTCTAAGAGCATGGTCACATATAGTATTCAATTCAACAATTCAATTCCCAGCTTTAAGGACCTACTAAGTATGAGACACTTATCTCACTTGATCCCCATAGCATCCAAGGAGAAGTTAATTTTATCTTTCCCATTTTACAGACAAGGAAAGAGACTTAAGGAGATTCACTTACCAAAGGCCTCACACCTAGCATTGTAAGTGATGTATAGATTGGACAAATTTTTCCTAATTGTAGGTCCAGTCCTATTTCTCTTAGAGTAAATTTCCTCTTAAACTAAGTAAACTAGTGAATAAAATATCAATGTGAATTAATTTGTTTTGAATTTTCAAAATGTTATTATATTTTAAAAGTTTCTGCAAATAATTTATTTAGCAAGCATCAAAATCCAAAAAATAAAATAAATCCACAAGCTTCTTTACTTGACCTTGAAATGCATTAGTTGTTTCACTTTTTAAAGGGGCAAACATTCTATCTTGGTTATCTGTGCCTCAAAATCTAATATTATAACTGAATTTAATTCTCAGGAGAATAGATTTAATGAAGATATAGGAGCAATGTTCAATATAAGGAAAAATCCCATAATGTTAAAGAATTGTTTAAAAGTGAAATTGGCTATAGCAGCAGTTTGTGCTAATCAAAGGAAGTCTTTGAGGAGTGGCTACTGTGGATAACTCTTTTGTCATGGAGATATAATATTACTAGGGAGATTGTTACTCACTTATGGGTTAGACTAGATGAGGTCCCCTTAAATTCTGAGATTCTATAGTATTGATATTGGGAAGTGATACTCAAGGAATAGATTGAATGCCAAGGCAAAAATCAGAGTGAGGAGGAAGGGATTTACACAAATCTTGCAGAAAGTTGATTGCTAGAAGGATAACTGAAAAGTTAAGTATAATTAAAAGTGTACTGACTCTAAAGTATATAGATGCCATTCCTAATGTTTGCTACTAATACGATCTTGGGCAAATCATGTGATTTGCTTGGGCTTCACTTTCCTCTTCAGTAAAATTAAAAGTTTGGACTAGATGGCCTCAAACATCCTTCCAGATTATTCTTAATTATTCTTAAGATTATTCTTACAACAAATAGAAACATTGAGGCAGCAACTTGTTTTTCATCTCAAATTAGGAGCCAGAAAATAGGAATGATATTCTTTATCCATTTATAAAGAGGTTATAGGAATTTGTCATAAAATATGTAGAAAAATGAGAATAGCAGCTAATAATAAAAGTCAATATTTTCATGCTTTATGATTTGCAAGGCATTATAAGCATGTGCATATCAGATTTTATATACATTTTATATGTAGTAATTGAGTATTATATATGATCAGATTATACATACATTAATATATGTGTATATAAACTATATATGTCAAAACTTATATATGTAATATATGCATGAAATATTGATACCATGAATTACTCAGGTTCAGTTAGGAGTAATACACAATACATGATGTTTATTGTAAAGATAGGTATAAAGGCCAGGGGCCAGAAACTGTGCCTAGCAAGACTGAGAGGAGCCGTCTACCAGGAGCTGTCCATGCTTACAGGGGTACAAACTCACCCCATTGAGGCTTATGCATCATGGCTTCCTTTGAGCAGAATCAGGTTTAGTGACCAAGCTGGGTGTTTTACTCTGGCTAAGGCTGGCTAATCAATTGACAAAACCATGGAAGTTTTTTAAAGAATTTTAAGAGTGTGGTTGTGTATAAGGGGAAAGGTTGGAATTTTATCTGGGCTATACACACAGTATGAGCTCAGATAGTATCTTGGGGCTCCTTAAATTTATCTTTATGAATTTATGCCTAGAGGAAGTCAAGTGGGAGTAAATAATTATGAAAACTTATATGTTTCTTTGTAAATTAAAAAAATGTTACTTTGCTAAAGGTGGAAACACACACACACATGCCATGCAGTTACATTCATGCATAATTTGATGGTTTTAAAAATTTCACACATTTATGTATATATGTAACATTAAATAAAAATATGATTTGATAACCCAGGAAAGGAAAAGCCTAAAAAGTAGTTCAGGCTTGAAAAAAGTAGTATTATAAAACCATAAGTGTTTGCTTCTCAGACAATAAATCTCTCTACAAAGTTGTACTTTGACTGTTCTATTCCTTAATATAGTCTAATTAATCCTTAGGGATTTTATAAAAGTTAATATTTAAAAACCTACAGGTGGAAAATTGTTGCAAAGTATTAGGGATAAGTTTCCAATATGTTTTGCAGAAATTGTCACAAACTTCATGAATGCTAATGTGACTAACAGGGAGATTCTCCAGCCTCTTGTTGCCATTTTAATATTGATGAAATACAGATTTAAAAGAATGGTTGGTACAATTTGTGCCAGTTGTGAATTTGTACATTCCTTTCAAAATAACTTCAAGTTTTATTGGTAATATATTTCAAGATTTTGTCTCATTTATACATATTGGAATATCTCAACCAGTCCTCAATCTTGAAAGGGTATATGACTTTTAAAAATTTCAACATTCAAAGCATATACACCAATTTTTGCTTTGTAGAAAGACCTGCATTGTGGTTACTTTAACAATCCCCCTGCTGCATTCAAAATTATATTTGATTTGATTTGATTTGCATAAATATTATTTTGTGTATTTTTGTACTACTTGAGTTGCATATAACTAGGAACCCAGATAAAATAAGACACAATAGCAGGATACAGAAGACAATACATTATTATGGACAAAAATTTTATGCATATTTAAAAGAAATTAGAAGTAGTTTTCACAGAATCAGAAAATATTTGAGAAATAAAGGAATTCATAAGGTACTTAGACCAAACCACACCTGAATAAGAGACCTGTCTAACCATCCCCAGTCTTTTCATGGGAACTTCCATTGAATAGGGAGCCTTCCAATTCCGGGATATCTCATTTCATTTTTAGAAAACTCTAGTTAAAAGAAAAAAATTTCCCTTGTACTGATCCTAAACAGACTTCACTGAAACATTCTCCCAAAGGACTTATTTCTGCTTTCAAGTACAAATAAAATATATTTAATTGTTCTTTAATATAGCATAGAGATAGATGGCCATTATTTGGTACTCTATATTACAGCTTCAGAAAGTCACAATGGCTAGAGAAATGAATCACATCATGAGATCTGGGGGTAGGAAAAAGGAAAAAAAAGGATAATGTAGGACTTTTCAACCCTCTCTGCTATTGTGATGAGTTTCTTGTATGGTTCTAGTCTGTTGTAAAAGTGAATATTTATTCAATAGACCTGCTATCACAAGGTAATCTAATGAGCTTTTGCCTTTCTCTGATTCTTCATTATCTCCTGTGAAGTCTTTCCATTGCATGCTTCTTATGAGCATTCTAATAAAGGCTACATGATACACAATGTGCATTTAATAATTTTAATGCCTTACAAAAGTTAGGGATACACTGATTACCCATGTTTTGGAAAATCTAGACACATGCTATACCATGATTAAATTTTAAAATTGCTCTTAATGATTACAAGTGGTGAAAACAAGCCATAAAGAGAAAATTATCCTTTATGGTTTGTACCTTGGATTGAACTTGATTCATGTCAGTTTAGGCTATTGGGAAGGAGGGGTTAGACATCAATTACAAAACAGAGGAGAAAAGTACATGGAAAAGAAAAGAAAGCAAAGTATGTGAAATCACATGAAGAGACAACTAGATTCAGTATTTAGAGTCTTTTCTTTATGTGTTAGTGATTTGAAATATGATAGAAAGACTCCATGCTGGAAAAAGAAATAGGTCAAAAGACAGACTATATAGAACAGACTACCATAATGTACCTGAAAGTAGGAGTCCTACTCTATAGCACTAAAGAGCCAAGAGAGAAACAAACAATACATTAGTAGATTCTGACATCCTCAAAATATTATTAGATTATCAATGCTGGCTACAGAAAGTTGTTTGAGATGAGGTAGAGAATGATTTAAAATTTCTTCATCTCATTCATTCATAAATTTTCCCCAGATGGTTTATTCCCCATTTATCACAACATAGAACTTATAGAAGTTGCAACTAAGCTTTCATTGTGAACATTTAAAAATTAACAAACACTACAAAACACAGGTTGATTTATTTTTGTTTATTGTTTAACCTTAAGATGATGGAAAAAAAATTCAGTTTCACTTAAAAGTATGACATATATACATTTTTTTCCCAGAGAACTATTGTTAAATATTTACTAGCATACCAATGAACTATACCCATTTATGTTCATTTAAAAGAGAGTGATTTGATTCCCTTTCTTCCTATTTATATTGTTTTTATGTCTTAAATTAAGTTGATGCTAATGAATTGACAACTCACGTTAAGATAGTAGAGTATTCCAAATTGGAGTTTTTCATCCATAAGATCTTCCCTACATCTTTTCTATTCCTTTCATTAGCCCTCATAGTAACAAGATCTCCAGTTCCTTTATCTTCCTGGTCATCATCTTCTATACATACTTCATTTTTTCGTTATTCTTTTTAAGATCCATCACAAAGCAATCAACATGTATAATGGAATGGACTGAGCATTGTTCATATAGTAGAAGATCTGAGTCCAAACTTTGTTATTCTTACCTTCTAGAATTATAAATCCAAAGTGATTACTCAATTTCTGAGTCTTAATTCCCATATTTGTCAATTGGCAGTAATAAAAGATGCCCCACCTTTCTCACGTGGGTGATCGATGTCATTACAAAGTAATTTTGTAAATCAAAAGTATATAAAATATTAAGTTTCACAGTAAAGCAAAGTATTTTTAAGAAAATGCTAACAATTAGAATAAAAGGCAATATGGAGCTAGAAACACAGAAGAAAAACATGCAAAGGTCCATTTCACTTTTATAAATTTACATAAAAATTCCAATAAGTTCATAGTCTTTGATCAAGAGACCATAAATCTAGACATATACTCTGAGGATTTCGAAGACAAAAATAATACATACCCAATGTTTTGGTATGTATTTTTATACTAGCAAAGACCTGAAAAAAAAAGTAGATGACTATTGACTAGAGAATGCTTAAACCAATTGTGGTATATGTGAATTATCACTGCACTGTAATAAAATATGGAGAATAAAAGGAGGCACAGAAAGACATGTGTATGAATGAATGGATGGATGGATGGATGGAATATACACACACATATGTGTGTATGCAAAGTAAAATCATTGGAACCAGGGAAGCAATATATACAATGTCTATTACAAGAGAAAAGGAAAGAGCAGAAAAAAAAACAAAAGTTGAAATTGAACCCAGATCTGTAAATTTAATGTCTAATCTTCAGTCTGAAGAAGCAATAGAAGAAGCAAACCCATCCCTTCTTTGCAGAATGGGAAGACTATGGATACACAATATTGTATGGGTTGTTGGATTTAATTGATGTTTTGCTTACCTTTTGCTGAAATAATTTCTTTCTCAATTTCTTTTTTTTTTACTCTTTCTAAGGGAGAATTTTTTAGGTAAGAATGGAATAAGGGATATATAAGAAAATGGAATTGATTTTTATTTTAATGATCAGATCAACATTGAGCATAGATATACATAAGATGTTTCTAAAAAGGTTAACTTTTGGGAGTAAAATCTAAATTTCCACATTCAATCAAAGCAAATATAAAAGTCTCTCCCACCAAAAATTGTAATCATATCATATTCTATTCACTTATAGTCAAAAGATCTTATGACATGCAAATTCTGTTCATTTGCTTTTATACAGTTTGTAGTAGATCCTTAACGTAGATATATTCTGTTACCCCTGTATATTAAAATGAATGATAATAAGACTGTCACCTGCTGTGCTGCCAGTAGCTGGCCAAAAGCAACTGACAATGACTAAAATTGTGGTCATGACAACTGATTTATCCTTCTTTACACAATCTCACAAGTTTTGAATAAAGTACTGCTGAGCCAATATAAAATGCTAAACGTGAAGGCTCTATTCATCCCTGAAGTCAACAAATATTTACTTAAAATTCATGGTTATAGCTAACCTGTAACTCTTTTTATCATTTATTCTTGGTCATTTGAAAGGTTAGAACAGCAGAGAGAGAGAGAATTCCAGCTGGTCAAGGCAGCATATGATCAAAATAGACTCAGAATCATATTTCAGACACATGGGCAAGGCACCTGTAGTTCATGAATCAAGACAGATTGTTATCAGATGATTTGCCTATTAATTCTTACAGGTAGTAATATCTTCACTAAATATAGTAGGTTAAATAAAGATTAAAATATCCCTTTTTTCTGAATTGTGCTCTCTCTGGTTCTTTTGTGGATACACACACACACACACACAGCTAATAACATTGCATATATATATATATATATATATATATATATATATATATATCACTTTAAGATTTCAAAGACTTGGAGACTTCCAGGCAAGATGGTGGAGAGAAGACAGACAGAGTTCTAAAGTCTCCTTATCTTCCCTTATAAATAATATGAACCAAACCTCTTAACAGAAATATGATCGACAAACCTAGAAAGAAAAGCCAGGAGAAGAAAATTCATCTCAGGATCTGTCTTCCAAGATCTGGGGTGACGCTGGGTGGAGAGGGCAGACTCTGCCTGGAGCACAAGAGTGTGAGAGCTTGGGAGCCTGGATCAGCCACAAATTAACCTGATTAGCAGCAGGGCTAGAACCTGGGAACCTGAGGGCCTGACCCCCCCCCCCACAGGTTTGATCAGAGGTGGGGCTAGAGACCGGTGGACCACGGGGGCTTTGGTCAAATAGGGAGCAGAGGCATTAGTGGTGGCACTGACCATCTGGAGCTTGCCTGCAGGGCTGGAGAGAGTTCCTGAGCAGGAGAGTTACACACATCAATCCCTGAGCCTTGGTCCACACCTCCATTTCAGCTGAACCCTCTTCCCAGAACAAACACAATTACAGACTACCTTCTGCCCCAGGCTAAGGCCTAGGAGCAGAACCACCTCAGCTGACAATAGGGAGAGGGATCACCTCACCCCAGGGTAGAGTGCACTATTGATCAAAGACTAAAGTATTTAACAGCTTCAACCACTCCCTCAAGGCCAAGGGAGAAGACCTCAATCAAGGTTACACACTCCAGAGAAAGCAACCAACACCCCCTACTGGCTGACTGGGGATATTACACTCAGGGAGCAAAACCTCTAGCACCCCCTACTGGTCAGCTGGAGATATTGCATTCAGTGAGTAAACCCTCTAGGGATCCCAACACCAAACCCCTGTGAACCAGCCCCCCCCACCAACACAAGTCTTTAGGATAATGAAGAAAGGCCAGCACAGAGGATCTATAGAAAAATTCTTGGATGGAAAAAACACTAACTCAGATCTAGAACCTCTGAGGAGAATATGAGCTGCTCTCCAGCAAAGAAAGACTTCCTTGAAGAAATAAGGAAGGAATTCAAAAATCAGTTGGAAAATCTGGGAGAGAAAATGAACACCTTGCAACAAGAAAACAAATCACTGGAGAATATAATTGTACAAATGCAAAAAGAAACTAATTCTCTCAAAACCTCAATTGGTCAAATGGAAAACTTACAAAAATAGAATTGACCAACTGGAAAAGGCATTGAAAAAGATAAATGAAGAAAATTCTTCTCTAAAAACATAATGGAGTCTGTGGAAACTAATGATTTCATGAGGCAGCAAGAGTCTGTTAAACAAAACCAGAAAAATAGAAAAAATAGAAGAAAATGTAAAATACCACATCAGCAAACCACTGACCTTGAGAATAGATTGAGAAGGGACAACCTGAGAATTATAGGTCTTCCTGAAAACATTGAAGTGAAAAAAAAAAAGCCTAGACTTAATATTACAGGATTTAATGATGGAAAATTGCCATGATATCATGGAACCAGAGGGCAAAATAGTTATTTAAAGAATACATTGATCCCTCTGGAAAGAGATACTAAAATGAAACCACCAAGGAATGTTGTGGTCAAATTCCAGAAATATCAGATAAAAGAGAAAATCCTGCAAGCAGACAGAAAGAAACAATGTAGATACCAAGGAGCCACAGTAAGGATTACACAGGACTTGGCTGCATCAACATTAAGGGATCGAAGGGCATGGAATGAGATATTCCAAAGAACAAGGGAACTTGGAATGCAGTCAAAATTCACTAAACTGAGCCTTCTCTTTCCAGGGAAAAGATGGATATTTAACAAAATGGAAGATTTCCAATAATTCCTGATGAAAAAAACCAGAGCTAAATAGAAAATCTGGACATCAAACAGATGATTCAAGAGACACATAAAAAGGTATATTAAAGGGGGGGGCAATGAAAAAAATGCTATTCTATAAGATGAAACTGACTGTATTCCAGTATGAGAAAAAGATTCTCATAAATCTTGAGAATTTTAACTCCATCAGAGACAATATGCTTAGCCAGAAGTGATGGACACTCATGACTTAGCCATGAGACTGCTACCCAATAGGATGAAAGACTCATAACTCTCAAGAATTGTTAGTCTATTAGAGAGACTATACATAGCTAGAAGTGATAGTTACTCAGGATTTTCTATGACTTAGATAGAATGATTTAAAAATATTTCCTCCTTAAAAATAGGGGACAGGAAGGAGACAGGAGGAGGGAGGTGACTGAATGCGGTAAATGTCATTACATTAAGAGGTACAAAAGACCTATTGTAATAGAGGAGAAGAAGGGTGGAGTTGAGAAACACCTGAAACTTCCTCTCATCAGACTTGGCTTAAAGTTAGCTTATACACACACACACTCAGTTAACTTAAACATCTTACATTTCAAATATTAAAAGGGGAAATGGGCAGGGGGGAGTGGATACAAGGAGGGGAGGAAAAAGGGAACTAACAGAAGGAAGGGAAGGGGAAAGAGAAAAAGGAAAAGGGAAAGGGGAAAGAAAGGGGAGGGGTGGTTAGAGGAGGGAAAATACATTGAAGGTGGCAATATTCAGAAACAATAGTGGGAAATACGGATAAAGGGGGAAAGAGGGAAATACAAATAGAGGGAAGACAGCATGGAGGGCAATAAAGAGTTAATAATTATAACTTTGAATGTGAATGGGATGAACTCTCCCTTCAAATATAAGCAAATAGCAGACTGGATTAAAAACCAGAATCCTACAATATGCTGCTTACAAGAAACTCATTTGAAGCAGAGAGATACATATAGAGTAAAGGTAAAAGTTTGGAGCAAAACATATTTTGCTTCAGCTGAAGTGAAAAAAGCAGGGATAGCTATCCTTATCTCTGACAAAGCAGTTGCAAAAAAGAGATAGCTTTAAAAGAGATAAGGAAGGAAACTATCTCCTCCTAAAAGGTACCATAGACAATCAATTGATTTCAATGCTGAATATATATGCACCCAAAGGCATAGTATCCAAAATTTAGAGGAGAAGCTGAAAGAACTACAGGAAGACATAGAGAGCAAAAGCTTACTAGTGGGAGACCTCAACCTCCTGCTCTCAGATTTAGATAAATCAAATCATAAAATAAACAAGAAAGAGGTTAAGGATTTAAATAGATGGTTAGAAAACCTAGATATGATGGACCTATGGAGGAAATTTAATGGAGATAGAAAGGAATATAGCTTTATATCTGCAGTACATGGCACTTACTCAAAAACTGACCATGTACTAGGACATAAAAATTTAATAATCAATTGCAGAAAGGCAGAAATAGTGAATACATCTTTCTCAGATAATAATGCAATAAAAAGCATATGCAATACTCAGCCAAGGAGATATAGACCCAGAACTAGTTGGAAACTGAATAACCTCATTTATAAAGAATGAATGGTTCAAATAACAAATTATAGAAAGTATTAATGATTTCATCCTAGACAATGGCTATAATGATACAGACCAAAACTTCTGCTATAGGATTCACTCAAAGAGACTGTCAGGAAAGTTATTATATATTTAAATGCTTATATTAATTAATTAGAGAAAGAGGAAATCAATCAACTAAACATGCAACTAAAAAATTAGAGAAAGAATGAATTCAAAACCTCCTATTAATACCAAATTGAAAATTCTAAAAATTAAAGGAGAAATTAGTAAAAGCAAAAGCAAAAAAAACTATTGCATTAATAAATAAAGCCAAGAGTTGGTATTATGAAAAAAATAAAATTGATAAACCTCTGGTCAATTTGATTTAAAAAAAGAAAAAACAAAAACCAAATTGCTAGTATCATAAATGAAAAAGGTGAACTCACCACCGATGAGGAGGAAATTAAAGTAATAATTCAGATTTATTTTGCCCAACTCTATACCAAAAAATTTGACAATCTAAGTGAAATGGTTGAATATTTACAAAAATATAAGTTGCCCAGGTGGAATGAAGAGGAGATGGAATACTTAAACAACCCTCTCAGAAAAATAAATTCAACAAGCCATCATTGGACTCTCTAAGAAAAATCTCCAGGCCCTGATGGATTTACAAGTGAATCTTCCAAACATTTAAGGATTAATTGGTTCCAATTCTATATAAACTCCTTGGAAAAGTAGGGAAAGATGGAACTCTGCCTACCTCTTTCTATGAAAACAATATGGTGCTGGTACCTAAACCAGAAAGAGTTAAAACAGAGAAAGAAAATTATAAACCTATCTCCCTGATGAATATAGATACAAAAATCATAGCAAAATGATTACAAGAAGTTATCACTAGTATAATACAAGTAGGATTTATCCCAGGAATGCAGTTCAATATTACAAAAATTGTTAGTATAATTAATTATATCAACAACAAACCTACCAGAAATTATATGATTATATCAATAGATGCTGAAAAAGCTTTTGACAAAATACAGCACCCATTGCTACTAAAAACAATAGAGAGTGTAGGAAAGAAGGGACTGTTCCTTAGAATAATAAAAAGTATTTATCTGAAACCATCAAAAGCATTATATTCAATGGGGAAAGGCTACAGGCATTCCCAATAAGATCAGGGGTGAAACAAGGATGCCATTATCACCACTACTATTCAATATTGTATTATAAATGTTAGCTTCACCAATAAGAGAAGAAAAAGAAATTGAAGGAATTGGAATTGGGAAGAAAGAGACAAAACTCACACTTTTTGCAGATGACATGATGGTATACCTAGAGAATCCCAAGAAATCATCCAGAAAACTACTGGAAACAATTAGGAACTTTAGCAAAGTTACAGAATATAAAGTAAACCCTCATAAATCCTCAACTTTTCAATATATAACTAGTAAGATACAGCAGGAAGAGCTAGAAAGAGAAATCCCATTCAAAGTAACCTCAGACAATATAAAATACCTTAGAGTCTATTTGCCAAGGCAGACTCAGAGACTTTTTGAAAACAATTGCAAAAACACTTCTCACACAAATAAAATCAGATTGAAATAACTGAGCAAATATCAACTGCTCATGGATAGGTCGAGCTAATATAATAAAAATGACAAATCTACCAAAACTAAACTACCTGTTTAGTGCCCTACCAATCAACATTTGAAAAACATACTTTAATGAGTTAGAAAAAGTGGTAAGTAAATACATATGGAGAAATGTAAAGTCAAAGTCAAGAATTTCCAGGGATTCATTGAAAAAAAGTGCAAAAGAAGGTGGCTTAGCCCTACTAGATCTAAAATTATATCATAAAGTATCAGTCATCAAAACTGCCTGATATTGGCTAAGAAGTACAGTGGTGGACCAGTGGAATAGACTAAGTGCAATAACAGGAAACAATTATAGTAAACTTCTGTTTATTAAACCCAAAGAGTCCAGCTATTGGGATAAAAACTCTCTCTTTGATTAAAAATTACTGGGAAAATTGAGTTAGTATGGAAGAAACTTAGATTAGACCAACACCTCAAATGCTATACCAAAATAAGATCAAAATGGATATTGGATTTAGATATAAAAAAACATTATAAGCAAACTAGAAGATCAAGGAGTAGTTTACCTGTCAGATCTATGGAAATGGAAGCAGTTTATGACAAAGGAAGAGATAGAGAATATCACTGAAAGCAAACGATGATTTTGATTACATTAAATTAAAAAGCTTTTGCACAGTCAAAACCACTGTAAGCAATATCAAAAGAAATGCAGGAAACTGGGAAACAATCTTTACAACTAGTATTTCTGACAAAGGACTCATTTCTAAAATATACAGAGAACTGAGTCAATTAAAAATAGCCATGCCCCAATTGACAAATGGTCAAAGGATATGCAAAGGCAATTTACAGATGGGGAGATCAAAGTGATCCATAGTCATATGAAAAATTGCTCTAAATCATTACTTATTAGAGAAATACAAATTAAAGCATCTCTGAGGTACCACCTCACACCTCTCAGTCTGGCCAATATGACCAGAAAGGACAATGATAATTGTTGGAAGGGTTGTAGGAAATCTGGGATACTAATACATTGTTGGTGGAGCTGTGAACTCATCCAACCTTTCTAGAGAGCAGTCTGGAACTATACCCAAAGGGCGACAAAAAAAGTGCATAACCTTTGATCCAGCAATACCACTACTGGGTCTATACCCTGATGAGATGATGGAAAAGGGTAAAAACATCACCTGTACAAAAATATTCATAGCATCCCTGTTTGTGCTGGCAAAGAAATGGAAATCAAGTAAATGCCCTTCAATTGGGGAATGACTTAGCAAGCTGTGGTATATGTGTGTGTGTGTGTGTGTGTGTGTGTGTGTGTGTGTGTGTGTGTTTGTATGTGAGTGTGTGTGTGTTTGTATGTGTTTGTATGTGAGTGTGTGTGTGTGTGTGTGTGTGTGTGTGTGTCTTGGAGCACTATTGCTCTATTAGAAACCAGGAGGGATGGGAATTTAGGAAGCCTGGAGGGATTCGCATGAACTGATGCTGAGCAAGGTGAGCAGAACCAGAAAATCATTGTACATCCTAACAGCAACATGAGGGCAATGATCAACCTTAATGGACTTGCTCATTCCATCAGTGCAACAATCAGTGACAATTTGGAGCTGTCTGTGATGTATCCAAAGAAATAACTGTGGAGTTTGAACAATGACAAAGAACTATTACTTTTAATTTAGACTTTAACTCCCCTAGAAAAGGGAAATCCAGGAAAAAATGATATCTTATTGTCTGATCTTGCTATCTCTTTTACTTTATGTTTCTTCTTTATATTTCTTCCTTAAGGATATGATTTCTCTCTCATCACATTCAATTTAGATCAATGTATACTATGGAAACAATGTAAAGACTGAAAAATTGCCTTCTGTGGGGGGTTGGGAGGAGGGAAGCAAGATTAGGGAGAAAATTGTAAAACTCAAAATAAATAAAATCTTTTAAAAAAAGATTTCAATTCCTTTTACATAATTACATTTGAGACTCACAGTTACTAAATGGAGATAAGTAAAAGAAAAGAAAATTACTGATCAGATAAATTGTGGCTTGCCCAAGATCATAAATCTCAAAAATAAATGTGGTAGTTAAGAATTAAACACAGATCTTCCTTAGTCCAAAAATAGTGTGTCATGCTACACAGCTTATGCATTAGTAACCATGGGCAAAACATATATTTTTTCAGCATCTCAGGAAACTAACTAAAACTCTTAAGGTATATTTGAGTTTGCCACTATGCATTGGTGTTAGGAGTTCAGGCCCTCATTTCCCCAAGCATATACTATTGCAGTATCCTCCCATATGGTTTTTATAACTTATGGTATCTTTCCTGCTTCATCTATCCTTCATGATACCAACAGGTTAATCTCATTTTGTGCAAATATGGACTTATCATACTTCTGTTCAAAAACTGCTTATGGCATCCCATTATCTATAAGATGCAATTCAAATTCTATTGCCTGTCATTTAAAATTCCATATTCCCCAACAATCTTCTGCCTAAATAGCCTTATCTCATAGCACTCTGACAAAGCTAAATTATTTGTCTTCCTGCAGAAATGTCCATTCGCATATACCATGTTAGATTTCTTTACATTGTTCTCTATACCTTTACCATTCAAAGCTTGGTTCATCTGAAATCTCTTCCAAGAAGTATTTCTTTGATCCTCTCAGTTGCAAATGATCTTCCCTTCATATCTTGCTTTAAGCTTCTCTTACTGTGTGCTTCTCTTCTGCAATTATCACTCTCTATTCTGCTTTAGACTATTATAGGATGATATTAAAGTAGGTTATAGAACTCTCTGCTAGACTATGAATTCCATGAGAACAAGAACTGTATCAATTGTTTTTCAATCTCTCCAGTGACCCTCACAGACCTTTGTACACAGTACATTTGCTACATGATTCTTACATGTATACATGAGGGTTAATAACCATTAGCTGCAACAATGGAACAATCTTTTAAATTTCTCCCCTTTTCTATCTTCTATAAGGGCCATGATTAAGTAATGCTTAGCCCTAAAATGACCATTGACAGACCGGTCTTAAATTTTGACATAGGATTATTTGATATTTACTAAGTCCAGTGAATAATTTTATTGTACCAGTTAAGAGTATTTTAAAAGAAAGGAAAGGAAAAAGGAAATCCACAGTTAAAAAAATTACCAGGAAAATACTTTGAAGTTGCAAAACACAGCTTGACTGCTCAGGGTAATGATTATTATAAACAAAGTGACATTCTTGGACAAAGGCCCAAAACCCCAAGGAAATGAAACAGGAGCTCAATAGTGATGCTACACTGATACACAGGAGAGAATGTGGAGTCTGTAGGGAAAAGAAAAGGAAAGAAATCAATCCAATCTCCTGAATTAGAGAACTCCTACTGCTGATGACCCCCTCGGCTCTAATCTATGTATTTAGAATACATAACATTCTTATGGCCTTGAAGAATAGGATTTCTTCATACCCTTAGGTAATTGAACAATATCTTGAGAATATACCACATTGTCTTCCCAGTAATGGAAAAGAAATAACTCCCCTAGAATATTCAGGTAATCTTTTCTATTTCCAGCATATGCACAGAAAATAGTCTGATATCATTCAGTACAAACTTATAATGCTAAGTAATTGCTTCATGACAGCAGGTAAGCTCAGAACTTAGGCAAAACTAAATGTTTACAATCTAGAAGATGATATAAAGTGCTGGATGTGATTAATTTTCCATTATTGCTTAAAATGCAAGAAAAAACACATTAAACTGTGTGGATGTTTGATTAATATTCAAAACCTGAATGGGATCAATGTTAGTAGTATTTTCCCTAATGGTAGTAGCCAAATAAATATGGATCATGTTCAGTTTTGGAAAAAGATGAAATCTATAAAATTGAAAATACTAAATTGATAACATTAAATACTAATAGTTATCAATATTATGTTAGCCTTCTAGGAGTTAGTTTGTCCTATTTGAATGATGTCTAAGAAATGAGGACACAAGTGACTGATTCTAAAGAGGTGTTCAAGGTAAAGATAGGCAGGATCAAATGGAAATCAACAGTCCCATTAAGAATGCTATCTCTGCCGGTCATCACTAGCAGGCATGTTATTTGTTTAACTGATTGTTTGCCTTACATTTGGGTGGGTTACAACAATCTAGAAGTGAGGGGCTACACTTAGGCACTGCATTTGCACTGACTGATCTTGTGGGGAAATGATTTTATTCTCCCAGGTGATAGATGGAGAAGTACTGAGCATCCAAGTTTCTTTTTTTTTCTATAGCCTATTGAAGGGTGATAGTTCCAGATCTAGGGAGGGCTTTTATACAACACTTAGTTTATTCCTACTTACTTCAGAGCATAGTTTAGATGCTGCCTGCTATTCTAATCCTTTCCTGACCTCAACATATATTAATTTATTTAGGTCCCAAATAATTCTGTAAAAAAGTCACATTATTCAGACTTCTACAACTCTAATTTAGGTACCCTCTTTTGCAAGATGACTAACTAATGTTGAATTTACAGATTATCCTTTGAGGGAAAAATAGGTGGATAGGGTATGTGGCCTAAGTCAGGAAAACTCAGCTTCCTGATTTCAAATCTTGTCTCAGAAACTTATTAGCTGTTGACCCTGGGCAAGTCTGTTGCTTCAATTTTCTCATCTGTAAAATGAATTGGTATGGGAAATGGCAAGTTGCTCCAATATCTTTGTCAAGAAAACCCCCAAATATGTTACATATAACTGAAACAACTGAGTTTTTCTTCTGCAAGAACTGTAAAATTTTTGTTTCCATTTAGCTAACTGGTCCCAGAATTATCAAACTAAAAATTTGGATTCTTAATGTGCCATGCTCAAAGTAAATAAGCTAATAAAGCCACAAATTTAATATCATCTATATAGGATTCCAAAGGTATATACTTGATGTATACTGCATGTTGTATGTGTATGTAGTCCTCTTCAATTAGTATATGAACTCCCTGAAAAAATGATAATTTTGCTTTTCCTTTTGTATCTTCAATACTTAGCTCATTCACAATAACTTTTCCACTCATTCATTCATTTAAATAACTTCATACTGACTGCAAGTTGCATGCAATTACTAGATGAGTACTATAATTGACAATACATTAGTCACACCATAATCATTCTACTAACTGGCAGCAGGTTGACTCACTGTGGAAACCACTCCACCTTACAAAAAGCAAAATTAGGTAGTCTTGGCCAGGAATAAAAGAAGTAGTAAGCTGGGGGAAAAAAGTTCCATCGATAGATATCTGGATCTCTGTTCACTTGAACTAAATTATCATTGAAGAACATGATAAGATCTTCCCCAGAAATACTGTCAGGATTTCATGGACCAGTCTCCCAATGATGATTCAAATTCTTTCTCTTATTTGTGTCAGTCAATATGTCATCAAGTACCTACCATTTGAAAAATATTTGATACGTGAGATGCTGTGGCACCTTCCCATCTTCAATCATTCAGGTTTCATTGTTGAGCTTTCTGGAAGATGAGGGTAATGTGGATTGTATCCTAGTAAGTCTCTCTCTGAGGAGAAGAGAACTGAAAACCTGATTTCATTAAGTCAGATAAGAAGCAGAAGTACCCAGAACTAAAATTAATTACAGCCTAGACTAGTTGGCCTAATGACTGAGAAAGTAGCTTTAGGGCAACCCTAATTTCTCCTTCACTGAATTAAGCAGTGAAAGAAGAAAGGGTATTCCTTCATGTGGAAGACACAATCATTGAACACTAAACTGAAAAGTTACAAAAAATAAAGAGGAAATATACTTCCAATAAAACTGAATTTTTCTTTTACTAAAAACATTATAAGGCAGATTTTCACTTTTTATGGAAGTTTTAAATGTTTCTTTAAAGGACTGATTATGTTTCAATAGAAGGATTCTGTCTGTGATCCCTTGCTATTATCTTCAATTAATTTTGTAGATAGTATGTTTATATACAGGTTGTTGCTTTTTTTCATGTTGTCCTAAGGGCTGATTATTAAATTTTTAGGATGAAGATTTGCACCTTGAAAATCAGCAAATACTACCAATTGGAGCCGGATTTATTTTTTTTTTTGTTCACTATCTAGACTTAAGAGAGTGATGGATAAAATACTTTAAAGTCTGTCATGTTTTCATTGGGGATGAAAGTGGAAGATCAGGTTGTTAAATATTAGACAGACTTTGAACTCCTTGGAGCTCCAAGCCTTATTTTTTTTGCTTTCTTTGTGTCTCTGGTGCTTGTGTGATGTCTGATGCTTAATAATTGTTAATTTATTAACTGACTGAATGCTTTTGGAAGTACACGGTACATTTTAAATGTTGATGTTTTTGCAAAAGAAACAAAACCCTACTTCCCCCACAAAAAAATAATAAAGGGCAGCTAGGTGGTGCAGCAGGGCAGCCAGATGGGGCAGTCAGGGCTAGATGGTGCAGTGAATAGAGCACCAGCCCTGGAGTCAGGAGTACCTGGGTTCAAATCCGACCTCAGACACTTAACAATTACCGAGCTGTGTGGTCTTGGGCAAGCCACTTAACCTCATTGCCTTGCAAAAACCTAATAATAATAATAATAATAATAATAATAATAATAATAATTCAGCCTCCCAAACAAAATGAAATTGATCTTTAACATGACTTTGATAAAAATCCTTTCTTAAAAAACTTGACTTTCAGATATTCACCAATGCTTAAATGAGTTTTATTATGGGAAAAATAAATGGAATATATTCCATCAAAAATTCATCAAACTGTGAAATTTTATAAAGGAGATAATTGAGTCAAGAAATTATATATACTATAGCCTATATCTTTTACATATTATAAAATGTGAACTGGTGGTTTTTCCCCTAGTGTCTAACCACTGGTGTTAGTACCAGGGTATGAATGGGATGATAGAGAATTTGGGTACACTTTATATGAGCAAAGGATCACTGATGTGTTCATGTCACATATTCTCTTTGCTTAGCTCTATCTTTAGCCCAGAGATAGGGAACATCCAGTTCACAGACTATATAAGGCTCTCCCAAATCATTTGGTCTGGCACTACCTTTACAACCAGAGGCAGGACTCAAAATTCAATAAATCTAGGAGCTTTTTAGGGTGAAATAAATGTTTGACCAAATGAAGCAGATTAATTGTTGTTGATAATTTTGTATGACCCATGAATGATGCTATAAATATCCAAATGGCCCCCCACCCCTGTTAACTTCTGTCAAAATACTTGATTGTTTTAAATAAATTTATAGGTCAACTTATATACATAAATGACAAACATTTTCATTAATCAAATGATTAATTACTTTAATTAATTAATGATTAATTAAGACATTATATTGTAAAGTTTCAAAAGAGCAGATACTCTTTTAAATGATTGGTTTTCTATATCACAATGCATTATAACATGAAGCTATCTCTCTTTTTTTGAGTAATGATGAGTTGGTGAAAGAAATATGATGATTCTCTTGCATTCTCAAAGTTCAGCAGTATATTCAAGGGAGAAAGAAATGGAATGTTTCTCAGTCCCCTGGACAAAATCACTGGTGTTTTACCTGCCTAAAGAATCTATAGCATTTCTTATCTGGGAGGTTTATAAAAAGTAAAGTGGAAAATAAAGGGAAAATCTCACAACCATCTGAATAACGTAAATAATACAGCTAGTTAAGCTTTCTGCTTCATATATGACATTACTTTGCTTGGAATGATTCAGTGAAAGTTCACTCTAATAAACATTGTTTGAGGAACTACTGTATGAAAGGCACTGGATTAGGTGCTGGTAATACAAAAGTAACCAATAAAACAAGGAATTCCCTGCCCTCAAAGAATTTGTATTCTATTGTTGACCAAGTAATCACTATGAAATTGCAGTGTTATTTTTTTACCTCTTTTCTCCATATGGCTTCCATTGATTGGTTAGTCTTGATACCATCAGTCACCATGAATCAGTTATTGCATGCCTTGAGAGGAAGCCAGAAAGGCAAGCTCATGGGTCTCACAATTCTTTGAGACACCAGATTAAAATTTAACTAATGTTAGTAGCACCAATCAGCACAGCACAGTCTGCCTGAGATGTGTCTATAATCATATTCTTGAAATGACTTCAGTCTTGAGGTAGCAGTGATGGGCATATAATTTTTATTTATTATATTTGTTATTTTTTATTTATTATAAATTTCCAGAGCCAATATTAATGATGATATCATGTTCACATTTGGCTTTCAATTTATCCAAGTCCCTACCATATTGATCTTTCTTACTCATCTCAGAAACCTCCTTTTTAAACTTTCCAATGATACTTTTATAAAACCCACCACATTTGTAGATGAAGTGGACTTTTGTGATGAATTTGCCTGTGTATGTGTTCAATATCATCAATGTTAATGTGACTCTTTTCCTTGTCCAGTTTTGTTTGAGTTTAATGATGGTTTTCAAAACACCTGTGTTCTGATAGTAAATCTAAGTGAAGGAGAGAGCCAGGATGTTGCATCTATCTTATAAACGTGACTAAATGTTAATCTGACTTTTTTTAAACTGAGCCTACTTACTGACTAAGGGATAATAATAGAATTCAGCAACAATAAACTGCTTTTCTTGGATTTAAGAAAAGGTTCAGATGGCAGAGATGGGATAGTTTGGGGTGCGAAGGTATGTCAAGTAATGACTCATATAAAAGCAAATGGCATTAATAAAACACTTTAAACAATATAATTTTTAAACATCTGAGTTCACTACAAAAAAGTAAACAGAAAATGGAGGCTCATGTTCATTTAATTAGCTTGAAAGCTTTCAATAAAAATGTGTCTGGGGAACCTTCACAATGCTGTAATAGTGGTTGAGATAAAACAAGCTACCTGAAAATCTATTCATATGACTTACATCTCTCATGATAGATATACCAACCATTTTCCTTGGACCCCAATGACTATCTTATACTTTTTCACGAAATTCCCCTGAGTGACATTTAGCTGTCTGACATATCAGCATTGTAATAAATCCTCATTTCCCCTTAGCACATTGCGACAGTCCCTTTCCTTCAATTATTAAGCTTTCTGTTAGTCTCTTACCACAAGGATTGCTGATTATGTACCAAAATATGAATAAAAATCCAGATAACAGCTTGCTAAGTTTCTCCCTATTCAGTAAGTAAGTCCAGCTTTTTAAAAGCAGTTAGATAGACCTCATCCTGGAAGGGTAATTTCCACATCATCTTGATGTTAGGAATACCACTTTTCACCTGTCAGGGCTCTGTCCATGATGAAGATGACAGGTTATGTGTGAAAGCTGTTATTAACCCTGGGACATGTCTGCTGAGAACTTCTTTATGTGGTGCTTAATATTCTCTCCAAAGTTTCCCAGGGGCTTCTCTGGAAACACCTTTCTTAGACCAGGAATGGAGGGAGGCATTTGATTTTATTTTTATATGTGTGTGTACATATGTGTCTATGTATATGTCTATTCGTCCATCTGTACATATACCAAATCTTGTGCTTGCTACCCAGAACTCAAAAAGTAAAAAGACAAAAACATTTTTAAAAATTTCCCAGGATGACAGAATTAATGCTGAAAAGTAGGATTCAGCTGCATTCATATTCTAAGAGGAAAAAAAATGCTCAAATAGGAATTGATACCCAAATATCCTTTCCTGGATTCGATGCAAATAAAAGGATAAGGGAGGAATGTATTATAATTCCCACACCTTTGTCAGATCCCCATCCATTTCTGAGGTACAACAAATATCCTGACCTAGTAATTCAATGTAAAAGAGGATTTTATTATTGACTGGATTTCTGCCTAACTAGAATCATCACTTGTTCTATTATTTAATACAAGTAACATTTATGGTTAACCAACAAAAAATGTGAGCATTCTAGGTCAGGAGACTAGCTGAATCTAAGATAGTATATGGGAAAATTTTGAAAGGTAAATAGAAAATTATATTAACCAATTTATGGATAGATAATGATGAGACTGGGTATAGTCTCTGCAGTCAACTTGAGATCATCTTTATTTATATTCAGGACTACTTTAAAGTATTGCAAAATCAGAGATAATAAAAAAAGGACTCTTGAGCAATCTTTCTCACAGAACATGGCTTTCTCTCTTACATCAGGATAGTTTTTCTACTAAAAGAGAGAGTCCTTTATCTGCAATTTCACCTATTTACATGAATGCCTTCTTTCTGCAAATATTCAACTTTCTGGGGAAAAGGACCTTAAATTCAAGACTAGATAATTGATATTTAGTTTAGGAGATCTGATAGTGACCAAAGTCAAATATATCACCCAAAATAAAGCAACAGAGCAATTCTCTCCAAATCTTCATATCAAAAGACTGTCTTTCTCCCTCAAAAAACTTTCACTTATGCCTTTGCTTTTTATCACTACAATTATTTCCTGAAATATTCCCCCATTTAAAATAAAAATCTAATGAAAACTGACCAGTAATATCTTATAGCATATATCCAGAATGCTGTACACTCTAACTCTCCCACTTCTCTCTAGCCAGAGGGTAGTGAGTTTCACCATTTATTATCTGGGACTACAATTGGTCATTACAATTAAACTGTGTTGACTTTTCTTTTCATTCTGTTTTATTTGCATCATTGTAAGTAATACATAGACTGTTCCCCATCTATTTCCTCTACATCAATTCTTAGAAATCTCTCATGTTTCCCTTAATTCTTCATATGCATCATTTCTTAAATGACAAAATTATCTTCATATAGCAAAGTAAAGTCAATCACTTTCCAATTGATAGGCATCTACCTTGTTCTTTTTTTTTACCCTAAAACATACTGTTATAATTTCATTAGTACAGGGAACTGATGAGAAAATTGTCTCCCAATGCACCCTTTCTATATTTTATACTTTTAGGGTTGCCTAGGTACATTTGAAAAATCTAATGATTTTCTCAGCCATACAGCCAGTATGTTTCATAATTGGGATTTGAGTCTAGACTTCCTAAGGACTGCTTTCTATCCATAAAGACTCTTGAATATCACATTGTACTTTAGCAGTATGATCAGGCAATGTCTACAAGGAAAACTCCCCAATCTGAGAAAGTTATCCTAAATGGGAGACAGCTAGATATGGAGTGCCAACTCCAATTCAAATATGTCTTAGCATAGATGAAGGCAAGTTTCCTAAGAAACCTTTTCTAAAACCTAGATCACCTGAGGAAGCTTAAGTGAGGTGATGAGATGAATAGAACTAGGTAGATAAGTTGGGGGGAGAGACATGATTGTATACATCTGACCCTTTGTGACTCCATGGAACATAGTACACAAAGCCCTACTATCCTCCTCTTCCAAACAAAGTCTGTCCAAGTTCATTTTCATTATTTCCATGATACTATCTATCCATCACATCCTCTGCCAGTCCCTTTTTCTTTTGCCTTCAATATTTCCCAGAGTCTTTTCCAATAAATACAGTCTTCTTACTATGTTGCCAAATTATTAAAGTTTTAGTTTCAGTATTCAATGTTTAAGAAATTAAGTGAATTAATTTCTTTAAGTATTAACTGATTTTATATCTTTCTATCCAAGGGACCTTCTGAAGTCTTCTCCAGTATCACAATTCAAAAGTGTTGATGCTGCGTTGCTCAGCTTTCCTCATTGAACTTGAACCAAGAAATACTACTATCAAAAACTATTCATTATTTTTTTTCTCAAACCCACATGGCTCACCCCAACTACCTCTTCCTAAATGCCTTCAAAGTCAATCTCTCTCAGAGGTTGGTTTACCATTGGGAGCAGAAGGAAATAAAGATGGATAGAACTGGACTAGCTTTTAGATAGCAAGATATACTTGATCCTAATATTCACTATCTTACTCTCATTTTATTCTCATCCTGAAATTCTAAAACCACTATGTGAAGGAATTCTAGATTATACTACATCATGGACCATGAATTATTCTACCATTATGGTATTTGTCATACTCATTTCTAGCTCAAACTTCCTACTTATCTTGACTATGTTCAAGCTTGAATGTTAAGAATAAATATACAGTTTTGTGCATGAGTTTTTCAAAATTCATACAAGGAAAAGATAAGAGAAAAACAGGTTTATATTTCAATTGTAGAAATGACTTAGAGATTTAGTGGATTTCAATAAATCAATAGAGTAATAAAATAACTAGAAAAATAAGGGGACTGGATTTCATTCAGCAAACAATAATATCCAGAACAATGCAGAGAATAACTCTTCTCTCAGTTTGGAGAGATATTTGTACTTCGGGATATAATTTTTAAATCATTGGCAAGTTAAAGTTGATTCCCCAAAATGGTAAAGGACCTTAAAATCAAGCCAAATTGAATAAACAAGAAAGAACTTAAGGAGGTAAATAGAACATTAGAAAAGTTAGAAATAATAGACCTTCAGAGAAACTTAACGGGAACAAAGAGAAATAAACCTTTTTATCAGCAACACATGGTACACACAAAAAAATTGACTGCGTAATAGGGCATAAAATCTCAAAATCAAATGTAAAAAGGCAGAAATATTAAATAATTTTTCAGATCAAAATTCATGAAGAACTACTTTTGGTAAAGGGCAATAGAAAAATAGATAAAAAAATTAATTAGAAACTAAATAATCTAATCCTAAAGAAGAAATATGAAAAACAACAAATCATAGAAACAATCAATTTTTATTACAGAGAATTACAACAATGAAATAACAAACCAAAATTTTTGGAATACAGTCAAAAGAGAAAATTTATTTCTCTAAATTCTTATATAACCAAAATGAAAAAGAACAAATCAATGAATTGTGCATGCAACTAAAAACACTTAAAAAAAACAAATTTAAAATCCTCAACTTAATGCCAAATTGGAAATTCCAAAAAATCAAAAGTGAAATAAATAAGTCTGAAAGTAAACAAAAATATTTTGAGCTAACAAACAAATCGAGGAGCTCATTCTATGAAAAAAGTAAGATAGATAAGTTATTGGTTAATTTGATTTATAAAATAGGAGAAACCAATTATCAGTTTCAAAAATGAAAAGGGTGAAATCTCTGCCAATAAAGAAGAAATTAATCATTAGGAAATATTTCACCTAATTATTTGACAATAAATATGACCATCTGAGTAAATTTGTTGAATATTAATGAAAATATAAATTACTTAGACAATTCAGGAAATAGAATACTTCAAAAAAATCCATCTTAGAAAAAGAAACTAAAAAGCCATTAATGAATTCGCTAGGGAAAAATTCCCAAGACCAGATGAATTCATGAGAGAATTCTACCCAAATAAATAAATTATTTGGAAAAACAGACTTAAGAAAGAGTCCTACCAAACTCCTTTTTATTAGTCAAATATGGTACTGATACTTAAGAAGAACCAAAGTAGAGAAAGAAAATGAAAGACCAATTTCCCTAAAGAATAGTGATGCAAAAATTTTGAACAAAATATTAACAAAATGATTATCATGATAACAAAATGGAATTTAAACCAGAAATGCGGGGTTGGTTCAATATTAGGAAAACTGTCAACATAATTGATCATCTCAACTACAAATTCAAAAGACTATCTAATAGATGCTTTTGACAAAATAAAGCATCTATTCCTATTAAAAAAAAAAACACAAGAGAGCATAGGAATAAAAGGTGCATTCCTGAAAATAATAAGTGTCTATTTGAAATCATCAACAAGTAATATATGTAGTGGGGAACAGTAAAAATCTTCACAATAAGATCAGGAGTGAAGCAAGGGTGCCCATTATCGCCACTACCATTCAATATAGTACTAGATAAGTTTGCTATTGCAATAAGATAAACAAAAAAAATCTAAGGAATTAGAATAGGCAATGAGGAAACAAAACCCTTTTTATAGATGATCTGATTCTTAGAGAATCCTAGAGAATCAATTAAAAAATTAATTGAAATAATTAACAAATTTAGGAGTAGCTAAGTGCTGCAGTGGGTAGAGCACTGGCCCTGAAGTCAGAAGGATCTGAGTTCAAATTTGACCTCAGACACTTAATAGTTGCCTAGCTCTGTGACCTTGGGCAAGTCACCTAGCCCCATTGCCTTAAATAAATAAAATTTATAAATAAATAAATAATTGAAGAATTTAGCAAAGTTGCATGATATAAAATAAACCCACAAAAATCATCACTTTCTTTATATGATCATCATCCCAGAAGAAAAAAAGAGATAGAAAGAGAAATTCCACTTCAAATAACTGTAAACCGTTTAAAATTCACAGGTGTCTACCTGCCAAAACAAATCCAGGAACTATATGAACATAATTATGAAACACTTTTCACTCAAAAAAAGTCAGATCCAAACAATTGGAAAAATATCAATTGTTCAAAACAAAGCCAAGTCAAAATAATAAAAATGACAATTCAGTCTAAGTTAATTTATTTATTCAGAGCCATACCACTCAAACAACCAAATATTCTGCTTTAGAGTTAGAAAAAATAACAGTAAAATCTATCTGGAAGAACAAAAGGTCAAGGATATCAAAGGAGTTAATGAAAAAAATAAAAAGAAAGGTTATTTAGCACTACTAGATCTCAAACCTTATTACAAAGCAGTAATCACCAAAACTATCTGGTACTGGTTAAGAAATAAAGGGGCTGATCAGTAACAGAATAGATATACAGACATAGTAGAAAATGACTTATGTAACATAATGTTTGGTGAACCCCAAAAAGTCTAGTTTGTGGATATGAGCTCAGTATTTAACAAAACCTGATGGGAAAACTGTAAAACAACCTAGGTATAGAACAGCATCTCACACCTTGTATCAAGATTAGGTCAAAATAGGTATAAGGTGGCTAGGTGGTGCAGCGAATAGAGCACCAGCCCTGGAGTCAGGAGTACCTGAGTTCAAATCTGACCTCAGACACTTAATAATTCCCTAGCTGTGTGGCCTTGGGCAAGCCACTTAACCCCATTTGCCTTCCAAAAACCTAAAAAAAAAATAGGTATAAGGGAACCATTTTTCTTCCAAGAGCCATTTGAATATTTATAATATTATTCACAAGTCATACAAAGTTATTTAAAAATTACCTTGCTATATTTGACTAAATAATCAATTAATTCACCCCTAAAAAGCTCCTAGATTCTTTGAATTTCAAGTCCTGCTTGCAGTTGCTGTAGCATTGCCAGACGAAATGATTTAGTGGGCTTTATGTGATCCAGGGACCTGATGTTTCCTACCCCTGCCATAGTCAAATTAGAAGAGCAAGAAATAGTCTACCTCTCAGATGTGTGGGTAGGGAAAGAATTTATGACCTAAAAAGAGATAGGGAGCATTATGAAATATAAAATAGATTATTTTGATTATATTAAATTAATATACTTTCATACAAAAAATACATCTAAGATTAGAAGAAAAACAGAAGACTGAAAAACCATCTTTGTAGCAAATGTCTCCAATAAAAACTTCATTTTTCAAATATATAAATGATTCACATTTATAAAAATACAAGTTATCCCCCAATTGATAAAAGAACAACCAGTTTTCAGATGAAGAAATCAAAGCTATCTATAGGCATATGAAGAAGTGCTTCAGGGCAATAAAACTGTGCATACCCTTTGATCTAGCAATACCACTATTAAGTCTTATCCCAAAAAAGACATCATAAAAATAGGAAAAGCACTAAAATGTGCAAAAATATTCATAACCACCCTTTCATAGTGCCAAATATTGCAAAACTAAATGCTCAAATTTTCATGATATATAATTGGGGGAAGGGGAGGATAAAATACTATTAATTAAAAAAAAAGCTCAAACCAGTTAAAGGAGGTGGTTATTGAATAGAAGCCAATAGGAAAAAGACACCCATAGGTGTTTGAAGAAGCTATATAGATGAAGAAATACTTGTGTTCTGCTTAATCCTCAAGGGCAGAATACACAGCAATGAGCAGAAGTTACAGAGAGGTAACTTACAGATTTGAGGGTAAGGATCTGGGAAGGGAGAAAGAGAAGCTCTTAACAATTAGACCTATACAAAAGGGATGCAGATTACATTGGGAGGTATTGGAATTTCTCTCAACAAACATCTTCAATTAAATGCAAGACAACCACATGTTTGTAATTTTGTAGAAGGCAAGGGGAATTCTTGTTCTAATACAGTTAGATTAAAGGGCTCCCGAAGTCCTTTCAACTAAAATATTTTGTGACCATTTGATCTAAAAATAGCTTTTACTTTGACTTTGATTTTAGCTCACCCATATACTTTCTTTATTGCTAAAAGAAAGAGATGTTTTAATTTAGGTCATTGGGGTTTTTCTAAATGAATGACTGAAATTTTCTTACATCAAAGCATTGTGTCCCAAGCACTGTGCAAAGTATAGAAATAGAAAAAAAAAAGTGATATAATCATTACTTTCATGAAACTCATATTAATTGAGGAAAACAATATGCATATGAATGATCAGATTCTGGGAAACTAGAAAGACCTAGAAATCTTAATGGTCTATCTACAGGTCAAATAGAAATACCCAGAGGACTTTAGGATGAGTGGCAGGCCAGATGGTAAGTCCTGCTGTTTCTCCATTTAACAGGAAGAATAGTAAAGAGACTCCTAGCTCATCCAAGAACCAACTTATTCTAACTACATATTTTTTCTCTTTTAACTGAAAATATTAAAGATCTATTGAATATAAAGTCAGATGTCAAAGAACTATGAAGAAAGAGAGTTAACTGGAATGGGCAGGGGAGGGGGCAGTATATTCTTCAGGAAATGATTGTGGTCTTAAAAAGCAGAAGGTGTAGAGGACTAGAAGATAATTCATTTTAATGTACTTATCAGGTCCATGGCATAAATAAGAGCTTGCAATGCAGAAAATGGAGCACAAAGATACTTTTTACAAAAGGAATGGGTTTTATCATGAGCTACTGCAAGAAACTGCTTTCTGCTTTCCATTGATGTATCCTTCATTCCAGCTGCTTTCGTAGCCTCTTTACCATCTGCTCCATTTGACCACAGTCTTCCTCCAGAAGATGTTACTTCTCTGCTTTAACCCTCCCTTACCTAAGTTACTCACCTGAAAATCTAGCATTCACAAGTCATCCTGCCCCAAGTTCAAGGACTGCATATATATATATATATACATATATATATATATGTATGTATATATATATGTATATATATATATACATATATTCCTAAATTTCAGCTTTTTCATTTTTCTGGGAAATCACATGAAAATCATTCATGTAAGGGTTACTTTCTGGAACATAGCAAGAATTGTTTGCTAATGCATATAGCGTAAGATGACACAATGGAAGGGGGGTAGGGAGGCCTTACTGGAAGTCAAGGTGACCTGAGTACAAATCTGACCCTAGACACAGATTAGTTGAGTAGAAGAGGATAAATTGTTTACCTTTTCTTTGTTTCTATATTATCATCTATAAGATAGGAATGATAATATCTCAGGCTTTTTGAATCAAATGAGTATTTTAAAGTACTTATAATAGTGATTGGTACATAGTATTATGGGAATATTCACAACCATCATTATCATCATCATGCTACCATGCTAGGTACATCAATAAAAAAATTAATATGAACACTAAATAGTCTAACTCCTATACTCTAAGGCATACATTTTCCCTCAAGAATATTAATGACGTTTCCCATATTCTACTTGGAAAATGAGAGTGATAGGCTAATTGTAACTATTTTCATTGAAATATTTGACATATATCATTAATATAAGATTTTTAGTTTACTGAATATTTTTCTTCTATATTAAGAAACAAAGTATAGAAGTAAACTGATGAGCTTCCTCATCATAGTTATTTGGAGCCATAGGAGACCTTCTAAGCCAGGCATAGGGACTATCCAGTCTTTAAAATCATTTGGTCTGGTATTGACAACTGAAGGTAGAATTCAAAATTCAATAAATCTAAGAGGTTTTTGGAGATGAATTAAATATTTGATGAGATATAACGGGCTAATTTTTAAGGTGATAATTATATTTATATAGCCTACAAAAGATAATATAAATATTCATTTGTCCCCTTGAAGAAAAAAAGTTTCCCATTTCTAACCTAAGTTATCCAGATAAACCTCCCATCCAATGCAAGAAGCCCTTCTACAATCATGCCTGATAGATCACACTCTCTTCTAAAACACTTCTAGTGAGGAGTTAATTCCATTGTAATTATATTATTCCAGACTCAATTCCTGTCACGAAAATGTCAACCAAAGTTGTACTTACTGTGCTTCTTCTGGGAATTGTCCTCCCAATATGGATTAGGAAGGAAATTTATTAAGAAAAAGAAAATTAATTTCAGATAAGGAATGAATACCAGACTATATTTAATTCACAATTGTATATTAATACTCTTCCATGCTGGCAAGGCTTTTAGGAGTCATGCTGGAAACAGTGATCATAAAAGCATTGCTATTCCCAGAGTTCTTGCCACTCATGCTCCCAGGATGTCTCCACTAAAGTGCAGTTTGAGTAACCTAAATTACTGCATACTATATTTCCCTTTGGATCTTTTGTTACTTCACTGAAGCTGACCTGTCTGTCCTCTAGATAGAATTGTGAAGTGGGTTGCTTACCTGGATGGTGGCTAATTGTGTTGAGCTAAAAGCCAGGTTACTATTCTTAGGGTTCTTTCACTGCTTGCTTTACTGATAGCAGTGGATCAGTTAGTGTTGATGAAGATGGTGGGACACTTCTTCACAAGGACTGACTCTGAAGGTTGAGACTATGACAGTCATGTATGCAATAAGACCTTAGATAAGAAGTAAAAATGGAAAGAAATAGATGTAGGTATAAGACATAATGAACAAAAGAATCAGGAGAAGACTACTGACAAAAATATAGCAGTTAGAAAACATTCAAGTTTCATGCTTGAGTGGTTATGATCATGTTAATACCATTAAAATAGTTGAAGATCATGAAAATAATAGCTGGTATTCATTGATAATTTTTGGTGCTTTTTCTTGTATAGCAAAAATAACAAAGTTGAGGGGGGGAACACATACGGTGGAAAATTCTCCATCTTTCACAAAAGAGACCACACATGCTGATAAGCTCATTTGCCACTATGGCTCAAAGTTATTAAAACTGAAGCAAACATGCACACACACACACACACACACACACACGCATACACACACAAAAATACACATACAGACACAAACGGTTTGGAGGAAACTTAGATTTTCAATGTTTACTTAGACTCATGCTGTGAGCTCCAAGTTTCATAGTTGCTTCTTGGATAATGTACAATGTAACTTCTTTTGCCCCTGTTATAACATAGGAAAAAAATAACTTATTAAATTCCTACTACAACACTACCACAAACCCTATACCAGAAGATCAAGGTAAAAACCCCACATTCATTTTCTCTTGCTCTTTATCACATTTAGTTGTCCCTTTCCCCAGATTCTATATTATGTAAATTCTAAAAACAAAGCAAAAACAACACCTGCTTAACTTGCAATCTTTCCTAGGCCTTTCCTGCTTAGGTGGTTTCACATATTGCACTAATCAGTCTCCTTGGGCCAATACAATTAAGCTTAATTAGTTGGTACCTCTATTTCTAAGCTTTTCCTCCAGAGACATTTCACTTTGGAGTTTAAAAGACGGAATGGATAATGTGTGTTGCCCCAGCAACATTTTTAATAAGAACAAAATAACTTGTAAGAATTAATTATCAAATGTCTACAAAGTACTCTGAAAATGATTTAAGTATGTAATATCTGTATGACCTTCAACAAGCCAGTTAATAGTGTTTGCTAAAAACTTCCGTTGTATAGCACTGTACTAGGAGCTGCTGGAGGTAGATCAAAGAAATAGAAGGATGTTTCCTGTCCTTAAAGAACTTATTGTTTCTAAGGAGAATGAATTCACCCATGGGATGACTGAAAAACTCTCTGCATAAGGGACACGTTTACAAAATAAAATTATAATCCAAGTTCCACTTACATTACCTGTTGAAATTTACATTCTTCCACCCCTCCTGATTTCTGTCCACTGTTCTTTAATTTCTTTACTTCTTTAATTTGTCCTGAAAGCTACACAGAATGTTGTAATTTAATTACATTATAATTTTATATCAACAAACTCTAGACCTACAATATAGTGTTTGAAACAAGACTGCCATTTGAGAATCACAATTTTTAAAATTCTAAGTAGATTTCCTGTACTTGTATTTGTGGTTTGGATTTTTCATCTATATTACACAATTATAGAAAAACAGATGCATTCACAAGATAAAATATGAAGTAGTTATGCTCTAATGAATATGTGATCTTTTTTTTTAGGTTTTTGCAAGGCAATGGGTTTAAGTGGCTTGCCCAAGGCCATGCAGCTAGGTAATTATTAAGTGTCTGAGGTTGGATTTGAACTCAGGTATTCCTGACTCCAGGGTTGGTGCTCTATCCACTGCAGAACCCTGAATTTGTGTTCTTAATGTGACCATTCCCTCCTAAGAAACAGAATTCAATCATTATGCCCATCCATCCCATGTATTTTTCATTCAAATCCTCCCTCCTATATGGTCTTTATAGTCAATATATCCAATATCTTGAGATATTCTTAACATTTTCATGTATATATATATATGTATATATATGCATAAACTAGTCTGATTTCTTTTTCATATTTCTTTGGTGATACTATTGTTGAAGTAGTGACATAAAAACTCCAGGAATGGCCTGAGAATCAATGAATGAAAGTACAAGCTGAATGGTATAAATAATGCTCCTGTTCTCCCAAGCCTTGACAAATTGAATTCTTTGTATTTTAAGATATCTAACTGTTTTAGTATTTATATTATCATGGCAAGAAAATGTGGCTTAGCTGAATTGAATCATAACAAAATTGGCATTGGACAAATTCTCTAATGGATATGATACATATACAAAGGCATTGTCTCTCTGGATTATCAAAGTAGGAGACCACACCCCTGAACCAAAAAGAGAAAGAATTAACAAAAGATATAGATGGAAACTCAATATAGATGGGTGATCTTGACAATTAAAAACATTTAAATGTGTAGAAAAAATATAGATTGTTATCTTCAAAGTATTCTTTTCAGAAGGACTACCCCACACTTTTCAATAGTCTCAGTGTTATAGGAAATGAAAAGGTGAATCATTTTCCCAGTTTTTCCTATGTAGGAGCAGATGCAGGAACTATACAATTCTATTCCAAAGCATTGATTCTGATAAGCCGTGTTGAAATGAATGTTAATAGATTTATTGAGCCTCTTTTTGAGTCTAGTATAACTACTTCTTTCCACTGAATGGTTAGTGATACTTATAGGATAATAGCAGACTTCTTAGAAAAATTACTTACTAATTCAAGATTAGTATCTAAGGGGTCAGAAAAAAATTTGACAGATGCCCTTTAAAATGTTCACTAAATTTAGAAATTTCTGTATCATCAATGACAGAGAATGTAATTTGGCCATACAGTATGCTAGAAATGGAGTCAGGAAGACTTGTATTAAAATACTAACCTAAATACTTATCTCTGAGACTGTGAGCAAGTGACTTAGTCTGTTTCTCAATGGTAAATAGAGTTCAAATCCCACCCCTTCGTTCTATGATCCTGGACAGGTTGCTTTCTCTTGCAGAGTTTATGCTGGGCTTCTTTGTGAGTAACTTCTTACCTCTCCTTTCTTTTTAGTTCACTTTTATGTTTGTTTTATATTTCTTCATTAGAGTATATAAGCTCCTTAAGGGTAGGGACTATTTTTTTCACTTGTATTTGTATTCCCATTACTTAGTACAGTGCTGCCATAGAATAAGAGATTAACAAGTGCTCTATCTATCTGTTTTATCTGCCTATCTTATTTATAATGATGGGATTCATATCATGCCCCCTGAAATATTATTTAACAGGTCATCTTGTCATCCTTGACAAGTGACTTAACTTTTTGAAGGTGGAGCCTGATAGATACTAACAAAGTTCCTCAAATATAGTAGGTGCTTAATAGAAAATTTGTGATATTGAAATTTGCCATTCCTTAAATAATATATATTTCTCACCCTGGAAAATAATTAATGTATGAAAACATATGATGTGAAAATGGCCAGTGGCACTTGTTTATTCTCCAGATGGATTAGTTAACTTCTCTCTGGTCCTTGACTATATATTCAACTTAACTTGAGCCAAACCATTCTTCAATGTTTAAGATCAAGACAATGCTGTTAGAACAGGTCAGTAAATAATGCTGTTAGAATAACAAACTCACCCTTACCCTTAGAAATATGCAGAGTCAAAGACAAATGATATTTTCTATTTATTGCTCCTCTATTTCTAATATTTTATTTAAGCAGATTCATAATAAAATAAACATCAGCTTTCAAACAGAAGTTTCACAAGGCATTCAGAGGAACATCCTTATGGAAGTGGAAATGAATAATCCTATCCTTTGCAAACCCCTGTTAGCTAAAGTATCTTTAGTTGTATAAGTTCTGACACCTCAAAACACCCTCACACCCACAAACACACATACACACATATACAAACCACATTAAAAAATCACAATGCTCTAGAGCAATCAGGTGAATTTTCTGTACTCAAGGAAAGTTTCTGGAAGAGAACCTGAGACCATGACCCATCAAAGACTTCTTAGTAGCATCATCTTCATATAGGAAGCATAGAAAATTATCTTTTTATGTGTAAATCTTAAGAATAAAGTAAACTATATTGCTACTTTGCTTTAATAAGTTCTACAAAAATGTAGCATATAATGTGATTTTTTAAAAAGTCTGTTTTCAACAGAGATTGTTTTCTAGAGAAGGTGGCAATTTTGATAGACTTTAATGCACATATAGGAATTTAACAGAACTCAGAACATTTCAGAATTCAGAACATAAGGGAAAGAAAGATCAAGGGAAAGATAAGAAAATGTGGGCAATTTTCCAGATAGAAAGGCAGGCCTTGGGTAATTCTCAATACTTCAGTTATAACAAGGAAGAAAACAAGATGCCATCAGACTGAGTGCAAAAGCAATTAAAGCGATACTGTTTCAAAATGCAAGGGTCAAGGTAATTGCAAGTTTTTAAAACTACAAATTAGATAGTCTTTATATATGGAACATGGTTGTCATCATATTAATATAATAACTTTTTACTATATAACTATTATATATGTATATATAATTAATATTAAATGAACCAATCAAGCTGTAAGAATTTCTTGTATACATCAAATACAAATAAGTCAGGTTAGAAAGCATACAAGACTTGGTGAATTCCCTTGGCATACAGATCTGTACTCATGGATCCATTGTCATTACTGGTGTTTTTATCGACCTATTTTCTTTCTCTTCTTCCTCTGGGAAAATAAAAATGTCCCAGTATGCTCAGATTTCATCAAGGTCCCTAAGGGAAATGAGATGACTATCTATGGACTCAAAGAGCACTTTCTAGTTGTATGATCATAGCCAAATTATTTATCCTTGTTTGCCTCAGTTCCTCATTTGTAAAATGGAATGGAGAAGGAAATAGCAAATCCCACCCTATTTGAGACATGAAGGTCAGACACAAGTGAAACAACTGAACAAACAAGAAAAAAACAGACATTTTTTATCTTTTCTATTGTATAAATATAAATATGACTTTGTATTTAATATCCTTCATAGACTAAGTTTTACAGGGCGTTGCACTTTGCAGGGAGTAAAATGAATCAGATATTGAAATTCCCAGATTTTTCCACTCTAGGCATGAGCCAGAGAGGGTTAGTGAGATGCACCATCAGATTTATACTCAGATTTTCATGTAGGTAAGGCAGATCAACAACAGAACCACATCTAAATTATTGGGTTTCCAAGCCATGATTCCTGGAGTTATCAATCGGCTAATCATCTAATACTTTTTTTTATTTCCTACTATTTTTTAAGATAGAAAAGAAATTTACGACACTAAGTCACACATATTGATATTTTAAATATACAGAAGTCAGAAGCTATTACAAACAATGGTTTCCATAGTAACTACATTGCTGCAGGTATGGCAAGGCATATGGAATTGATTGCATGTAAAACCATAATTGAATATGACAGGCTATGTGTATAAAATAAAAGTCTGGGAGCTATAACTCTGAACCAAGGCAAAGGTCTTCAGAATCACTACAGATTTTTCCCTAAATGCAGTGGCTTAGTGATTTCCTGTGGTGGTACTGAGGAAGGGAGGGGAGGTTATTGTAATAGTCAGAATCATACATTATGGGATTGGAAACAGAAAAGAAAGTATCAACTGCCCCTGACTTACTACCATAGTACACTGACACTTGAAATACTATTTTTGTTACTACATCTCAAGAAAAATGTAAGAGAATTAGAGAAATGATGGGGGGGGGCAGAAGGAGAGGATCATGCTGTAATGCATTAAAGTCATTCACTATTGGTTGAATGAATTTAAATTCTCCCCTTCCCTCAAAAATGTGAAACTCAGATCAATCTCTGACTCATAAAGAAGGCAGTGACTATATCAATGAACTGCCTTTCCTGGAGCTGCTATTTTCTGATCTTCATCAAACCCTAACTTTCCATCTCACTTTGTAGCTGACTTTTGGACAGCCTGTGCCATCCTGTCCCCAGACACAAGCCAAGCAATAGAGTCTCTGAAAATCCCTCTACTGAGACCTGCTGCTGTGGCTACTATTGCTGAATGTGATGGTTGTATTCCATTAGGCAATGCTCTGAGGACTGTGCTAGCAAACTCTCCTGATTTTAATTAAAAATAGACCAAGCATGGCAGAGAGTTTGCCAATAAAGCAGGGTACTGAGTATTAGATCTACCCAAAAGAGAGAATAGAGTTTAAGATGATACAGTGATTTTATTTTGTGTTTAGGATGGGGATGAGTTATCCAGTGTGATTTGGACATATTAGTTCTAATGGGAAATTAGTTGCCTGAAATATCACGTTGATGAGATCACAGATTAATTAATATATCAAGGAGTAAAAATTAGGGTAATTGAATAGCAAATGTCTTAGGTCCCTTACATCAAACATTTAACTATGATTAATGAGAGAGCAGATTAGATAAAAGGCTAGCCGAAGTTTTTCTTGTCCCTTTAACTTCTGCCTCTGACATCTCCTATCTATAGTAACAAGAGTAAGTTTCTTAATTATAAGAGTCCAGACTTAAGAGCCTCTCTTCAAGCCAAAAATCAGAGGGAATCATTGGCAGGGATTTCCACACCAGTTGTTCCATAATACTGATGAAATCAGGGAATTAAACTGAAAGAAAAAATAAATTAGTGGAAATTAATACTGGTCTTTGACTCGGAAAAATTGAGTCGTTGCAAGTCACTTAACATCTCTATGCCTCACTATTCTCATCTAAAGAATGGTGATAATAGTTATGCTGCCTATCTCAAAAGGTTGTTGTTAAGAAGTCACTTTATAAAACTTAAAATGCCACAAATTAAAGGGTTTTAATTAACATTAAGTAATGCACAGGAGGTTGAAATCATCTAAGGAGATTTCTCTAAGAGAAGGAATATGGACAAAGAAAAACAGAAGACCTAGCAATAATAAGAATCAACAGTCATTGATATGGGTTGGAGAAAGAAAAGAAGACAAGGTCAGTAATAAAATATGGTCAGAGAAGTAAGAGAAATCAGAAGAGAATATTTGGAAAGTTGATTCAACAGTCAAGTAATCAAAAATGCCTAAAAGCACTGGGAAAAAATCCAATCATTCATTCACAACATTATGAAGAATCTTCCAAAAGTGCCAGAAAAGATCCTTGGAAAAAATGTGCTCCCTTCCATCTCCAATTATACTTGAAGAGAAGAATCATCAAAATAATTGAAATCAGTCCATTGTTTGATAACCTGCAATTCAGATATATATGATATATTTATATATTCTTTAAGAATTCCCAATATGATAAAAACTTCCAGAAAAAATAAAAAGAAGATTGTCAATTGTCGATTGGGTTTACAACACTATCTAATACCCTACATTACACTGTATTCATAATTGATATGTGATTTTAATATTAAAGTTCCATAAAATTTTAAAAAATTAAAGAAATCAAGATTAGGCATCTTTCAGGGCCATATATAGAAGGAGTTTGGAAACAAAAAACCAGAGCAGAAGGTATCACAAAAGAGAAAATAATTGATTTTGAGTACATGAAATTAAAAATTGCTGCACATATGAAAATCAATGAAATCAGAATAAGAAAGCAAGCCCAAGATTTAATTTTTTCCATCAGCTATATCTTATGAAAGTCTGAAATCTAAGACATCATAAAACTAGCATAAAAATATAAAGCCAAGGAGTCAACCCTAAAGTCCTGACAAATTTCAAAAGAAAAATGACAAATTATTAATAACCATATCAAATATTGCCCCAAATTACTAATAAGAGAAATGCAAAACTAAATACTTCCTCAAACCCAGCAAATTGTCCAAGATAATTAATTAATTAATTGATGAGCAAAGCATTTATTAATGCTTTCTATGTCCAAAACATGGTGCTAAATTCAAGGAATACAAACAGCCCTCATTCTCACAGAGCTCACATTCTGACGGAGGAGACAACAACAACATAGAAGGTTTCAGCTAAAATTAAGATGGACAAGTTCCATAGCCCTTTAAGTGCAGTAGCAAAACAGTGTCATTATTTAGTTCTTATGGCTCGTCGATTCAAGGTTCTGAAATGACCTCATCAATGTTGTATGCTTCTGACGAGATGATGGTCAAGGTAATATTGATGGCTTAACTTGTCAGACAAATACTAGCTCATCAATTTAGCTAAATGAACTTGCCTGCCCTATATGTGGTAGTTGATTGGCAATTGGTGGGGATGGATAACCCTATTCCCACAGAAGTTATTTCCTCAATTAATGGTTTTGAGGGCTGAACTGGAATCAGGAAAGGTAATCTGGGGAGATACTGCCTCTTCCAGGGCTCCTGTGCCTATGTTTCTTTTAGTAGCAGTTTGTCAGCAATTGTTACTGGTGGTGATGAGGAAAGTGGGCCCCTCTTCACAATGATTTATCCCCTTAATAAAGGCTGGGGTGAATTGGTTGGAAAGATGAAAATAGATGAAAATAAGTAATGCTGGAGAGTTTCTGGAATGGCAGAAATACTAATATAACATATAGTTGGTCTCACCTTGAGCAAGTCACTTAACCCCATTGCCTTAAATAAATAAAAATTTGAAAAAATTTGAAAGATAAAAAAGAAATGTTCCATAGACATCAAAAAAGTTATAATAATACCCTGTGTAGTAACAAAGAATTAGAAACAAAGTAGATGCCCATTGATTAATCAATGATCAAATAATGTGATAAAATATAAATGTAATTGATAACTATTATTGCATTGGAAACTAAAAAAACATGAATTCAGAAAAGTGTGAGGAGATGGGAACTAATACAAATGAAGGTCAAAAGTGGTTTCATACATATATATATATATATATATATATATATATATATATATATATATATATACACTGACCAAATGGAACATTTTTTTAAAATGACACTGCTGAAAAAATTATAATGACCATGTTTGGTCTAGAAGATAGGGTCAAAACTTTACTTATTTCACTTCTTTGTAGAAGATTAGATAGGACTATGAATATGAAACATTGCATGTAGTTTCAAACTCAGTTGATGTGGTGATTAATTTTACTGGGTTTCCCCCCCCTCTTTCTTGTCTTTGCTATAAGGAATTATTTGTAAGAGAAGAAGAAGTGAAATATTTCAAGATGAAGATGCCATAAAAATAATATATATGAATAATTTTTAAAAAATATATTTTAAAAAGCATAATCTTCCACTAAACAAAAAATAAATCATGTAAAAAGAATGCAATTGGATTTAACCTTATCAGATGATATAATTAAGGAATATTGTATGCCTCCTAATAAAATGCTCATTTTTACTATAGACCCCAAAAATCCTATTGTCAAATTCTAGCAAGGAATTCTGTTCGCAAACTTGCAAAAATTTAGTTTGGGGTCAGTCTGGGGGCAGTTTTAATAACATGAAGGCAGTTTATCTTCCCTCAAGTGCATTAGATATTTCTGTTCTCTAAGTTTATTAAAGTGTTTGCAGCTCACACCAGCTTTTACTAAAAATGAGCTACTTTCAACCATCACCACAGTTGCATTATCAAGATTTATTCTCTATGGATCAGAAATATTTGTGCTGTTCCTTATGTGGTTACTTCTTGGGAATAAATTTTAGTTAAATCATATAATTTTGGTAAGGCAATTCTACTGAAGCAGATATACTCTGGCAATGCTCTCATTCTTTTTGATCAACTTCCTTGACATATTTACTCATAAATGTCTGTCTCAGCAGCACCATACAAAAGCTATGGATTTGGGAAAAACAACTAAATTCATACTTTGAGTGCTATGGATCAAATTAAGAAAAGTTTATTACTTTTCAATTCTTCCTCAGTGTGCTACCATCATAATCATTCCCCTTGAGTAATTTATTTATGGATTTCATTGGACTGAACTCCTCAGGGACAACCTCTGAAGTTGCCTTCTCATTCCTTTCACCCCTACCATGATAATTGGCTTGTCTTCCTGCCTGGTGTGGTAACCTTTTTTTTAGAAATGGTCTCATTCTGGCTTCTTTGATGGCATCCCCTCAAGAGCAATTATCTACTCTAGGAGACAGAGAATCTAGTGATCTGAACAAGGAGGTGAGGACTAAGACATATACCAAGAGTCAAGTCATTTAATTTGTGTGGTATTCTTCCTGCTATACAGCTTATTACTGGACTCCACATCAGTCAAATACTACTTTGAGGAATTATATTCTCCCAAGAAGACTGAATTAGTTTTTCTTTTATTTCTTCCCATGCTCCTAGACTAATAAAACTTAAAATGATTACATTACTGGGTGTCATTTAACTGTTTTCGCTTAAGCTTAACCCATTTTAATAATTATAGTAGCAGTGAGAAGAAGTTTATAGGGTGTTCTGCTTAATATAAGCAAGAGTGGAGTTCAAATCCCAGTTTTGACACTTAACTAGTTGTAAGGTGCTATGCAAGTCACTAGATCTCTAGATGCCTTGTTTTTCTCATCTGTAAAAAGGAATGTGAGTTCATAGCCTCTAAGGTCTCTTTCAGTTCTAACTCTATTATTCTATGAGTTATTTACTAAGATGAAAAGAGGCTTCATCTATGCTGGCAGAGGGAATTCCTACACTGAGCAAATTACAGATTTTTGTGTGTAGATGTATATTTATTTCATTATGAAGCTGCTAAGTAGTACAGTGGACAGAGCACTGGACCTCAAATCAGGAATAACTGGATTCAAATCTAATCTTTTAGTTGTATGATTCTGGGCAAGTTATCTAACTTCTGTTTGCCTCAGTTTCCTCAATTCTGCTATTATCATTCAGTTGGTGTTGTTCAACTCTCTTTGATCTCATTGGGGTCTAGCACCCTATCCATTGTACTACCAGGCTGCCTTGTCCCCCAGCTCTGAAATGGAATTAATAACAAGAAACACCTTATAAGCTTGTCCTGGGGATCAAATGAGATATTTGGAAAGAGCTTAGAACATGTTTTGTTTAGTCATCCACAGTTGTAAAGGCAGGCCCAACTCTTTATGATATAACACAACAAGCACTTCTGACATCCACTATCTCCCGAAGTCTGTTCAAAGACATGTTCATTGCTTCAATGATCCATCTACCCATCTAATCTTTTTCTATCCCCTTTTCCTTTTGCTTTCAATCTTTCCCTACATCAGAAGCCTTTCTAGGAAGTCCTGTTTTCTCATTATATGATCAAAGTATTTATATTTCAGCTTAAATGAATGTGAAGTGAATAGGCTGAATTAATTTCTCTAAGTCTTGACTGATTTGATCTACTTTCTGGTTTCTCAAAAAGTCTTCTTCAGCATCCACAATTTAAAGGCATTGATTCTTTAACACTCAGCTTTCCTGATGGTCAGGTCTTCCTAGTCATACATTGCTACTGGAAAAATCATACTTTTTTTAAGGTTATTTATTGTAAGGCAAATGGGGTTAAGTGGCTTGCCCAAGGCCACACAGCTAGGCAATTACTAAGTGTCTGAGACCAGATTTGAACCCAAGTACTCCTGACTCCAGGGCCAGTGCTTTATCCACTGCGCCACCTAGCCGCCCTGAAAAAAATCATACTTTTGACTTATACAAACCTTTTTTCGTCAAGATGATATATCTACTTTTTAGTATGTTGCCCAGATTTGCCAGATTTTTCCTTCCAAAGAGCAAGCATCTTTTAATTTCATGACTACAATCACAATCTACAGTAATCTTTGAATCCAAGAATATAAAATTTGACATACTTCTTATTTTTTCTCCTTTTATTTTCTAGGAAGTGATGAAACCAGTTGTCAAGACTATAGACTTGCTTTGGTTTCATTACTTTTATATTAAACTTTAAAACAGCTTTTACAACCTCCTCTTTCACCTTTGTCAAGAGGCTTCTTAATTCTTTTTCATTTTCTGCCACCAGTAGAAAGGTTGCTTATATTTCTCCTCACAACTTTAATTCTGACTTTTGATTCAGCCTGACTGGCATTTTACACAATGCAATCTTATCATACTTCGTTGCCAATCTTAGACCAATCTTTTATTCATGCTCAATTCTAACTGTTGCTTCTTGGACCACATACAGGGGCCTCAGGATCCAAGATGACCTGGTATTCCCATGCCTTTGAAGGCTTGCAACTTTTTGTTATGATGCACAACAAAATCAAAGGTTTTAGTATAGCCAATGTATCTCATAGTATTCTGATAGATGATCAAATTAAATCAAATAAAATAATATGTTTAAAGTACTATGAATACCATAAAATCCTATAAAATATTTATTATTATTATTATTATTATTATTATTATTAGTTTAGATGATACCTAGTTAATCTAAGTTACAATAAAGTCATAAATTCATACCTCCTTCATACCTTTTAGGTGACCTTACCATATGGTCTTTTTTCTAATATGTCTTTTTGGTCACAAAGGAGACTTGGATAACAGTATGGATTGATAATGGAAAAGTAACTCAAAGTGAGAAATTTACTGATAATAAATCAGTAATGTCAATTGAGCAAGTTATTTAATCCTTCTCCTCATCCAATGCCTCATACAATTCTCTAAGGTACAGAAAATTGCTGCTGATTTACAGAAAGAGAGAAAGAGGTTAATTACCCTACACAAGTAAAAATTTTCCAGATTATAAGGCATGAAGAGATTATCCCCTAAGAATTCAAGTATGCCTCCATCATTCACCTCTATAAAGGTAAAGGGAATAGATTGTCCTGTGACAATCACAGGGGTATTTCTCTTCTAATCATTGCTGGCAAGATTCTTCCCAGAATCATTCGTAATAAACTAATCCTTCACCTGGAAGATAGTCACCTCCCTGAAAGCTACTGTGGCTTCAGAAATGGTATAGGAACTGTCAATATGGTTTTTCCTGCCCAACAACTCTAGGAAAAATGCCAGGAACAAAACAGAGGTCTGTATACAATTTTTATAGATCTGACCAAGGTCTTTGATCCTGTCAGTCATGAGGGTTTATGGAAAATTGTGTCAAAATTTGGTTTCCCAGAGAAGTTTTGTACATCAGTATTGTACATTAATTTCCTGATGGCATGAGTGCCTGGGTTCTGGATAGTGGATAACGCTTTCAAGATTTCTCAGTCACCAATAGAGTGAAACAAGAATGTGTCCTTGCTTCCATACTTTTTAGCATGATCTTTTCAGTCATGTTATCAGATGTCCTCACTGAAGATAAAGGTCACCTACCACATTGTTGGCAAATTCTTCAACTTGAACAAACTTCAAGCCAAGACCAAAGTGGAGGGAGTGATGGTGCAGGATCTTCTATTTGCAGATGATTGTGCACTCAGTGCAGCCTCTGAAGCTGAGATACAACAAAGTATGGATCAATTCTCTCATACTTATGCTAATTTTGGTATAACAATTAACATCAAAAAAAACACAGATACTCCAGCCATCAGCACCAAACCATCCATATGGGAACCATTGATTATAGCAAACAGAGAAGTTTTGAGTACTGTGGACAAGTTAACTTACTTTAGCAGTGTTCTTTCCAGGGAGACACACATTGACAATGAAGTAGACACACACATTATCAGAGCTAGCTCAGTATTTGGTAAGCTCCTAAAGAAAGTATGGGAGAGAAGAAATATTAGACTGATTAACAAACTGAAAGTCTATAGAACTGTTGTGCTGGCCTCATTGCTACTTGCCTGTGAAATCTGGACAGTCTATCAGCACCATGTCAGGAAACTGAATCACTTCCATTTAAATTGTTTTAGGAAGAGTTTGAAGATCACCTTCTAGGAGAAGAAACCAGAAACTAAGGTCCTTTCTCAAGCTAAACTGCTGAGCATTCCAACATTACCACAGAGGTTGCAATTATGATGGCCTGGACACATTGTTAGAATGTCAGAAGTATACTTGCCAAAAAGACAATGGTGAACTTGCACAGGGTGAGCATGCACAAGGGGTTCAGAAGAAGCAATAATGGGACACCCCGAAGGTCTCTCTAAAAACTTTGCAATTGGTTGTTCAGCATGGGAAACATTGGTATGGCATGGTGTGTCCTCATCAGTGAAGAGGGTCTGTGCTTTGTGAGAAGGACAGAATTGAAGCAGCCCAAAGGAAATGTGACACAATTAAGTCTAGAGTGTTTACATAGTCTATTTGTACTGGACCTGTGGTTGAGCATTTGGGGATTATATTGGTCTGATTAGCCATGGTTGGACACACTGTAATTGGTCTCAAACATAATGATGTCATTTTGTTCTTTGATAATGAAGGACAAGAACCAACCAGTAAATTCACAGATCTGATTCCAAAATTCAAAGACAAAATGCATAATATCATATAGACTCAATATATGCTGCTTCTCTACAATGTTAAATCTATTTCCTTATGATGTACATATAGAACTCAAGAGCCAACACCTCTTGAATATACATGGTCATTTGTATTTCCACAAGGGTATAATTGTAGGTGAGGATCCTAGAGAAATAAGAAAAATATATATAGTGATGGGAGGTGATGTTAAGATGATGATTGATTTATATAACCTCTGTAATTATTTTTTATTTCATTTTATTTTTTCCAGTTACATGTAAAGATAGCTGTCAATACTCATCCTTTTGCAAGCTTTTCAATTTCACATTTTTCTACCAACTGTCTTCCCTCCCCCCTTCTCATGACAGTGAGCAATCTCATAAGTATTGCACATGTGCAATTGTGTTTAACATATTTCCATATTATATACCAGCATTTCATATTTTTCCCTGGTTACATGTAAAAACAGATTTTAGCATTCATTTTTTCAAACTTTGAGTTCCAAATTCTCTCCCTTCTTTCAATCGCCACCCCCACATATTGAGAAAGCAAGTAATTTAATATAGGTTAAAAATGTGTAGTCATGCAAAATATTTCCATAATAGTCATATTATGAAAGAAAATATAGGCCCTACTATCCCTCCAAAAAAACTTCAAGAAAAATAAAGTTTTAAAAATATATTTCAAATTGTATTCAGATACCATCAACTTCCTCTCTGGGAATGGATAGCATTATTTTTCATAAGTCCTCCAAAGTTAGTCTGAATCATATCACTGCTGCTAAGTCATTCACAGCCTATCATACTACAATATTGTTGTTACTCTGATTTCATCTGTTTATGTCAGTCCTTTGAAGTTTTACTGAGAGCATCATGCTCATCATTTCTTTTAGCAGAATAGCATTCTATCACAAATCACAATTTGTTCAGTCATTCCTCAATGGGCATCCCCTCAATTGCCAATTCTTTGTTTCCAGAATAGAGCTGCTATAAATATCCTTATGTGTATATGCCCTTCTCCTTCCCAGTTTTCATCTCTTCTGGAATACAAGTATAGTAATAACATTGCTAGGTGAAAGAGCATGAATGGTGTTACAGCCTTTTGAGTTTAGCTCCAAATTACTCTACAGAATGGTTACATCATTAATGTCTCAACATTAATGTCCCATTGTCACTACATCCCCTCCAACACTTGTCATTTTGCCTCTCTAACCAACCCAATAAGACAGTACCTTAGATTGTCCTAATTTGCATTTCTCTATGTAATAATGAGAATAATTTTTTAAAAATATGGCCATAGATAGCATTGATGACCTCATCTGAAAATTGTTCACATCTTTTGATCATTTATCAATGAGGAATGGCTCTTACTTTTTTTAAATCGACTCAGTAGTCAAATTTAAGAAATGAGACCTTTATCAGAGAAATTTGTTTCAATATTTTCCCCAGTTACCATTCATTATTAACTGTATTTTCTTCCATTCTATTCCCCCATCCCTTTTTATTCTAGCCTTTCTCCTTTTACCTTATCCCTCTTCAGAATCTTTCCTCTCCCCCTCCCACAAGTTTCCTTCCCTTCTATCACCCCCTCCTTTCTCTTATTCCCTTCCCTACTTTCCTATAGGGTAAGATAGATTTCTATACCCAACTGAGTGTATATATGATTCCCTCTCTGAACCAATTCTTATGAACATGGGGTTCATTCACTTCCCTTTACCTCCCTCCTCTTCCACTCTACTACAAAAGCTTTTTCTTACCACTTTTATGTGAAATAATTTACCCCATTCTGTCTCCCCCTTTCCCCTTTTCCCAAAACATGCTTCTCTCTCCCCTTAACTCCATTTTTAAAATATATTATTCCTTCATATTCATCTCTTATCTGTGTCATATATATATATATATGTATATGTTCTAACTACCTTAATAAATGACAAAGTTCTTATGAGTTATCAATGTCATCTTCTCACACCGAAATATAAACAGTTCAGCGTCATTAAGTCCCTTATGATTTCCCTTTCCTGTTTACTGTTTTATGCTTCATTTGAGTCTCATATTTGAAGATCAAATTTTCTGTTCAGCTCTGGTTTTTTCTTTAGGAAAGTTTGAAAATCCCTTTTTTCTTTGAATATACATCTTTTACTCTGAAAAAAATATGCTCAGTTTTTACTAGATAGTTGGTTCCTGTTTGTAATCCAAGCTCTTTTACTTTGAAGAATATCATATTCCTAGTCCTTTGTAGGACTTTTATGTGGAAGCGATTCTTATTTTATCCTCACTGTGGCTGCACGATAACTAAATTGTTTCTTTTGGCTGGTTGCAATATTTTCTCCTTGACCTGGGAGCTCTGAACTTTGACTATAATATTCTTGGGAGTTTTCCCAAGTACTATTCCTGTTCACTGGGGTTGGGTCTATGCTGCTGAAGACTATACTGGACTATGATTCAATCTCATTCCAGTTCAGCAGACTTTTCCTGTTGATTTTCCAAGTTGTCTTTGGCAGTCTCTGGGCTGAGAGGTCTGGAAATTGCCTCTGTTGCCATTACCCAGTTGCCCAGCTGCCTCTTCCTTAATTGCTGGGACTCATCTGTGCCATTGTGTACCCTGCTGCATTGTGTTCCTCTCTCAACCTAGTGCAATAGACCTTTCCCTTCAATCTTCTTTGGGCTGAAAAATTGTTTCATCCCATGTCTTTGAGGGTTCTGCCACTCTAGAATTTGTTTTGAGTCATTATTTAAAGTTATTTTGGGGGAAGCTAATGCGAGTTCATCATCTTGGCTCTATTCCCTTGGCTCTGTTCCCCCCTTTTCCTCATTATAATGTCTGTAATTATAAAGGAAAAAGCAATAGATGAGTCATTTTTCCTTTCTAGATATGCTTTTAGTGAGAGAGAGAATGGGACTTCTGAGACTTCTCACCATAATCTGGGTGAAGTAGAATTCTTGGGCAGTTTCTTCCTTTATAATCACTGTCTTAAGGGAAGCTAGGAAGTATAATAGATAGAATGCTATAGCTAGAAATGATGAGTACCTGAATTTAAATCCTACTTCAGACATTTACTAGCTGTGTGGCCTTGTGGAAATCACTTAACCTCTGTAAGCCTCAGATTCCTCATCTGTAAAATAGTAGTAGTAGTAGTAGTAGTAGTAGTAGTAGTAGTAGTAGTAGTAGTAATACCTGTCTCTTCATAGGGCTTCTATAAGGATCAAACTAGATTTACATATATACATATATGTATATATGTATATGCATATATACATACATATATGACTGTTTATATATGTATATATATGACATATCTTCCATTTTTGAAAAGCTTAAAACACTATCAATATTAGCTTCTATTATTAAATAGACTTTTGCGTCAATCCAGAAATGCCTGTATAGGACAACCCAAAGCCTTCATTTAATTAATTTGGGAGAAGGCTCTAGGTTTCAAACAGAATAAATCATTGTTTCAGCAAAATTACTAAGGCATTCATATTGGTCAGGTCTACATCTTTGCTATGCATGGCCAATGGGAACTATGTTGAAATTTCTTGTCCTGACCCAGGTTAGAGCTGCTCTGTCTCTTCATCCCTGTCCCACCATGGCCCACTCCTGATGGGCCACTTCTCCATCTACTCTCCTTCCCATCTTTCTCCAGTTTCCTGTTACTGTAGATGTTCAAGCACAGGCTAAGCAAAAACTCTTCAGGAGAATACAAAGATTCCTAAATTATTCAGGAATTTTGATTAAATGACTTCCTAAAGTTGTTTCAGTTTTGAGATTCTATGATAATAACCTTATTCCTGGCAAACTACTTAGTACCATTAGAGCTGACTAATATTAACAAGATAAATTAGGTAAAGCACTGTGTATTTCCCTTTGTGGTAAATAATTCAGTTCAACAAGTCTTAAAAATCTGTTCTTTGCATGTATCTCACTAGGCTTGGTGAAGAAACAATTTTATAGATGAAGTTAAGTTAATCAGAAATTAAGTGACTAGCTAATATTTGACCCAGGATTGGAACTCAATGCTTCCTGACTCCAAATCCAGATCTAATCCTACTTCAGACATTATCGGTGTGACCCTACACAAATCATTTCATCTCTCTCTCTCTCTCTCTCTCTGTCTTATTTTCCTCACCTATAACATGGGACAATGATAACAAATACCTTTCAGGCTGTTATGAGGATAAAATTGGATACTTATCATGTTATACATAGACTCATATTGACCATGTTGTGAAAAAAAGAATCAAATCCAAACAGAAAGAAAAAACAGAGAGAAAAAAATCATATTAGATAAGGCAACTTTTTTTAAAAATTGGATATTTACAAAAGCACTTTATTAACATTAAGGCAATATATAAATGTTGCCTTACTACTATTACTACTATCCCCCTTCTGGAGATCTATAAAGGCAGGGACCTTGCTTTATCTTAACTTTGCTTTTTGTGAGGAAACTGAGGCAAACAGGCTGCCTAGCTAACAAGTGTCTAAAGCTAGATTTGAATTCAGGTCTTCCTGACTCCTGGCCCAGGACTCTATCCATTTTGTCACCTGAATGTAACTCATCTGAGTTTCATAATAACACTCTCAGGTACAATTATTATCCCCATGTTGCCTGGGATCATCCACCCAAGAAGTGTCTGAAGCAAAATTGGGTCTTCCTAACTTCATGTCCCATCTGCCATCACTATCCCAGGAGACAACTAATAGCCTACCAATGTAAAGGATACAACCTTATTTACATCTCCTTGATAGATGTGAACATCCTTGCTGACCATTCAATTGGTACTTTAATCATATCTCCTTTGATGAAAGGTTTAGAAGTAATCCTTAGCCTAAGAATTATTAAATTCTTCTTTTCCCACTAGACTCCATTCCTCTAAACATCTCTTTTATGTCTCAGGAACCAGTTCCCTGAAAGATCACTTTATTCAGCCCTAGAACTCACAGATAACCCTCTCCCTCTGATTGGAAGGTGGAGAGTTCCGCTCAGCGTTTCCATTTAAGGAGGGAGTCCTGGCCATACATCTCTTCATTTCCTCTAGACTTCTCCATCAAGACTATACCATAGGGTTCCTTTCTCTCTGCCTTCCTTCCATTTCTTCAGCTGTTTTCTTTCCCCATTAGGTTGTGGGCTCCTGTAGGGGATACAGTGTTTGGCACTTGGCAGAGTATAACAAACCTTTAAGAACTGCTAACCCAGTCACATTTCTCTGGAAATGATTGATAGAGTCTTAGCACACAAATAATTTGATTGGATCAGAACTGTTAGGGATCTGAGCAAAATCTTGAAAATCAGCAGACAAATCTATGAGAGGGAGAGCAAGCTAAGCATGGATGGATATTAGAGACTAGAAATCTGAGGGTCTATAGACTTCCCCAGATCTTCAATAGTCCAAATTCTTTTTTTAAATTTATTTTTTATTGATATTTCATTTTTACAAATACATGTTATGAAAGTTTTTCAACATTCATTCATATGCCTATGTGTATTGTTAAGTTACAAAATTTCCTTTCCCCCTCCTTTCCCACCCACCCCTTTAGTGGCGAACATTCAGGTTAACATTGTACATACATATTTGTGAAAAATATGTTTACAGATTAGTCATTTTTGGTATGAGGAATTAGGATTAAAGGAAAGAGATACTTAAGAGATATTTTTATAAAGTGTTCATCAGATTCTGAAGGGTTCTTTTGCCTTGGTTTGGTATGGTTTTCCTTCCTCTGGATGGGGATAGCATTGTCCATAGATGGTCTAATATGATTGTCCTAGCTCTCTGAACTGCTGAGAGGAAATAACCCAAATCCAATCAAATTATTTTTAATTTCTTGTTTCAAATGCTCCTGCCAAATAAGATGCAAATAGATCAGCTAATGCTCTGACCTAAAATATTTATTTCCCATCTTTCTTAACAAGAAGATAATCAAAATTCTAACCAAAGTCTCATTTCTTTAACTGGCTTGTCAAATTTAGTCCTAGTCACACTCTCCACACAAAAAGAATTAGAGCTTTTTATAAAATAAATGCCATGACAGTGCAAACACAATAATTCATAGAACCAAGGAATAACCCAATAGAGATAAAGTATTAAAGGACAAACAACCAGATTTGACAAATTATAGCAGAACAACCAAATACTACTATGCCTAAACTGTCTAAATACAGAAAATCGAAGATAAAAATGCAGCAAACTTGCGAAACAAAGAATCTTTAGCAAAAAATTCCTAGAGTTCCAAATTATACCCTAGTCTAGTCCTTGAAATGGACCAAATAATTATTGATTAATAAGTAAGCTGATGTAATCATAAGATATCTAATGAAAAAGTGGGGAGATCATATTTCTGAGCCCATGTTTAGTTATTAATGAGGACTCAATTAAACAACTTTTGGCAGAATGGGAAATCAGCTGAGAAAGATGCATAGTTGGGATAAAAAAATGGTCCCTGTCTTCACACACCAACTGACTAATTGATTTAAAAGCAGAGAATAGACAATCACCTAACTTGGTTTAAACCCCTTATGAACCAAATGGTAAAAGTATCAACCAGATGCAGTTAAATCTGTCCCTTCTAGCTTTCATGATGCCATGTTTTTATAACAGGACCACAACTCATGTTTATATAACCTTTTATGGCTTAGAAAACATTGTATTCACAACAGTCCTGTGAGGTATTGAGAAAGAATTTTTATTGGAGCTGATATAGCTAGGTGACACAGAGCTTAGAGTACTGAGTCTGTTTGGAGTTGGGAAGACCTGAGTTCAAATCCAGACTTGGAATTCAAGAGCTGTTTTTATTGGAAATTATATATGGAATTTAATAGAGAATTTAATTGACAAAATCATCTCAGCCCATTTCATAATCAGTAATATATGAACAATAACACATCTCTCGTCGTTGGTATGAGGATAAAATGAGATTATATTTGCAAAGGGGTTTTTTTGCAAACTTTAAGATCATTTGACTGATATGAGTCAGAGAGGTTGAATGTTTTGCCCAAAGTCATGAAGGAAGTAAGTTAATATCAGAACTGGGATTCAAACTTAGATCATCTGATCTAAAATTAAGATCTGTTATACCTGTTATATATCTCCTAGAGAAAAAAAAATTAGGTAAACTCTATTTTACCTGAATTTTGTTTTCTTTGATCAAGGATAACATAGCTTTCTGTGGTTTCTGTTAGAGTTTATCTTTTTTTAAGGAAAAATGGCATGATTGCTGTCTTCAATGATTTTTCTGAAAACTCTTAAGAGCTGTGTGGGAGAGTAGCTCACTTTTCAAAATGTGGCTTGTTTACAAGAAGTTCCTGTAAATCATTTAGTCTTATTTGCCCTTGTTATATCCAGTTGTATACAGCATATTATCTGACTCTTATATAAACATGCTTGCCACAGTCATTGACCTTTCTTTTTCTGTTGTTTTTACATTAGTTTGTTCTAAAGTGACAAGTCACTATCTCTGGCAGGTTCTGGTTCTTCTTCAGAATATGATTGGGAACTTCAGGACACAAGTAAAGATATCTAAAATAGGCTCTGTTCAGAAAAGTCTGTGATTAATGTTCAAGTACCATCAAAATGATGTTTCTCTCTGGAGACACCAGTTCCTTAACAATTAATGCTCTGCATATTCTCTCAATAACACAAACCTAGTTATAGCAGACTAAACAATTTTAAAATATTGATTGCAGCATTTTAAAGAAAATCTAATTGGGGGGTTGAAGTGGAAATCTGAAAAGTTCTACTAATTCATTATAATCAGTTTTCTCAGAATGAATATATGTGTGTGTGTGCTGTGTATAAGATATATGTGTATGATATAGATAGATAGAGAGAGAGAGAGATACAGATGATAGAGATAGAGATAGAGATAGAGATAGAGACAGAGACAGAGATAGAGATATGTGTGTGTGTGTGTGTCTATAAGTGCGTATGTGTATATTCCCAGACCATTCAGGACACAAACATATCTATGTGTGTTTGTAAGTGTAGAGCAAATGATAGACAGTTAGATGAATTCATTTTATGGTCTTTGACTTGGTGATCTCATCATCTCTCATGGATTCTATTGTCATCTCTATCAATTTGTCTAGCCCTAACTTCTCTCCTAATTCCAAGTCTTGCATCTCTGCTTATTGAACTTCTCAAACCAAATGTCTCATAGATATCTTAAACTCAATATTTCCAAAGGTGAATTCATTATTTTTTCTCTAAAACTTTCCTTATTACTAATTTGCCTCTATGAAGGTGGCCACCATCCTCCCTGTCACTCAGTCTTGAATTCTAGATGTCCTTGTTGCCTCACTCTCTTTCTTCCCCCATATGCAATCTGTGACCAAGGCTCATGATTTCTATTTTTTTTTTTGTTACATACTTGCATTTATCCCCTTTCTTTTCTTCAACTCTGCCACCAGTCTGGTGTGAGCTTTCATCTCCTCCTACCTTGACTATTGTTGGTTGATCTTACTGCCCCAAGTCTCACTTCACTCCAGTAATACTCCATTCAGCTGTGAAACTAAGCTTCTTAAAGTACATCTTACTACTTCACACTCCCAAGTCAATAAACTCCAGAGGCTCCCTCTTACCTCCAGGATCAAAGATAAAATCTTCGACTTAGCTTTTAAAACCCATCAAAACCTAGCCCATGCCTACCTTTCCAGTACTTTTTATATATTCTTTCTTCCATATATTCTACAATATGGTTAACACTGACCTCTGGGCCATCCCTCACACAGAAGATACTGTCTCCCAACTTCAGCTTTTTTCATCAACTAAATCCCCCATTCTCAGAATGCTCTCCTTCATTTCTTCCTCTTGATTTCCTTTAAGTTTCTACTGAATTTCTACCTCCAATAAGAAGCCTTTTCTGGTTGTTCTTAACCTTATTGTCTTCCTTCTGAGGCTACCCTCAATTTATTCTGCATATATTTTTTGTACATAGTTGTTTGCATATTATCTCTCCCATTAGACTATAAGTTACTTGAAAAAAAGGACTATATTTTGCCTTTCTTTTATCTCTAGCCTAGCATAGTATCCAGTACATATTAATGCCTAATAAATGTTTTTGATTTAAATATATTCAGAACAAACTACATAAATTGTTATGTTATATATATGTGTGTATTCTTCAAATATATATTATATATAATATATCCATGTATGTTAAAGTATTCTGAATAAACACACAACGATGCATGTATGTGCACAGATACGCGCACACACACACACACACACACACACACACACAGACACGTTCTTTCAAAAGTCTTAGTGAAGTTTAAAACTTAAAAGCTTAAAATTCACCAAGGCATTTGAGACACTCAATATATAGCCTTAGAAAACTGTTCATTTATATGCTTTGTATGTCTTTTTCAAAATCATTGATAAACATTTTGAATAGAATAGAGGCAAGAGCAGAAAGGCCTATAGCTTGCCATTAAGTATTTCTCCCTAAGTTGACATTTATCTATTACTCATCATTTAGTGCTCCAGTTATTTAGACAGTTGTGAATGGACATAACTGCATGGGCCATATCTCTCTGTCTTGAAATATTTTTATTCTCTCCTAAATCAATATGCTCCCCACCCTTATCCCTGGAAGCTATTGGATTTCCTGCATTTCCTATTAATAATTTCAGCTAGAGAAGTAATATGGTGTAGCAGATAGATTATTCTGGCATCAGAGAAAGACACAATTCAAGTGCCACCTCTAAGACTAGTTCTGAGTCCCTGAGCAAGTCACTTAAATTCATAATATCCCAGGCAACTCTTTAAGGCTATGAAGTTAAAGAGAAAGAGCTACTCTACATTAATAAAGGGAGCCATACCAGGAACTTCCTATACCAAAGGAGTCAAAAGATAAAAAAAGATATCTCATTATTTCTAGAGAGAGTATATCTTTTCTGGACTATATCTTATAATTTTTTAATCTCTCAGATCTGATAGCAAAGTGTTCTAATACTCAATAAATACTTATTAATTTTGTTTTATGAGTCTAGACATGAGTCATTCTAGATAGGAAGGAACATTTGATGAAAGATATGATATGGGTTCAACAGTATTCCACAAACTACAAGAAGCCTGGCAAAGATTTCAGTTCATTTCACTTCAAAGATTTGCAATCATCAGCCATTATTTATTAACTTTAAAAATTCCTATATTTTTGTTGAATTTTACTGCTATGGTAAGTTTAAGTCTGTAGCAAGTATATATTCTAATATCTGGAAGGGATCTAACTGGGTAGCATTTGGGTCTTCAAAATATATGATTTTTGAGGTCTTTTCCTTTCATCCCTGCCTTTCTCTCCTTGACACCCTGGAGAGCACACTATTCTTCCTCTTTTCTCTCTTCTGACAATCACAGAAGAAGCTATTGGCATTTTAGCACTTAGAATTTCCTTTCCTTTCTTTTCTTCTCTACTGTTAGCAGGAGAGCAATTGTGTTTTTGGTCTTACTATTCTCTCTATTCGTTGTGCTAGAGAAGGTTCTTTCTTTTACTTCTTACTGATGGACAACAGAAAAGGAAACTCTTTTGTCATCTTTTGTCAAGTATAAGAACTTCCCAAAGCTTTTTTTCCATCTTCTTTCTCTCTTGTTCTCTCTCCTAGGAGCTGGAAATTCTTCATGAATTCCCATCAACGTCATTCAAGTGGGGTACAAGTAGTGAACATAGAACATAGCTGGCTATATCTTTTTCTCTCTGAATACTCCTGAGGGACAGTAGGATTCTTCTACTACTATAAGACTTCTTATTCTGATATTTCACCAATATCATTAGCCAGAGATTGCTTTCCCAATATGGGATAGTCAGTAACAGTATCACCCTAGTATTATTTAAGAAGTAGATATACATTTGATAGCATTAAGGAAAAAATTACAAAAAGATATTGACTTAAAGATATAGCAACCATCCCTCTAACATCTCAGTCCCTGAGAAGAGTCCACTTAAAATTAAAGTGGTAATTACAAAATATTTCTACTATCAAGTCCAAGGTATGGCATAGACAATGCTTCTAAGACCCAACATTTTGCTTGCTGGTTTGATCCACACAGACAAAAACTCAGGTTTGGCTCCTTCTTGGTCTCAGCCACTGGATTTCTGCCTTTTCAAAGTTTACAAGTTTGTAGTCTATTGAATGTCAAATACTCATTCACCTAGAAACAAGAAAGAAAAGAACTTATTAGGAAATGAAGAAATAGCATAGTCGTGAGTTCAAAACCATAGATATGTATATATGATATATATATATATATATATATTCATATACCATACACAAAGTGAGCCAAGTACAGTACAAATAGGAGATAATTAGTGATGGGGGACTAGAATTAAGAGGGGTAGGTGAAGGAAAACAGGGTGAGTTTTAATTGGGACTTGAAGGAAACCAAGGAGATCAGTAATCAGAGTGGTGAAAGAAAAGCATTCCAGGCATGTGTTACAATCAGAAAGAATGTCCAGAGCTGAGAGATGGAATATGACATTATCACTAATTTAAAGAATACATCTTGGGGATTAAGGTGCAAGAATACTGGAAAGGTAGGAGGTCTAAATGATGATCTTCAAATGTCGAATAGAGCAGAGGGAGACAATTCTATTCCCAAGGCTTTGGCTTGCACAAACTGTCTCTACTCTGTTCTTCTTACATGGTAAGAAGAAGCTTAAAACTCAGTAAGTGTCCATTGGGGTCCATGGAGAGAAAGAATGAATTTAGTGCCCCAGGGACAGTATGAATGAAGTTGATGAAAGAGTAAGTCTTTTAGGAGCTGACTGTGCAATTTAGGAACAAATGCATCCCTACTCTCCCACTCATCCTGCTAGGTGCCAAGTGATTCAGCTAAAATTACTCTCAATCACCCTGAAAAATCTTTCTTTTGAATTCTTTATTAGCATAATTAAGCAATGTCAGTGATGTGCCTTTGTGTCATAATTCACAACATCTTCGATTTTACTCTAGAATGCTACTTATAGGTCTGTAGAGAGAGTCTTAAACAAAAGTATTTAAATGCCTCTTCTAATCAAGAAAGATATGAATAATATTATAAGAATACAGCAATATTAGAAGGGAAATGAGGTTCAATTTGAGTAGTGCTAACTTTAAGTATACTGGAATGGTGGGTTCCTGGAAAAACTGGGTCCTAAATAATAAAAATCATGGAATCTCAGATTTGGAAAGAAACTTAAAGGTCATGTAGTTCATTCTTTTATACTCCCCATGAAAGATAAATAACAATTTTACTGATGTCCCTTCCCCACTAGTCATTTCCCAGTATGCAACATTGAATCCATCCCTTGTAGCAAATAAAAAATTTAAGCAAAACTATCTAACAAAGCAACTTTCAGTTTTCAGTAGAATGTAACATTCTACTCTTATTACCTCTCATATGACTCTTACAAGGAAGTTCATTTCATTATCTCCTCTCTAGAGTCAAGTTTAGTCATTACAATGATTCTTGATTCAACTACGTTTTTTTTAATCATACTGTTCCAGTCACTTTTCTCCAGGTTATGTACTTCACACTGCATTAGTTATTATAAGGTCTTACCATGTTTCTCTGATTTCCTCAATCCTTACGGCTCAATTGATTTCCATTACAAATATAATACAAGTTGCCCAGTATCAATCAACAGTTTTTTTTAACTTTTTTGTTTCCATAAAAGTGCTACTCTAAATATTCGTTGTATATAAGAACTTATGTCTTTGACTTCCCATGCATATACATACATTCAGACACAGAGAGTGTGTATGTGTGTTTCTGTTCCAGCATTTTTTTCCCTTTTTTTCCCCCTTAATGCTAGGCTACTAAGTTGGGTTGTTTCTGAATCTTGTTTATCTAGTCTCTTCTATTTTTTTTCTTTGATGAATAGGATTTGGATAAACAAAAATGAGAAGATGACATTCCAGGAGCTAGAATCAACATCGAGGCAGAGAGGTGGAAATCAGCATGATGCATTTGTTCAAAGGGAACTCGATATAAACAGCTGGTATATAATGGCAAATGAGGTTGAAGGGTCAGGCAGTACTGAATTATAAAGCCTTGAATGTCAGGCAAAGATATTTATATTAGAGTTTGCTGAAAATGTCCAGGAAAAGCACTCCTGATTCTGTTACTAAGTAGTTAGGTAACAAAAGGATAAATTGTTTAACTTCTCTGAGTCACAACTTGCTCATCTGTAAGATGAAAAAAATGAATTAGTTGGTCTCTGAAATCCCATCTACCAGCTCCCAGATTCTCTATTTCTTGGATTCTGTGACCTTGGTGCAGGAGGCAGTAGGGAACTTTTAGAAATTCTTGAACAAAGCCAGAGCATCATCAAAAGTTAGTCTGATGGCTATCTACTTTATGGATTACAGGTAAGGAAAACTGGAATTAGAGTAGTTAATGAAAAGACTATTACCACAATCTAATGGGGGCATTGGGATTGCAAAAGAAAAGACAAAACAGATATTCCAAATTTAAAAAAAATAATAAGACTTGGCAATGAATTACCTATAGGGATGAAAGCAAGAGAGTAGTTAATAACCTCTCATTTGGGAGAGTAGAAAAAAGGTGGTATGGGGTGGTTAGGTGGCACAGTGGATAGAGCACCTGCCCTGGAGTCAGGAGTACCTGGGTTCAAATCCGACCTCAGACACTTAATAATTACCTAGCTGTGTGGCCTTGGGCAAACCACTTAACCCCATTTGCCTTGCAAAAAATCTTTAAAAAAAAAAAAAGGAAAGGAAAAAGGTGGTACCATAGATGATATCCTTGGAAAGGGGGGCTAATTTTGAAAGGGTAGGAACTTGATTTAATCAATCATTAAATGCATACTATGTGCCAGACACTCTTCTATTTTCTTTCAGATTAAAGTGAGGAGTGTCTGAACATGAAATAAGGATTTGGGAATTACTTTAGAATGCCATACTTGAAATTGTGGGAACAAATAGAAGATGAAAGATGAGATAATTAATTCTCTTTAATAAGGCAAACTGAAACAATAACAATTTTCAGAAACCTAACTCAGTGTCTATCCTCAAATTATATAATGATTGCTTCTAATGATGACATCAAATAAGGCAAATTAAACCCTGGAATGGTAACTATGCCCTCAATGCTCCTCACATCATCCAAGGCATTTTAAGGAATAGCCCAATTTTGCAGGAATTACACAGGGTGAACACTTAGACTTCTTGCCAGGGTAGAGTCAGGCAAGCTCAATTTTCATTTTGTTTGTGGTTTGGTTTACCAAGGAATCCTTTTTAAAATTCTGAACTTTATAATAAATACTCCAATAAAGTGGGCATTTCCATAGGCAAAGTCTAACAGAGGAGGATTGCATATGAAACTGTGATCTCTGTTATGTACAGCTTGCCTTTCTTTTCAATATCCATTAAATTCAATGTTACTTTTAAAACTATCCTACTTGTTTACACTTCTTTCTGGATTTCCTTCTGGTTTTTTCTGTGCACTAAAAAAAGTTGCTTCACTAATCATTTTTTCTTTCTTTTCTTTTTCATTTACTTTACTACAATATTATTACACCCCCCCACACACACACACACAAACACACACACACACACACCAGCCCCACACCCAAATTAGAATAGAAAAACAAATAGGAAGATCTTATTAATTGATAGGAAGCACTTGGAGGTGTAGAGATGAAGCCCACATGTAGTTGATGGAGTAGGAAATGCAGTCAGGTGGAGTGAGTTTTGGGGCGCAGTAGTTATGAGATTGGGGGGAGGACAAGAAATGAACTGGACTTTCTCACTGGAAAAGGTAGTAGCTTGGGAAGAAATCAAAGGTGGGAAACTAGTATCAGAATCAGGAGAAAGCTACAGATGAGTGATCATTTAACCAAGTCATACTCACAGAAGGTGATAAAACAGCGAGGCATTGGACCAAGGTCAGAAGCAGTAGCCTGGACCTCTCGCTAAGGAAGCAAGTCACATTGTCAGAGGCTTCCTAATATTTGTTCATTTTAAACGGCTGTCGTAAGGCTTTCCTGCTAACCTACACTGGATAGGAACAATCTTTCGATCTGAAAGTGGCTTTGAACCTCAAGGGCCCTGCTTCTCTTCAAGGCAATATTTTGGTTGTCTTTTCTACACATAGCAGGAGAAGGAAGGATCCTGACCTGCATGAAATTATATTTAGAGGCCTGTACACACAGCAAGGTTGATTTAGTGACCTCTCATTGAAGAAAAGGAGGTGGAGAGCAAAAGGATGGAGCTTCAAAATTATTCAAACATTCAATTCATTGTACTTCCAGACATTCATGCAGGCTTGCCTAAACTGAAATCCTCATTTTGATGCATATTTTACGCATCTTGGATTTATAATCCAAAAAGAAAAAAAAAACCTTCGGTTCAAGACCTGATCTGGCCTTTAAGTTTACATTCACATCTATGTCTTCTTAGACAAGGTAATAGTTCTTATCACATTAACCTAGTGAAGACATGGGGATGGGGTAGGGAGTAGGGGATAAGGAGGAATTAAACTTTAATCTCTTTTTGACTGTAAATAATCCAAAAATACTGTGGGGGGATCTGCCCCAAGTTCTGAGGAGTTGTTATCTCTCTCATTTGCTTTATGGTTTGGAGTTGGGAAAGTAGCTAGAATTCAACTTTGGAGTAACTTCTTTGGAATGAATTCAGTCTTCTACTAGAAATTAAAGAGAAAATAACATTCCTAAGATCACAGATCAAAAGAGAGTCAAGTTCATTTTTCATCCTAATGTCACTTTCAGAGAAAATGCTTGAAATAGCATCTAAACAAGGGCCCAATCAATTTCCAAAAGAAATGCCTTAAATTTATCTTCCAATAGACCTCCTGGAACAATCTCAAAATAAAGATCTCTATGAAAAGGTTCTTTTTTTCTCTCAAAAGATGATTTTTTTAAAAAATGAAAACAAAAAACTCTGAAAAGGCACTTATGATGTTAGTAGTTAAATGCAAAGCATATTCATTGACTTAAAAAAAACTTCTGTGTATCTATCTATCTATCTATATTATATATATATATATATATATATATATATATATATATATATATATATACACATACATATATCCTAAACTATTTAGGTATTATAAAGCATGAAAATGTTGTTTGAATTCTGAGCTTTATGCTTGTCCGAGGGAAAAATATTTCTTTGACATAGAAGTAATTTGTTATTTTAAATGATGAACTATCTATTCAAATATTGCCCATTCTTCAAGGTCCATTTAGGTTTGACTCTTCTGTGAAGCTTCCCAGATTTCTCTGAGGTTTGGAGGAAAACTTCTATCTTCTCTGTCTTCATTCTACACTGTATTCCAAGTATCATTGATGGTACAACTCTATTTTTAAAACTCTAGTTGTTAACAGATTACCCATATTGCCATATGTTCAACTTACTCCCACCTTTGAGTCTAGAAATAGAATGTGTACATTTCTCAAAATGCACAAATAAAATTTGAGTGGAAAAAATCATATCTGTAAAGATCACTATAAAAGAAACATAACCAAGTCTGACACTTGGGTAATCAAAATGTTGACTGGTTGGTATAATGATGAAAACTGTTCTGAATTTTTAAATGTATTTCAACCATAGCAAAAATCATCTTTGATATTGAATATTGGTCTGAAGAGATGGAGCAAGTAGAGAAAAATAGAGAGGATTATTAGATAGCATAATTGGAGTAGATGAAGAATTTATTCAAATGATTATAGATCTAGATATGGAAAGCACCTTAGAACTCCACTTCCTCATTTCATAAATGGGGAAACTGAGGACAAGAGAGAAATGATATGCCATATGTCACATAGAAAACTCCAGAAGGGAGACTCAAACCAAATTCCTATGACCTCATAACAAGTAATCTTTTCACTTTATCACGATGCCTCCTTCCTGAACCTGAGGGGTAAAGCCATGATGGTAGGAGAAAAACCCTTTTAGTTTATCCATATGTGTTAAGGAAACCTTTAATAACTTCACTCTCACTTCAATATGAAAATCATAATTGACCTATCTTCTACTACAAAAATATATAAAATATACAAATGTACAAAAAATGTGCAAAAAAAGATTCTGGCTTTGACCAAAGACTATTACCTTCAATTTAGTAAAAATCCATTGTCTTATGTAATTTTGCTATCTCTTATACTTTATTTTTCTTCCTTAAGGATATGATTTCTCTCTCATCACATTCAACTGAGATCAATGTATACCATGGAAACAATGTAAAGCTTAACAGAATGCCTTCTATGGGCGGGGGGAAGCAAGAATGGGGGAAAATTGTAAAACTCAAAATAAATAATATCTTTCAAAAAAAAATCTGGCTTTGGTTCCTATTCTCCCTTGTTTCTGACTCTGTTGAACAAATTGCTTTAGGACTACTCCCATTCCTATGTCCTATACCTTTTCTCTAACTGCCCTATCTATGACCCTTGTCCCTTCATTCACATCAACTCCTATTCCATTCAAACTGAAATTTCACCAAAAATTAGCTTTCTCATAGACAATATTCAACATTTCACTCAATAAACAATTATTGAGAGTTCTCTCTCTTTATAATCAAGGTGGAGTGTGGGGAGTGTGTGGGGTATTCAGGGAGGATTAGTATCTCTGGGGGGAAGGCTTACTATGTTACAGAAATGCTTTTTTATGCCATAATTGAAAAGTAAAATAGGTTTTTAAAAATAAATAAAAAGGAGATGTAGCATACGCAGTGACCACACCTCAGTAAAACTGTCCAGACAAATGGGTTGAGCTATATTGTAAGGAACTGTCAGACTTCAAACCTGTTGGTGAATTAGGTAATGTCCACCCCAAGCATATGAAGACTTCCCTTGGAAAAATATGAAGGCATCCCTCGGGGGGAATAAGAATAATTTGTTCCAATGACCAAGAAGATAGCAGAGGCAGATACTGTAAAGTGAAAGTTTGGTCAGACATCAAGGATACCAAAGTGATCCATTGCATCCTGGGCCATTGACAGTTATCTTGACTTTTGTCCTGCCAGTGAGCTTCAATGTTTCTGATAGAATGAAGCTGACCACTTTTGCAACTCTGCTTCACTTGAATCCTATTCACATGCAAGTCAAGATGTGACCCATGATGTCATTAGTCCTCTTCAAAAATGAAGAACAAGCAACAATAATCAGTTAATATTTTTCTTCTCTTCCTGATCCCCACAAAAGTTACTATTTCAAATTGTTTCATTTGCCAGGAATTTCATTTCATAGATCCATATAGTTAAAGAATCTCAGAGGTGGTAAGACATCTAGTCAGATTCTATGGTTCACCAAATATCATATTTATGACAAATGGGTCATTAATTTATTATCTCCTGAGATAAAACTCATGTTTTTCAAGATAGCACATCAAAACACTCAACATAATTTTCTCTCTCCCCAAAGAAAAAGCAGAATAAATTAAACACTTCTTCCACCATTCTTCAAGTATTTGAAGACAGCTTTTATGCCTTCAAACAATACCCCACCCAAAGTTTTCTCTTTTCAAGGCTAAAGATAAATAATTCCTTTACAAATCCTAACCATAACTGGTTATTGTCCTCTAGATTTTCCTCAAAATATGATACCCTGAACTGAGCACAATAATTCAGATACAATTTGAAAAAGTAAAGAGGGAATATTGTCTTTGTCTTCTTGGAAATAATACCTTTATTAAAGTAGTCTAAAATTGAGTTAGTTTTTAGCTCTTCTCCACATGAATCAGCTCTTTTCCCCATGAATTATCATTTAGTTATATTACCTAACCTATAATTATGCAGATTTTTATACAAGTGTAGAACTTTACATTGGAAGGGAAAAGGAAGTTAGTAATTGTGATAACTCTTCCCTGCCCCCACCAATTGATTGAAACTTTTTTTAATTATACAAGAAGACATAAGGGAGTTGAGAAGGAAACTCAGAGAAGGAGGATTATTTTGAAAGTAACATAAGGAATTTATTATATACATAAAAAAACAAGCAGCATGAAATGGAGATTCATTGTTTCATATGCGAACTTTTTGTCTTCTATGATGTATATAGAAATACTCGTGAGAAGGTAGTTTTTTATGTTCAGAATTAAAAAAGTAAACTTTTTGATAAAGCAATAGAGGCCCATGTAGAGGTCTCTGGGGCACTGTATACTTCACTTTAAATTGACCTGCATTCAAATCTGGTCTCAGACACTTAGTAGCTGTGTGACCTTAATCAAGTCACTTAACTTTGATTGTCTCATATCCAGAACCAATTCCAGTCATATGATTCCTATCTGGCCACTGGATCCAGATGACTCTGGAGGAGAAAGTGAGGCTGGTGACTTATCACAATACCCCCTTACTCAATTCTAATTCATCTGCATGTACAGGACAAACATCATCATCATCATCATCATCTTCATCTTCATCTTCATCTTCATCATTAAGAGCATATTATTAGCCAGATACTGTGCTAAACTCTGGAGAAACAAAAAAAAGAGGCAAAAGATAGACCCTGCTTTCAAGGAGTTCATTCCCTAGAAACTTCCCTTTCAGCTTTATGTCTTTTTAAAAGTTTTGAGGCAGCAAAAAAGTTCCTTGATCACTTCAAGTTACTTCAGACAACTATAGATGTTTTTTTTTATATCATAGTGGGACAATGGATATTAAAAATCACTAGTAAGTAAGAAATTGCCCAATATTCCTCCACTCCATCCTCCAGGGATTTCTTGGGATCTTGGGGGCAAAAGATATTATTCTTTCAATCTAGTGAGAAGGCAGAAGCCTTGTGAAAAAAAATTTGACTGAAGTTAATAAAGTTAGAGGTAGAATTGTGAAAGGAGCATCACTACTGGAGTCACTAATACTGCCCTGCAGCCACTACTGTCATTATCTCATACTAAAACAAAAAATTGTAATCAGTTAATGCAGAGCTACCCAAAAGAGATACAGAGTATATGGGGGCATTCATGCTGCTGATAAAAGAACTAGGGATTACTTACTTTTTGATCTTTACTCTCACTTTCTCACTTTCTTACTCTCATGTTCCCAATCTTCATTTCTGAAGAATTTGTTTAAAAAATTAGTTTTTTAAAATACCAAGAATTAGTAAAAACAACAACAATAAATAAAATTTATTTTGTTTGGTTAACCACTGATTTACTGCTGTTTAAGTTTCATTACTCAGATGCAACTGAGAGAGGGAAGCAATGTGCCTTTGGGACCATCCATCTATGTCTCTCATTCCTACTACATTAGATGGATTGTCTTAATGGCACATTGGTATCATTGAGATGTTAAAAAAAATGAGAAGCCGTCAATCACAAGCCAGATCTTTTCTGAAGGATTTTTGGGAAGATCTAGATATACACATAAAATGATAAGGTACATAAGAGGTACTTATTTAAAAGGTACTTATTCTGTGTCTTTGTTCACATTGATAAAATTACAAACCTTCCAAGGCACAAGTCACAATTTTAAAATGTTTATACTAGGTCTATCAGGTTAATATATATAATACAATACAATATAATATATAAAACTTTTACTGATAAATCATCGTAGATGTTTTCTTGCCCTTCTCAAATGTTCACATTTGTGTGTGGGCCTTGGAGTGGGACCTTAGGTAGAACACAGAGGAAAAGTCATGAATAGGTCAACATTTTTCCAAGCAATAAAAATTATACCAAAATGATTAATATTATTAGTACACATAATATCAGTCATGAAATATTAGAGTTGAAAGAAAGTATCTTAACATGATGTAAACCTTTTAGGGTTTATTCTATTCCCAGGTAGATTGATGCCCATGAATCTATCTCTCTGATGCTAGACACTCCAAATGTTGAAAAACAGAACAAAATCTTTAAGCAAATTGCACCTATGTAGATGGCAATCTTTCAAGGATGACTTGCTTAGGAGAGTTGTCATTACCAAGTCATTAGCAAACTTTCTGGATCCTTTTGTTTGTTTTGTTGCTATCCATACAAATTTTTATCTAAACTTTTGATGAGATAATGGCCACCTACATGAAGAAATGAGTTAATGTAATTCAGGAAAGTTTTACTAGAGCTAAGCTCAAGACCATGATAACAGATGACCTCTATCTCTAAGAAAAGATTCAATGATTTTACAAAGTCTGCTGTGGGATGACTCAAATTCTTCCTACTTCTTTTTTCCTTGTTCTCTCACTCAATAAAATACAATGCTCAAAGATCCCAAAGCTTATATTTAGGAATATAAATATAATGAGAGCAATAGCTTTATTCCCTTCTCCCATACAAGTTAAACTATGTCCTTTCATTTAAAGGTACTGAAATCTTCCCTAACACTTAATTAGCTCAGAAGACCAAAAGCTGAGGCTATTGAACATTTGCATATAAAATAATATGGAGTTCCAGATGTTCTCTTATGCTCAGTTGATGGACCATGGTGAACTACTCAGAGGCATTTTTATTCAACTAAATCAACTTGAGGTGTCTTTAATTAATATATATATATATATATATATATATATATATATATATATATATATCTTCCTCATACCATATCTAAGCAAATATCCTTCTGTTAAATATAAAATAACCTATCTGTATCTTATTTTATTCCTATACTGAACATAAAGCACAAGTGGTCTGAGTCAAGTCCAGCCCAGAACTTAATCACCAATCACTGCTCTAGAACCCCTGAGAATTAAAGAAAACTGATGAAATATACCATGCATATCATCTGCCAGTTGAAAACTTTCTTATAAACAAAGGCGGGGGGGAGTTGGAGCATTATCCTTGGCATTACCCTCTCCATAAGAAATCTATAGTTCTCTTTCATGTGACACCAGAGGCAGATGGACAGATAACCTGCAAAGAACCAATTAGAGATATTAGAGATCTGCGGACACCCCCAAAACACATTTTCTGTCCTCTAAATAAAATACTCAGATCCTGATTCTGTCATGGAGTCTAACTATCCATTTAATAGGGAATTTAGGTGGCACAATGGATAGTGTACCAGGCCTGGAGTCAGAAAAACTTGAGTTCTAGTCTGACATTAGACATTAACTATGACTCTTGGCAAATTACTTAACCCTATTTGCCCCAGGTTTCTTATCTGGGCTAGAGAAGGAAATGGTAAACCATTCAGTATCTTTGCCATGAAAATGCCAAGAGTGAGACATGACTGAAATGATTGAACAACTCTACTTTATGTCATCAGAAAATTTATTCACAATAATATATTTCATGTCTTCATCAAATTGGTTAATCTAAATTTCAAAGTGTATACAGCAAAGTTCTGTGGCATACTAATTTGATCCACTATCCCAAACCAGTATACATATGAATGAATGAAGTTACAAAGCACTTATTAAGAGCTTGCTATGTGCAAAGCACCTGAAGATGCAAATAGAAAAGTAAAATAGACCTTGATCTCAAGGAGCTCACATTTTAGTGCAGAAACTACACTGATGGAAGGTTTTGGTTACAATTTAAATGAAAAATTTCCAGCATCCTTAGGAAGTAATAACAAAGCAGATATTAATATCTTTTCTTTATGTCATTTTACTGCTAAAATCACATCAGTTTCTAATGTACACTATTTGACAGTGCCAAAAACTTTGGTCAAAAATTTTTCTATTCTGTGTTTTCAGTAACTGTAAATATAAAAAACACAAATCACAAATCTCCTGAGGCTTGGATTGAGTGGAAAAAATATACTTCATTAGCCTATGTAAGTTTTCTGTATTTGTTGTCTTTTACTTTTTTGTCAAGACTACAGAGTTGCCTCAAAATCATTCATTTAGAGAGATTTAGCTAATAAATGATAGGAGAAAGTGGAGTTGTAGAGAAACTTTTCAAGTCTCCTTTTCATTTGAAAAAACATCTAGAGGCGGCTAGGTGGCAGAGTGGATAAAGCACCAGCCCTGGAGTCAAAAGTACCTGGGTTCAAATCTGGTCTTAGACATTTAATAATTACCTAGCTGTGTGGCCTTGGGCAAGTCACTTAACCCCATTGCCTAGCAAAAAAACCATAAAAAACCATCTAGACTCAGAATAGCACTAATTCACTTCCCAATATATAAAATATCCTCAACATAATCCCTGATACAACTAGTCATTCAGTGAATACAATGTCTACTGACAATGATAATGAATTTACCACCTCATAAATACAGCTCAATCTGTTGTATGTCATATTTAATTGTTATGATTTTTTCTCCTCTCAAAGAGAAACCTGACCTCTTTGAAAATTGTAACACTCAAATATTTGAAGATAGTTAACTGTGTCTCCACTGTCGTCTCTTCTCCAAGATACTCCTTCACCTCTGTCTCATGGGCATGTTTTTAAAATGTCTTATCATCCTTATTATTCCTGTTTAGGCCTTATCTTTTAGTCAATGTCCCCCTAAAATGTGATGGCCAAAATTGAGCATAATATACCAAAAATAGATTAGGTCCATTAATCTGGAACATTTGCCTGCTTTGTTCAAGTCACTCTAATACAGTCAAAGAATGCATTTATTTTTTTAGCAGTTGTGTTGACTAGGTTACTATTAACTAATATTGAACATACAGTTCACTGAAACTCATACAGCTGCTTTTCCAAATAATAATGACTTCTAAACTATCTCCCCACTGTACTGGCAAATTGACCCATATTAAAATTCATTTTGCTAATTTTGTCCTATTATTATGACAATGATAATCAGATTCTGATTCCATTATTCAATATATTAGCTATTCCTTTATACTTCTTATAATCAGAAAATTTGACAATCTTACTTTCTAGGTCTTCATTTAAATTTTCATTAACAAATGTGGAATGAGACAGGATATATATTACAAAGTCCTATGGTATATTATAAGAATCTTTTTCCTGAACCTCAGTTGACATAGATAAATTAATCAAAATAGTTAATTTAACATGCAGTGGTTCAATCTACCGATTCTCTGCTGTCATACAATCCATACAATTTCCCACAATGGAATTATAGTAAATTTTGTCAAAGGACTTGCTGATATATTTTATATACGTGAATATACATTACATATATATATATATATATATGTATATTGACACACACATACACACACACACACACACACACACACACACATATATATATATAATGTGTATATCTATGTATACACAAAATGTATTAATGGCTATATATCTACATGTTTAGCTGTAGGGTATACACACATATGTGTGTGTGTATATGTATATAATGATCCTCTAGTTCAAAGAATTCACTTTTTTGTTCTTTCAGGGAATGATCCTTTCTGTTTTCACTTGGCTTTCCAATGAATTGTAGCTTTGACACTTCTAGTAAAAAGATTCATACAAAGGGATTCTATCTATTGGTAAAGAACTATAATGTACTTCTCAAGTTAGTACAGAGCCTCACTGGGATCCTGGGAAACTGGCCACTGTCTTCTTGATAAACTTTCTTTGGAGGCTACAAGAAACCATTAAAGTAGTTTATTCCATCTTAATGATAAAGCCTTCGACATTCCTATGGTAGGCCACAAACATCTTTTGTGAAATTGTGCTGCATTTGAGAAAAAGTGCTTGCTTGTCCTCTCATTTGTGCTTTCACCTGTGCTGTGATTTACAATAAAGTGTGGCCATAAAAGCCGTTTTAAAATGAGTTTCCTATTTATCTTAAGGCTTTTATTGTGGTTTTGTTGAAGGAAAACCAGTATTTTTTTTCCTTTTTTGATGTATTCCAAAACCTGTCCAACTGGAAGCTGTATGGAATTTCCAGAATTGAAAGATGATGTTTCAAGAGTTTACATTACATTGGAACTCAGGATTATGGAATGATTTCTCATGCCTTGTTTCATTTTATCCTTTATAGCAGTTCTCTGATGCAAACAAGTGTAAGTATTATTACATCCAATGTATAGGTGAGAAAACTGAGTCTTTTACTATTAACTGCCAAACTTAATGTTGGAAACTCATTTGCCTGAGTTCAGATCTGACCTTGGATAGTTACAAGATGTGACCCTGGGAAAGCTACTTAACCCTGCTTGCCTCATCTGTGAAATGAGCTGGAGAAGGAAATAGCACTGTCTTTGCCAAGAAAACAAAAGAAAGGGTCATTGAAGAGTCAGACACGACTGAACAACAATATTATTTAACCACATCTATCCCAATTTTCAATGGAAGCATTTAAGTGATTCTTTTTTTCTTCATGCCAGAGGGTTAGGTTCCCTTTTCAGCTTTGTGTCATCTGAAAATTTGATAAGCATGATGCATATGTACTTACCCATGTCATTGATAAAAATATTAAGCAGAACAGGGACAGTATGTCTTTGAGGCATTCCACTGTGTGTGATGAACCAAGAATAACTGCTTTTGGAATGAGACCATTCAACATTTCTGAATCCAAATAATTGGAGTCATCTAACCTACTTCTTGCCAAATATCCCACAAGAATAAAATAGAATGTGAACTCCTTCGAGGTATGTACAGCATCCCTTTTTTACTGAATTTCTGTACCAGATTTCTTTGAGTCCCCAGTTCTAAGCATAATTGTGTAGCATGACTTGTTGACTTAATTTGGATAGCATGAAAGATTTTGTTAAATTATTTATTAAAATCTAGACAGACTACATTAATGTCATACCCTGGACCTACCAGTAGCATCTTTATCTCTATCCCTCTCTATACATTGTGACCATACTTTCTGTATCTAACAGTGCACATGAATAGTCAGTTTTCCATATCTTCTTTCCTTTTCAGCATTTTTTGATTAAATTTATAAAAGTCCAATCCTTTAAGCAACTCCATCCCTGGTTGGAGTCCATATTTTAAGTCATGGTCCTGAAATTTAAATCCTGTCTACAAAACTATGTCCAAATGAATGCCCACTAACCACCATTTTATAAATATAGCAGGGTTTTTTGGACAAAAATTTAGAAAGGACTTTTGATTCAAAAAAAAGAAAAAAATTAGATCATTGAGAAAAATAAGTTAAGGATTGGTGAGAAAATTATTAAACTGTCTCTCACGTGTTCTTTATAAATTGTATCTATGCTTCATTGGTCAATTTTTAATTTCATTTGTTTTCTAGAAAAGTGTAATTTTTTAAAAAAGTAAAATAAAACAAATGAACCTGATGCAAATTCATTTTGAAGACTACTATGACTTTCTATTTTCACCATATTGGTAAACAAACCTTCAATATTTGGTAGCAACAGACCTTGTGAAAAATTAGCTTTTTAAAAGACAAATTGACCTCTTGGTAGTTAGAGTTGCCAATTTAAATATTATGAAGTGATGGTGAATATCAAATCCTTCAATATTTATGTATTTGTTCATATGCCCACTCATGTCAGCTCCCAGAATGTAAAGACTATGTATACTCAACTTTCATCCTATACTGCTATATTTAAAAAAAGAGAAAACTGGTGCTCTAAAAGAACAGAACATGTATAATTCTTCTCTGATCTGGAAATCTATATTCATTGAAGGTTTATGACCTGAATTTAGAGCTATGATATTTTTTGTCACTGGACTCACAAAGCTATTTTAAGTAAGCTCTCAGATAAGATGCTTTCAAAAATACCTATTTCCCCCCCAAAAAGGCTGTGTACCATTTTTATGGACCTGTGGGTGCCCTCCTACTTCCAAAGTTCTACAGAGTAATTGATTGAACTTGTCACCAGATGGAAATAAAGCAAATATAAAAGCTTGACAATGATTAATATTTAGAAGGAAGTTTCAGTGTCACAAACATTCTCAATTTGTAGATTTGTATGTAATCATGAAGTTCTTTTTAAAAAAGCCTCACCTGACAAAATGGGAGATTATTTTGCTATCTAAGTAGTAAGGAAGGAAACAAGAATTTCTTAAGCATCTAGCAGGTGCTTAGCCAAGTAGTATGCTAAATACCTTACAAATAGTATCTCATTTGATCCTTACAAAATTTCTGAATGATACCATTATTATCCCCAATTTTAGAGTCAAATACATAGTAGTCAGATTAAATTACTTGCCCAGGATCACAGATACTAGTATCTGAGAATGAATATGAACTCAGGCTGCCTCAGACCCTGTGGTAGCTCTTCCCCTTCCTGGAATCCCATTTTCAATCCTTGATTTATGGCTTCAAGAGAGAAGCACTAAAACTAAGAGATAAGGTCATTCTCATGCATAATCCAATACATACATACATATATATATATATATGAACCTAAATTTAGAACTGCTAGTTATTGTGATGCATGAAATGAGACAATTTTTAAATTTTAGCTGAAGCAGACCCTGTAGCTCAGATTTGCCTTTAAAAAAAGCAAGGCAATGGAGAGAAGATAATATTATTTATTTGCATAATAAAGCTTGTCTGCTCTGTTTCCAATTCTTAGTGACTATGATTCAGGAAGGAGAATGATCTCCCATCTTGGCAGGTGAGGCTCTTTTAAGATATATATGTATATATATATAGATAGATAGATAGATAGATAGATATAGATATAGATATAGATATAGATATAGATATATTTAGGTTTTTGCGAGGCAAGTAGGGTTAAGTGGCTTGCCCAAGGCCACACAACTAGGTAATTATTAAGTGTCTGAGAGCAGATATGAACCCACGTACTCCTGACTCCAAGGCTGCTACTTTATCCACTACGCCACCTAGCTGCCCTTGAGATAGATTTTTAAAGGACACTAAGACTATATACAAATTCACAAATTGAGAATGGCTGTGAAGACCTGTCATTTTCCTTCTTCAAAGATATTCTAAGCATTTCTCTTTATTTAACATCATCTTAATTTGTTTAAACTCCTCCACAAGTCACCAGACCCCACTGCTTCACATTACCATGTAGGCATGGTATTACTATTAAGAAAATAATGAGTTTTTACTTTGATTCATCCTCTGAACAAACTGGGCTAACTATCTGATACTTTCAGAGTTCTATGATCTCTAGACCCTTCACAGACAGAATACATTTAAATTATCTCTCTTGAAATATCCTGTTATTTGTAAGGTTAAAAACCAAGATTTTTGAATCCACAGATAAATGCATACAGTTTCAGATTTTCCTTCTATTTAATTCTCTATGAAAATGCAGACAGTTGTTAAAAACATTTGTGATGAATTTGCATAATTCCTAGTTTTACCCATTTGTACTTCTATCTATTAGTTTAAAAATAATTTCTATAATCTACATCTTAATGGTCCCTATATTCAGAACTTAAAAAAATTCAGAATTCAGCACAATTTACTTTTCTTCAGGCATACTCACCAATACTTCATGCCATTTAAGGAGGAATTCAGTGGAATGCCTTAAAAAGCCCACATCATTCTAGAGATATTCCTCTGTGTGAGTTTGTGTGTGTGTGTGTGTGTGTGTGTGTGTGTGTGTGTGTGTGTGTGTGTGGATTATAACCCCTCCATACCTTAATCTCCATCACTCCATCATTGGCAGAGAATAAAAATATTCTCAACTGGTATCAAATATTGTGACTTGTCTCTGCTATCTTTTTTTGTCTTTGGAAGAAATACACAAAGTTTTTTAATCAGACCCATGGTTGTTACTTTCCAGGTTGATAGGGCCATCTCCTCCAGTGACAAAGGTAATCTCTAAAAACCCAAATCATAGTACAGTATTAGAGGAGGACATTAATGGAGATTTGATATCTATATTGCTCACTTAATCCTCCTAGAAAGAAGATATTTTAAATTTTAAGCAACATCTTTATTTTGATGTTCTACTGACACCTTAAATCCAACATATATACATATACATATATATGTATGTATATAGTGGGGCATAGTTTCTCCCCAAGTCTGTACCTCCTGGGACCACTATTCACTCTACTTTCCCTTTACTTTCCCTTCCTGAAATAATTGGTTTTATGTTTGACTATTTTCTATTCTTGACTTTTCATTTCCAGTAAGTTACAAAGTACTGTCAATTCTACCTACAAAGTATATTTTATACTCACCCTCTTCCATATAATATCCCCAGGCACTATCCTAATGTGGACAATTACCATTTACTTGATCTAATATAATAACTTGCTCAAAAGTTTTTCCACTTACTTCTGATCCCTCCTCTAATCCATTGTTCACACTCAGTACTCAAATACATCTGTGACATTATCAATCAAAAAAAGTTTTCCTTCCAGATTTACTATTGTAACTCCCCTGCTCCAAAATCTTTATTTATTGCCTATTTGTCTAAGTTCTTTGCATGTCATTCAAAGCCCTCCTGGAATTGCCCTGCCCATTCCACCTCATGTTATTAGAGGAAGCTAGATGGCATGATGGGTAGAGTGCTGGTCCTTTAGTCAGGAGAAAATGAGTTAAATCTGGTCTCAGAAACTTAGTAGCTGTGTGACCTTGGGCAAGTCAATTAACCCTGACAGCCTCACATCCAGGCCCATTTCCAATCATCCTGATTCAGTCACTGAACCCAGATGGCTCCAGAAGAGAAAGTGAAGCTGGTGACTTATCACAGCATCCCCCACTCAAATCCAATTCATCTTCATGTCATGGCATTACCTCCCTAATGTCATCTTCATCATGGTCTTTTTCAAAAATGAAGAACAAACATCAGTAGCACTCCTCATACCCTTCCTAGTTCATTAGATTTTAAAATCCTTGGCAGCAGGAATTGTCTTTTACCTCTTTTTTTGTATCCCCAGTACTTAACATAGTCCTGACAGATAGTGGGTATTTAATATTTATTTATTTATTTGTTATTTATTTATTTGTTTGTTTGTTTGTTTATTTATTTATTTATTTGCACTAGTTTACTAGATGGATTCCTAGTAAAGATGGCAACAAGAAAGGTGATAGCCAAGTCTAGCTCCCCTCTCTCACTTTCCTGTAAATATTCCCCTACCTTCCAACCTTTGAGTCTCTGATAAATATGTTTCTTCTCCTTGCAATATTTTTTATTCTCCTTCACTTGATGAGTAAAATGCAATTCAAATTTTTTGATAAAAAATTTATACAGGAAGATGAATCTTCTTGGGTCCTGTGTTCCATCCATTCTGCCACCTAGCTATCTCTTCCACATACATACTAGTTATCAGTTCACTACTTTCTTTGTCTATCTCTAACAATTATTTATTGCCATTATTTTATCCTGCCTGCCATTTTCTTTCTCAGCTTGAAAAGGGGTATGTGTTATGCTATATATAGAATTGAATTTAGATTCAATTTACAAATAATTATTGAGCTTTTTGAGAAGCAAAATAAAAAATTAATTTTTTACAGATTATGATATGTAGTTGGATGGTGAGTTCATTGAGTTAATTTATAATTACTCATATATCTTGGACAAGTGTTGAAAAAATTATGAACTGGGTTCAGAACTGATATCTGATGGCATCAAATTTAGAAAATTGATTGATTTTATCAAGTTTACTTGTAGCTCCCCAAAACCCACATTTTTCAAAGCAGTAGTCTCTGCCCCTGTAACTCTAGACCTGACAAGTAAGCTTTTACCTGTTTCCAAACTTATGCTTCGACCTTTGCTTGGATCTTTCTTCTCATCAACTGCTTTATTCCCCTCACCTTACTGCTTTCTAGTTCCCATTTATATTTTCTAATTCCCCCACCCACCCCACTCAATTGGAATGTAAGCTCCTTCAAGGCAGGGACTGTCTTGCTTTCTTTTATTTGTATTCCCATCACTTAGCACAAGACTCAACCATTGATAGTAAGAGTTAAATAAATACATTTTTAAACATTCATTTTCATTTTTTATAAAGCTATACTTCTATAAATCTCTAACGTCATCAATAAAATAAATTATTCATCATTATTTTTTACTGGTACATCTCTCCTATAGCATTCTTTATTCTTCTAATGATATCCTTCATAGTAATGAGGGCAAGCTACTTACATCTACTATATGCCTCTCCATTGCTTTGGGATGATTCTTTGTGTGTTATTGTGGGAATAGCATGTGTCAGAAGAAGAAAAATTAAAGATGGATGCATGGCAGGCATAATTAGATTCTAGAACCCAATTCTTGGAGAAAAGGGAACAAGATTTAGTGATCTAGTGGTTAGAATACTTCTCTTAGAGTCAGAATAATCTGAATTCCAATCAAGACTCAGATACTTTACTAAGATTATGACCTTGGACAAGATACTTAGCCTCTTTGACCTCAATATGTTCATCTGTTGAAGGGGGTAATTATAACAATTACCATATCATGAGTTGTATAGAGTGGAAAAACTGTTACTGGTCTTGGGGTCAGGAAGACTGGGTTCAAGTCCCATCTTGGACTTTTTAACATGTGATTCTAAGAAAATCGTTTGACCTTTTTCAGCCTCAATTTCCTCATCCAGAGGATTATGAAATACATTACAGGTTGGACTAGATATAAAAGTAAATGTTCCTATTAAAGATTGTTTAACATCCAACAGCATAGAACTCCTGCTATACCAATATGTGTTAATGTTCCTGCTTATGAGGATGATGGCCAGCAATTTTTGGTGGATTGTATCATGAAATACATTTGTGAAATTTATTTGTACTTTTTCTTTCCAGTCTTGAGCTAATGCTATAACTTGAAACAAAGCAGTTATGAAATTCAGTGTAAGAACTACAGTTGCAAGTTGTTCAGTGAAGGATGGGGAGAATCAATCAATTGAACAATAATTTATTAATCACTTACTTTGTGTCAGTCATTATGCTAAAGTCCAGAAGATACTGGTCTTATTTGAAGTAAGCATATTGGTGGGAGATTGTGAGCTATAGTTTTAGGAATGTGGACCAATAGCCACAATTTGAGGTAGCAATTTTCCAGGTTATCCAATATGTAACTTTCTGTAGTCTGAGGAAGGAAAGAGTCATTAAGCACCTACTATAAATTCAGGCACCATGCTGAGTACTTTATAAATATTATTTCATTTTATCCTCAAAATAACCCTGGCAAGTGGGTGCTGTTTTTTATTCCCGTTCAAAAGTAGAAGAAACCAAGGCAAATAAAGTGACCTGCCTAAGGCCACTATGTGTCTAATAAGTGTCTGAAGATGGATTTGAAATCATATCTTCCTGGTTCTAGATCTAGCACTCCAGACACTCTAGAGGCAGAGCTATGCTGCTTTTTTCACCCTCACCTCTTGCCTTGTGCCCAGTTCCTGATTCCTCCCTATGGAGAACTGCTGTCCTAAAGTTTCCAAGGATGAATTGGTCCATAGTAGAGAATTTCAATATTCTAGTTATTTTATGAGTTGATAATATAGTATAGGTCACAAAGTGATATACTATTTGCATGTGTTTTTATCCAGCATGACATAAATCAGAAGTAACGTGGTATTTACTTGGCCTATAGCTTTTTTTCAGTGTCTTCATGCATCACTTGATTTTGAATGGTATTAAATAATTCTTTAAATTTGTGTATGGTTAATATTATCATTTCTCTATATAAATAATTATATTTATATAACTGGGAGACATAAGAAGACTTGAGTACATTTTCAGGATTAATAAATTACTAATAAATATTTGGATGAAAAAGTAGTTTGAAGACCCACTAGTCCAGCTACTTCCACAGCAATTGGTTTCTGAAGATTGATCACTCAACAATCAGAGGGTTAAGGAAAATTAAATGCTGTTGTTATTTGTGGAAATATAGTGCTATGTTTCATATGTTATACCTTATTCATAGCCAAAACTCTACAATTAGACTGTGACTGTTTCATTTGCATTTTTTTCCTTCCAGGCTTGGAATGATCCTTTAACTAGAAACAAGATGGTTATGAAATTCAGTGTAAGAACTACAAGTTAATAAATATATAATGGGGAGAATCAATTAACCAATCTATAATAATTTATAGTTGTGTCAGTCATTATGATAAAGTCCTAAAGATGCAAAGAAAACAAAGTCTGACCTTTTCAAGGTTATATTATAAAGGAAAACAAGGGTGAGACCAAAACCATCCCACCTCATTTTAATGCTAATGCTAGCTTTCTCAACTGGGTGGGAATATATTTTAATTGATCAATCAATCAAAAGACCTTACATTTTTGAACCAGAATAATCTTGTACATACAAGAATTATGTTTCAAAAAAGACTGAAGAAATTTTAATATGCCCCCAGGATCACTTATAATATTTTAAGTGAATGAAAAAGGAAGGGAATTCAAGAGATTGGAGTGTGTGGGTTCTAGCTGAACTTTTTGAGAAAGAACTTTTATGGATGGAGAGAAGTCTTAGCTTTACCTTTGGCCAGATCATCTCATCCACACACCTCTTCACCTCTAGCTCATCCTCATTTGACCAGAGGATAACCTGATACCTTTGAAGGTTCCAGAAAATGTTATTCTATCCATCTTCCCATCAAAATCTAATTATCTTATTCTCGAAAACAGCAGCAACTCTTGCCTCACATTGGTGACCTAAATGATTTTCCCAGATCATAAAGAACCAAGGGCAAACTGTTTTTTAAGCAACCCAGATAAGAGATAGCACCATGCCTAAGAAGACTGGTTTAAACACCCTAAGAAAAGGAGTTAAAAAAAAAACCTTCAGCAACTGGGAGTTGTATATTAACACTTTGCCACATGTGCTCTCTAAGTTTGAACCTATTTTTCTGTCCCTTTAGATAGATGGTATCAGAGACTTTGGGAGGGATGTTTTCTATCAACTGCATTGATTGTACCATTTCAGTAAATATCCTTTCTAAAAGTTTTTTGAAGTTGACTAAATTATTCTCAACTGATGATCTAGGAGTGATGATGGGGAATATATCTAAGGGGCTCAATAGCATTAGACATTTACCCTTGACCTCTTTGAGTTGCCCCTAAAATCCCAAGAGGTAGATGAAGCCCATCTAACCTTCCTTCCTCCCCAGAAAAAGGGAGGAGGTAAAACAAGCATTTATATGATTCCTACTATATTTTTTTAAATGTTATCTAATTTAACATAAAAGGTTTATTTTTAGTTTAACAAGAACTCAACATTCTCATTTCTAGAAACATGCCCAAGTCTCCCTTCCTGAAAAATAAAATTGATTCTTCTATTCCCTACTTCTAGCCTCAAAAAGTTCATCTATTAATGGTGCATCCACTTTCTCTCATTCTTTTCTTAACCCCTGAGAATCTGGCTTCTGACCTTATCATTCCACTAAAGCTGCTCTCTCTGAAGTTTCCTACGGTTTCTTAGTTGCCAAATCCTTTTAGCCTTTTCTCAATCCTCATTCTCCTCAACTGTTGATCATTTTCTCCTCTTTCCCTCTAAGGCTTTCAGATCACCAATCTCTCCTGGTTTTCCTTCTATCCATCTGACACGCCTTCTCTGTCTTCTTTACCAGAACCTCCTCTAGATCATCCCCTCTAACTACTGGTAACACTCAGTTTTCTGGTAACCCCTCTTTTCACTCTATTCTGCTTCACATAGTGATCTCATCAGTTCTCATGGATTTCATGACCATCTTTATGTTGATGATTACAAAATCTACTTTTCCTATTCCAGTCTTTTTTTAACTCTAATTTCACATTTCCATTTACCTTTTAGACATCTTGAACTAAATGTCCAGTAGTCATTTGAAATTCTTTATGTTCAAACCAGAACTCATATTTAACCCCCTAAACCCTCCCCCATTTCTACCTTCTCCATTACTGTAAATGGCAATACAGTTCTCCCATCCTTCAGGTTTCCAACATTCTATATTCCTTACTATGTCTCACCACTCCCTCCCCATATCCAAGTTGGTGTCAAGGTCAGTTGATTGTACCTTTGCATCATCTTTCTAATATAGACCTTCACATCCCTGACACTGCTACCACTCCTGTGTAGGCCCTCATCACCTCAAGTCTGAATTGTTGCAATCATCTGCTGGTAGGTCTAACTCCCTTAAATCTCTCTACACATCAATCCATTTTCCATTTAAGCACAATAGTGATTTTCCTAAACACCACTACCACCCTTCCCCTGCTCAGTAATATCCTGAACCTTTCTATTGCCTCCAGGTACAAAATATAAAATGTTTTATTTGGCATTCAAAGTCCTTTATAATCTGATCCAGTCCTTAAAGTCGTTCAAAGAAATCTCTTGATTAATTAAGAATCAGTCTTTAACCTAGTCAAGGTATCAAAGATAAGCTAGGATGGAATGGTTTCCATCTACTAAGCATACAGTAATTTGGAGATTCTATGGTTAGATGTGGAGACATGAATAAACAACAGAACAACCTAAGTCTCTGTTATCTCTTAGTCTTCACTCTTGATAAAATTTTTGTACTCTTGCTGATATCATCTAGTGAGAGATAATGCTATAAGGGGAGAGAATTTGGGCCCCTGTACTCATTAGTTATGAATAAAGGAAAGCATGGGTTGTTTACTTGCCTTGGTTTTTTTTTTCTATTTTTAGGTAAAGTGATTGGAGATTCCAATCATGTGAATTTTGAAAGTTCAGGAGAGCATCTCAGTATGTGGATTTCTGAGAAAGCTGAGTATTGACAGGACAGTAGCCTTTGGAACCAAGTCCATTAGTAGCATACATGAGGACATCTTTAACAATAATGTCTCATCTGGATATTAACTTTGTCAGACCAATGTTACGTAGAAAACTGTGCTGAACGAGCCTATTGTCCCTAAAGATTAAAGAGACGAAGGGAGATAGTGCTTTTAAGGTGATTGGGGAGAGGGGAATGGTTTTACTTTATAATTTTGAAACAAATATCTTTTTCTAAAGTCTTAATGATATCACTTGATATTAAATGGACCTGGCAAACTATTCACTGGCATATAACAAGGAAGGGAACACAGTTGGTGGGGAATCAAGTTGATAGTAAAATAGAAGTGCCACAGGGTATACCCAAGACTCTGAATAAGAGATGTAATGACCTGACTCTGGGAGAAAAAGACAGATTATACTTGCTACACATACAAAGAAGATACAAAATGACTCTAAAGGAAAGAAGCTGAGAGTAACAGAAATGACTTTCTCCACAAGGTGACAGTTGAACCAAGTCATGAAAGAAGCCAGGGATTCTAAGAAGATTAAGGAAGAAGGGAGAACATTCTAAGGATGGAAGATAATTGCCTTAAAGGCATAGAAACAAGATGGAGAGTTGTATACCAAAAACAGTAAGTGGCCAATAGAGGGACAACCAGATGGTGCAGTGGATACAGTGCTGTGCCAGAATTTAGGAAGATATGACTTCAAATCTGATCTCAGCACTTACTAGTTGTGTGACCCTGGGAAGCTTACTTAACTTTGCCTCAGTTTCCTCAACCACTCCAATACTTTGATCAAGAGAAACCCAAATGGGGGGGGGTGGCTAGGTGGCTAGGTGGCGCAGTGGATAAAGCAATTGCCCTGGAGTCAGGAGTACCTGGGTTCAAATCCGGTCTCAGACACTTAACAATTACCTAGCTGTGTGGCCTTGGGCAAGCCACTTAACCCCATTTGCCTTGCAAAAACCTAAAAAAAAAAGAGAACACCAAATGGGACCAGTGAAACATGAATAACATCTGACCAATATAGCTATAAAGTAGAGCATATGAAGGAGAATAATATTTAAGGCCAGAAAATGGAAAAGGACTGGATTAGAAAGAGTTTTAACTTTCAAGTGGAGGAATTTCTATTTGATTCTAGAAGCAATAGAGTCATTGAAGATTATTGAACAGAGTCAGTACTATATGATCAGGACTGCCCTTAAGGGAGATCATTTTTGTAGCTATTTGGAGGATGGATTAGAACAGGGAGAAATGAGACAGGTAGATTATTATAAAATCTATTATAATAATGAGTCAGTCAGTTAATCAACAGGTATTTATTAAGCACTTTCTATATGCTAAACTTAATGTTCTAAGCACTGAGAATATAAAGTCAAAAGCCATCTCTGCCCTCAGAGACTGATGCATGTCTGTATGTATGTATATATGTATTCACATGGAATGTTATACAAAATAATTGGAAATGATCTACATATGGGAAGATTCTAGCAGTTGAAGGAAAGCCCCCCTGCAATAAGGACTGGCAAGAAATAGGATTGTTGATTGGTATCATAGGGCAATTCATTGACATATCCTTCCTGAAATGGTGGAACTACTTTGATTTTCCAAGAGCTCGAAGTGGAAAGGGGAGCAGCAGATCTAAAGATGCCCAAAGAACAGTCAATTTTGCAATAGGTCCAGCTGAACATGAAAAACTCTTATCAGTCAGGACCATTGGCCCCAGAGTATCTGGAATGTTATTTAGCTGGCTAGGAGACGATGGCATGAACTATTGATAGATCTAAAGTGGCAGTACTGTGAGTAAAGAGAAAGGCTTATATGAGAGACTTATATATGAAAATTATTGTTGTTTAGCCATTTCTGACGTTTCAGATTCCAAATGATTCTTGACAAGGGATGCATTGCCATTTCCTTCTTGAATTCATTTTGCAGAAGAGGACACTGCAGCAAACAGGGTTAAATGACATGCCCAGGGTCACATAACTATTGTCTGAAACTAGATTTGAACTCAGGTATTGCTAACTCGAGATCAGACACTCTATCCACTGTTCCACCTAGGTGTTCTATCATGAAGATAGAAATGACAAGATTTGACAATCATGGAGATATATGTGTTTACTGGGACTGTGGAGTGACATTCAGGTTATTACCCTAGTTTACCAAAAAATAACAAATAAAATAATAGGAAAGTTCATAAAAAGAGGATAATTTGGGGGTAGAAGATAATAATTTCAGTTTTGTACATGTGTTTTAAGATGCATACAGAATATTCAGTTTATAATGTCTAGTAGCAGTTTGTTATGTTGTATTGGGAATTTGGAGAGAGACTAGAACTGGAGACATATAGATGGGTAGAGAGAGATAAGGAACAAATATGGAGAAAGAAATAAAAATAGATATACACATCCCCATATGAATTTATAAATATATATATATATATTATATGCATATACACATGTATGCATGTACATAAGTATATAGAGGTTCTGGACACATCTGCATAAAGAAGATATTTGAACATATGGGAGATGAAGAAATGAAAGAATATAGTGGGGGGGAATATAGAGCCTTGAGATTCTTAAGGAAAAATAATTATTGTAAAGAAGCAATTATCTTAAGAACAAGTGAATCTTTAAATTCTTCAATTGCAGGAGAAAGGACCCGAGACTGTAATTTAGACTCAGACCTCTCTCATCAAAGAATGAGTTTTACACAGAGGTTTTTATGTATTACAAAGAGAACAGTTGTTATCACTTGTGACAGTGTGGAGTTTGTAGAGAATTTAGCAAAGGAAAGGCATTTTAAAAGGGGAAGAGAAAGCAGCTGTCCTAGCTCCCTTAAATTATTTATACCTTGTTTATCAGTAAGGCCTACCATATGAAGTTAGAATCAGGAAGTCTTTTTAGCTTAAAATAACATTTTGAATTCCTGAAGCCACCTACTTCCTCACAAGGTAAAGCTTACTGCTCATTTAAGAATTAGAGCTTTTTATATCTTTATCAGGTCACACCTACACTTAGAGGTCATGACATGAAGATTCAGGGAAGGAGACTTAGAAGTAGTCATAAAGGTAGGAAGAGATCAGAGAGTGATATGTCATAGAAAGGCAGAAAGGGCACAGTACTTAGAAAGAAAATGAATAACTGAATGAACAAATGAATGGATGGAAGGATACAAAAATACTTATTATGAATTTACTATATACTGAAGATCAAAGAGAAAAGCAAAACAATCCTTGCTCATAAAGCACTCATGTTTTAATAGAAGACAATATAAACAAATTTCAATTGAAATTTCCTATCTTCCTTAGGAGATTAGTAATATATCTGGTGATTAATTATATTTCTTCTGAAAAACCTGTATCTATTCATTCCTGGGATTACATTATTTGACAGTGCCAATGACTTTAGGGGTAATAATTTTCTCAGTGTTTGAGCTCCTTGAGAATAAGGACCATGGTTATCTACCTTTCCTTGTATCTGCAGAGTTTAGCATAATGGATGGCCCATAGTAGGCACTAAATAAAAACTTGACTTTCCTGATACTTCAATAGCTATTGGATACTGGCTCCAAGGCCTTGCTTGGAAGGTAAATTGGAAGTGACCTTCAAGGATCCTATTACTACCCCAGCTCTTGAACTCACTCTGTGTCCAGAGCTATTGGAAGGGAAGTAGTGATGGAGATGATGGTGGTGGTTTCATTTGTTTGTTACATGCTAACTCCTACCTTCCCCTCAGAGTGCCTTGTCCTGTGGTTGTTAGTTTTTGTATTGATGGAATAAATATAGTACAATTTTTAAAAAGATGATTGTATTGAGACTGAAAATCCACTATGCACAACATGCTATCCTTTTCAAAAATACAACAAAATTCTCATATAATTTTTTCCATTCTTTTAATCTTCCCTCCCTCTTCCCTAGAGATGGCACCATTAGCCACAAATTGGTATATGTATGTATGTGAATATATGTATACATATGCATATATGTGTGTGTATTTATGTAAAACTGTTCTAAATGGATGCTATTATGATATGACTAGAGCCAATCCTGGAGCCATCTGGCTCTCAGTTTGAATCCGGCTTCTAACAAATACTGGCTTTGGGACCCTGAGCAAGTGACTTAACCTCTGTGTTCTTTGGGAACTCCCTGAAATTATAAATTGCATAAGAGATACAAACTTGACTTGATAGAGGGAATATCTTTACCCAGGCATTTCTTGTGTTGTAGAAATTATAGGTCCAGATCAAATTCCTATTTTTTCCATAAAGATTTTTCTTTATATTCCTCATATTTATCCATTAGTGGATCATGGATCAAGTACCACTTTCAGCATACAGAAGATAAGGGTTGAAATTCTGCTTCTGACACATTCTGGCTCTTCAAAGTCATTTACCTTTCAGTGTCCCCAGGCAGCTCTCTAAGGCACTAAAGTGTGGAATGAGTTTTACTTGCTGATTTTGGTAGATGGAGTTTCATCAATGGAATACCCTATACCAATTAAATCAAAGGTGGGAGTAGAATAAACACACACATATAAACTCCAATCTTCCCATTTTAAATGTATCATATTTTTCTATTTCTATCAGAAGTTGGCAAACTACTCTACCTGTGGGCTAAATCCTTCCACTTGCTTTTGCACCCACAAGGGTCAAGAATGATTTTTGCATTTTTAAATACAAAAATAAACCCTTTGTTTTAAAATGCAAAAGACGTTCATATCTTGAGCTAAACAAATAGTCTGAAGGACCCTAGTTTGCCAACCCTTGCATTACCTTAATGTATCACAATTGTTAAATAATTGTGAGTGCTTTTACATATTTTATTTCAGTTATGTTATTGAAAAAATAATTAAAATTAAATATAAATATATAATGTTATATTATCTCTAATTATAATCAAATAAATTTATATTATGATATAGGTCAAACATAATTATGTTCTATATAATAAATATTATAGTTAATATAATTTGCTATAAAAACATTTGAACAGATAACTTTCTTCTGTTCTTGGTAACCTATAACTTCTTGGATCTTTTCCAAACAATAGAATTAATTATTCAAAGAATATAATGATTTTAGTTCTTATTGCTTTGAGCTATCTGATTGCTTCTAAGAAGTTTATTTCTTCACAACCTATTCAGCATTACTTTGGTTTTGATTTTTTAGAACTTGATGGATATGAAATATACCTTATAGTTGTTTTAATTTTTGTCCTTTTATTATTGATAACCAATTTTAAGACAATATTTATTCAAAACAAGAAGTTATTATTGAATTATTTTTAATATTTCATGACTACATATTTTAACATTCTCTATTCCAATTGTCCCTATATACATCTCATTCAAATTTCTCTACTTGATTTCATCTTCATAAAAGTTTTAAGAAGAAAATGATAATCATCAACCTATTTCTTTTTTTAATTAATTTTTATTAAAGATATTATTTGACTTTTACAATTTCCCCCTCCAATCTTACTTCCCTCCCCCCTCCCCCCCCCACAGAAAGCAATCTATCAGTTTTTATTTTGTTTCCATGTCATCAACCTATTTCTTAAGTTAGTTTGGATATGGTCATGATAGATTATTTTTTTTAAGAAAAACTCTTCTCTATATATGTCCTAATAGATGAAATCATTTGGAATACTGTCCTCAAAATGCTGTCTTCTTTCCTATACTTCCTGTCTTCCTACACCAAAGAAATAGATTTATTCATTCAGTTTGAGAGGTAGGGGGACTGGGAGTCATTCCAGTTGCTCTTTTCTTCCCAATTAAAGTGTGAACTTATGCATATAATTTGTTTGACCTTCCTTTTGGAACTCTAATATTCAGAATCTTAGGCCATAAGCAAATAATCTTAAGAGAATACTCATTTGCTACATTTATCCCCCAATGTCTCATACTTGAACTACTAAACTACTGAAACAACCACTCCCCAATCTTTCAGTTTAATACATATTTATTTGTATTTGAACTTACTTTGCTAATATAAGAAGAATCTAAATTGTGATCATTACATTTCACATCAAAAGAAACATGTGATGGGCAAATTTAGAGAATCCACCCCAAATGTTCACATGGCCTATATGTGCCGGACTTGTGGTAGAGCGTTCTGAGATTGTGCTGATCTGATCAGCTACAGTCAAACACACTGTCACTTGACTCTAACATAGTGATGTCATTTTGAATCTCTGCAAGAATGAAGATCAACAACCAATCAAATACATCTCATCACATGAAGCTGACCCTCCAAAATAGTCAAGATTTGACAGAGGGAAAAATAGGAAACCATCATATTCTTTTCATGACTTCATGTTCATTTCCTGATTTGCCCCCTTCATTGTCACAATAGCATTTGGGAGCCAGAGTGAATGTAGAAGTGAAGATAGTCAGGCAACTAGTAACAAGCGATAGATCATTCAATTTTAATTCTCTAAGGCACATTAGGAAAAAAAAGTTTAATCTTTTTGTCTCATTATACCAAAGGGGTGAATTGGTCAATGTTGGAAATCCTTGAAACTAAGACAAGGCAAAAACTCAAACAGGATCAACATCAGAAAACTAGAACCAGAGGGAATCTTAGTATGCTATCTAGTACAACTCATTCTTCTCATTTTATAAATGAAAAAAACTGGGATTCAGATGAGTCTGATTATGTTACTCTCCTACTCAATTAACTCCAGATGCTTACTACTATTTCCAGGATCAAATATAAAATCCGCTATTTAGCTTATAAAGCTTTTCATAATCACATCCCTTCCTATCTCTTTGGGTCTTTTTTTTTAATACCTTAATCTCCTCCAAGCACTCTATGTTCCAGTGATTACTGGTCTCCTTACTCTTCCTCATCCAAGACATTTGATCCCCAGACTCTGGGAATTTCTTGTCAACCTACATTCCTGAAACTGTTTTTCTCCTCATTTCCACTTCCTTCTATTAGTCAATATATTTATCAGTCAATAAACATGATTAAGCAACTACCATGTGCCAATGACAGCTAGGTAGTTCAATGGATATCACGCTGAATTTGGGAGTACTAGACAATATCATTGTTTAAAACTATGTGTAAGGAGCGGCTAGATGGCATAGAGGATAAAGCACCGGCCCTGAAGTCAGGAGTACCTGGGTTCAAATCCGGTCTCAGACACTTAATAATTACCTAGCTGTGTGGCCTTGGGCAAGCCACTTAACCCCGTTTGCCTTGCAAAAATAAAAACAAAAAACCTAAAACTATGTGTATAATATGATCATTTGTTTTTCCATTCCTGTACTCTTTGACTCAGGGCAGCTAGCTGGCTCAGTAGTAAAGCCTAGAGTTAGGAAAATTCTTCTTTCTAAGTTCAAACCTGGCTTCAGATATGTATGCCCTGGGCAAGTCATTTAACCCTTTTCTCTTAATTTCCTCATTTGTTAAATGACCTTAAGAAGAAAACGACAAGCTACTAGTATCTGGGGATGGCTAGGTGGTGCAGTGGATAGAGCACTGACCCTGGAGTCAGGAGTACCTGAGTTCGAATCTGACCTCAGACACTTAATGCAGGGGTCCAGCCTCTACGGGGTCCTTGGAACTTGACAGGAGGGATAGAGTCGGCAAAATGAGTTGAGTCAACAAGTGGGTAAAGGCAGGAGCAGGTTGACTGACTGTCAGCTGCTTGGATTTATTTTTATAGTCTTAGAATCATATGAAACAAACAAACTAAAATCATTTCCTTGGTTACAAAAGCATACAATTTTCATCATTAATCATATAGTTCATATGTTTACAAGTTTGATCATGTAGTAATTACAAGTGTGATTATCAATCATGTAACTAATTTTCTTGTCCCTGCTCAGACCATGATGACCTCAACCTGCCTGTTGCCTAGTTTGTTGCTGCATAGTAAAGTTATTGATTAAACAGAACTTTCCTTATAATAACTTTGATATAAGTTGTTTAATGGAATGCTTCTATGTTTTTGTACCGCATATGTAATGTTTTCGATATGCTCCTTTGACAACCTATAGCGAGGGTAGTTATGTTTGTCCACTTGTCCTTTGACTCCTTCAATAACTAATTTTCCTTTCAGCCCTTGTTGGTAGACGCTACAGTTTCTATGACTTTTTATTATTTCCCAATAAACTAAGGCTGTTAGAGTTCACATATTGGTTACCTATACTAACTATTCTCTCACCATCTTTATCATATATTCCTGTGTATGGTAAGGGGAGCAAAATGGTTTATTTCCCTGGAATTCTATCTGACCCATCTTGTATCTGGTTTCCCTGTATATATTCTGACATCTCCCTGGAACTCCCAGTGCTGTATCTTCCAAAGATTTCATTATGTTGAAGTCTTTTGTATGTTTCAGGGAGAGGCAATCCTGTTAAATTTGGACAGAGTTCACAATCTGTTTTATTCAAGGAATTTCTCTGAAATCCTTCCTTTATAGTCATTCCACTATTAGGATGAGTAAGTTTTGCAATCAATAATAGACCTATAAATATGGGTATACATGGAATCCCTATATATATTGAAGAAGGAAATGTTGTTCCATCAGGCAATGTAACTGCCCTGAGTCTTCTTGCCACAACTGTGTCAAACAGCTTAGAGACCCTGGCTCCCTGTGTGGCCTTGGGTAAGCCACTTAACCCATTTGCCTTGCAAAAAAATTTTAAAAAAACCCACTAGTATCTGCACCAAGAAAACCCCAAATAGGGTCAAGAGGAGTCAGACACAACTGAAAATGATTGAACAGAATCATGTGCCAAAATACTATGCTATGTACTGGAGAAACACAAAAGATAAACCTTATCCTCAAGGAACTCACAATCAAATGGGGGAAGACAATACATAAAAAGAAACTGAAAGGTGGGGGGCAAGGAGGGAAAGTGGAGGCATAATGAGGTCCAAAGAAATGATGAGGTGTTTTATCCTGGGATCTCTAATTAAATATTAGATCTGGGAGGAGCTCTCCAGTGTCCATCCTCTCTTCTAATCAGAGGAAAGGAGAGCCCCAGAGGCAGGGTAGCCAAGTTGAGGTTTATATTTCAATGTTGATGTTATCATGAAGCATGATAAGCATCTGGAGACCATGATAAAATTCAGAGGAATCCAAGAGACTGTCTTAAGTCTCAAGTGCAAGAAATTATTTTCATTCCTCTTTACTTTTAGTGCCTTTTCTCTGTTGATTAGCCTCAATTTATCCTGTCTTTATTTTATTTGTGTATGTTTGCTTCCATGTTGTCTCCCCCATTTGACTATGAACTCCTTAGCAAAATGACCAGCACATAACAGGTATTTAAAAAATGGTAGTTGATAAGCTGAACTGAATCACCTAAGGTTACACAAATTGTAAGTGGAAAATTAGGTATTCAGTCCCTTATATTCAAAACTAGCATTCGTTCAATTTGGGCATGTTATGGTTTTTTTCCCCATTATACGAAAAATCACATAATCAAAATATATTTCACAACTTTATCATGAGAAACCTTTCTAGTTATTTCCTTTGCCCATTACCAGGGGAAAAAATCCTTTATTTCAAATTCACAAGAGAAACTCTTGATCACAACACACAATCACAACAAAGCACAGCAACCACGTCAAGATGATTAAAAGAAACATCAAGTTGTCTGAATAACAAACTTTGTGACCAAGGAGTACCAGGTAGTAACAGTAAGGATCACTGTGAATCTCTGTGTGGATTTGTGTGTCACTGTAAACTTTAAACTATTGTCAGTCAATAAATTTTATTAAGCACTTACTATGTAAGTCCTAAGTTATTGTGCTAATAAATGAGATATGAAGAAAAGGCAAAAGATGCCCCTTTCTCTCAAGGAGTTATGTACAAGCAGCTATGTACAAATAAGCTATATAAAGAATAAACTGGAAATGATCATTATAGGGAAGGTGGCAGAATTATGGGAGATCAGGAAGGGCTTCAAGTAAAAGGTGAGATTTTAGCTAGAACTTGAAGTGATAGGTGGGTAGCCAGGAACAAGGTCTTAAATCCAAGGTATTTTTACTAAAAGATGATTTTGCACGTGACTTTAGAAGCTAAAAGCAAAGCTAGGCTCCTTGGTGTCCATACCCAAACCAATGAAGTTCTGATTATTCCCACCTCAAGAAAAAGATAACAGAGTTGGAAAACTTCCAGAAAAGGACAATGGTATCAGGGATGAAAGAAATGGACAGGTTTACATAATAAACCTGGAAAGGCAAAGGCTAAGAGGGATTATGATCAAAGTCTGTGGAATCATAAAGGAAATGAATAGAGCAAAGAAAAATTTATTCTCTCAATCCAAGATTTCTGAGACCAATCCTTATCATTGCTTTGTGGTGGTAGTTGGAGTATAATGAATAAAAGACAAACCAGTGATTCAGTTTGATGATGTGAAAACTCCAATTTTGAATCTGGATCATGGAGCTGCTTTGAATTATAATAAGCATCAAACTTGATACTCCAAAAAAGAACTTACCAGTTTTTTGGTCATGAACCCCCTATGTTGATCTGATGAAGTCTAGGGATTTCTTCACAGCATGGTATTTTTTTTGACTTCTTAAAGATTTTATTTATTTGGAGTTTTACAATTTTTCCCCTAATCTTACTTCCCTCCCCCCACCCCCACAGAAGGCAATTTGTCAGTCTTTTCATTGTTTCCAAGGTATACATTGATCCAAATTGAATGTGATAAGAGAGAAATCATATCCTTAAGGAACAAACATAAAGTGTAAGAGATAGCAAGATCAGACAATAAGATGTCAGTTCACAGCATGTTTTTAAATGAGTAAAATAAAAAGGATGAAAAATGAAGCCAATTACATCAATTTCAAAATGAAATAAATTTTTAATCACAGATCCAGGATTAAGAATTCTTGACCTAAGAGATCATGCAAGCTAAAGTTATGTGTTGAATTATAGATTCATTTTTTAAAATAAATTTTTTGATTTTTTTATTTTGATATTACCCATATAGTCACTATATCCTTCCTCTCACTTTCTCCATGAGATGCATCCATTATAAAGAATTTAGAAAGAAGAAAAAAATTCAACAAAACTGAGATTTTCAAAAATGTCTGACATTATATACAGTGCCCCGCTGGTCCCCCACTTCTGCAAAGTAAGAGGAAAAATGGCTTCTCACATCCCTTCTTTCAAGATGAGCCTGGTCATTTAGCTTCAATTATTATATGTTGTTATTGTTCTTTTCATTTACATTGCTGCAGCTATTGTGTAAACCATTTTTCTGGCTTTGCTTACTTCACTTTGCATATTGCAAATATCTTCTCATGTTTTCTGCATTTCACATTCATTACTTCTTATAATACAATGATGTTCTGCTATATTCTAAATATTCATACACATTATTTTGCGGCCAACCTATAGTAGAGCCTTCTGCACCTATTCAGACCTGATTAGTCAGTTAGGCAGCTAATCCCAAAATTGTGATATCATTTTGATATTCTTCAATTATGAAATAAATTTAAGTATGAAATAAGCCATTCCTAATCTACTTTGTTTCTAATTTTTTGCTGCTACCAAAAGTTCTACTAAAAATAATCTGATTCTATGAAGTCTTTATTTTTATCACTAACCAACTTAGAGTTTAAGCCCAGCAATGGACTTTCTCCTTCAATGGATATGGACATTTTTAGTCACTCTCTGCTTTCCAAAGTGATTGTAACCAGTTCACATTCCATCAACAATGCATTAGAGTGCCTGTCTTTTCACAATCCAAGACCAATGATTCATATCTTTTGTCATCTTTGCCAGTTTACTATCTGTGAAGTGAAACTTTGGGCTTGTTTTGATTTACATTTCTCTTATTATTAGTATTGGGGCATTCTTTCACATCATTGTAAATAATTCACAGTTCCTCTTTTGAGAACTATTATTTCATTAGAGCCATATTTTTATTGAGGGGAATTAGCAATGTTTGACCAGCATTCCATACCACTTGAGATTTATTTGAAAGAATCTTTTGTAGTAGAAAAGAGTACTAGACTTGGAGTCAGAAAGACATGGTTTCAAATCCTGCCTCTGACACTTAAAAGTTAGATAATCCTAAGCTTTTCTCATCTGTAAAATAGAGAAAATAGCATCTATAGTACTCACCTCAAAGGATTGTTATGGGATTCAAAGGAGCTTTATGTAAAATATTTTGCCTACTTCAAAGTACTATAAATGTCAGCTATTATAATAAGTAGAGTCACACAAAATACACTTTGTTATCACTAACAGAGATAGCACTGAGCTAATTTGATACAATGAAGCAAATCATTTCCTTTTATGACTTTGCCAGCTCTAAAGCTCATTATATGTTATGTCTATGGAGACAGGTCATGAGATCTTTTTAGTTTGCCTTCCTCAGATGTCTCAGACGCTTTACCAATGTGCGCCACTACTCACAAAGGGTATCATGAAGGAAGTATACTGAATCAGTCCAAACCTTTCTTCTTTCTGTGACGACAGTTTGAAAGGTATGTCCTATGGACAATAGGTTGGTAGCATCATTTTGATAATATGAAAAATAGCACATGAGTTCTGAAAGTCATCTAAATGTTGTATGTAAATGTTCTTTATATAGATGGGCTGTAACATATGGAAGTACTTGGAAGGTGCTGGGAGTGCCTACAGTGAGTGAGGATGGGATGCAGTTCAAAAAACAATGGTTATTATATCACTTTGCCAAAAGTTGTATCCATCAGAGAAAGACAGATGAGCCACAGCTTAATATCTAAGGATGCTTATTTTATGTAGACTTTAAATCTTCAGTTTTAATAAAATAACTTCAATATAAATGTAATGCAGGATAAGCTTGATTTATCTACATTAAGCTTTATGTCAGAGTCATTTTTCTTTACAAACTCAGAGCACAAAAGGATTACTAATAGAACTGAATATCAAAAAGAGAAAGCCCTGCTGAAAACAGGTTCACAAAGGAAGGTAATTACTGCTAGGTTGACTTCCTGCATCTTTTCAACTGTAATAAAGCTCTACCAAAAAAGATTTTTATAAAGATGGCATGTCTTATTTTTCTAGGGCCCCTTATATTTACCAGCCCCATTTCTCTGTTTTATAATTAAATTTGTAGTCTTATAAGATTACAAGATTATTAGTTCATGTCTATCTTTGTATGTCTCTGAGGTTCAGAAGATGAAAGATATGTTGGTTGAGTCTTCAAAATATCCCTAGCCTCTTTATTAAAACCATTAGAGACAATATAGTAAATGATAGATGTCCAGAAAACATGCCCTGGGTGACAATTCACACAGCTTGAAACTACTGCTTTAGGGCTAGGCTGTGGTGAAGGACAAGACATCCAGGGCAAATGTCCATGGACCATTGAATCCAGCTGTGTTTCACATCCAGTCCAACTGTCCATCCCCACCATATTCATGCCATTCACCCTGCCCTTGTGTAGTTATCCTTACCCTACTTTCTAGCTCTTCTGGAAATAATAATCAAATCAGAACAATAATTTATTTTTTTCTAGAAAAGATACAACAAAAATAGCATGTAAATTTCTTTTTTTCTTTTTTCTTTCCAGTTCTTCACCCTAAAGGTGGCCACCATTAGACACAAATAGAGATAGATATAGATCCGCACATATGTAAACATTATGCACATACTTCTATTTATCAGTTCTTTCTCTGGATGCAGATAGCATCTTTTTTCAAATGCCTTTCATAGCTATTTTGGGGATTTAAAATAGTCAATACTACTTATTTACTCAAAGTCATTCTTAAAACAATATGGCTGCTACTATATACAATGTTCTCTTGGTTCTGGTCATTTCATTCTATATTATTTCATGCAGGTCTTTCCATATTTTTCTAAGACCCTTGAGTTCATCATTTGTTATAGCACAGCAGCATTCTATCACAATAAAATGCCACAACTTGTTTGGTAATTCCCCAATTAAACCAAGATACCCTTTCCTAGCCACCATTTCTTCATATGTATTGCCTGCCCCAGAAGAATACAAACCCCTTCAGGGAGGTAGGTGCTATTATAAGTATTCCCATTTTACAAATGAGAAAATAGGTAAATAGAGACTAAATGACTTGCTCAGTAAATGTCTGAGACTCTGAGCCCACTGCTTTATTCACTATACATCTAGATGCTCCTATGTTTCGCAGAGCTGTAATTATGCATTGGTTAAAAGGAAATCTATATTTATGAAGAGAAAATCAGCAGTAAATGGGGTTTCTATACCAGAAATCCCCTATACTAATTGAATCATATTAGCATTTGAAAAACATATATCATCTGGTTATAAAAGGATGTATACTTTAGTTGCTGCTTCTTTGAACTACCTAATGTGGTGAGTCCTTCCACTGATCAAGGTCATGGCTGTCTTGGGATGTTCAATAAAGTCTGAGTCTGGTAGCATGTCCCTCCCCCATTGGCTATGGTGGTCTCAGTCATAATTCCAGTCAGTTATCATTTGCATATTAATAATATATTGATTTTTTCTTTTTTATTTATTAGTCTATTTAATATTCAAATACATTAAATTGACAAGAATTATCATCAATAATTCTGAGTTCCAAATTTTTTCCCTTCCTACTTGCCTTCCCTTGACTCCAAGACATCAAATAATCTGATATAGATTATACACGTACAATCATGTGAAACATATTTCCATATTAGTCATGTTGTGAAAGAAGTCAGAAGTCATAGAAGAATGAATGAATGAAGGCATATATGAGGAAATCAATGAGTGAGTAAATGAGTAAATTAATGATTTAGTGAATATGAATACTATATATTTCTATCTCATTTTATGTCTATACAACATTTTTGTGGAAGATACACTTGATCATTCAGAATTGCCAAGGAGTGATTAAACTGTAAAAACCTCTCCTGGTGTAATTTTAATTACAAACAGAAAATACAACTTTAATTTCTTTAATCACTGTTGCTCAATCTCATCTGTGGGAGCATTTATTTTGTTTATGAAGGCCATAGTGAGTAGCAAACCTGGAATGCATTTCATTATTTTTTTAAAATACCTTTTTAGGCACTCATGCATAGAGAATTCATTCTCTGAAATTCAAATTAAATCGTTCTTGCTTCCCACTTGTGCTATTCTGGTTTAGTCTTAATTTGAGCTCTGTGGGTCGCGTACTAAGAGATCATTTATGATTCTGAGTAGAACCCAATCTGTTGTGTCACAGAAAACCCTTGTTTTTACACTGCTAAAAAAATTATCCTCTCTGCCTACTGATTAAACAACCTCTTTTCAAACCAAAAAAACAATTACCAGTTGCAAATTTCAGGAAACAAGACTGCTAAAGGAAATGGGAACCTTTCTGTCATCCACATGGAGACAGGAGAGTGAGATCAGGACTTGGATGAAGTGAGAGGATCTGAATTCCAAACCCACTTCCATTACCTTGGGCAATTCACTTCATTCTTCAAGGATGTAGTTTCTTTTCTATAAAATGAGGGTAGGGTTGGACTAGATGATTTCAAGGGTCCCTTTTAATTCTAAATGTATGATTTAGTGATATGATTTGTACCAAACCACAAGAAAAGAAAATATCATTACTGAGATGAAGTCTTTCAGTCTTACCAAATCCCTATCCTGTGTTTATCTCATAAATTCATTCAGGCTTTTGCCACATAGACTGATTATTGGCCAAAGGAACAGAGTAGCAATGATACCTCCTGTATCATAGAGTCTCAGTTATTAAGGAGGGAGGACAAGGGAGGAAAAGATGAATTGGTCAGTCTCTCTAGAGGCAGCTACATGGTCCAGTGATTAGAGCACTGAGCCTTGAGTTAGGAAGACCTGAGTTCAAATCCTTCATTGGATACTTTACTAGATAATATTTGTAAAGTATGTTGTAAAGTCTAATGGACTAGCAAAATGTTAATTACTATTATCAAAATGTTTTTCCACTACCACTCCTCATTTCTTGATTCTTTTTTATGCTAAATGCTTTAAAGAAAGGATAGAAGGTTTAGAACCAGAAGGATTTCTTGGATGTCATCTAGCTTAATCTCTCATTTTGCAAATGAGGAATCAGAGGCCCAGAAAGGTTCCACGACTCGATTGCGCTAATGAAAACTCCACTTTCTTTGTCATTTCATCTTTAGATAATTCTATTTCTCTCTTAAAGAGCTTTGCTTTCAAATGAGAGTGCAAATTCACTGAAAGAATCAGTGGAATTCATATCAGGAGGAAAAAGAAGCAAGGGAGAACACAAAGGTTCATTTCTCAGACCATTTCAACTCTATCAGGAGAGAGCTGAATTTTCCTGGAGGAAGCCATTTTTATTTGCACCCCTTATGGTCAATAATCCATTACCCAATGTTTAAGGAGCCTATTAGAAAGAAGAAACAAGATAAGTCTGCTTTGGCACACAGCTTTGATGCAACATATGCTAGAAACTGACAGAAAATAGTAGCAATCAACAGACTGGAATGGGAGGCTATGATTTTGAAGCATTTCTATCCTTTTTATGTGAAACCAATTTCCAAAAGAGATTCAGGGAAGTTCCAAATCCATTACCTGTTGTACAAGACACAAAGAAGGATTTAACAAGACTCAAGTATAGGTTTTCTGAAGTTAAAGGATGTCAAAGAAGAGATCAAGATTTTTTTACTTAGAAAGAGAATAAAATAACAATGTGGCCTGTTGCTGTTGGATAACTCTATTTGGCAGAAAGTATTAGTAGGAGTATAAGGAGCTCACAGGTTCCAGAGTTAAAAGGAAACATTTAATTCAATCCTCTTATTTCACTGATGAGAAAAAGTGAGTTTACTTTTGAGAGTTTCTTTTCCCAGTGTCATATAAGCAGTAAGTAGAAGAACCAGGAATCAAAAAGATCTTCCGACCCTATCCAGAATTTTTTTTGTTTTACTCTGACAACTAACAAGCTAGCAAACAGAAATGTGACATTCCACAATAAGCTACTATCTCAAAAAAATGGGAATCACAGCTGGGAATCTTTTCAAAGGGTCATGGTTAGAATCAAAAGAATAACATTCAAAGAGATCTGCAAAGAAAAAAATAGCAGCTAGGGCTGGTCACAGTCAAGATTATACTTAAACTAAATACAGGGGGAGCTAGGTTGCACAGTGGATAGAGCACCAGCCCTGGAATCAGGAGTACCTGAGTTCAAATCCAGCCTCAGACACTTCATAATTTATCTAGCTGTGTGGCCTTGGGCAAGCCACTTTTTTGCCTTGCAAAAAAGAAAAAAGATTTTACTTAAAGTACAGAATGCAGGTATATCTTCCTTGTCCTTCATTTTTCCCAGATCCAGTTCTGTTTTTTTTTCTTTTGGAAGGGTGAGGATGGAAGGAGTTTGGAGGCAACTATTATTAAATGACTTGCCCAGGGTCACATAGATTATAAATGTCTAAGATTGGATTTGAATTCAGGCCTGACTCCAGGGTCAGTGCTCTATTCACTGTGGCACCTTAGTTCTGTTTTAATCAGGTGCCAACTCGGAAATGATTTTCCAAGAAACTAGGGTCATTCTCATATCTGCAAGACTCTTGAAAGGCCCCATCTGTGAGCTTCTTTAGAGGAGCCATGCTAAAGCAATGTCTACAAATCTATAGACATACTGCACAAAACAGTACAACCCAATACAATCACAAATATTTTCAAGAAATTCCACATAAGTAGGGTGATTTGGAGCAAAACCATAATTATGAATTCTATGAATTCTAGTCTGTTGAATAAATCATTTTAGTAGGAAAGGAGAAAGGAATGTCTAAGATCTAACCATTGCTATGCACGATTGAAATAAATGAGCACCAAAGTAGTAAGATCATGGGAGCTGAAAAAAACTGAAGAAATGGAAGGTGAAGGTGTTCAAAGGGTTTGAATAGAGAGGCTGTGAGTCAATTACTTAAGCTCTTGGGTTTGAGGAAGAGTTATCTGGAATTCCATAAATGGCAGTAACATGAACCTAGACAAAAGGAAGAGAATGAGAAAGGAGAAGAGTTAGCTCCTAAATTATGGTGGTGTAAGTTAAAGTGAAGAGTTAGGATCATGCCAACTTCTTCTGGTCTTGTATGTCAGAGAAAGTAGTCAGTTTTTGAGAGGGTGACAACAGACATTGATATCTTCAAGGGGAGGAATGCTTTTCCAATAAGTACTAGATGATGAAAAGAATATAAAGGGAAGAGGTTTAGGAAGCTTGTTAACAACTGAAAGATATTCCAGATGGTACTGTGCAAAGGGAAGACAAAGGAATACAAAACTAGGGAAGATTAGGGTTGAGAAAGCATGGTAGTAGCAGATACATTCTACCTGATGACTCTAATCACTCTGCTTGGTGTAGCAGAACAAATGGTATGACAGTCTACCCTAATTGGAAAACAACCTCAAGAGGACATGGAAGTCAGAGGATCTAGATTCTGTCTAGTCTTTCCATCTTATAAAGTACCCTCTAGAAAATTGGGTGAACAATTCCTTCTTCTCATGTTTTGAATTTTATATAACTTATTCGAGGAGAATAAGGTCCTCACATCATTGTGTTACTAGAAAATTAGGGTTCTATATGCAATCCTTATATGAACCAGAGATTCCTTAGTGCTGTTCCCATCTATAATCAGTTCATATTCATATGGTTCATATCCATACGGTCAGTACATATGGTTCATATTTCAGTAATAACCTAAGACTTACAATAATCTAAAGTCCTACCTCTTCAGGAAGATGGGGGAGGTAGAGGGAAGAAGAAAAAAAGGAAGGGCACCAACCATGTCATAATTGTTTTATGAACAACCACTGTGTCACAACTGGTTCCATGTCCAGTCCAGATGTTCAAGTTTATCATAGTGTTGTTTGGAAAACAAAGTCTTATGCAGACTTCCTAAGAGTCTAGAATAAAAGGATAAAGTGGAGTCAACCTAGGTCTTAGGGTTCTTTCCAAATAACAGTGATATCCTTCCTGCTCAAGTTCTAATGGATCTGTTCCTGTTACATGGTCATTATTTATGGGATCAATCAATGCTTACTGAGTTTTTCTCTAAATAGAAGTGAATGTGAAGCTTGCCTGCTGATGCTATTAACTAAGAATAAAGGAAATCCAATAAAAACAAGCAGTGTTCTCATAATCGCCTTAAAAGAAAACTTCCTGATTATTGCTAATTGGATTTTAAGAAAAGTCCTTAAAAACTGTAGTGTGGAGGCATGGAAAGAGTGCTGACTTTAGAAAGGACTTGAATTGTAATATTGGTTCTGTCATTCAATACTTTTGTGCAGTCTCAGTTTTTTCATCTGCATTAAGGGGAGAATGTGGACTAAATGACATTTAAGCTTTCTATCAACTTTATATCTATTATCCTATGTCCTCAGTAATTCTTTCTTAGATAACTCAAAGAAAGTTACATTTTCTCTTAGGAGACAAATTCTTCAAGTAGACATCAAGTCCCATAATTTTAAATTGGAATCTTACATCTTAATTCCAAGTCCACTCTGACAAGGCAAGTGGTCTGTTAACCATTTAGATAAGAAATTTTCATTAAAGTAGAGGCAACTCTAGGAGCCCAGACCAACATTAGAAGTTCCAATATCAACTATGCCCAAAGGGCAACAAAAATGTGCATACCCTTTGACCCAGCAATACCACTACTGGGTCTATACCCTGAAGAGATGAGGGAAAAGGGTAAAAACATTACTTGTACAAAAATATTTATAGCAGCCCTGTTTGTGGTGGCAAAGAATCGGAAATCCAGTAAATGTCCTTAAATTGGGGAATGGCTTAGCAAACTGTGGTATATGTATGTCATAGAACACTATTGTTCTATTAGAAACCAGGAGGGACGGGATTTCAGGGAAACCTGGAGGGATTTGCATGAACTGATGCTGAGTGAGATGAGCAGAACAAAAAAACACTGTACACCCTAACAGCAACATGGGAGTGATGTTCAACCTTGAAGGACTTGCTCATTCCATCAGTGCAACAATCGGGAACAATTTTGGGCTGTCTGCAAAGGAGAGTGCCATCTGTATCCAAATAAGGAGCTGTGGAGTTTGAACAAAGTGCAAGGACTCTTCCCTTTAATTTAGAAAAAAAACCAGATAGCTTATTGTCTGATCTTGTTACCTCTCAGACTTCTCTTCTTTTTAAGGATATGATTTCTCTCTCATCACATCCAATCTGGATTAAGGTACAACATGGAAACAAAGTAAAGACTGACAAAGTGCTCTCTGGGGGGGGGGGGGAGGGAAGCAAGATTGGGGGAAAAAATGTAAAACTCAAATAATATCTTTAATAAAAATAAATCTAAATTAAAAAAAAGAAGCTCCAATATCTTTTGTAGACAAAAATGGAAGTGATAGAAAGGTGACTGGGTTGAATTAAGTTCCAGAAGCTTTGGGCTTTGAGACTCTTCCATTTCTTAATAACTTAATAACTTAGAAGATACCAACAATAAAATTCATTTTAATGTTATGTTTCTCAAGATGTTTCTTCTAATCAAACCCAGAATCCTCAAAAACCTGGTATCAATAAATATAATAAACACAAAAGATTTTTTCCCAGAAATGTTCAGTCATTAAAGTTAAAAAAAAATCATTATTTGCTATATAGGGAGCAAAGCTGAGAATAGTCTGCTTTATTGTCTGTAATGTCCAGAAAACTCTGCAATGGGAGAAATTTCCTGATTTCATTTTCTAAGAGATTATCTATCTGGTCCTAGAGGGGGCATCACAAACCAAGGATTAAGAATTGTGGTAAAAATAGGGCAATTAGAAGCAACTATATGCAGAGATAAGTAGGAAAATTGTGACTAAGCCGAAGATAGGAGATAGCAGAGGAACACAAAATACTGCCATGGCATTGCCCAATCCCAGAAATCCAGGTAGAATTTTAATGAGTTAAAGGACTTAGGCTCATCTCTTGATGAGACATTGAAACCATTGTCTTTTAATCATTGGGAGTCAAGTTCAGAGAAGATTTAGTCCCACCCTAGATATTCTTGGAGGATCAGTAAGGATTAGAACTAAATTTATCAATCTTCATGAACATGTAATGAAGTGCACCTATAAAAATAGGGTACCAAAACTGATTTTATTGCCTGATTCTCTCCTTTTGCTTATGTTGATTTCATGATTTAATTAAGTATATTGAATTAGACTTGTAATTTGCATGATCTCTGAGAAGAGAATGTTGCATTGGTAGAAGCTTAATTGTGTTTTTTATAACTAATTACTCAGAACATACTATCCTGAACCTGGAACATTATCAAGGGTTTCTGCAGCAGGATTATCAGGGGATCACAGTGGTACCACTTCAGTAACCACTTTTTAATATTAGATTGTGAGTTGCTCAAGGGAAGGAGGTCTTTTGTCTTTTTTTTGTATCCCCAGTGATTAATAGAAACATGCTTAGCCGGCACATAGTAGGTGCTTAATAGGTGTTATTGGTTGACTTTCATGAATAACATAATTGGCAAAGCTTATAGAACAAGAAATCATTTTGTATGTATTGTTTTGTATTTTTTGTTTTTTCATTAAAGTTCAGCACTACTAGAGTAATCAGGAATCAGAGACTGGGAAAGTCACATAAACCCTTCAGTCATATCTATACATACATATATATGTATGTACATAGACAAAGAGGGAGAGCATGAGAAAGTATGTGTGATAGGATATTGCAAAAGTGCTAATACCACTGTTAGCTGTTATTGAGTTTTGTAGATTCTGAAAAGTAGATCTCAAATATCCTACATAACTCGAGAACACAAAAAACAAATTGATTAAAAGACATTAAATGATGGGGTAGAGTGAACAGGGGCAATAATTTTTTTGTCATTTCAACTGCCCCCCCAATACAAGCAAAATAAATTCCCTTCCTTCAACTTCCAATCCCTCCGACCTCCAGACTGACCTCCAAGCAAATAAACAATTGTGCTTTTAAGTAATCCAATGCTCACTCCCATAGAAATACCAAAGAAATTGGAAGGCAGATCCACTTCTTTTATCCATTGACCAGAATTCAAATAAAGTTCTGAAACTGACCTCATTCATCCTTCCAATGAAGGTTCAAACTAATTCTTAACTCTGTACAATAAACATACTGCCATAAAGGGTAAGAAAAGGTGGCATGTTTTTCTCTCTCCTCAGTTTTTTTTTTAAGTAAAGATATTCTTGCCAATCAGTAAGATTTTCTATAATGAGAACTGGTCCAGAGTGACAGAAGATATTTCACTGAGAGGCTGGAATTGCAGTTACATTGTCAGATTCTATCACAACGCGCAGCAAATGTCTTTGTAAGCTTTTGTTTGCTCTAGGTGTGTTATTGCCTGAGACTTGATAGTGTTCCATGTCCCAGAAGCTGAAACAGACTTCTTTTAAACTGAATTCTCTAGTGCTTTGTGCTCTGGGAGATGGGGTTACTACTGCTGCCAATGGAATTTCTATCTGAGGTCAAAAAGCAAGAAAATCCTCTATTGCCTTGTCTCATAAAACATTCTAAAATACCTCTAAGCATTGAATTTTTTAAAGTCTATTTTGTATGCTCTAGGAAACCAGATGGAAAAGTTTAGAAGGGTAGAATTCCTGACCTTGTTCAGAAATTGGGGATGGGAATAATATGATGAGAAAATCAAGAAATGAACAAAAAGTTATTACATTTTAGTTTGTGCTAAGCACCATGCTAAGCAGTAGAGATACAAACAGAGAAGCTAGGGATTCCCTGAGACTAGATTGATTTTTCTATACAGTGATTAGAGCCCTGGCCTGAAGTTAGGAAGACCTGAGTTCAAATACAGCCTCAAACACTTACTAGCTACGTGAGCCTGGGCAAGTCACTTCAGTCACCCCATCTATAAAATGAGGATATTAATACATTCTTACTTCCCAGAGTATAAATAATTTTAAAATGCTTGGCACATATCATATTATTATTAATATAGATATTAGATTAGTATTAATACATAGATTATGGATATATAGATATCAGATTATAGCTATAAATATCAGATTATTATTAATGACACATTTGGCAAAGTCCTTGGGAGTTTGAGTGAAATAATAAACCTGATCAAGTCTATTGTTACCCTCTTTCTAGAGACAATGTTAGTGTTGATTCAATATTAATTTTCAAAGTAACACTTGGAGAGGGATGGAAAGAGTTATGCTGAAAGCAGTAAAATAGGAAATGGCCAACATGAAGATTAGGAAAGGTGATGGTGACCTTGGACAAGTCACTTAATTTCACCTTCTCAGTTTTCTCAACTATAAAAAGAGCACATGGGACTAGATTCCAGAATTTGACCTGGGAGATCACTTTTATCTCTGAATCTTTAATCCTCTGAGCCTCTAAAAGCTGGGGTCTTTGATGAGTTGATATGGACCTATTTGTAGAACACATATTTGAATGCCTTTCTTGGTACATCTCCAGGACAATATAAAGGCATCCTGGGGTCTTTATATTGCATTCCTTTTTACCTAAGGTTTTATTGGGTGGGAGAAGAGAAGAAGAGAAAGCATCATAAGTATCTAACATCATCATCAGCACCTCCTGCCTGTAGTTATCTCATTGTTTATCTTCACCAATAGATAAAGCCTGCCTGGTACAGCTGAGAGAAAATAACAATAGATTCGGCCATTGGTTACCTTATATAAAAGGGAAAGTCAGGGGAGGTAGGCAGAGGGATGAGATCTCAAGTCAATAGCATTGAAGAATTTCCTTCAGCTAAGTAGTGAAGTAGATAGAACACAGGTCCAGATTCAGGAAAACGAGTTGAAATTCACCCTCAAACTCACTAGCTACCTGACCCTAAGCAAGTCCCTTAACTCATTTTTGCTCAGTTTTCTCATCTGTCAAATGGGGATAATAATAGAACCAACCTCTCAGGACTCTTGTGAGGATCAAATGAGATAATAATTGTAATCCCCTTAGCACAGTAACTGACACTTTATTCAATTATTTTAGTTTTGATCCACTCTTTGTAGTCCTACTTGTGGTTTTCTTGGCAAAAACACTGGAGTAGTTTGGCTTTTCCTTCTCCAGCTCATTTTACAGATGATGAAACTGAGACAAACAGGGTTAAATGATTTGTCCAGGATCACACAACTAGTAAGTGTCTGAGGTCAGAGTTGAATTCAGGAAGATAAATCTTCCCAACTCCAAGTTAGGTACTCCATTGTGCCATCTAGCTACCTATAGCAAGCAAATCTGGCATATAATAAGTTCTTTAATATATTTTATTAATTATTATGATTATCATCATTATCAGAATTATTAGCATCATCATCATCATTATATCCAAGTTGCTAGCAGCTTTGGACAGGTCCATTTGTGCTTTCCCATAAAAAAGGGAACTTACTTTTTTCAAGTAGGGATTGTTTCTTTCATTGGATTGTATCCCCAGACTGAACACAGTGTCTGACAAGTAAGTTTTGATCTCAAGAAGTATTGTTTAAGTCTCTCATTTCAGGATTGTATAATGAGAAGTGCACAGGCTTTAACATCAAAGGACCTAGGTGGAAATCAAGATTCCAGAGTATTAATTTGACCTTTAGGAAAAAAAGACATTTAAGGTTCTTGTTTTCTTGGCTGTAAATTGAGATATTAAATAGTACTAGATAGTCTGTCTATATGGTCCTTCTGAACACTAAAATTAAAATGCTCTGATCTATTGATAGGAAATATTTTTTAAATCTTTGTTTCTAGCCACATAGACTTGTTAATCCAGTCAAATGTGGGGTGAAATTTTGAGGCAAGAAGACCAATTTGAAACCTGTTCCAGTTATTCAAGGGAAAAGTACTGAGGACTATATAAGAATATTGTTTCCATGAGAGGAGAGATGTATTTTAGGTGATTTGAAGGTTAAAAATCCTAAGATTTGTGTTCAGAGTTTAGCAAGAATTACAATTAAACTGAGGAAATCATTTAATTTATGTACCACTATGCATGGTATATAAAGACAAAAGAAGTATTGTAGCTCTCAAATAAAAAAGGAATTGGGGGGGCACAGTGGATAGCAGTGGAGTCACGAGGACCTGAGTTCAAAACTGGCCTTAGACACTTTATAATTGCCTAGCTATGTGACCTTGGGTAAGTCACTTAAACCTTGCAAAAACCTTTAAAAAAGGATTAGTGGGTAATTTGAGGAAATTTAAGCTTACAACCCCAAATGAATATATTAATTAGTTCAACAACTAAAGATTAAATTCTACTTCCTCAAATTTTTTGAATCTCTTTGTTAGGAAGTCATTGTATTGCAAAAAACATGCATCTCCCCTTCCCCCACATTAGAATCATTTGGTTAATATTTATGCTTACAAAGAAAATAGAGAAAAAGAAGTCTCTTCTCTCACATTTTCTAGATCACCTTAACTCTCAATTAACTAAGAAACTGATCTTCAATGAGTTCTAACTGTTTCTAAAGCAGAGTCTGAATCTCAAAGTGGGCTTATTACTTATTATTTATTTATCCCCAGAATAAAATATTAACCTTAGCCCAAAGTTTTTGAAAATCACAATAAACTAAAAAGTATTAATTTTGCAATTATCTAAATTCTAAGAAATAAATAGAATCATAGGATTATAGATAGATTCAGAGACCATAGGGTCATAGGAAGTCATCAGGTCTAATTCCCTCATGTTACAGCTGAGGAAACTAAGGCCTGGAGAGAAATGCCTTATTTGTCTACACAGGTATTAAGTAGCAGAGCCAAGAATTAGGAATGTGGTCCTCTGATTTTAAAGTTAATGATTATAAAATGTGATTTCATTGATTCTCCTCCCAAAATATCTCTTTGAGACAAGTCAACAAACCATTAGACTAAGCTGAATGTTGAAGATTGAAGCAAGGCAAAAGGCATTGATCTCAAGGAGCTCACAGTTTGATAGCGGAGATAACATAGGAGACCAACTACTTACAAATAAGACATGTATAGTATACATTGGAAATTATCTCAATGGAAAAGAATGAACATTAAGGGAAGGACTTCTTGTAAAAGTAGCTATTTTAAATGAGACTTGAAAAAAGCCAAGGAAGGTAGGAGGCAAAGCAGAGAACAAATTCTAGGGATCAGGGTGAGACAGTGAAAATGCCTAGAAATGGAGAATTTTGTTTAAGGAACAGAAGGGAAGCCAGGGTGAGTCTTCTAAGTCTGACTAGTTTTAGGAAATAATTACCATACTACATTATATGTATAAAATTAATGGAAGTGTTTTATCAGCATTGCATTTTATAATAAATACATTAAACTGAGTAGCAGGATGAGAAGCAATTATATCAATCCATATATTGGAAGATTGGTGGTTTTTTTGACAACTCAAAACTCCTGGGAGTACCTCTTCATTGTGCTTTGATAACGTGTGGACTTCACATTATATTGAGAAACATATTAGGGTGTTGCAAAACCTGAGCCAAAAAAAGTATGTTTGTGTATCTGTATATGAGTTTGTGTATATTCAGTAATTTTTCAGTTGTGTCTGACTCTTCATGACACCATTTGGAATTTTCTTGACATTTCCTTCTCCAGCTCATTTTATAGCAGAGGAAACTGAGGCAAACAGAGTAAAGAGATTTGCCCAGGGTCATACACCTAGTAAGTGTCTGAGCCCAGATACAAACTCAAAAAAGAGGCATCTTCCTGACTCTTTGCCCTTTATCCTCTGCACTACCAAGCTGTCTTGAGTCAAGAAATACAGGGATGGAAAAATGATCCGAGTATCATATACACTGCCTTAAATGTCTAGTACTATCAAAGAAACAACAACTAATGGGAATTATTTTGATATTTGCCCTTCATTCTTGAAGAAGACTATGGCATCAGGGAGGTGATGCCATGACAAGCACATGTGTTGGATTTGGGGGGCTACTGTGCTAAGTCACCAGCCTCACTTTCTCCTCCAGTCTTCTGGGTACAGTCACCAGATATGAATCAGGATGACTAGAGATGGCCCTAGATGCCAGGCAACCAGGATTAAGTAACTTGCCCAAGGTCACACAGCTAGTAAATGTCTGAGGCTGGATTCAAACTCCAGACCTCCTGACTCCAAGACCAATTCTCTATTCACTGCACCATCTGAAAAATAAAGTGATGAATATGTTGGTAGTCACTATAACCTAAAATAAGATGTATGTTATTTCATCTTGTTTTGGTCCAGTGACTTTATCAAAATCACCAATTCTAGGTGTATCAGTGACGGTTAAGGATAGAATACAGGTATAATCAGACCAGCATTTTCCTATCCCTCTTAGATAACCACAATTCTTCCAACTTCCCTGACTCCACTTTCCACCACCTCCTCCACAATCTGATTTCCACCACAACTTCCACAAGCTTCCCTGGTAGCTCCTGGAAAGGGTATATACAAGGTACCAGTCAGTCTGTTAATGCCTCTCAGATTTATTTAGTGCCTAAGACCATAGAAGTCACTATATCCTGTAGACTTACTCATCAAACATGTTTCCCTAAGGGGGTCAGGGAGTTCATATCTACTAAAATCAAAGATAAGTGCTGCTATATCCTTATTTTATATCCTTGCTGTATATTACCAAAGTAAACCCCCACTTATTAAATATTCAAAACTGAATCTAAACAAACAATGTGCTGGTATTAGAAACCTATCTACAAAAAAAAAGCTTTTAGCCTACCAGTCCTATCCACAGGAGAACCAATGTGAAAAACATTAGAGTTCTTTTCAGGGACTGTATCCACCAAAGGCATCTACCAAAAGAGAATTCCTCTGAGTGTTGGCTGAACATGCTACAAACGTGATGCAAGAATGGCATCAAAATATAGGCAATCATTGGAGTGCCTCTGGAAACTTGCTTATGATTCATTGCATATGGTCAGAAAATATTATGCTACAACAAGGCTACTTGGATGGCTGTGAGAACTGGATCAGCACTATTGGAAAAAAGCATCAATGGCATTTATGTGAAATTTCTAAGTATCCCCTAGCATGAGAGTAAAAAAATTCTCTTAACTCTGTGTTAAGGCTAGAGAACTGCTGCAGAAGATGGTCATCAGGACTACAGTGCCCAAGGAGAACACAGATCTCAGTGGGACTGCTGTAAGCTCCTAGGGGCCCTGTGCTTGATGCTTTTCTATTGATGAGCTATAGTTGTGTGAATGAAAGGAACAGCCCCCCAGCTACTCAGAACCAGAACAATTGATCTGGCAGATAGAGTATATGAGCAAGGAGAGTTTGCTTAGGCAACAAAAAATTGCCCTGAAAAGTTCAAGATATTCAGTTCAATTCAGTGTGAGACATTTAAGTGTCTACTGAAATTGGAGAGCTTCCTTAATGACCATTTTTAATACCAATATTCTATCAGTATATTGTGTGGTTGTAAAACATGAAACTATAATATTTTTGAAAAAAAATGAAAATAAATATTGCAAAGACTAGTGGAGAGATTAAGTGGCAGGGTTTTCTCCAAAAAGAAAGTTTAGAGATGAATAGGATTGAAAGATATCATCAAGGAAATGCATGCTAGAAAAGTAGATATTGTTAGTCATCTGATGAGGGGCTAGACTGTTCCTCTGCTGTCAAGAGAAAGTGAAGAAGGCTTCAAGAATATTGGATGGTCCTTTTATAGTGAATTTATGGCAGGACATGAAAGAGAGTTGAACAAGATAAGTAGCCAAGGATAGATTGCAATCATCTAACATAGAACATCCAAATCTATGAAATCCATTTGAGTATGTGTCAAGTACTGAGTTAGATACAGTCTTTGTCTCCAAGAAGCTTATATACCATTAGTTGGATACATCATGTACACATCTTCCCAGCTATGTGAAAAATTAAACAGAATCATCTATCCTCTTCCTCTAGGCAGATCTGTTGGAAGATGGACCACCAAGGGAAAAGAGACTTGGGACCAGAAGCCAAAATGAGCTGATGAAGCAACAGCTCCAATACAGCAGGTCCAAGATCAATATATCTTGTGTTTCCAATGTGAATTAGCTATCAAACATAGTCTGATTGCACTTTGAGAAGAATCAGGAATATACTAGTATATTTAAAATAGAGTTCCAGTGAACATTGAAAAATATTTGTTCACAGGGTCAAGGAAAGAAGAATACCCAGATTCTCAATAATATAAGTTATGCCACATCCATTTTCAAATCAAGTCAATAAACATTTATTAAGTGCTTACTATATATTAAGCATATATAGATATGTAAATATATATTTATACTATATGTTAAATCAGGTGTTATAAAGATAACCAAAATGATATTTCCTGCCCTTAAAAATTGATGGGGAAGCAACATATAAATAATTAGGTGCAGAAAAATAAATATGGAGTGGATGAAAAGGCACTAGTAACTAGGCAGGCCTGGGAAAGGCCTCCTAAAATAGATAGGATTTCACCTGATTCTGAAGTAAGTCAGGAAGAAGTGGGCAAGCAAACCGTTCTGAACCCTGGACCCAAAGGCACAAAGATGGGCAATGGAACCTTGTGTCTGAGAAGCTACAAATAAGTTAATTATGGGAGAAATGCAGAATATGTCAGGAAGGAACATATAAGGACATTGGAAAGGTAGGAAGGAGCCAGAATATGATGAATTTTTAAATGCCAAAAATGTTTATATTTATACAAGGAGTCACTGCTCATTTGACAAATTATTGACCACAGAGGGTAAAATGAAGCCCTGGGAATGACACCAAGATTGCCAGTCAAGATGATTGAAAAGAAGGTAATGACCTTGACAGGTAAGTGCATTTCCATATGAAAATGAGGAAGCTTAATACTTCTATATCTTTATTGTAAACATTGGCCTAAACATAGGGCTAAGAAAATTTTCTTTTGTTAACTATTCAATAGTCTCTGAGTACTTCATTTCCTCTCTACCTTAAACTTGAATTAACAGGGTCCTGGCATCCATTCCTGCTCCTAATTGAATGGTACTGCATATCTTCAGTCCTTACTGTCACTTCTGTACCTGGTCCTAGAGTCCAGAAAGAAGGGATCAAAAAATAAGCCACCACATAAACCTACCATCCCCATTATTATCAGTTAATCAGTTGGTAAGCATATATTAATTGCCAGCTATGTTCTGAAGATACAAAGGCAAAAGACAGTCCCTGTTCTCAAGAAGTTCACAATCTAATGAGGTTCACAGCATGCAAACAACTACACACATGAAATACTATGTCACTCCTCTCCTTTGCAGCAAAGGTGTTTGGGAAAGCCATATATTCTATTTGACTCTCTTTCTTCTCCTCTTAATCTCTTCTAAATTCTGTATTCTAGACCCATCATTCAACTGAAACTACTCCTTCAAAATTACACATGAATTTTTAATTGCCAAGTCTAATGGCCTTTTCATAATTCAACTCTTCTAGATTGCTCTACAGTATTTGACTTTGCATGTGACCTTCTCCTTCTGAATACTCTCTTCTTACAAGATTCATGACTCTGCTCTCTCTTGATTCTCTGATCTGTCTGACCTTCCCTTCTCAGTCTCCTGTGCTCATTTTTTATCCACATCTCTCCTGTTACAAAGTCTCCATCCTGGGCTCCCTTCTCTTCTCCCTCCATACCATCTTGGGTTGAGATAATTAGCCATGGAGATATTTATCATCCCTATGCAGATGATTCCCAGATCTATGTATCTAACAAAATTCATTATCTTTTCCCAAAAACCTTTCCCACTTCTGAGCTTCATTAAAATGTCAAAAGCATCATCAGCTTCCCAACACTCAGGCCTGAACCCCTGGTGTCATCCTGGGCTTCTCACTCTCACATATACCACATATTCAGACTGTTGACAAATCTACCTTCACAATAATCTCATTTTTGCCCCCTTCTCTTCTCTTTCACAACCACCACTGTGGTGCATTCTCATACTTCTTTTTTCTTCCCAGTGTGATCTATCCTACAACTCAGCAACCAAAGGAATCTTTCCAAAGCACAAGTCTAACAAGATTACCCTTCCCTACCACCACCACCTATCACCATCACTGAATAAAGTTCAGTTATTCCTTACTACCTACAGAATAAAAGAAAATCCTCTCTTTGGATTTTAAAGGCTCCTTTCTAACTTTTCAGTCTTCTTACATTTTACATACTATGATCCAACAACACTGTCCTTCTAGATGTTTCTTACACATTATATACTGTCTCCCACCTACATGACTTTTCCTAGCACTTTCTTATACCTAGAAAAGTCCTCTTCCTCATCTCTGACTTCAAGCTTCCCTGACTTCCTTCAAGACTAAATTAATATCATCCTTATTCAGTCACTTCTTTCATACACAGAAGTGCCTTCTCTCTGAAATTACTGTTCATTTACATGTATGCAGTTTGTATCTTATTTGTTCAATAGTTTGCATATTATCTATAGTTATTCGCATATGAGGTCCTGGAGGGCAAGTAACTCTAGAAAAAAATGTTTTGTATATGCAGCTTTTAATACAATGTCTGACATATATTTAATGTATACTTGCTAATTAACTGACAAATACACATACATATAATTGGAAGGAAGAAAAATTGCAAACGAGGATCCCACACAGAACACACACATAGAGAATATACACACAGCCAGGGTACAAACATGCCTACATTTCTAAAAAGGCACATAAAAAGGCAGCTAGGTCGTACAGTGTATAGAGTACCAACCCTGGAGTCAGGAGGCCCTGAGTTCAGATCCTGCCTCTGACACTTAATGATTACCTAGCTATGTGACCTTAGGCGAGTCATTTATCCTTATTGCCTTGCAAAAAATATAAATTAAATTAAATTTTAAAAAGTCACATATATAAGGAACACATGTGGTCAACATTTATGTGTAGAGGGATGATTGAGTCCTCCCAAGCTATAATTACCAGTGTCCTCTGGTTATGCCATCATATTGTTCTCTGCTATTCTCTGTCTCTTTTATTTGCTATGAGTGAGTTGGGTTATTGGCCTCAGAGTTACTCTGTGGTTGTTGCAGTTCTCATGATAACAGCTAGTTTCATGGTTGCTGTTGATTCTAACATCACAGTTGAACACATTTAAATGGGTCTTGTTCTGTTGCTCACAGTGGTTTGACACTGTGTGCATGATTGCCAAGCTTCTCTCTGTTACTATTTTCTGGGTTCCTTATCTTTAGGACCACTGACTGAATATCTCAACTTCTATCTGTTATGAGCTAAAAAACCTCTCCTTAATAAGGGTCAACTGATAAATCTTTAGTTATAGCCTAAGACTAAAAGTAATCTCATTTAACCAAAAAAAAAAAAAAAAAAACAGATCCAGGCAAAATTTCCTAAGCAAAACCTATCTTTTCATAGGGTCATAGACCTAGAGCTGGAAGGGAAAGTAGAGATTATTTAGCTCAACTCCATTTTGCATATGAGAAAATTGAGATCAAAGAAGTTCAATGACTTTCCCAATTTGAATTCAGGTCTATGATTCTACCCACTCTACCATAAATCTTCTTTTTGTCTCAACAGGTTAATTCTCAGATGTCTTTTATATATGAATAATGAAAATTTTTTATCATTTCTTTCCAGATTTTGTTTGTACTATGTAGAGATACTGATGATGTCCATGTATTTACTTAGGATTGTGCTGCCTTCCTGAAATTTCTAATCATCTCAACTAATTTCTTTGCTGATTTTTTTTTCAGTTTCATACTAGACACCCTGATCTTGAAACTCTGAAGGACCTGTGGTCTTTAATCATTAAAGTGCCCTCTCATTTACCAAAGTAGTTCATTGTCAATTTGTAACTTCATCACCTTACAAGACACTCACTTCCCTATACTCTACAATCCCATGACACTATATTCCTTGATTTTCTTCAGATTTTCCCTCTCTGAGCATTTCTTTGGTTGTCTGCCATACCTGTGAAGTTTCAGTTAAAATCCACCTTTAACCAAAAACTTTTCCTGATCTCTCTCAATATTAGCACCTTCCTTTGGTTTATCTCATTTATCCTGTATATAACTTATATTTACATAGTCTTTTGCACATTATGTCTCCTATTAGAATGTAAGGTCCTTGAGGACAGATATTGCTTTTGTCTTTCTTTGTCTACACACAGTACATGGAACCTAGAAAGTGCTTCTTGATTTGATGATACTACTCCACATTATGAGACTTAATAATTCTTAGGTCCTCCTCCATAGATCCTCTCTAAGATCCTTTCATGTCATGAAATGTTTTTTTTTCTGCCAGAATTTCCACACGTCAAGTGATTTTTCAGCTTAGCATTTCATTTCATATGGTACAGTCCTTTTCCCCAGAAAACTATCAGGTTTGGGGTTGAATTTCCCAAGATTCTCCTTGACTTGCCATACAAATGAATTTGAGGCAGAAGGAAAGCTAAGGAGAGGAAGCAATATCACTGTATTCCACTTATTTGGTATATATTCCTGACAGCAAAACCCCCCCACTCATTTTAAATATATTCTTCTCCCAACTATAAAGTTTTAGTTGTTGAAAATCTTTGAAAGATGTCCACTATTTGACTTTCTAAAATCTGCTTCTAAATACATGCTCTCAGGAGCTCATTTAGTTGTTCTACTATAAATACAGCAATTACAAAATGTTGATAGCATCTAGGATGGTTTCCCAAGATGCTCTACTTATCCAAGCCAATCTAAACAAGCTAAGGAGCAGCCCCACATCACCAAATGTTTTATCCACTTGTAAAATGGTATATGTTTATGTCAAACTGGATAAAGACCAAGGATCAGAGCAATCCTGGAGATAGGCCAGGGTTTTCTGGGATGAATTGTCTTGGGAAGAAAGGTAGGGAACATTGAGATCTTCACCAGAGGCAATAACAATTCATCACCCTGCCCACACTGTGGGAGGAGAGAGAGGTAAACAGAAAGCTTGGAGAGTACAAAAGCACTAAGCATATGTACTGTCAAGTAATTATATAAACCATAATCGTAAAAGCTCTGATATCTCCTTAACAGCACTATTGCATTTATATAGTTAGTACTGCATAACTGACAAACTAACACTATCACAGAACAACTGTGTAGGTGCCACTCAAGAAGCCAGAAAAGGAGGATATATTTTGGAGGAAGATAATATTTCCAGACAATGAAATATGAAAGATGGACTCCTTTGCAAGCTTGATATCAAACCCAACACTTCAAACTTCAAATATTCACATAGTAGACATACAATAAGCATTTTTAAAAATTAAATCAAAGCTCAGAATACAGATATCTGTCCCTGCAAAAAGGACAAAAACTAAAAATGACATCATCCTAATTGCTCACCCATTGAAAATATTTTCATTGAAAAAAAGCTTTGTTTTCTGATGATTCAGGAGTGCTACTATTCAATTATTGTGATTGGTCTTTATCCATCAGAGATAAGTTGCTTGAGAGCAAGAATTAGCCTTTACCTTCTTTTGTATCCTTGGTGATTAGCTCAATATCTGGTTCATAGTGAATACCTAATAAATGTCTATTAGTTGCCATCCTGAAGCCATGTGGCATTTTCTATTCAACAGATTAAATAATAAATGCAAAACCAAACTCCAACTCTTTATATTTTATTAGAGAAACACAGGTTTAGCACCAAGAGAGACAAGGAAGCACCGAGAGAGAAGACAATGATAGTGATTTTTAATGTTAATTAAGTATCCAGTGTCAATAGAATGAATATGCGTTGATGGAGAAAACATAAAAGTAGAGGCATTCTGTCTCCTGACCCAAGGAGGGAATGAAGTGGTAATTTTTCCAATGAATTTAAATAAGCAACTGAGGCAAAAAAAAATGTTTATCAGAGAAAAACATTAAATCTTAAAGGTGAGGATTTCTTTAAAGGAGCTTACTTATTTTAGTTTGAATAGGTACTAGGAATCTGTTCTACACTAGTGATCTACAGGCTTCAAATATTGTGTTTAGTTTAGTAAGAACTCTGACTATATGGTTTTTCTACTTCACTTTGTCTAGGAAACAGACTTTAGAACAAAATGCAATACCAAAATGACTTGCTGAAAGATGGAAAGTACAGTAACTCATCCACTCATATTGTCTATACAACACTAAACAACCAGTTTGAGTGTCTCAAAAAACTGAATGTTTACCATAAGATTAAGCCAAATAGTAGCTAAGAACATATTGGAAAGAATGTAAAAGAAAGTATTTTTCAAAAGATTTCATTAGCAGCATCAACTCCATTGAGAACATGATGAAGCTGGTACCAAATATTTAGGAGCAGTCACTAAGAAGGATAACTGTTAACCAACAAGAAGATAAAAGACAAAATAGGTGATTTTTGTTATGTGCATTTAAAAAACTTTTGCTGGAACAAAGAAAAAGGAAAACTTAGGTGGATCAATTATTTGCATCAAATATAAGGGAGAGAAGTCTTATATTAGAGATACATAGGGAATTTTTAAAATGTTATTGGATGATTTTTGGTCTGATTCTTTATGATACAATTTAGGATTTTCTTGTCAGAGATAAAAAGTAGTCTGTCGTTTTCTTCTCCAATTCATTTTATAGATGACTAAACTGAGGTAAATAGGGCTACATAACTTGCCTAGTTCACAGAGCTGGTTAGTGTCTCATTTGAACTCATGAAGATGAGTCTTCCTGATTTCAAGCCCAATACTCTAAACTCTGTACTGCCTAGCAGTAACAAGAGAAAAAGCAAGGGAGATCCAGGAAAAAAAAACATTTATTTCTGCTTCACTGTCTATATTAAAGCCTTTGACTGTGTGGATCACAATGAAATGTGGCAAGTCCTCAAAGATATGAGAGTACCAGATCATTCTATTTATCTTCTAAGGAAGCTATATGCAAGCTAAGAAGCAGTAGTTAGACCCAAACATGGAACCATTGATTGGTTTAATATTGGGAAAGGAGTATGACAAGGCTGCATATTGTAACCTTTTTAATTTAATTTATATGCAGAATATATCATGCAAAATGACAGGCTGGATAAATCAAAAACTGGAATTAGCATTGCTGGGAGAAATATTAAAAAATCTAAGATAAGCAAATGATACCAAGCTAATAACAGAAAATAAAGGGAATTAAGAAACCTCTTGATAAGGCTAAAAGAGGAGAATGTAAAAGTTGACTTGAAGCTCAATCTTTCAACTGCCATCACTTCATGGCAAATAGCAGGAGAAGAAATGGAAGCAGTATCAGATTTTATATTCTTGAGATCAAAGATCATAGCACACTTTGGAAGGAAAGTAATGACAAATTTGGAAAGCATACTAAAAAGCAGAGACATCATTTTGACAACAAATGTTCATGTAGTCAAAGCTATGGTTTTTCCAGTAGCCAGCTATGACTGTGGAAACTGAACACTACAGAATTTTTGAATTGTGGTGCTGGAGAAGGTTTTTGAAAGCACCTTGGACAGCAAAGAGATCAATTCAGACAATACTTATAGAAATATAGATTATTCACTGGAAAGTCAAATACTTTGGATGAAACTTAAATTCTATGACCACATGTTGAGAATATGAGAATCATTGGGGGGGAAAACCTGATGCTGGTTAAGATTGAAGGGAAAAGGAAAAGAAGATGGCAGAGGATGAGATAATATCATGAAACAAATATGATCTTGGTCAGACTTTGAAAAATAATGCAAGGGGGCAGCTAGGTGGCACAGTGGATAAGTCACCATCCCTGGAGTCAGGAGTACCTGGGTTCAAATTCAGTCTCAGACACTTAATAATTACCTAGCTGTGTGGCCTTGGGCAAGCCACTTAACCCTGTTTGCCTTGCAAAGAAAAAAACCTAAAAAAAAAATAATGCAAGATAGGACTAGGTGGGCTATGGTCCTAAAGAGTAATACATAACTAAATAATAACAGAAGCCATTTTCCAGTTGTTTATCCTTCATTCTCAGAGAGAACCAATGGCTTCAGAAAACTGATGTCATGACTTGGAAGTGAATTGGATTTAAGTGAGGGCTATGCAAAATCACCAGCCTCATTCTTTTCTCCAAAGCCATCTGGATTTAGTGGCCATATTTGGAGATGGCCCTGGATACAATGGAAGACCTTTTTAGCTAAGGTCTTTCCTAGGTCTCAGATAGGTTGAGGCAAGGCCTATTCAGTGATTAAAACTAGATAAAAAAAAAAAGAAATGAAGCAAAAAAAAACACATGATTTCTTTTACCTAGACAAAAAGAATCAATCTGGGAGGAGAAGGTCTAGGATTTCTGGCCCAAACATCAATAGTTGCTATTGACATTCACTTTGAGTCATCAAAACCCAAATAATGACCAAGTGAGTCTTGGGCTGGGACCTGTTTTTAGTCAAGTTAGAACTGGAGTAAATAAGAGATTCTAGGTTCATCTCTCAGCAGTGCTCCCATTTCCCAGTAAATAGTCAAAGAAGATGAACAGTATACAAAAGAAAAATTGCAAATTGCTGAAGGCAATGAGAAAATGATTGAAATCACTACTATAGGAGAAATGCAAATTCATTACAATTCTGAGGTTTCACTAAATAACCTATAAACTGTCAAAAATTACAAAAAAAAAGCTTAAATGATCATTTTTTGAAGGATACTGGGAAAATAAGAAACACATTTATTTTGGTAGAATTGTGAATTTATCTGACCATTTTGGAGATAGTTTTAGAATTATGCAAGAAAATGGCTAGATTATTTATATCTTTTGACTCATTGAACTCACTAGTGATCATATATCTTAAGGATTTCAAAGACAGAAACAAAGATCTAACATACCAAAATATATATTGTGGTGAATCAGTGTTATAAGCACTTTTGTAATGGTAACTGGAAATGAAATAAATTCTCATTAACTAGGAAATAACTGTGACACCTTAAAATAATAAACTATTATTGTGCTGTAACAAATGGTGAAAATAAGGAATTCAGAGAAACATGGGAAGATTTTCATGGAGTGAAGCAGAGTGAGAAATACAGAACCAAAAGAATAATATACACAATTACAACATGAAAATATTCCAATAGGGAAACCAAACTTTAAAAATGAAAAATCAGTAATGATCCCAAGAAAAGAGATAATGAAATTTATCTCTTCTTCATATCAAGGAGGGAGGGAACTACTAGACCAGAAAGCGATATTCTTTCAGATAGAAAAAATCTTTTTGCCTATTTGCTTATTCTTCTTTGTCACAAGAGATTATTCATTGGGAAAGTGGGAAGTAGGCTTTTTCACCTTAGAAATAATGAACATAATAGAAAAACAAAATAAATATCAACAAAAAATTATTTGTATAAATATGAGAAAAAATTCATTTGATTATTGAGTGCTAAACATGTCACCTGAATAGAGAAGCAAGTGAGAGTTTTTTTAAGTAAGCAACTGCATCTCCAATGAAAGTTACTTTAATTGATGATGATAAATATGCTTCCAGGAAACAAAAGTTGGCAAGGGGGAGCTAGTTATCCCTATTATCACTAATGATTTACAGACAAGCAAGTGACTCTCAGCACTTTGCAACATTTCTTTCATTAAGTAATTTCAAAATTTTAAATTCTCTGTTCCCTAAGAAGTAAGAGGGACAAACTATCTCATATAACTATAGGAAATTGGCAGAAGTGGGATAAGACTTTGAAGAGGAAATATTCTATTTCAATTTAGATCAAGTAATCTTTTGGTAAAAGGACTCTGACTGGAATTCCCTCGTCTGGAAATACCTGTATCCATTAAAGAACATTCCTTTATATTTATAGAGGGGGGCCTCACTGGTTACAGCCTGGGGAATCTTTTTTCCTCTTTCCAGTTTGATTTGAACCCAATGAATGTTATGAATTGGCCCTCAGTTCTTCCAAGTTATCCTAAATGTATCTAAGCCTTTGTAGATAAATACCAGATTCAAAATGTTTCAAGACACAAAGTTCCTGGAATAAAAATTATATCTCAGTCTTTTCCCCTTTCTCATCACTTCTTTTCATGTCACACTGTTTCTTCTTTCTCACTGACCAAAAGGATTAAATCTGGTTGATCCCATATTCATCTGGTTGAATTATCTCCTCCATCCAAATAGCCCTCCTATGCTTTGTCAACAAATCTATTTATTTCTATACTAAATCTCAAGTCTGCTTCTGCTTTTGCCTCCCCTTCCTGGTTCCATGCTGACATTTCCACCTATTCTCATAGAAGCTTACTAACAACACCAGCTCTCCCCCTTCTGCATGTTCAAATCTTTCCCCACAAAAGAAAAACACTAAAGTAAGATGAACTTTAGGGAGCATTTGCTGAGACCTAGCATGGTTATTACTGACATGCCAGCTAAGCACTAAATCATCTGTGGTGGGAAAAGAGGTTTTATTCTATTTCTTCAAAGAACATTTCTTCTTAGAAGAGATAAAAATGATTTGGTATAAAACCTTTCAAATGTCTAGAGAAATGTGAAGTTCAGGGTTTTTTTTTCCTTTTCATTGGTTGCATTGTGTACCCAAGAATACATTCTTTGCTTGTGTTTTAAATCTCAGGGAACCCACCTTTGTGGCAATTCTTTGATAAATTATAAATGAGAAAAAAATATTCAAAGAACTATAGACAGTTGCAAGGAAATGTAAAGATGAGTGTTCTTGGAGAACAATGTCATAGTCAGGTCAGAAAAGAGTTTCTTTGATAATATATCTGTCTAATATGTTGAGGTAGAATGTGTGTTTATAGATGTATGTGGAAATATACTGTTACATTTTTAAGGATCAGTGATTTTTTTTCAGTGCTAATTCCTCCTCTGCCATTGTAGTGTACCAGTCCTCCAGATCTTTGTATAGGCTTTTGATTAGTTATTCTGGCCAAAACAATCATCTCTAATGTGAACTTCTCAGGAGTTAGGTAGGCTAAGTCTCAGAAAATAAATACACCATTCATTACCAGAGCATACCAAAAATCTTTCTTGTTTTTTAAGATCTGACAAAGCTTATATGTAGTTTTTGCTTATATGTTTATATATATATATATATATATATATGTAACATACAAATATATGAGTGTATCTACATTGATACATGAATGTCTATGAACATATGGCTAGACACATACATACATATATATATATACACTATATCATCTAACATCATATACCTTTATGCATTTCATATTAGATATGCATTCTACTAATTCCTGTACTAGTGTTTTATCATATAGACATATATACATAAGCATCTATAGTAGTTTTAAGCTGCTCTAAAAGCTTTGGGGTCATTCTGATGTGTGTGAGTGTATGTATATCTGTACAATAGGAAACAGTTAGGTGGCATAATAGAACATGAAACTTGGTCCACATCTTGCCTCAGAAGCAATCTCTGTGACTCTGGAAAATCTCTCTCCACTTCAGTTTCCTCACCTCTAAGTTACAGGTAATAAGAGCATCAACCTCACAAGTTTGTTGTAAAAATCAAATGAGATAATATATGCAAAGTAATTTGCAAATCGTAATGTACTATATAAATTTACATGTAACATTAATATAGATTGTGGGGGGCAGCTAGGTGGTGCAGTGGATAGAGCTCTGCTCCTGGAGTCAGGAGTACCTGAGTTAAAATCTGGCCTCAGACACTTAATAATTACCTAGCTGTGTGGCCTTGGACAAGCTACTCAACTCCATTGCCTTGCAAAAAAATAACCCTAAAAAAAATATAGATTGTGAAATCTGCACAGATCTTAAATTAAAGAACAATGAATGACTCTGGGGTCAGAAGGAATGAGCACAACCCAGATCTCTTATATGCCTTGAAGGTCTCAATTTCCTCAAGTGTAAAATAAGGAAGCTTCACTAGATGAAGGTCTTTCCTAATTCAAAATTTGATAAAAAAAAATATGCCTATAGAAATTAAGAAGGATGTTGGCCATTAAACCACACAACACAGAGAGGTCATGTGGCTATGACAGGGGTCCTGCCCTCCAGGAACTTAGAGAGCGGAAACCAAATCCATCCAACATTCATCAAGCTTTTATAAAACACTTTAATGTCAAGCACTATGTTAGACCCTGAGGTCTAGAGAAAAATGAAATAAAATAAATCCTGACTTCAGTGAATACTTATGTTGGGGGTCAAGTTTCCTTAAGAGCTGGAATCCTGGAATCCTATTGTTTGTTTGACAGGATTTGTATGTTCTCTCTCTCTCTCTCTCTCTCTCTCTCTCTCTCTCTCTCTCTGTCTGCCTCTCTGTCCCTCTGTCTCTCTCTGCTCTCTGTGTTTCTGTTTCTCTCTCTCCATATATATATATATATATATATATATATATATATATATATATATATATATAGTCTGTCTCTCTGTCTCTTCTCTTTCTCTGTCTCTCTATCTCTATCTCTCTGTATATATAAATATATACATATGTATATTATACATACAAAAAACCTAGCTATCTATCTTCCTATTTTTCTAACTATTTCTACCTTTCTATCTACCTAGCTATTTATCAACCCAATTTGCCTATTTTTAATATATTTGTCTATTTGCTTATCTATCTACCTATCTTTTTAATCTATTTTTCTTTTTATCTATCTATCTGTCCATCTACATACTTATCTGCCTATCTGTCTCTCTAACCCTCATAAACCACTTGAAGACTAGGACTATTTCATTTCTAAATCTCCAGATCATAGAACAAGGGATTTCATTACAGGTTGCATTTCATAAATGTTTATTGGTTAGTTGATTGTCACACATCAAACCTCTGGGTCTGGTACCTTGGCCTTAGTGTTCTTTTATAGCATTTTTAATTCTGTACTTTGGCCTGAGCCCCAACTTCTTTGGCTATTACAAATACCTCTGCCAATACTCCCTTTTCCCCAATAGCCTCAGGTCAGATCAGCCCAACATGGATTGATGTGAGTCAGAATGTACTGGATAGTCAATTTCTAAATTTTCTATATGAGCATTTACAGTTTGGAAATCAGTAAACTGTAAATCAGGACTTGGGTTATTGCTGTTAAGGAAGTGACAGAAAAAAACTGGATCAAACTAAGTGTGTTAAACTTACACCTTTTTTCAGAGACAGGGTTGTTAAACATTTACCACAATAGGCACCTATCTGTTCCAATTAGTTGTAGTTCATCTCTTGGAAGTAAGTGGATAAGAGAGATGTAGCAAGCCCAACTTATAGAGTGGGATCTACCAGAAAATGGTTTGTGTGTGAGCAGGAAGCCCCCAGGACCATATATGCTTCACATGCCTCCACTGACCATTACATATACTCCCTGGGGTACTCAAACCCCACTTTGGATACTCCTGAGGTATTTGAAATTAAAGAGTAACTTTATAAGTTATGCATAGTCATATGGAAAAAAATGCTCTAAATCTTTATTGCTTAGAGAAATGCAAATTAAATCAATTCTGAGGTGCTACCTCATACCTATCATATTGGCCAATATGACTAATAAAGGAAAATGATCCATTTTGGAGGGAGTGTGGGAAAATTGATTCACTAGTGCATTGTTGGTGGAGTTGTGAATTGATTCAACCTTAACTGGAGAACAATTTGGAATTATGCCCAAAGGGCAACAAAACTGTGCATACTAATGGATCCAGTAATACCATTACTGGGTCTGAATCCCAAAGAGATCATAAAAAAGGGGAAAAGACCCATATGTACAAAAATATTCATAGCAGCTTTCTTTTATAGTGTCAAAGAATCAGAAATTGAAGGGATGCCTATCAATTGAGGAATGGCTGAACAAATTTTGTATATGAATGTGATAGAATACTTGTTCTATAAGAAATCATGAGGAATGGGACTTCAGAATAGCCTGGAAAGACCTGCATGAACTGATGCTAAGTGAAATGAGAGAACACCAACAGCATTATACACATGAACAACCACATGGGGTAATGATCAACCATGATGGACTTGTTCATTTTAGCAGTACAATCATCAAAAACAATTCTAAAAGACTTGTGATAGAAAATACCATCCATTTCCAGAGAAGATGATATCTTCAATTTTTAAAAAATTGTCTTATGCATTGTTTTTTCTCTCTAATTTTTCTCTTATTATTATAAAATTATTTTATTAATATATTTAATAATAATATGTAATGATAATAATTAAATATTAATATATTTAATAATTATAAAATTATTTTCTACCAGGGGAAGGAGTGGAGAGAAGGAGAAAACACTTTAAACTCAAAACTGCAAAAAATGATTGTTGAAAACTATCTTTGTATGTAGTTGGAAAAATAAACTATTAAAGAAAGAGAGTGACTTTATTCTGGTATTAGAATAAAGAATGTGTTTGACTGGGGGAAAGGGGAAGGGAGTTTTAGGCAAGACCTATAAGGAAACTATTGCTATAATCTAGGTGGATGATAATGAGGCTCTATACAAGGGTGAGATTAGTGAGGATAGAGAGGAAGGGGTGGAATGCAAAGATTTTGTGGAGAAAGAATTGACAAGACCTAATAATTAATTGGATATGAAACCCTTTAGTCATGTTACTTGAGAAAAATGTCAAAACAAACCTCAGGGTTTTGAATTAGGGACACTGGGTAAATTATAGCCTCTAACTAAAAAAATAAATACCATTTAGGAGGAATAGATTCTAAGGAAATTTTATGGAATTATGAATTTAAAGTTTGAAGACCCTTTATAGTCACTATAGAAATGTGAGTTCCTTAAGTCACTTTGGAGATCATACAATGAGGAACCCAGGTACCTAAGAAAGAGGTAAAGTGATTGCCCACAGGTGAATGTGTAGAAAGATCAAATCTTATAATTCTGAATCAAAAATTCTTTCATTACATATATTTGAAAGTAAGTTCAGGGCAGTTAGGTGGTGCAGTGGATAGAACACAGGAGCTGGAGTCAGGAGCACCTGAGTTCAAATGTGACTTCAGAAAATTAACAATTGTCTAGCTTTGTGACCTTAGGTGAGTCACTTAACCCCATTGCCTTAAATAAATAAAAATTTTTTAAAAAGTAAATAAGTTCAGTGAGGACCATGTATATTACTAGACTTTACCTTAGTTTCTATGCCCCTTCTATGATAATTTTCCACATTGCTTCTAAAGCAACTTTGGGAAAGCATTTCTTTGCTTCAATCAGAATAACTTCAAACTCAATGAACAATCTGAGAGGGTCTGTGAAAAAGAAATCTTTCCCCAAGTGCTTTCCCCTGGAGTGGGAAGGGAAAAAATGGAGTAAAAGCATTTTTAAATGATGTTTCTATTTGTAGTTTGTATTGTTTTTCATATATTGTATCATTCTCTATATTGATTAGAAATTTGAACTAATCATTAATTTTAAAATTTATGCTTTGGTATTTCTCAGATTTTCCTATCTCTGCCTTAATCAATGTGACAGAATTATAGATGGAGCATCTGGAGCTAATAAAAGACCTGAGAAAATATTTTGATTTTAACTGTTTTCTGTGATCCTACCTTCATAACCTGAAATGATGTTAGAGTAGAGAATGCTGAATTTGACTTTGAAAAATCTGGGTTCAAATTCTGACTTCGTCATTTATTACATGACTTTGGACAAGTTATGTAATCACTCTAGAACTCAATTTCTTCCTTTTTTAAAACAAAGGGGTTGGACTAGATAACCTCTAAATTTCCTCTCCTGAAATGAAGACCCAGGATTCTTTTAATGTAGTCCATCACTAGGTTTCATTTTTGCTTTTTTTTTAAGAGGTTACCCAGCTATCCAGATATCTTTTAAGCTCAGAGGATGCAGGTTAGGAAACTGGAAACCAGTCTTGGAAATTTTATTGAGTAGTATCTTGTTTTCTAAGAAGATAGTCATTAAAATAGCTATTAGAGAAGTCATTTATCTTCTCTGATCCTCAATTTCTTCATCCATAAAACAAAAGGATTGAATAAAATGTCTAATGTGTTGTCTTTGAGCTCTGAATCTATGAACATTAAGTCTTTCCTAATTCATAATTTCTCCTAAATTCCAAATTTCACTGACATTTTTTTTCTACGACCAGCCTAAGGTCCCACAAAAAGAAACTTTTTCCTTCCAAGATATTTAAGATTCTAAAAAAAAATCCTTTTTAATCTCAGAAATCTCCTTTAATTCTTAGACATAGTCATCAGCTGCCTCAACCAATCTCAATAATCCCTTCAAAAATTCCTACTGCTTCTTACCAAGGGGGAGGGGGGAAGTCCCTTTTGTGGCTACAAATTAAGTACTGTTCATTCCTTGTCCTCATGAGAACTAAAGAAATCCACCAGTACCTGAATTTCTCCCACCTTATGACCTATTTTGCCCACTAAGGTCAGAACAATGGAAATTACAATAAGATTCAATTTTGATCAGATAAGGAAAAAACCAAGACAACTATCCTAAATATATTCTATTTCATCCACTCTAGTAAGACTTTCTACTCTGTCCTAAATAGACTTAGGCAGTCCAATGTTTAAAAACAAGGGATGAAAAATTCTCTCCTTTGGTGATGAACTGTTATAACATTCACAAAGCCCCCAAAACAAACAAACAAAAAAAGAAATGTCCAAAGTATATAAATAGATAGGACAATGATGTTACTACCTTGCTAAATTATATGCATGTGTTTTTTTATTTAATTAAATAACAAATCATATGTAACAGAAATTCAGTTTCTTAATCCTCTTATCTGTTTTTTGTATATTGAAATTTTTTGTCAATTACTCTTATTATTAACAATATAAAATAAATATTTTTATATTTATTTTTTTTCCATTTAAAATAAAAGACCAAGGGGTGGCTAGGTGGTGCAGTGAATAGAGCACGGGCCCTGAAGTCAGGAGTATCTGAGTTCAAATCCGGTCTCAGACACTTAATAATTACCTAGCTGTGTGGCCTTGGGCAAGCCACTTAACCCCTTTGCCCTGTCAAAAATAAAATAAAATAAAATAAAATAAAATAAAATAAAATAAAAGACCTAGTAAAGGAGTAAACTTCCTTCTAATTGTGAATTCAACTGATTTGAAAATTGTAGAAAGTTCTTTTCAGATTTTTTTTGTTTAGAGGGAAAGAGAAGGCCAGAATTTAAGCTAATATAATGACAGGTTGCTTTGAGATCCAGGAAAGGGGAAATCATAGCAAAGTAATTCAGGAGTTGCATTGTCAAGGTCATAGGAAAGTTGGCTCAACTCTCACCTCAGTCTCCAAATGACTGAAGAGCAAGATCATATGGCGCTTAGAATTAGAGTTTTTAAGGGCCCTTAGTGGTCAATTCAGTCAGCAGATTCATTTTTCAGATGAGGAAAGTGAGACCTAGAGAGTTAAATTACTTAATCCAAGTCACAGGGGTTAACATCTCCATCTCTGGTTGTCTTTCTGGTGCTCTATACCACTCTGCCTCTTTCCAAATTCCTTATTTACATTAACTTTCTCCTTAAGTTCCTACATGGTATATTACCAAGCCTCAATTAAACAATTGCACTAGGGTAACTAGCTTCTCCTCACTTCTGTCTCCTATCTCTAATCTCTTCTTCCAATCTATCCTATAGGTGACCAATAGATTAATCTTCATGTCACTCTTTTGTTTAAACAAGCAAAGAAAAAAAATCTCATGGACTCTTGTTCTCTCTTGGCATTCAAAGTCTTTCATAATTTGGTGCTAACCTGTATAACCAAACAGGGTGGCATAGAACATGGCCAAACTTAAAGCAAAAATTTGAGAAGATTATTTGGATTATTTGGATGTTACTTGAATGAAGGAGAATTTCTCCTTAATATTTAAGAATATATGTGAGGTTTTTTTAGCCATGAACTGGCTATCACTAAGGTGGGAGGAATATAAAACAACTTACTTCCTAGGATTCGCTAACAAGTGGCCTTCAACTTTTAGTTTCTGTTCTTTTCAAAACAAACCTCTCCCATCCAATCTTCATTCAAATTCCCTTACTTAATGTCTGTGTGGCCATGGACATGTCCCTTAATTTCCCTGTTTATCAGTTTCCTCAGCCATAAAATGAGCAAGTTGGACCAGAGGAATGAAAGAATGAATATTTATTAAACATCTACTGTGTGTTACATAGTATTAGATACTGTGGATACAAAAAGTAAAATAATCTGTGCTCTCAAGAAATTTGTTGTAGTTGTTTGTCCTTCATTCTCGAAGAATAAAATGACATCAGGGAGGTGACACCATGACATGCAGGTGAATTGTATCTATGAGGGGAGGACACTGTGCAAAATTGCCAGCTTCAATTTCTCCTCTGAGTCATTGGGGTCCAATAGCCAGATATGGGTTTAGATTAACTGGGGATGGCCCTGGATGCTGTGGGATTCTAATGAGGCCTAGGAGAAACACAACAAGAAACAGTATCCAAAGAAGGAAGTTTTTCATCTGATCGTCATAAGGATGGTGAGTGGAAGCAAAGAAGAGCCAGGCGCTATGCCTATTCCAGAAACAATGACAGTATTGATTTTGATTACTATTCCCAAAACAAGGGGTACAAGGTTCATGGAAGGAAGGAGTCAGAAACTATACATGTGGTGGCAGGATAAATGGCAAAATAACTAGGGTAGCCAAGTGTACTGGGATGTGAAGAGTGGCTAGATTCAGTTAGGCTTGTGGGGGAGGGAGATTTGAATTCATTCACACATCAGGATATTTCGATCAAAGCTGAGAAATTAAGTCTCCTGGGTAGGGGAGCATGGACCTCTGAAGTCCCTTCTAACCAGGTTAAATATTCCTAGTCCTTACAGGCTTGAGTCAAATCCCACCACCAGGAAGACCTCCTAATTCTAACCCACATTAACCTCCCCCCTTTTCTGCCTTGTCTTACCTTTTATAATTTAAAATTCAATCAAATGAAGACTGTGGCTTCTCCATTTTTAGTATCTCTCTCCATAAAGTATATCACTCTTGCTATGCAACAAATAGATGTTAAATAAATTAGAAAGTGACAACAAAATTACCACAGCTGTTTTAGACTATTTCTCCATTTCCAATAGGACATCTGGTTTAATACCTGAAACTAATAAATTTCCTTTTCACTATCAACTTCCCACAATGCCAGGGTAGATAGATAGACTCCTATTCTGTTTAGGTAACAATTAACATTCCTTGCTTTCTTTCTCATAAAATAAGAGCCTGGAATTCTGTCTGAGAAACTTGTAGAACAACTGATGGGGGGGGGGGGAGATGCTATCAAATACTAAGACAAAATCTGGATTGTGACCCCAAGAGTTGTTTTGCTTTTTTGTCTGCCATTTAAGTCTCTTTTTCCCTCCCCCACTTTGTTTTTTCCTTTCCTAGTAAAGGTGTTTCTCTCATGATATTCTCTATATAGTCCTTCATTGGCAATATGTTTCAAGCTACTAATGCCCACCCTTCCCCTCTTGACTTCCCTTTGTATCACCCAGAATCTTAATTCTGTGTTAACCATGATATTCAGGATTCACAATCCACATAGCATCACAGGAAGAATATTGATCTTTAAAAGGTAGGGCTTTGTTTCAAGGTTATTAAAAGCCCAGCAGTTTCCCAAATATAATTTAGCCTGTGTTGTTCCTATTTTGTTCTGAGCCAAATTCATTATCCATCTGGAACATTAGTCCTGAGAGGAAACATGGTACAGTGGCTAGACAGCTGAACAGATCTGGGTTCATGGAATACTTCTGACATGTACTGGCTGTGTGAACCTGAGCATACCACTTAACCTCTTAATGCTCTAAGAAACTCTCTAGGACTGTTAGATAAAAAGAAAGTACACATTTAGTTGAGGAATTTTCTTTACTTGGATTTCCACATACCAATGAAATCATAAATCCAGTTTCTATCCATTCTATTGTGAATATGTATGCATAGTATATATTCAGACCAGTTCTAGGAGTGATGACCACACCATGTTTCTCTGTTCAAGTTCTATCTCTAGTCTTTCTTCTACTTCCCATTAATCAAGTTTCTTCTGTCTGAAAGGGATGATTTCTTTTCATTGCTTATATTCTTCCTTTGTTTCTCCTCCTGACCCTGATACTCTTTCCCAAGCCACTTCACTAAAACATATGGATAGATAGATAGACATATAGATACACACACACACACACACACACACACACACACACACACACACACGTACACACACACACAAGTTAATGGTTAATGTCAAAGTTTTTAATCCAAGGATTATAAACCTTCAATTAGCTCCTTATACAAGCTCATAACTTCTTTACTAGGAAGTAGGGGCTAGTAAATTATTCCATGCAAGAAGAACATGTTTTTGTTCCTCAAAGACAAAGAAAAATCAGAGATCCTCCAAAATAATTTTATGAAATAAAATACAGAATTACTTCAAGAAGTAGTTATTCCAAACTAACATCATTCTGCCTCCCTTTTTAACCTAATAAGTAGACTGGCAGATTGGAAGAAAGAACAAATATGGCAAAGAACACAATTCTTTCTGATCAAAACAAGTTAATGGTGATTAAATGATAGGAAAAGGGCAATAGGTTCAAAATTGATTGATTTTTAGACCCAAAGAGAAGCTATTAATAGTTTAATGTCAACTAACAGGAATATTTTTAATGTAGCTTCTTCTGGTATCTATCCTTGGCCCATACTGCCCAATTTTTCAATGATCTGAATGAAAATATAGATGATATTTTTATCAAAAAATGCAAAAGACACAAAGCTGGGAGAGATCACTAACATATTGAAAGACAGATTGAAGATCTAATGAGTTAATGATAGACTAGAATGACAGCATGAATAAAATGAAGTTTAAATGGAAAAAAATATAGTCTTACTATACTCTTGAACTTGAGTTTAGACAATCAATTGCACAAGTAAGGGATATCATAGTTAGAAATTGATAGAAAGGCATAGAAGTTTTAATGGATTGTGCATACAAAAGGAGTCAACAGACTTTTAAATACTAAGGTTAACAGGATTTAGGCTACATTAATAAATGTGTCATATGCAGAATTAAGGAGATACTAGTTCTGCTATACTCTCCCTGGTTAGACTACATCTGAGAATCAATTATTAGAAAAGATATGTATAAAAAGTGTGTCTATATGTGGGCAACATAGAACATGGCAGAACTGGAAACTGCACAATCTATCAATAATTCACAAACATTTAAAAATCATCTACTATGTTCCAGTCCTTGTGCTAAGCACTAGGGTTACAAAGATTTTTTTAAAAAAAATAAAAGTCTTAGATCTCAAGATTAGATGCTATTAGCACAAAAAAAGTTGGAGAAATTGTAAGGCATTTAAATTAAAAATAAATAGATTTTTGGAGGGCAAGAGAAAGGAAAATGGTTGGTAGCTGTCTTTAAATATTTGAAGGGCTGTTAGTGTAAAGGGGTTTTGACTTTTTCTACTTGGTTCCAGAGAGCAAATGTGAGAAAAATGAGTAGAAGATACAGACAGTCAGGTTTCCATGTCCGGAAGAAACTCCTAACAATTAGAATTGTCCAAAATCAGGATGGGTTGCCAAGAGAGATAGTGTGGCCTAAAATCTTTCTTTTGAGGTCTTGGAATGGATATAGGAGGAAACTCTTTATTACTCTGACATTGTTTGTAATTCATTAGATCCTAAAAGAGATGATTATTCAATTATAATCATATTTAATTTCAAAATATTGTTAGATTAACAATGATGTTCTACAAAATATTTCAAAAAAAACAATCTTAGTACAATTCCAAGCATCCTATAGTTAGACCAAGCAAATGAAAATGAGAAAAAACTGGTTAAACCTTGTCTCTGCCACAATTGAGGCAGCATTTATAAGAAAAATTCAAACTGAAATTATAGCATCTGGACTTTTTATGTAAAAAACAAACAAAAAAAGCAAAAAAAAGTGTTGTCTAAATTACCAATGAAAGAAACTTTCTCCCTTACTCATCAGAATGAATTTCTGTTTACTTTAGCCTGTTTATCTCTCAAGGAGGGTAGACAATAAAACAAGTTAAGGACTCCTCTGGTAAGAATACTTGTCAAAAAATGTTTCCATAAATTTAAGCAATAGCTACTTTACCTTACTTCAGGCTAAAGACTAGAAAGTAATGGATGTCACAGTGTTGTAATAAAAAAATGTAAATTGCACAACAGAAAGCTTTCCATTCTTCATATTGTACAGACTATATGTAGAGAATATTGTTGAGCTTCTCCTTATGGAGTGCTTTAAGGAATAATCAATTTCTTATGTAATAAAAAGTGTTGTTGTGATCATCAATGTTGTTCAGTGTGTCTAGATTTTAAATACAGGGAATGTTATTTTGATATTGGAAGACAGCTCTTCGGAGAAGTCTGATGAGTTTTAGTAGGTAACTACCAGCATGAGGTACCTGATTGTGTCTGCTTTTTGCTTAGCAACACATTATAGGGCTTATTGCCTTTATTTATACACAAAAGGTTCTTTTCTGTTTGATTATTTTTGCCCAATCATATTGGTCTACTGGCTATTCTGGACATACTTTAAAACATTTCTCACCTCCATATCTTTGCCTTGGCTGCCCCTGTCCCCCAAAAGAACCACCCTCCTTATCACATCTTGGAATTCCTAATTTCCTACTAGGCACAGCTCAGTTCCACTCTCTACATGAAACCTGTTCATATTTCGCTAGCCATTAGTATTGTCTCTCCTCAACCTGCCTTGTATTCATGCTGTGTATATATAATGTATATACTTTTATGTACATATATGCATGGGGCATCTAGGTGGTTCAATGGATAGAGCACTGACATTGAAGTCAGGAGAGAAGTTCAAATCCAACCTCAGACCCTTGAATCTTACTGTGTGACCTTGAGCAAGTCACTTAACCCCAATTCCCTCACAGTCAGGGCCATCTCCATCTTGGATCCAGATGGATCTGTAGGAGAAAGTGAGGTTGATGACTTAGCACAGTGCCTCCTCACTCATGGCATCACCTGAAGGACTAACATTAAAACATATATGTCTATTATTTGTGTTATGTTTCTGCATAGTTTATAGAGTATATGCTGTTGTTCACCCATTTTTCAATCATATCCAACTTTCTGTGATCCTATTTGAAACTTTCTTGGTAGTTAGTAGAGTGGTTTACCATTTCCTTCTCCAGTTTATTTTACAGTTGAGAAAGTTGGGACAAATTAGATAAATTACTTACCCGGGGTCACATAATTAATAAATGTCTAGGGTCAGATCTTCCTGATTTAGGTCCAGAATTCTATCCACTCTACCATTTAACTATCCAGAGTAAATGGATGGATAGACAGATATAGACATATCTAGATATATTAGATAAAGATTAGATATAAATATAGATATGTATGTATGTGTATACACATACATATATGACAAATGTAGACACACACATATATATAATGCATGCACATATAAAAACTATATATCACACACTGTGTATATATTGTTCATATACATACTAAATTATTTTATACATACTAGTTGCAAGCACATCCATATATACTTATGTAAATATGTGTGTATGTTAAAATAGCTGTATATGTGATGTGCCCAGACACACATATATGTATATGTATACATATAGATATATATCTATACACTCTCCAGATACTACATGTGTGCATATAGATATAGATATGTTAGTTTCTTCCTCTAAAATGCATGTTCCCTGAAGACATATACTATTTCATGTTTATCTTTGTATTTCCAACATTTGCTCATTGTTTGTCTAGACTAAGTTTTTAATAAATGCATGTTGACTGAATGAGTAATTCTGTCACCTTTCCCCATGACAGACAGAGGTGTTGTAGGAAATAAACCAATTATTCCTCATTAGAGTTGCATCTATTCTCTTGCCTGCCTCCTCCCCAAATTGGTTTAATGTTTATTGTTATCTGGTAATTTGGGCTTTGGCCCAACAGGGGTAATTAAGAAGTTCTGATTTCAGTGAATCCACACTTGGGACATTTCTATACAGGCACATAAGATGACATAAAAACAATAGCTAGGATTCACCTAGAGCAAGATTATTTGGGAGAAGTGATCAACAGTGACACAGGAGGACAATGACCCTGGGTATGGTGAAGATACAGAAGCAAGTGAGGTGCTGAGGGGACAGTTCCTTATCCAGAGAATAGTACCCACTCCACAAGAGGAAGGTGAGGGATGGGTGGATAGATGCCTTGGCTCCAAGACTCTATAGTTAATAGGCCCTGGAATGAACAAGGAAACTAGTGAAAAGAGAGGTTACCATTATAAGAAGAAAGCAAGTCTTCCCCACTCAAATCTCATGCTCCTAAGAATAACTTCCCTTGCCATTCTAAGCTAATTGAAGGGAGCTCTTTTTATCATCTGAATTCCTGCTTCCAAATTGAAGAATTCACTCTTATCTACTACTGTGGGTTAGGTGCTATACCAAAGAAGCACACAATACGTCCTTTAGTCTCCAGAAACTTACAATCTATATATTTTGTATTTAAATGTGTACATGTTGTTCCCCACCCCAACAAATTCCTCCAAAACTGAGTCTGTATTTGTATCCCCTTCCCCTTTATCCCACACAGAACCTCACACTTAGTATATACTTATTAAATGTTTTTTGGATGATCAACTGCAATATAAAGCATTCAAGATTCAATTGGAGAGAAGGGGAATAAGAATTTATTAAATGTCTATTATATGCCTGATATTAAATGTGTCAAACTTTTTACAAAAGGATCTTGTTTGATCCTAACCCCAAAAGGTACATATTGTTATTATCCATGTTTTTCAGTTTAGGAAGCTGAGGGAAAAAAAAAGAAGTAACTTTCCCAGAGTCTTACCATAAGAAAGTATCTGAAGTCAGATTTGAACTTGGGTATTCATGACTCCAAGTTCAATCTCTAACCATGTGGCTTATGAACAGTAGACAGAATAAGTCCTATCAGAATTTGGAGGAAAAAGAAATTACCTGGTACTCAGAGATATCAAATCCTTGGTCCTTTACCTGCATAACATATCTCTTCTCTCTTTGCATTCTTTTCCTCTCCTTTATCCTCCTTCTCAACAGTTTAGTCAGATGTCTGATTTGGAAATTATTGAAGCAGGAAATTAATTAAAACAATCAACCAGTATTTTTAAATGCCAAATATATGCCAGAAACTCTGCTAAGTGTTTATGTTACAAAGACAGAAATGAAATAGTCCCCACCCTTAAGGAGAACACATGGCAATCATGGGAGAATACATGTCCAGGAATAAAAAATAAACCTATATAAATTGTCTACAAAATATTTAAAATTAAGTGTGGGGAAGGAGAGAGTATACTAGCAGCTAAGGCAATAAAGTCCTTGTATAGAAGCTAATGTTTGAGTTGCTTTGAAAAAAAAGATAGAGTTTAAATGAGAAGGAAATCCTTTCTAGGCATGAGGAGAGGTCCTCTGCAAAGGCCCTGAAACACATCACCTTGGAAGTGAGGGGAAAGACCACAAGACTGAATTCACTATGACCTAACCCAGTATCAGTGACAGAGACTTGGTTAACCCTTTGTAAGGCCAAAAGTTGACATGAACAAAGGTCAAGGCTGAAGGATGAAGGTATCTTGATATAGTTTAGAAGTTGACTGTAATGCCACTATGAGATTCAAACTCTGATAGATACCTAGTACTATTGACCCCGGACAAACTATCTTCTGCCTCCACACCATAAACCTTACAATGAGAGCCTTTATCGAACTCTTTTTGGAAAATATACCACCTGCTGAGAGTTTTGGAGAACCACAGTCCAGAGAATTGGAGAAAGAGCAATTTCAAGAAAGAGCAATTTCAAGAAAGAGCAATTTCAATGGCCACCAGCTGAATAACAGGAAGATCCTTGGAGAATGTTTGTTAAGAGTAAGAGTCAATCTTTACTAGGAATTGTATAACTAAGTAATCGATGATATTACAGTTATCTCTAAAAAGGTTGTTGATTGATAATTAAGCTCTGATATTATTAGATCTATTTATATTGCTTGACCTATAAATATGTTTTTTTAACTTTTTTTGGACTCTCTGAAGGTATATACTTTTAAGGAGACAGTAGTAATTCATTAAAGATGTCATATATAAGGTTATAATTTTCTGGATGAAGAACATCAGAAACATGAAATATCTCCCAGAATATCCTCAATGGAATGAAATCCTTCATACCATATGAGAACCTTTGATCCCAAAGTAATATACATTCTTTGCCTTCATTTCTTCCAAAGAACTGGTAGAGAAGAAAATTAAAACTATTAAAATTAGGTTTTTTTAGATAATTAAAAAGAAATGGTATCATATCTTGTTCTGTGATTAGTAAAAATTAATGGAAATTCCATTAAAGTCTGGTATGGTGCTCTATCACAGACTATGAAGGACCAAGAAATAAGTAGCTCTAAAGAAAGATGGGCATTGTTCTTGTCCTTTTTTCTCTATACCTGGAGAAAGGGGAAATACTATATTTGTAAATTTAATTTGAAAAAAAAATTTGTGTATTACTCTAATTTTAGTCTTATCTGATTCTCCATGAGATAATTTGAGGTTTTTGTGACAAAGATACTGGAGTGATTTGCCATTTCCTTTTCCAATTCATTTCACAGATGAGGGAAACTGAGGCAAACAGGGTTAAGTGATTTGTTCAGCTAGTATCTGAGGTCAGATTGGAACTCAGGAAGATGAGTCTTCCTGACTGTCTACCACATCACTTAGCTGCTCCTAATTTTAGCATACAAGAGAGAAAACAAGTCCTACTTTTTAGGTTCACCATGCTAAAGGTGGAACTTAATTTTACAAGTTCAGCATGACATGGTTTGGCTCAACTGAGTCTTAAAATCAGTGGTCTAAGATTTAAGGTGCCTAATGGGTACAGAAAGCATAGAGAGAAAGACTAGTATTTTTAATGTATAAAAAATATCAGTAGCATAATGTCATCTCAGCATGTCATGTAAAACAGTAGGTTGAAAATCAAACACAATGATGTCTGGCATCTCTGACACTCCAGGTGCCATTTGTCCCGAATTTCAAAAATCTCTGAAAAAGGACATCTGACAGATTAAGGAGTTTTGGATATTGCTTATCTATATTGCAATGGGCAATGACATTCTGTATTTATAGAACACTTTTCATCAGAAAATAACAAGAACATTGCTTGCTATTGCATGGATTTGGATTGATATGGAGATAAACCATATACATGATTACATGTTACATCACATAGAAGAAGAAAACTCTACATTCTGATAGGAAAGTTAGAAAGGATCTTTAGAACAGAATCTTTATAAAGCTAGTCTCCATCTAGTCTAGGGATTCTTAATCTTGTATCACTTACCCCTTTGACAGTTTGGGAAAATCTATAGATTCCTATCAAATGAAATATTTGTAAAGCACTCAACACAGAGCCTTTGGCTTAGAAATATGACTGTAATATGATATAATATAATAATCATATGACTGTAATACCTGGGACCAGTAGGCTCCAGACCTCCTTATCTCCAGAAATCCTTATTCCCCATGCCCCCCCTTCTCAGAATAGTGTTTTAAAAACATAAGCAACCAATAGACATTTATTAAGCATTCACTCTGTCCCAGGTGTGCTAAACATTGGAGATATAAATGTGCACTAAAAAGACAGTCTCTAAGCTCATTCTAATGGGAAAGATAACATTTAAAAAGGTGCTGAAAAGGGCCAGGGAGGGAGAAAGTGTACACATGGGGCATAGTGGCAAAGTCTATAGAGTTAGAAACATAACTGGAGGCCCTGAAAGGAACTATAATGATAGACTAGAAGGCCCAAAATTCTGAAGGAAGTTCAAGGTAAGAAGGCAGTTGAGTCTGAATGATTCAAGCACTTTTATTTAGAGAGTCCTAGAGATAAGACAGCAATGAAGTAATAGATACAATCCTGAACAGGAAGACCAGAAAGACCAATTCATCTTTTACCCTGACAATATTAGATGCACGACCTTAAATTTGCCTTTCTGAGTTTTGTATTTGATCTGGGTATTTATCTCATGGTGTTGTTTTGAAGTTCAGATGATATCATACATTCCAGACACTACAGAATTGTCAATTATTATTACTGAGCGGGAAATACAGATAGGAGTGATTCCACTAATGGAATCTTATAATTAGATTTGATTTGTTAAAATGACCTTGCCAAATTATATGGGTGCTTGGGGCCAATTTTGATGTCTCCCAGGTGAGAACAAAGTGCTTTGATTTTCTTTGACTTAGAAATAAAACACAAGATTCCAAAACATCACAACCTTGACTTTACTACCTAACACTAGTAACCTCCAGATTTCTTCTTGCCTTTGCTTTGTAAGTAGTAAGAGCTTAATATATGTTTGATAAATGGATGAATAAATAGTTGTTGGTTCTTCCTAATTTAAAATGACTAAAATATAATTACAGTGGAAGCATACTATAAATGACTTTACTGTAAGAGGTTCTATTATATTGTGCATCCAACCACATATTTAGTGATGTATAGCATATCTTCCAACAACACAGGTATTGTCCTGGTCCCTAGCACCAACAACATAATGATGATCTACTTTATTACTGCCTAAATTGGAGTTAAACAGCTGTTAACTACCAGTGGGGGGGTCACACTCTCTGCTTACCATAGAAATGTGACAGCAGTTTTATCCAGATTGCAATAGTGGGACAATTTTTTTATTTCATTTTTAGTAGCCTTGCAAACAGCAGCATCCTGTTTTGGCTCCATAACTCATTTCAGTGCCACCAGGAGAGTAATAAGAGGTATTTTATGACCATTACAGAAATACTGTTGGTTTACAATTTGTAAAGTAAGGACAGCTTAGCATTACATGAATAGTGGTACCGGTAAATATGAGCTAAGATGCATACTCACATGGAACCCTCAATTCAGCAACAGTCTCCCAGGAAAATTCAGGGCTCAAAAAAAAGTGATGGGGAAGGAAAGAATATTGACTTTCCCTGGAGAAATAGCACATCACAAAAGTCAGCCTGTATACTAAGAGGAAAGTAGAAAGCAGTGGGTAAAATTCAGATACCTTTAAGTGAATAGTTATCTTGTAGTAGAAAGGAGTGATTTCCAAAGCAGGCTAATGGAATCTTATAAGTAGGTTTGATTCCCATTTGGCAAAATGACCTAGCCAACTAATGTCGGTGTGTAGGGCCAAGTTTCATCTATGTACCTTTTCTATTTGTTATTTTATCCTTTATAATGCTTTGTAGAACATTCTCCTTTAATACACCCAAGAATATACATGCGGCATTTTCTAGAAAGAGAAAAAAAACAAGTAAGAGGGACAAGGATGGTTGGGGAGAATAAAGGAATAAAGAAACCTTCTTTGAGGTCAACTGGAAATGGACACCCAAGAAACAGAGGGAAAATGGTGACAGCAGAAAGCCCAGTTTGGATCATCAGCAAACCGGGTCTTAAGATTCACAACAGAGAAGTAATCCTATTTCATCATCATCAAAACTGACAGTTGATATACATCATTAAGATTTTGCAAAACACTGTACATTTCCACCTCAACTTCATGAGATACCACAGTCTGAAAGGATAAATAGGAAGATCAAAGTGACTCCTCCCTCTCCAAACTCAGGTGATATGGTGACTCAGGGAGAAAAAAGGGGAGAAACATGGAATAGGGAATGGAAGGAAAGGAAAGGAAAGAGGATAGAGAGAATTTGGTAAGAGGATGTGAGGAAAGAGAGGAGGGAATGAAAAACATAAAGAGAAGGGGGGAGAGAGAGAGATAGCTATGGAGACAGAGACAGACAGAGAGAAGCAGCCAGAAAGTTCATATTCTACCTCTGAAACATCTTGGTTGTATGACCCTGGGAAAGGCACTTAACCTCTTATTCTTCTAATATTTCCTATGTGTAAGGAAAGAGCATTAGTTCTTGAATAAGAGTATCTGAATTAAAATTACTGCTGATCAGAATGATCTTTGTACTCTGGGGCAAGTTACGAAGTTGGAAAAATCTCATTTCTTTATCTGAAAAAGGTCAATTGGGACTTTTTGTTGTTGTTTGTCATTTCAGTCACGTCTCATTCTTCCTGACCCCATTTGGGGTTTTCTTGGCAAAGATACTGAATTGGTTTGCTATTTCCTTCTGCTGTTCATTTTACAAATGAGAAAACTGAGGTACACAGGGTTATGTACCCAGGGTCACACTGTTAGCAAGTTTCTGAGGCAGAATTGAACTCAGAAAGATGAATCTTTCTGACTTCAGGTCCATAACTCTATCTACTGCTCCATCTGGATATCAGGGGTGGGGACTACCTCTGAAGTTCCATCTGGCTCTGGATTTATAGTCCTATATAATTTATATATTCATAAATTCATATTAATTTATAAATTTGTATATAGATATTATTATATGTATACATTTAAATATGTTTCAATATTTATTTTTTATTCTATTACATATTATTCAATATTGATACTCCTCAGTTTGTTGGACAATTAAGTATTTGACCACCAGGTGGAGTGCCAAATCAGTTTGCCCAAGCTCTGATGAGGTACTGTTGCTATATCCAGCTCCCACTATTACCAGGGAATGAGGGAATTTTTATTCCTTTAACTCTGTCTCTCTCTATAAAAGCCTCTCTCTTGTCAAGAGTGTGAATTTTTTGATCTACATAATGAGGACCTAGTTCTGAGCCCCTATTCCTGGTGAACCCCATCTTAGTTTGAATTGTCTCAGGGAGAGCTAGCCACATAATTTTGGCATACTGATATCACTTTTATAAGCAAACACCCAAGAATGCATAGATGCTACATATATTATTCATATATATATACATATACATATATATATATATATTGAGATATGATTAACCTAATGAATAGACTACTCAATTATAGTCTGGATAACCTAGTATCAAATCTTATCTCAGATAATTGACTAGCTGGGTACCCCTGGACAAGTCATTTAACCTCTTTTGGTCTTGGATTCTTCATCTATTAAATGGGATGATTAAACTAACTGACCTCCAAGGTCATTTCCAGCTGTAAATTCATTATCCTTTGATATGTCAAGAAGTTTGACATTACCACGACTCCTGAACCCCAGAAATTCCCTCAGACATTGCATCAGCTTGAACCTAGGGATTCTAGGACAGTCACAGCTTGAGTTTTTTGAGTAAACAGGCAAAGTAGCAACATAGTTCCCAGAGGATATAGAAACTCATTCTTCCAGGAAAATTGGTCATTAGAAACAGACACAATAACTCAGAAGAATCTCTAAAGCTGGGACTTATAGCATAGGAACCATCTGGAATTCAGGTCAAATTGAAACCCAAGAGAATTGGTGATCCTCCTGGTCTCAGCTATAATATGTTTGCTGATGAGCATGTCCAACCTTGTTTAGCTCAGCAGTCACCCCCAAGCAAAGAGTTGAATTGATACAGTCCTAGTATGCTCCTCAATGCTATTTAAGACACCCTTTTCTGCCCCAACAGCTGATCGTGTCCCTTTCTTGCCCACCCCCCAACCCAAAGCCTGCATTATTCTTCACAGAAATGGAGGGAGACAGCTAGAGAGAGAACAGTCTTCATAAGAATGTATGTCTCAGACAGACACTACACATGGACAATGAGCTGTGCCCAAAATGGAACAGGAGAAAGTGAAATGAATTACCTTTGGGGAAATGTGTATTGGTTTTAAGGACTCCAAACTTCTTCCCTGAGACAAAGACAAATCTTTTCACATTAAAATTCTTCCAGTGGTGCTATATGCTGCAAATCAAAGAATACCACAGTCCCTAAAGAAAAAAGTTGCAGGGTTACCCAAAGGCCAATGCTAAAACAGATCTATGGTAGGTAAATCAAAGAATAACAGAATTTCAAGGTTGAAAGTATCACAATGGACATCTAATCTAATCCACATTTTAGCAACAAAAAAGCAAAAAAAAAATTCCCTATCATAAATTATAAATTGTCTAACCTTTGCTTTAAAACATCCTATATAAAAGACCTTCCAAAATAATACCCTCCACTTTTGAATATCTCCAATTGTTAGCACTAGGTCACCATGGATGCTGAAAGTATGCCTGAATTTGTTCTTTTTATTTGTCTGCGTTTTCTTTTGCTCCTCGTTTTGTCCTTAAGGGACAAAAAGTAGACTTCAAGACATTATCACAAAGAGTAGACTCCTGTGGATAAATACAAGAATACATGGATAAAATTTTGAATAGCCTTTGGATAGATTGGGATTTTCATTGGTTGGTAGATTTACCATAGACTCTTCTAAGTCAACCCACTATTTTTGGAGTGGAGCCTAAGGGTTTAGTGATCTGTCCAGAGTTCTAATTAGTCAATATTTGAACCTAGGTCATCTAAATCCGAATCAACCAGTCTTTCTTCTTTTTTATGGTTTTCAGTGGAAGCATTGGAACATAGAAAAATGCTGAATTCTTCTAAATATTAGTAACCTAAATACCAGACCTTCCTTTTTTGTTGACGTTTGATCATCATCGTCATTTAGTTAGGGGCATTCTATCATTAGCACACATAGTAGACAGGTAAGAGTCTCCTTTTATTACACTAATGTATTCCTAATAACCAAATTAAGAAAGAACAAAAGAAGATAATAAAACAAGATAATTAGTAAATATCAATTTTTAATGTAAATAAAATTTTGACAAAAGACTAGATATGTACAAAAAGGGGGATTTTGGATGCTAAGATGGCAGAATGAAGGAAGAGCTCTCTGAAATCCTCCTAAATTCCATGCCAAAAAACCTCCTCAAAATAGGTCTAGGAACAGAGAAGCAATTTATTGGCCCAGCAGGAAAGATTCACTCAATGAGATAGGAGGGGAGTGAAGTCCAAGGGCAGCAGCAGCTAACCCACATGGAGACCTGCAGCGATGTTCCAAGCCTGGGGCAATCCATGGTGAGGCACCGACCTCATGCAAACCAACAGACCCTAGTCAACTGAGCAGTCTGTGCAGATCAGCAAAAGTCCCATCCCAACTACCACACCCCTAGCACAAGCCACCAGTGAGGTCTTGCCCCGCTTGCTAACCAGGGGTAAAGTCTTGCTCCAGGCTGGACCACAGTAAGTGCCTGACCCTGGAACCTACCAGCAGAGAGACCCTGTTTCCATAGCAACCCAGCAGTGGGGCCCACCCCTGCAGGCGACCAACAACAAGAGCTCTCCTTCAGGACCAGCCACCAGAAAGACTCTGTTACCATAGCAACACAGCAGTAAGTAAGGTCCCATTCCTGAAGCAGGGGAGCAGCTAAACTCCTTACCCAGGAGAGTTCAATAAGGACCCCACCCATCCCAATACAAGCCAGAAGGGAAGTTTATCCTCCAGAGAAAACAAACAGTTGAGCCCTGAAACCTCGAAAACCATTAGTAAGACCCAAAGTCCACTGTCCAAAAACCTTGGCAAGTGTAGGACCAGAGTTCAACTCTCACATAAAATCACCAAGTTAACAAAAAAGTAGGAAAAAAATGCAAACAAAAAATAAACAAAAAAGAATTTAACTTTAGAAAGTTACTATGGTGATAGGGAGGATCAAGGCATAGACTTAGAAGAGGACAATAGTGTTGAAATGGATACATGTGAAGCCTCAAAGAAAAATGCAATTTGGTCTCAGGTCCCCCAAAAAAATTCATGGAAGAGCTAAAAATGGATTTTTAAAAGCAAATTAGAAAAGTAGAAAAAAAAATTAGGGAAAGCAATGAGAGTTAAGCAAGAGAATCATGAAAAAAGAGTCAATAGCATGGGAAAAGATATACAAGAAAGAAAACGCAGGGGAAAGGTAAGGAACTGGAGTGAGATCTATTATGCTTCAATTGAAGCAAAGAAAGCAGGGTTAGCAAACATGATTTCAGAGAAAGCAAAATCAAAAAACAGATCTAATTAAAAGAAATAAAGAAGGAAAAAAACAACAAAGAGATAAACCATTGGTTAATTTGATTTAAAAAAAAAACAAAGAAAAAAAACCAAAGTATTAATTTCAACAATGAAAGGGAGAAACACAAACTTAGGCCTTTATTAGGAACTATTTTGCCCAATTCTATGCCTATAAATTTGACAATATAAATAAAATGGGCGAATAACTACAAAAATATAAACTGCCAAGATTAACAGAATAAATAAAATGTTTAAATAGTCCAATCTTAGAAAATGAAATTGAATAAGCCATCAATGAACTTCCTGAGGAAAAATTCTCCAGGACCAGATAGACAAGCAAATTATTCTACCAAGCATTTAAAGAACAATTAATTCCAATGCTATACAAACTATTTGGAAAAATTGATAAAATAATACCATCAAATTCCTTTTATCACACACACATATTATATATTACATTCTAGGATTATGCACAATGAAGAAACATTATAAGTAAATATAGAAATAAAACAAGTTTGCTTTCTTTATCCCATATTGTTTGACATAGTTCTAAAAATGTTACTAGAGTCTTCATACATAAACATAGATCTGGTCCTCAGCAGAGATGACTCAATGTAGAGCCAAGCCACTATCACACAACATCCCACATGTCCATTTCTTTCCAAGGTACTTCAGCTGTTAATGTTATGAAGAACAAGGTCTATTGACAACATCTTAAGTACAAATGAATTGTTAAAGGTTTAGCAACCAGTTTTTTTTGGGGGGGGGGCTAAATGTACATTTTAAAGTTAAATATGAATTATTAACATTTTTCCATCAAATTCTTAGGTCCAAATAATCAATAAAATAATAAATCAAGTTTCAACTTATAGCATTTGCCTATTTCTAAGCTATAAATCTACACCTGAAAATTTAACAAACTGGCTTCAGGATACTCTTTAAAACTATTCATTGAAATTGAATATTCTTCACCAAAAAAAAAAATGAAAAAAAGAAGAAGGTTTTCCCTAAAGTAGAAAAAAAAAATCAGAGCAAAAGTTGTGGTTTTCCAGAATGTTTAGGGTTTAGTTTTTGTTGTTTCAAGCCTGGTCTGGTAACTTTAATGTGTAAACTTTTAGACTTTTAAGACAGCACAGCATAAAGACATATTGTACCCTAGGGTAACCTCTCTCAGTTACAAGATTGTCATTCTGAGGATTTTCTTCATGAATAACATTACTGACATATTCCCTGACAACAACAGTAGGTTGTAGGTTCTTTCCAAAGTTCAAATAAAATAATGCTACCTGGAGGAAAGTGAATTCCTATGGGGGGGGGGGGGGGCATAATGCTGTTAAACAATAATCAGAACTCATGATCATCCAGGCAAAATCAGATAAGTTTTGATGAGTATGGGAACTTTTCCATACATATTGTCAAAATATAATTGCAAGAGAGAAGAATAATTACTGTAACATGAAAAGACATGCTTTAAGACATGCTAAGTCACAAAAACTTAGTTATTAATATAGTTAAGAATCAGCAATAAAGCTGAACCTGGAATTTTTGTAGTTGGGAGAAATTATTATAATGGGGTAAAGAGATCATCTTGGATGCAATTTGTAAGGGAAATGAGTTCTAGGGCCATCACATCTGGAAAGGTAGGGCTATCTGAATCTTCTAAATCTCTCAGTAAAAATAAGTAAAAGAAATGTTTCAAAGGGTTAAAACCACTATCGACTGTTGAGTGAATGACCACACAGAAGAACTGAAGGAAGCATGGTCTTAGGGAGTAGTGTGAGTACCCACTAAATTTCCTATCTTGTTGCAATTTCCCAATAGCTCCATCTTGTTTCATCTCAGTAAATTTAAGAAATGATAAGAATTAATTACATATCCAGTCTTTTCTTGGAGAAAAATGAGATCAAAATGAATACTGAAAAGTAAGTGTGAAACTCAGAAAAATAAAAACAATCCCCCTGAAATGTTACTACCTTCTTTAAGCATTTCCTGACACTCCTCCTATATTCTAGTGCTCCATAAATTGCCTTGTATTTACTTTGTATACTTTCTTCATCAACTTAAATATGTATAAGAGATTTATCACAATAGAAGTTCTTTTAAAGTAGGGATTATTTTTTCTTACATTTCTTACATTTCCAGGGTATAACACAGTAAAGTTTATATAATAAGTAATTTGTAAATGTTTTTTCATTGTCTGATTTTCTACAGCTTTTGAGACTATTGAGCACTATTTCCTTCATGATGATCTCTCTAGGTTTCCATGACACTATTATTTTCCTGAATGCCTCCTATCTCTTTGATAATCTTTTTTTAGTCTCCTCTGTTTGACCATTATCCATCACCCCCTTCTTAAATACATATATCCCCAAAGATCTCTTCTGAATCCTTTTTTTCTTCTCTCTCTCTCTCTCTCTCTCCTCTCTCTCTGTCAGATATCACCTACTCCTATGAATTCATTCTATTTCAACAAACTTTCATTAAATGTTTATTATGAGGCAGGCACTAGAGATACAAAAAAAGTAAAACAATCAATCAAACCAGTCCCTATCTTCAAGTTTACATTCTAATGTGGATATAACATGAAAGCAACTAGTTTTAAACAAGATATTATCAGAGTAGATGGAAGGTAATACAAGAGGGATAGGCACTAATAGCTGGAGAGGGATGGGACTGGAAAAGGCCTCCTGCATAATGCATTGAAGCTAAATCTTAAAGAAAGTCAAAAACCTGAAGGGCAAAAGGAATGCAAAGCAAAAATGAGAGATAACCTTTGCAAAGGCATGGAATTCTGAGGTGGAACATCATATTTCAGAAACAATAACAGGTCAGTTTAGTTGAAGTGTTCCATAAGAGCACTGAGTAAACATGAGGTCTCCACAGTAGCTGGAATAAAAAATCAATTAGGGAATAATAGAATGATTGACTTGCTACAATGAGGGTTCAGTTGAAATTAGATAATACTTGGAGTGGATGCAATCAGCACAGTTTGGATATTTTTTTGATTCAGCAGTACATAAATAGGAACAAAGGAGGTAGGTGATGGGAGTAAGCCAAGGTTAGGAGTTGGCAATATTAGCAAATCCCTTATGACTGATAATAAGGCAAAAGGGCAAGGGATTTGAGAGTAGACTTACATTGATTCATTAGAGGGTTGAGAGAAGGGATAGTTCCCTGCTGAGTCTGACAAAGAAGAAAGGGTGGAAGTATTGATCACAGAGGATGAAAAATATAGTTAATGTTCATAAGACAAAAGAAAAGATAGAATGATAAAAGATCACACTTAGGAAAAGACATTTTGGAGTATATGTTCATGGAGATGGAACTCTGGGGAATGAAGGCTAGATCAACCATAGGACCTTTTCTATGTGTTACTGAAGTAGAGTAAAGGTCATGGGAATTGAATATATTGAGGAAGTGGGAAGATAGGATATTTGAAGGAACACATATGTTAATAAATATGCTGAAGTTCCCTATTATGAGGGTAGGAGTTGGAGTGGAGAGACAGAGTACAATTAAATTATCATGTCTATAGATGACTTTAATATCTATCTATCCAGCTAAGTCTCTCATCAGAACACTAGTGTCACATCACCAGTGGTATTCAGAACATTTCCACTTGGTTTCCATACACATTTAATACATCATGTCCAAAACTGATTTCCTTATGGTCCCCCTCTACCTGCCTCTCCCCTAAATATCTTTATTTTCATTTTATAGATAAGGAAAGAGACACAGAGAGATTGACAATCATTCTTAAAGTTACACAGCTAGTAGTAATTAATGGGGATAGTACTCAAGCCCAGTTCTTTGGACCCCAACTTTTGGGCTTTCCCTCCACACAACACTGCTAGCCTACTAAATAAAGCAACACATGTCTTTGGGAAATATGGATATATTTTATATATTCTTTTCCATCTGCCTAAATTTAGATGTGCTTTAGGGTCAAGTTCAAGATCAGCTCCCTCCATACCTTTTCCATCCAATTCAAGTTCTCAATGATCTCTGAGCTCTTATAGTAGTGATCACTTATCTTTCTCTTTCCAACATTTAATCATGCATGTTTTATACTTCTAATTGACTGGGAGTTTTGGGGGTTTTGTCCCTCCCTTTTTTAAGGTGAATGTCAAAACTAATTGGTCTATATGACTGAGGCTACAATCTTGACCTCTTTAACATTATCTAATAACCAATTCACTTAATGAGACTGAGTTTTTTGTCTTAAATTTGAAAAGAAGCACCATGAGATTTCCTTGTTTTCATGGGATCAGCATTAATAGCCCTATTCCTTCTACTTTTATAGAATTGTTTTTATTTCTCAAGCAAGAAAACTCAATATCAGTTGCAAATAACATACTTAATAACCTAGAAGATAGAAAGTTGAATAAGAATTAAAATTATATGAAATTTACATTGAATTTACACAAACCTGGACTTTTAATGTTTGTCCCAATTCCTCCTTGTTGCCCCTGCCAAGGTCAGTCAGTCAGTATTAATTAATCTTTTGTCATATGCAAGGCATTGTGCTAAGCCCTAAGAGAAAGGCAAAAGAGAAAAGGGCTCTTTAATTGACTAGAACAGTCCAGAGACTCTGATAGAAGTGCTTAACTATTGAACTGAGCAAATTGCCACTCCACTCAGTAAATTGTAGACTTTTCTCTGAATGCTCTTGACTTTCTCATTTGCCACTGGTCTCTTACATCGTTGCTTCTCAGTCCACCAGTAGCCTGATGTTTATGGCTCCTCCCCTCATCCTGGCACAGTTCCCAGCTGGCACAGTCCAATAACTTAGCCCCTGAAGCACCACCAACCTTGGCTCAGACACAACACCCTTGACTTTTAGAAGTGAAACTCATCTCTGCCTACCCAGGAGGCATTAATTAACTGGACAAAAGCCACTCTTAAGGAGCACCAGTGGGCTAATCATGGGTATAATGAAACAATTTAAATCATAACTATCTACTGGTACTTTTTTATTTGGCCAAGTTTCGATCAAAGTGATGAATGAGACAAGAAGGATGCACACAGCATAAGTAGTAAAGTTTGCTGAACTTGCCTTATGTACTTCTTATGCATTCCAGTTGAAAATTTCTTCAGGCTATATAGCTTAGGAAAGGATTAAAAGAGATGCAGAGGTCAAGGAAGCATGATAATGAGGAAGAAGCATTTGTGTTCAGCTCAATTTGAAGGGAGGGTAGGGTGGGAAATGAATCAGAGTACTGAGTCATAGATATAAAGAGACCAGGCTTCTCTTCCAGTTTCTGATTTCAAACCATTTTTGCTTTGTTTCTTATATCATTGTTTCCCAAGGTCTAACAAAAAAGGCCATCAGAACAACTCTCTCTCTCCCTTATTCTTTCTGTTCTCCTTCCCCTTTCTCCCTCTCTCCCCTTCTCTCTCTCTCTCTCTCTCTCTCTCTCTCTCTCTCTCTCTCTCTCTCTCTCTCTCTCTCTCTCTCCCTCCCTCCCCCTGTCTTTGTCTTTCTGTCTGTCTCTCTTCCCCCATCCTACATTCCCTCTACTCTCTCCTATATCCTCAATTTCTTCACTGGTTTTTGTTCTTTTCTAACTCTAACCAAATCAATACAATGAAGGAAAGAGACAAATGCTGACAAATTTCATTTCCTTATCTTGAGCCTTATTCTTGCCTCTTTAAGTTGTTTTTGATGGAGACCAAAATCCATCCTGGATAAAAGTTGTTCCACTCAAAGAGAAATGGTGGTGACAGCTGTCAATGGCATTTATTCAAAATATACCTCCTCTGCCAAATTTCTTTCTTTGTATATAAGTGTAGGGGGTTCCTCTTCCTTTGCCAAGAGCCTCATTTCCCAGGAAATTCCCTTCTTTTGATAAAAAAAGGTAAGTTGCCAGAATCGTGCTCCCAGGAAATTCCCTTTCTTTTACTAGAAAAACTGAATTTCAGGACTATCAGTCTTGGAACTGATAGAGATTTCTCACTATTTGGTGACATCCCCCCCCCCTTTTTATGACTTCCAAATACTGACAAATTATATACTGCTGCCTCTCCAAGGCAGAGTCCAGGAAGTCAACATGTTTAGGAATTTTCCTCCTAGATCAAATAATCAAGTGTATGCAGCTTCCATATGCTTCAGCCCCAAAGTAGCAATTAATCCAGGTTCAAAAGCAAGGAAAGAAGGAAGGAAGGAAGGAAGGAAGGAAGGAAGGAAGGAAGGAAGGAAGGAAGGAAGGAAGGAAGGAAGGAAGGAAGGAAGGAAGGAAGGAAAGAGAAAGAAAGAAGGAAAGAAAGAAAAAGAAAGAAAGAAAAAAGAAAGGAGAGAGAGAGAGAGAGAGAATTTCTAGACCCCCTTTATAGGCTAGCAAAAAAGGCAAACTTTTCCCACAATATCCATCCCAGATGAGTCAATTAATTACTAACATAAAGCAATGGCTTTTCCCTAACAGTTTTCCCCTAAGCAATAAAAACCATTCACTGCAACTTTAAGAAACCCAAAGTCTATACAAACCCCCTGTACAGATTCAATCAGCCTCCTAACAAAGGCTCACCTTCCTCTAAGTTCATCAAGTTGATCAGAGGACACCTCTGATCAAACCTGAGATATCATATTAACAATGACCTTCTGCCTAAGCTCCAAATGTCCACCTCTCAATCCTTCTGCAGATATCCAGTACTGAAGATTGCAACAGCTCTGGTTTAATAATGAATTATTCAAAGTTCTTAGAGGCAAAATCTCAATGAACAACAGGCACTTTGTGAAAAGAGAGGTATATGGTTAAGTTGAATTTTCTTTTCTGTTCTACTTCAGGCAAGACTGAAAAAAAAATCAATGAAATCAAGTCCCTAGTGTGACTGGAATTTTACAAAGAAATTCCTCTCTCTCTCTCTCTCTCTCTCTCTCTCTCTCTCTCTCTCTCTCTCTCTCTCTCTCTCTCTCTCTCTCTCCTTTCCCTCCTCTCTTTGTTTTGGGTTTTTTTTCTGTTTTCTTCTCTTGCATTATTTTTCCCTTTCTGACTCTAGGGTTCCTTCTCTCATAAACTCCCATGTCAGTTCATTAATCTAGTCCAGCTGGGCTGAACAGAGATTGTTCCCCTTAAAAGATGTCTGTGAATGAACTATTTTTAGGGAAATTAGCAGTCTGACAGAGACTGTTTCTCCTTTCAGTCTGCAATTACTTTGGGCTTGCATGTAACCTGTGAGAGAAAATAATTTAATATACAAATTCCTTGCCAATGTTAAATACAATCTGGCTAGCTTCCTACCTGCATTGCTATACTAATGAAGAGTAGGGTCAACCTTATAAGTTGTAGCAAATAAAGTGACTAGTGCTTCTGTACCTTCTTGAAAGAGGCATTCTTGTTCTGTTCTATAGAGACTCAATCACCCCCAAACTTCTTGTTTTGTGGGGCCACCTTTGCTTGGTTCTAATAAAGCCAACATTGTTCTTTTTGACATTGCTACTTCTAGTCTTCCTATATTTCCTAACACACAAACTGTCATTTTGGTTAGCAGCAGGGCAGATGGAAATGTCCAGAGGTTGGCACTAGCAAGTCAAACAGTAAAGCCTAGTAGTCCTCTATCTTTTAAGACAGACCTTATAGATAATTCCTGTTCATCCAAGAAGTTTAATGGTTTAAAGAGATCTAGTCCACAATTATTGGCAAAGGGGAAATAGTAGGCTAAATTGGAGAAGGAAGAGATTGAAGCAAGAAAACCAAGTACCATGGTCCAGACAAAAGATGATAAATTCCTGATTTAAATTGCCATAGACAACTCTCTAAACCCATAAATTGTAGAAAAATTCTGTTGAACCAGTGAAATAGTGGGTCCAATTCTTATTCCTATTCTTTACCATATAAGGATATAATTTCTATTATTTGAACTAAGGGAACAGGATGGACACAACAGATATGAAAGTAGTTAAATAGGGGCAGTTAGGTGGCGCAGTGGATAGAGCACCGGCCCTGGAGTCAGGAGTACCTGGGTTCAAATTCGGTCTCAGACACTTAATAATTACCTAGCTGTGTGGCCTTGGGCAAGCCACTTAACCCCACTGCCCTGCCAAAAAAAAAAAAAGTAGTTAAATGCCTCTTTCTGCTCTTGCCTTTTCTATTAACAAATTCAATAACCATGATGCAACAAAACTACTCTTCAAACATTCTCCTCTCTAAATCTGGGTTTCTCAAGTAGCTCCTAGAAAAGTTTTCCTCCCAAACTGATCTTTCTTCCAGACTTTAAAATCCCTTAATGACTTCAATCTTCCTACTCATTGGCAGTTTCTTGACAGACATATCTTACAGTCAATGGACACTTGTCAGTTTTTAGCCCCAACCAGTTCCAAATCACTAGCTACTTTTATTTGAGACCCTCCCTTAAATGAAAAATTATAGAAATTTTGAAATACAGAAAATTTTCGAGGAAGCCAAATAATCCTGAAATGAAAACAATTAGCAGCTGAGTCCTGTTTCAAAGGAAAAAAAATTCAGTGTGCACCCTAAGAATTTTTTCCTTCCCTATCCTCATTCCTGCTTGCCCATGACTCAAACCTCACCAGGCAAAGGGCCCATACCCCACACACAAACACTCCTATAGAGTAGTCATAGTCACTCATATTGTTTAGAAAAGTGGGAGTCACTAACCATTTTCCCTTTAGTAAAATGCCTTCCTACCTGTGCAAACACTGCTCCCTAAGAACCACTGGACCTTACCCATGTAGCCTTAATCTCTAATCTATCACACCTGCAAATTTCTAAGATTTGCCAAGCCGTCTGCCCTGGAAATGAATCCACTTTTATGTCTTTTCCAATTAGAATTTGAACTCCTTGAGGACTATCATGCTTTTCTATTCATAGTACTCAGCACATATTCACAGAGCATACCAGTCTTGAACACAGAATGAGAGTTTAATAAGTGATTTTTTTACTAATTCACTTTCATTATGAAAGTTATATGTCTTTCTAATATTTTTAATAGACTTTGAGAAAAACATATTAGTTCAACTATGGAATTTCATCTCATAGGGATGATAGTGTTAATGGTTGATCCTCATATAAAGAGCAAAGGACAGCACCAGACAATTACTTTATGAATCTATAAATAGTATTCTACCATCATTACACAGGTAGCAATGCCTATCTACAATTTAAAACTATAGCATGGTCAAAAAGTGAAAAATTCAGTTAATCAAAAGTTATTACAAACATTAGAAAATAATATTTTGTTGTTCTATTTTAATTGGACTCAGCAAGACAACTTTAACTAAATGAATTCAAGTGCCAAGATTTTTCCATATCATCAAAAATCATCCAAATGAAATAAAGGTTCCCCCAATCAAGATGGCCCAAATATTCATAAGGCAGAGACTTTCCAATAGAACTGTTTGTCCACTAAAAATCCAAGTCAATTGCAAATGGAAAAAATATCCTAAGCCCAAGGTCAATGTGAACAATGAATTAGATGTTACTAGATAAGGAAGACCCTCCAAAGAGATTCTAATCTATCCCTCACTTAGAGTCAAACCTATGAGTAAAGATCCTAAAATGACTCTTAGAATAGTCACAAAACAGAATTATTAAGACTTTAGAGGATTTGCTGAGTCTTCAACCCTGGGTAAGTTGCTTAATTGCTCAGTATTTGAGGCCAGTGTTGTTCAACTCAAATAGGATTGGGCCACTAAGCCATACATAAGGATTTCTGCCTCCTCCTGTTGACTTAGAAAACCACAATTAACATTATCTATATTTATTTAGAAAATTATATATAACCATTACCTATTTTGACTTCAAAAAAGAAACAACACGTTAACATTGTCTCTGTTATACTATAACTCCATTTATTTTGTTACATATTTCCCAATTACATTTTAAACAGTTAGCCCCCTCTTCTCAACTGCTCTAGGTAGCTCTTTAAGAATGTAAATTGTAGGGGCGGCTAGGTGGCACAGTGGATAAAGCACTGGCCCTGGATTCAGGAGTACCTTGAGTTCAAATTCGGTCTCAGACACTTAATAATTACCTAGCTGTGTGGCCTTGGGCAAGCCACTTAATCCCATTTGCCTTGCAAAAGAAAAAAAACATAAAATAAAGAACGTAAATTGTAGAAAAAGTCCAATGAACCAGTGAATTCACAGTCCAGTCCTGGTCATTGCTCATAAGTAGAAGACCAGATCATCAGAACACCCTTTCTAGAGAACATTCTACTAATACTATCAAAGTGAAGAAAATAGCCCAGGGGTGACTTGAGCAGCTATTGCAATACCATGTCAACATCTCTCTAAGAGGTTTTCAGAAATATCAAGCTGAAGACATAATGAAAAAAGACTGGAAGACAATTTTACTCCAACCATTTTTTCTCATACATTGCTGCTCAAGGTAAAAATGTTTCTTTACTGGAGGAAAAAAAAAACAGAAAGCTGCCAGTTCCTTTTCTATTGATGCATCTGGTGCAAAGAAAAAATTTAATAAGCTAGCAATATTAGGGAACTTAGAGAACTCATTTTGATAGAAGGAAATAACCTTCAGGAACTAAGAGAAGTGTTCAGAAAGGAGTATTTTCCCCCTCTCTCTAGATATATAATATTAAGTTAGAAAAGATCAGTAATACCTGTCATTTGAATTAGAGAAGAAAGTTACCAGTCAATAAAGGCAACCCAGGACTTATGTTGCATCCAAATGATCACAGATGTTGTTCTGTTATATCACAGAGGAAAGGGGTCATATAAATACAACAATTTAATGAGGGAGATGACCAAAAAGTCAGACAAAACAAACCAGGACATGACCTTGGTGGGCCCAGTTCAGTTTTCCCACCTAGGACACTGTTTTCATATAGAAAGTTATGAAGAAGGTAAGAAAATTCCCAAAGTACTGAAAACTGAATTTGAATTCTGCTTAAAAGCCTAAAGTGGAATTCCCTGTTTGTTTTGAATGCACAGGACCATAAAGTCTACGAGCTGGAACAGACTTCAGAGACATCAGCCTGGCAAAATCATTTTCACTGAGAATGGCTTTCTGTAAATCATTTCGTAGAACTGATGATCTAGTTAAAGTCACTCCCCCTATTCTGTCTCTGTCTCTGTCTCTGTCCCTGTCTCCCTATTCTGTCTCTCTGCTTCTGTCTTCTGTCTCTCTCTGTCTCTCTGTCTCTGAGTCTCTGTCTCTCTCTGTCTCTGTCTCTCTGTCTCTCTCTGTCTCTGTCTCTCTGTCTCTGTCTCTCTGTCTCTGTCTCTCTCTCTTTCTGTCTCCCTCTGTCTCTCTCTGTCTCTCTTCTCTGTCTAGCTCTCTGTCTCTGTCTCTCTCTCTTTCTGTCTCCCTCTGTCTCTCTCTGTCTCTCTTCTCTGTCTAGCTCTCTGTCTCTGTCTCTCTCTGTCTCTGTCTCTGTCTCCTCTCTTTCTTTCTGTCTCTCTCTGTCTCTGTCTCTTCCCTGTCTGTCTCTGTTTCTATTGTCTTTGTCTTTCTCTCTGTGTCCTCATGTTAGAGAAGTTTAATCCATTTCGACCTGAGCACACACAAATAGCAACTAAATAGAGAAACAAAAACCCAAACACTTTCAGCTTTTGATTTCCATCAAGTGCAATGCTCTTTTCACTGAGTCATACAACTTATCATCAAGAGAAAAACACAATCATTTCCTCACTTAAATCAATCATGTTTTTCATTCACAGTTGTATTCTTACAAGACTTCCCATGAAATGTTTTTCTTGAATTGTATCTGGATAAACATAATCTGTTGCCTGTCACTCACCTCATACTCCTCAAATAATATTTATTGAGCTTGATTTTCCTAGTATCTAATTATTAACTTGGATGTATATGAATTTATTCCAGATTCTACTGGTATAATTCAAAAACTGGTAGAATTGCTTTACCTCACAGAGCACTTTTAACTTATTCTCAGCAAATAATTGAAGCACTGTGAGATTCCAATACAGTAACTTTATTCCAACATGTAGAACCATATTAAGTCTTTTGAAATTCAAAGGGAAAATCTTTATAGCAATCTTCATAACACATTCTAAAGTTGACTCTTATGTGATCATTCTAAGCATAAACAATCCATTCTGAGTAGAATGGAGAGATTTATAAAGTCAATGAGTCTTTTTTTTCCTTCCTAAACTGTCTGAGGCACTAAGGCAATTCCAAATCCAGGCTCAACATATTCATTAGAGCAAGGAACAGAATTGAAGAGCAGCAAGTCTAGGACTTCAGTTTCCCTGAAATCTCTATCATATCTACAGAAGACAAAAAGGGAATGAAGAAAGCCAAATAACTGTTGTTTCTTCCCCTCTCCTTCACAGAAGAAAAAAGGGTCATGAGGAAAGAAAAAAAAAATTCTAAGTATAAAATGGAAGCTCCAACACTCTCTAGTATAGTCTATCCTTGAGACAAACTCAATAGTTCTGTTTCCTAGTCCAGCATTCTAGTCCCCAGATAATCCCCTTAGGCAAGGGGAGATAGAAGAGGGGAACCAAGGAGATTTTATACAAAGATCAAAGGACCTGCATTCTGGCATAGTCTCAAAGTCTGGCTTTATTCTAGTGTGCTTCTCTTTCGAACCTCTTAATAAATTTAATTATTTTCCTTAGGATTTCCAATTTTCAAAGTATTTTAGATTAAAGTATTCTGGATCAAAGCATTCTAGATCATTAGACCTAGAAGGAATCTTAGAAATCAAGTACCACCCTATCTTATAAGATGAGAAAATTGAGCCAAAAAGTTTTGCCTAAAATCACAAAGTAGATTAGACTAGAACAGAAGCATATTTTCTTTTTAATTGCAAATCCACTGCTTTTCCCACCACTTAATGCTTTTTAAGATATGCATCCCCAAAAGATCTTACCCTGCTGACTCATTATAACCTGGATTTCTCTAAACCTGAAGTCAACAAAATCCAAGCTCTGCTAAGTCCTTTCTCCATTTGAAATACCTGAACTGTCAGCAAAGGAACAACCTAGTCAAACTTGGAAAGACCTATCACTGAAACATTAGCTCATAATTAATAAGCTCTGGGGACTAAAGTAACTCCTAGCACTTACTAAGGTTTCTGTTAGACATGATCTTTATTGGTAGAGAGCAAGAGTGCCCATGGTAATGAAAATCAGATATTGAAGCTTACTATGGAAAAATATCTTGCAGTAGTATCAAGCTGTACAAATTCCCATAATCCCTTTTGTCTCTAATCAGCATACATAAAATCACAGGAGCAAGTGTCAACAAAGTATTTTCTTCTGTGAATTTGACAGAACATTCACCTCATCATCATATCTGCAGACTCTGGAATGAAATACCCGGGTTTTGCTATCTGATAGAGAAAATGAAAATGTCCCTTTCCCTGTGTCAAGAACCTCAGATGAATTCAATGCCAATAAGAAACTTAACCCCTCCTTTATCTAGGAAAATTGATTTTAATTGTAAACTCTTGCCACCAAGTGAGCATTTAACCCATAGAGAATTGCATAGTTGCAAAAAAGGATATGAATAGATCTTATTTATTCCTTTGCTCCTAACTGAAAATTAACTTCATCAAGCTTATGATTCTAGAAATATTCTGAAAACATTAGTAAATCAGAAGAGAGAAGAGGAGAATGAATTTTGTTGAAAAGAAAATGTCTCAGAGAAATAAAGGCAGGATCTCTGAAATGAAAGGCAGAAAACTTTAAGTCCAATCTCAGTTCTGCCACCCAACTGTGCAATCTTAAAAATTCAGTGAGACTCAGTTTAAATATTATAGAAATCTTGCTATTCTGAGCAATCATGCAAACTATGTTTTTCTGTATATATGTATATTACATAAACATATAACTCATCATATAATCAAAGTCTGATTTAACATTTAGTTTCCATAAAACACAATATCTTAAAACTAACTTTGTTTTCCCGGTGAATCAGTTTTCTTTCCCAGATTCTTTATGTCTACAAAAGAATGATCTTTCCATCAAGCTGGAAACTTTACAATCAATTTTTTACTTCTTTCTCTTATTTGACATCTGTGTACATTCAGTTTCCAAGTCATTTTGATTTTTTCTATAATGTGTTTCCTAATATTAATGCCTTTATTTCCCTTTATATTAGGCTTTCCAACTGACCTCTCCCTAGGCTCCTTTGGTATCCGTCTCTACCTTGTCTAACAATTCTATACAAATTTTCCTTAAATAAAAATTGTTCTTTGTATAAGGCACACCATACTACATTTTTGGTGAATTTTCATTATTTCATGTAATTTCATTCAAAAATCATTTAAGACATGATAGATCCTTGAGATACAACGAAAAATGAAACATTCCTTTCCCTCAAGATGATTCCATTCTACTGGATTATTAATTATTTTCTAATCATAATCCCAACTCTGACAACATAAAGATTATCACCATATCACAGGTTATTTTTAAAAATTTTGTTTTGTCTACTTTTTTAATAACTTGAAAACTAGCTATATTTTCACCTGTTAGATCTTACCAATAGAAGCACATACCTTTTTATTGATATTTTATTTTTCCAAATATGTTATAAAAGTTTTGTCAACATTCATCCATATGCATATGTATAGGTATATTTTTTAAGTAGCAAAGTTTATTTCAACCCTCCCTTCCCATTCCCCTTCCCTCAGTGATAAAGTCAGGTGAACATTGTACATGCATATTTTTGATGCACATTTACAGATTAGTCCTTTTTGGTATGAGGATTAGTATTAGTATTAAGGGAAAGAAATACATAGGAAATATTTTTTTTATAAAGCATTCATCAGATTCTGAAGGCTTTGGGGTTTTTGTTTTGTTTTTCTTCCTCTGGATAGGGATAGCATTGTCCATAGATGGTCTAATATAGTTTTCCTAGCTCTCTGAACTGCTGAGAAGAGCTTATTCTATCTAAGAAGAGCTTACTGATCATCTCACAATGCAAACAATGTTAATGTGAATATTATTCTTTTGGTTCTGCTCCCTTCACTCAGCATCAGGTCCTGTAACTCATTCCATGCTTCTCTAGAGTCCTACATTTATGGCTTCTTATAGAACAATAATATTCAATGGTGTTCATATACCATAATTTGTTTAGCCATTCCCCAATTGATGGACATCCCCTCAATTTACAATTCTTTGCCCCTAAAGAAAGAGCTGCTATGAATATTTTGGAATGTATGGGACTTTTCCCATTTTTATGATTTCTTCTGGATATGGGCCTAGAATTAAAATTGCTGGGTTAAAGGCAATGAACAGTTTTATTGCTTTTTGGGCATAGTTCCATATGGCTCTCTAGAATAGTTAGATCTGTTCACAACTCTACTAGTAATGCAACAATGTTCCAGTCCTCCCACAACCTCTCCAACTTTGATTACTTCCCCTTCTCATCTAAGACAATCTGATAGGTGTGAAGTGATACCTCAAAGTTGTTTTAATTTACATCTCTCCAATCAAAATTATTTGGAACTTTTTTCATAGAATTATATTTAACTTTAATTTCTTCATTTGAAAACTGCCTATTCATATCTTTTGACTCTTTATCCATTGGGGAAAAAACTTGTAACTTTATAAATTTGATGCAGTTCTCTATATATTTTAGACCTTTATCAGAGCTCCTAGGTGTGAAGATTGTTTCCCAACTTTCTGCTTTTCTTCTAATTTTGGCAGCATTCATTTTATTAGCACAAAAACTTTTCAATTTAATATAGTCAAATTCATTCATTCATTCATTTTGCAGTTTATAATGTGCCCTAATTCTTGTTTAGTCATAAATTTATCCTCTTTCCATAGATCTGATAGAGTATTTCCTGATCTATTAATTTATCTATATTATCACTCTTATTTCTGAATCTGTACCAATTTGGTTTTATTCTGATATAGGATATGAGTAGTGGATCCAGGCCTAGTTTTTCCCATACGATTTTCCAGTTTTCCCAACAATTTTTGCCATATAATGGGTTCTTATCCAAGAAGCTGATGTCTTTGGGCTTGTCAAATAGTAGATTCCTGTAATCATTTACTGTGATTTCTTTTGAACCTCTCCTAATCCATTGATCCATTACTCTATTTCTTAATGAGTACCAGGCAGTTTTGATGACTGCGGCTTTATAGTATAGTTTTAGATTTGGTAGAGCTGAGCCACCTTTCTTTACATTTTTTTTCATCAGTTCCCTTGCTATTCTTGCCCTTTTGTTTTCCAGATGAATTTTGTTACTATTTTTTCTAACTGGGTAAGGTAGTTATTTGTTAGTTTCATTGATATGGCACTGAATAAGTAATGTAATTTGGGTACATTTTTCCAGTTATTTAAATCAGACTTTATTTGGGTGAGAACTGCTTTATAACTGTGTTTATTCATTTTCTGGGTTGTCTTGGGAGGTAGATTCCAAAGTATTTGATGTTGTCTATAGTTATTTTAAATGGAATTTCTCTCTATCTCTTGCTCTTGGGCTTTGTTGTTCATCTATAGAAATGCTGAAGAACACTTTATAAAAATTATCTCTTACGTATCTCTTTCCCTTAATCCTAATTTCTCATACTCAAAATTACTAATCTGTAAACATGTTTATCAAAATTTGTATGTACATTGCTAACCTGACTGTTTACCACTGAGGGGAGGGGGCAGGAAGGAAGAGTGGAAGGAAATTTTCAAACTTAAAAATATACATGTGCATGTGGATGAAAACAAATAAATAAATTTTTTAAATAATTTAATATGGTCAAAATCATTCATTTTGCAGTATATAATGTACCCTATTTCTTGTTTGGTCATAAATTTGTCCCCTTTCCATACATCTGGTAGATAGAATATTTCTTGGTTTATAAATTTATCTCTGATATCACCCTTTATGTCTAAATCCTATACCCATTTTGACCTTATTTGGTATAGAGTGTGAGATGTGGATGCCTAGTTTTTGCCATACAATTTTCCAGCTTTCCCAACAATTTTTGTCAAATAGTGAGTTCTTATCCCAGAGGATGATGTCTTTGAATTTGTCAAACAGTAGATTGCTCTGTGGTTATTTACTTATCCATTATGCTATTTCTTAACCAGTACCAGACAGTTTTGATGACTTCTACTTTAGAGTATAGTTTTAGATCTGGTAGAACTAGGCTGCCTTCTTTTAAATTTTTTTCCATCAGTTCCCTTGCTATTCTTGACCTTTTGTTGCTCCAGATGAATTTTCTTATTATTGATAAAAATAGTTATTTTTTAGTTTGAATGGTATGGCACTGAATAATTTAATTTGGGTAGAATTGTCATTTTATTATATTAGCTCAATCTAACCATGAGCAATTGAAATTTTTCCACTTATTTACATCTGACATTATTTGGGTGCAAAGTGCTTTATAATTGTGTTCATACAGTTTCTAGGTTTGTCTTGGGAGGTAGATTCCTGAATATTTAATATTGTCTACAGTTACTTCAAACGCAATTTCTCTTTCTGTCTCTTGCTCTTAAGGCTTTGTTGTTCAGATATAGAAATGTTGATGATTTTTATGTCAATTTATTTTACATCTTGCTATTATGCTGAATTTGTTATTTATTTCAAAGAGTTTTTAGATGATTTTCTTGGGTTCTCCAAGTATACCATTATATCATCTGCAAAGAGTGAAAGCTTTACTTCCTCATTGTCAATTCTAATTCCTTCAATTTCTTTTTCTTCTCTTATTGCTAAAGCTAGCATTTCTAAAACTATACTATAATGAATAGTAATGGTGATAATAGGTATCCTTCTTTCACTCCAATTTTACTGGAAATGTTCCAAGTTTATTCCCATTACATATAATATTTATGATGGTTTTAGATAGATATTATTCATCATTTTAAGGAAAACTCCATTTATTCCAAAGCTTTCTAATGTTTTAATAGGAGTAGATGTACTTTATCAAAGACTTTTTCAACATCTATTCAGATAATCATGTTATTTCTGTTGGTTTTGCTATTGATATGTTCAATTACATTGAGTGTTTTTTCTAATATAGAACTATCCCTGCCTGCCTGGTATAAATTCTACCTGATCATGGTGTATTATCCTAGTAATAACTTTCTGTAGTCTCATTGCTAAATTGTTATTTAAGATTTTTGCATCAATATTCATTAGGGGAATAGATCTATAATTTTCTTTGTTTTGGTTCTTCCTGGTTTGGGTATCAGTACCATGTTGGTGTCATAAAAGGAATTTAGCAGAACTCCCTCTTCTCCTATTTTTTAAAAATAGTTTGTGTAGAATAGAAATTAATTGCTCCTTAAATGTTTAGTAGAGTTCACTTATAAATCCATCTGGACCTGGAGACTTTTTCTTAGGGAGTTTATTGGTGTTTTCTTCAATTTCTTTTGTTATTTTTTTGTTATTTTTGTTATTCTTTTGTTATTTCTTTTGTATTTTAATTCCTCTTCTGTTAATCTGGGCAGTTTGTATTTTTTGTAAAATATTCATCTATTTCATTCAGGTTATCCAATTTATTGGCATACAATTCAGCAAAGTAGCTCTGAATTATCTCTTTAATTTCCTCCTCATTGGTGGTTAATTCACCCTTTTTGTTTTTGATACTGGTAATTTGGTTATCTTCTTTCTTTTTTTAATCAGAATAACCAAAGGTTTGCCTATTTTTATTGACTTTTTCATAAAAACCAACTCTTAGTTTTATTTATGAGTTCAATGTTTTTCCTGTTTGCAATTTTATTAATCTCTCCCTTAATTTTCAGAATTTCTAATTTGGTATTTAATTAGGTATCTTTAATTTGTTCTTTTTCTAGCTTTTTTAGTTGCATACTCAATTCATTGATCTCCTCTTCCTCTGTTTTATTCATATAGACATTTAGAGATATAAAGTTTTCCCTCAAAACTGCCTTGGCTGCATCCCATAAATTTTGGTATGATTTCTCTTACTATCATTTTCTTGGATATAATTATTTATTATTTCTATTATTTGTTGATCCACCCATTATTTAAAATTGTTATTTAGTTTCCAATTAGTTTTTGGTTTATCTTTCCATGATTTATTATATGTAATTTTTATTGTGTCATGGTCTGAGAACTATATATTTATTATTTCTGCATTTCTGCATTTATAATAAGATTTTTGTGCCCTAGAACATAGTCAATTTCGGGATAGGTGACATGTACTGCCAAGAAAAGGTACAATCTTTTCTATCTGCATTGTTTCCTCCAAAAGTCTATCATAGCTAAGTTTTTTAAGTTTTCATTCACCTTCTTGACTTCCTTGTTTCTTTTGTGGTTAGATTTATCTAGCTCTGAGAGAGGAAAGTTGATATCCTCCATTATTAAAGTTTTGCTTTCTATGCCTCCTTATAATTCACTCAACTTTTCCTCTAGGACTTTGTATGTTATACCACTATGTTCAGTAATAATATAGCTTCATTACCAATGGTGTCTTTTAAGCTGTGGTTTCCTTCCTTAACCCTTTAAATGAGATCAATTTTTGCTTTTACTTTATCTAAGATCAGGATTGCTATCCATGCTTTTTTTTGCAGTTGAGGCATAATGTATATTGCTACATCATTTTACCTTTACTCTCTGTGTATCTGTCTGCTTCAAAGTTGTTTCTTGTAAACAACATATTATAGGTTTCTGGTTATTAATCCATTCTGATATCAACTTCCATTTTATTGGACAGTTCATCCCATTCACATTTACAATAAAGATTACTAATTCTATATTTCCCTCTACACTATCTTTCTCCCTTTAAATTTTTCTCTTTCCTCTTCACCAAAATTTTACCCCCTTTCCCCTTTACCTTTTCTTTTAAAATTTAACTTTCAGTTTATTTTCACTTATACCTACATCTTCCCTTTTATCTGTCCCTTATTACCTTATCTTTCCCTTCCCTCATTCTCCCCTTCTCTGGAGATTAGGATTGATTTTTAAACCCAAGTGGGAATGTATCTTATTCCCTCTCTGGGCCAAATCTATTGAATAGAATTTACTTAGTGTTCACACTTCTTTCCCTTTAAAATTATAAAACTCTGTGCCTCTTCACCTGGTTTAGTTATCACTCAAGTACTATTAATCAGGTATGATGAATTATAATTTAATTATTTGATTGCTTGACAAGCTCATATTGTAATCAAAGTATCATCACAGATTGATTGATTACTTGATAGTTTGATAAGTAGCATTGCCTCACATTCACTAAATTCCCTCCCCTCTTTTATCTCATTAGAGATACACTATTCAAGAGTCTTGAATTACATGAAATTATAATCATTTTCACCTTGCCACCTTTTTAATTACTCTCCAAGAACACACAATCCCCATGAGCCAAAGTATCATCCAAAGCCAGATCATTTCATGAACTATTTGTACCCCTCCCCCTAAGCATACTTTCTCCACCCCATCCCCCAGGATACTTAATCCCTCGTTAAGAAAAGGATGAATTAAGTCTAATCTTGATTTAATTAACTATATGAATCTCAAAGAACTTTACAAATGATTTTAAGTTACAGAGACACTGACTTAGGACCACCCAATTTATGATGCCCCCCCATCAGAGAAAGCACTAAACTTTTTCAGCATAGCACAGAATAAAAGTAGATCAAAGGATGAGACACTTTGGTTTAGAATTAACACCCCTGCTTTTCATCAGGGCTTTTTGTCTCAAATATGATGATGTTATCTTGGACTTCTTCAATGGAGAGAAAAGACCCAACTATACCCATATCTTTTAGTCCAAACTCTTCAATTATATTTGACCCTTTAATTATCCTAAGAGATGTAAAGTTCCCAAGAATTCTAAGTATTATATCTTCCCTTTTGGGTTGTATACAATTTGTTGGTCTTGGCCAACAATTGTTTTGCATTGTTTTGTCTTTTACTTCCCCTTTTCATTTATCTTGTTATGCAACTCAAGTCATTAATTTAATGATCGAATTCTCTGTTCAGCTTTTGATTCTTGTGTCAGGAAATTCTGGAAGTCCTTTATTTCATTGAACATCCATCTTTTCCCCAGGTAGTAAATTCTGGGTTGTAATCCCAGGTCCTTTGCCCTCCAACATATGGTATTCCAGGTCTTCCAGTGTTGAGGCTGATAGGGCCTGTATAAGACTGATTGTGTTTCCTTTTTATTTGAATTATTTTCTCTTTTGCTGTTATCAATACTCTCTCCTTTATTTGAGAGTTCTGGCATTTGGTCATGGAGGGGTTCTGTGTATTCTTTTGATGGTTATATTGTATTCTTGTTCTAGCAGATTTGGACAGTTTTCTCTAATAATTTCCTGCATGCTGTTTTCCAGGTTTTTCTTTTGATCCAGGTTTTCTGGTAGTCCTATGACTTGTAGATTGTCTCTTCTGTATCTATTTTCCAGGTCATTTGTTTTTCCAAAAAAGTATTTTACATGTCCTTCAATTTTTTCAGCCTTTTCATTTTGTGTGATGGAATCTTGTAGTCCCATAGATTCAATGGTCTCTATTTGTTCAATTCTAATTTTTAGAGTTTTATTTTCATCAATTAGCTTTTATGTTTCCTTTTTAAAGGTGTTGAATTCTCTGGTCAATTTTTCATAATTTTCCTGCATGACTCTCATTTCTTTTTTCCATTTTTCTTCTTCTCTTTTTTTGGTTTTTAAATTCCTTTTTAATCTCTTTGATGAACTTTTAAATTTGAGTCCAATTTATAACTGCTTTTGAGACTTCCCTGTAAGTGATTTTCACTGATTTCTTCTTCTGACATGGTATTGTTATCATCTTTATCTGTAAGGGAGTATATATCCAGGCTTTTTATTCTGGGGCTAGGGTCTGATGCCTGACTTGTCATTGACCAAGATGTTGTCTATGCAGTCCAGGCCTTGCCTTTGCAGGTTTCTTTCCTCTTTTATGTCCAGGTTCTGTCTTAGCAGTGGTTTGTTCCCAACCCAGTCTTGTCTTTTGCCCCAGTGTTCCCAATAGTTCAGACTTTGTTTGGTTTGGGGACCCTCTCTGCTGGCTTATTATCTAGCTGCTGGGATTTCTGCTATTGTCAAGCTGTTGGGACCTGGATTGCACTGTGGCTAAAAAAGCCTTTTCACTCTCGGCTCCTGGGCTTTACTTCTCCTTTTCCAAAGAGACAGACCTTCACTGAAGATCCTTCACAATGTTTACCATTGAAAACTTCTTTGAATCTTCTCTTTTTCTTGGCAGGATCTGTAGCTTGAATGTCAGTGCAGAGGTTTCATTTATCTCTGGTAGGGAAAAGCACTAGGAGCATGTTGGCCTCACACTGCCATCTTGGTTCTACCCCAGAAGTTCCAAAACACATTGCTTTAAAATTTTCTTTTCTTTTTGTATATGGCAACCTTTAAAAGAAAACATAGTTGTTAACTGTATGCCAACAATAAATCAGGAGATCTGAGTTCAAATCCCTCATCAGGCACTTACTAGCTGAGAGATTCTGGTCAATTCATTTAACTTCTCTTTGCCTCAATTTTGCATCATTGTAATGAGGACCAAATGAGATATTTGTAAAGCACTTACCACACAGTCTAGAATATAATCGATACCATATAAAAGCTTTTTTCCTCCCTTCTCTCAATTATGGCATCTTAATTAGATCAGCAGGGGGTGGAGGAGAGAGAGAGAGAGAGAGAGAGAGAGAGAGAGAGAGAGAATGGTTTATTTGGTCTCTATTGTTAAGATAACTAAAATGGTATCACTTCTTCTTGCTTAGATTTATCTTTTGATAAACCTATTGTTGTATTGCAGTTATACACTTCATGTTGTCTGTCCTTAGGATTGATTGATGTCATGGTGCTAGGTTAGAGGTAAATTGATATTATGAGATCTTTCTGTAATGTGGGTTGCAAATGCCATAGAGGACTTCCCTCCATGGATTTATAACATCTTGGTCTAAAATTTACATAATGGGAATTCAAGTCATTCCATTGCTTATTATTAAGGTTATTTACTTTTTATTTGACTTTGGTACTTAATAAGTAATAATATTTTGCCTGTGGGTAAAAAACAAATGAGGAGGGGTGGCTAGGTGGCAAGGTGGCACAGTTGGATAGAGCACCGGCTCTGGAGTCAGGAGTATCTGAGTTCAAATCCGGCCTCAGACACTTAATAATTACCTAGCTGTGTGGCCTTGGGCAAGCCACTTAACCCCATTTGCCTTGTAAAAACCTAAAAAAATGAGGAATGATATTTACTTGTTATAATTCTGAAGATATTCAACCAAATGTAATAGGTTGTACCTTTGAATAATTCTGTGTTGGGAAATTTTTCCTACCAAGGTTATAAAAAAGAGAAAAAAGAACAAAGAACTGTGTGTTCAAAATTTCATAGAGTAGAATTTATATTTATGAAATACTGGAAACAACCTGAATGTTCAGCAATAAGAGAATGTTTAAATAAATTGTAGTACATTAATATAATGAAATACTATAATACAATTAAGACTGACAAGTATTAGGATGATAAAGAAATCTAGAAAGGCCTTTATGATATAACACAAAGAGAGAAAAAAGCAAAACAGCAGGAAGAGACTACACTAACTGTGACAATGCAAAATGAACCATGAATGAGAATGGATGTACAAATAATTGTAATATAGACTCAAAGAGTGACTGATGAGTTATAATATTTGATGCATCAAATTACTAATATTAAGATGTAAATTATTACAAAAAAATCAATTAGTTGCATTAACATTCATTCAACATTAAGTTGATCATTTAATTTTTAAAGAAATAATCTAAGCATATCAAATCAAAGCTTTGTAATTTTTCTTTCTCCCTAAAAACAATAATAATCAAAACCCACTAATATTGCCAAAAATAAATATTTTGCATGTAAATGACCTAAGATATTATTCAATCTCTTTTAGATTTTAAATGCTAAGGTTATGAACTTAAATTAGATCTTTTTATATACCTTGACCTCTGACTTAATGGGTCAACTGAATAACTTAATTAATATTCAACACAGCTGTTTTGGCAAATTGAATGCAGCTGGGAGCTCATCAGAGGGAGAGGAAAGAACAATCCTTGAATGATACACTCATCAGAAAACCTTTTATTAGCTGTGAGACTATGAAAGGTGAAGCAGCCTTAGGAACTGGAGAACCTATTCATATACATTTAATTGCAGTGGGAGTATAAACTTTCCAACCCCACCTTCTTATCTCTATGTTCTCATTCTTTCAAACAGAAAAGATCACAAATGAGAAAAGAAGCTGCTTTAACCATATCATTCTAAAGTTTAAGAAAATATGTACAACTGTTTTAATAAAACTAATGGGATGTCATTCATCACCTTCAAAAACATGAAATCCCTTCCACTGAGTTCTTTTCTACATAGGCAAATATATAAGAATGTCAACTTACCTTTTCCATACTTTCTTTCCTCTTGTTCTGACAATATGACAACAATTTTGAATGCCTGATTCAAAAGTCAATGTGGATCAAAATCCAAACACAACCATCCTCCTAATGCCCTAATGCATAGGATTGTTTGAAATTCTTCACTAAGATATCTAGAAAATAAATGGAAACTCCTTGTCCTAGAATACAAGGTTCTAATCATACACTACTTTCCTTCACTCCCTTTATGTGTTTCTAATTCAACAAAAATAGATGATTTTTCCATCCTCCAGTCTCAACTTTTCTTGTTATTGTTATTGTTGGCTCCATGACATTGCTCCAATGTATCTCTGCCTATTGAAACCTTTTTAGGCCTAATTCCTATGCCACCTCCTAACTATGAATTTTCATTGTAATGCCTAGAATGTTCTCTTTTTAATCTTTATATCCTGGTTCCATGATTTCCTTCAAATCATAGCTAAAATCCTAAAACCCTGCAAGACATCTCTTCTAATTCCCCTTAATGCTATCTCTTTCAAAATGAGAGTATCTCAAATTTATAAATTTGGTTTGTACTTAGTTGTTTTCATATTATTTCTCTCATTGGAGTCTAAGCACCAAATTCAATTAGTTGTATTAATTCATTCAACATTAAGTTGATCATATAATTTTAAAAGAAATAATCCAAGCATATCAAATCAAATTTTCTTTCTTCCTAAAAACAATAATAATCAAATAAATAATCAAATATTTAATCTTTTTAGTATTCCCATACTGAGGGAGTACTTGAAATATAGTAGGTATCTAATGAATGCTTGCTTGTTGATCTCTTCTATGCATTCTTTCCTGGTCCCCCAGCTACATTTCCCATACCACTTACTTGGACCTTTTCCATATTCTTGTCACATAATAACAAAATTATAAATACTATTATTTATGCCTTAAATTATTCACCTCCCCCCATATTACCATATTGGTATTTCTTCAAGGTTATAGCCTATGTTTTATCTCTTAATAGCACACCCTTATTAAAAGATGTTGAATTGAATTAAAGCTCTATTACTAATTGCTGTCTACTACACATCTGTTAGAAAGGGAAAAGAACCTATTGGAATAAAAAGTGTTTAGAGTAACTTTTTTTATGGTAGCAAAGAACTGGAAATTGAAAGATGTGCATCAGCTGGGGGATGGCTGAACAATATATGATTATAATGGAAAAGCATTTTGCTATAAGAAATAATGAGAAGGATGATTTTGAACTAGAGCAAAGTAAAATGAATGGAACCAGGTAAACATTGTACATAGTAGCAGCATTATTATCTACTGATCACCTGTGAGTGATCTGCTATGCTCATCAATACAATGATCCAAAACAATTCAAAGAACTCATGATGAAAAATGCTATCCACTTCTAGAGAAATAACTGTAGGAATTATTTTCACTATCACAATGCAAATGCTTTTCTGGACTAGAGCATCAATGATTCCAAAAATGACATCAGAAAAGGTAGAGAAAATCAAGCTGACAGACCAGGAGTTCCATCTATGTAAATTCTAAAACATAATTATTTCTGAAGCTTTCTCTCAATTCCTTTTTTTTTTTTTTTTATCAGGACCTGTGATTTCATGATGGTAGAGAAACTTCCTCTATGGGAACATCCCCTACCAATACAAATATGAAACTCTTCTATAACTGACAATCTTTCATAGTTGGCTAAGGTAAAATGACTACTTGGGTTCTCACAGGCTGATCTTCAAACCAGGTCTTTCTAATCTTGAGACTGTATTTCCATCTACCATACTGTATTGCTGCTCTGATATCTGATTTCTTTTGGGTCATGGGTCTAAGAGTACAAGCTAATTTTTAAGGTTTCTCCAAAGCATTTTCATCTTCTAGTCATAGCAAAGTTATTCTTAAAGGACAAAAATGTCACTGTCTATAGCACACTCACTTCATTTAAAGAATAATGTTTATATTATGCATTAGTGTTTATCATTCATATATTTAAAATAGTTTATATTATCAATGATGCTCTGACTTCTCCACTCCCCAGGTCCCATACCACCACTTTTATCCTTTTTCCTCCATTAGATTGTAAGCTCCTTGAGGGCAGGAACTGTCTTTTTTTTTAATCCCCTGTGTTTGTCAGTGTCTGGCACATAGTAGGAACTTAAATGTTTACTAACTGATAGCACACATCACAACTTATTACAGACTGTATTAGAACACTGATCAAATTGTGTTCCCTGAAACTTAGAAATTACTTCAAGTCTCCTGAAACATGGCCTATGCTAGTTCTCTCTTCAAATGCCAATATCATAAAGGGGTTTCACTGCATCACAATACAGTCTTAGCCTTGCTTTACAGTAGCCACCTTAAGTTATTGGCTTTATCTGGATTTCTTTTTAACTAGCTTTAGGGAAACCAGGTACATACTACCCTAATTCCTGTCGCTTTCAGGAAGACATTTTCCCCTGTTTTATTCACAAATGTCCATTAAGTTCCAAGCTCACTATTATCTACTTAGATTGAGATAAAATTATCTTCTAACTCAGGCTGCCCAGCAAAATGTAGGAGGTAAAAATAAAGTAGATTCAGATACTATATGTCTGAAGAATGCAGAACACATTATAAATCATGAAAACTAAAAAGTTCTGTTCCTTTTAATGTGTTGGAAACTGCAATATTCTTTTAATTATACCAGTTGCACTGACCCAAGGAGAAAGATTTGATATTCAGTCTTTTCCATCTCCATTATCTAGGATTCTTTCCTCAAGCTCCTACCTCTATTCCATTTCCACTCTTGTGCTGCTGTGCTATAGATTTTACTGGAAGGTAAGCAGATGATCAGGGTTGCAATTTACACACTCAGATTTGCAGCACCTCAGAAGATTACAAAGTTCTCAGTGCTAATACAAGAATGCAAGAGTACATTAAAAATTAAAGCATTATACAAATGTAAGGCAGCATTATCATTCTCAAAATGAGATCCATTTTAATTTATGTTAATTTTTTTAATAAGCATGTGCCATGCAAAGATTTAGAATGAGGAATTATGAAGCTAAATGCTAATTTCACAAAGAAATAATTTAGAGATTTGGAGATTTGGCAACCTTTTCTCTAAATAGTATCCAAGAAAATTATAACTATTCAAGAGAAGGATCCTTGATCACAGAGCTGTAGCTAGGAATTTTTATATGGGGGAGGGGGGGTAAATTTAAACAATCATTCAATAAACAAGCATCTATTAGCTACTTACCCTGTATCTGGCACAGTGCTAAGAAATGAAAAGAAAAGCAAAAGCAAATCAGTCAAGTCAAGGAATTTGGCCCAAAGGACAGTGTGATCATAAGTATAATTGCATCAATAATGGAATTAACCTATCTCTAAAAGAATCCATTCTGCATACCCATGTAAATTATAGAGCCAGTATAAATACAAGCATTATGGGCATCAACTGATATGTTAAATGTCTAATTTCAGTAAAATTATTTATCACTAGAGATTATGAAAAATTCTGACAATGGATCTGGATTCAGATTTCTATCTGCATCTCCACTGCTAATGTTTGCTACCTGTGTGATCTTGGGGAAATCACTTAACATCTGTGGCAGAATATTTCCTCCTCTGTAAAATGAAGAATGGGGAAGGGGCATAAAATAGATGATCTCTGAGGTTTTTTTCTAGTTCAAGATCTATGCTCCTATGACATTTGATAGTATGATCCTATGAACCTTCAATGTCCAATGCTAATATTCTTTTATCCTATGATTATCTTGCTAAAGGTAAAGGAAGTAATTTGGGGAATCATTTTTACATATTTTGTTCAGACAATACTTCAAAACTAGTTAGAAATATGGGAAAGATGAGACCTTGGAAGAAAAATAACCATATCAACTTAGAATTTTAATAGTAATAAAGAGGACATATAAAGTTAGTTATTCATATGTCCTACTCTTTAAAAAAAAACCAAAATTTTATAGCATGTAAAGCCTTGCACAAACTGATGCTGAATGAAGTAAGCAGAATCAGAGGAACATTAGACGCATTAATGGCAGCATAGGGTGATGATCAATTAGGATAGACTTTATCATTTCTAGTATAATAAGACTTGTGATAGAGAATATCATCCTTATCCAGAAAAGGCACTGTGGCATTTAAGTGCAGTCCAAAGTTTACTATTTTCCATTTTTTTAAAAAAGTTGTCATGAATTATGTCCTTTTTCCTCTAAATTTTTTTTCTCTTCCATTTAGATGTGATTCTTCTTTCACAACATGAAGAATGTGGATCTCTGTTTAGCATGGTTTAGCTATAGTGTCTATATGACATTGTTTTTTGTCAAGGGGAGGGGGTGGAGGGAGGGAATGGATAGACAGAGAAAAATACAAATAGAAGGATTATTGAAAACTATAATTACATATATCTGTAGAAATAAAGAAGGCTATATATTACAATAAATCAAAATTTTACAGAGAAAGGTAGTTAGTAAGCCATGAGTCTAAGTTCTAATGAGAAGAAAAGTGATGTTTTTAAAAAAATAATTTCAATTGTAAATGGGTCCAAAGAAAAATCAAAAAGGAGGATGATCAATAAATAAACCATTAAGATTGCTGTGCCAGAAGACTTTGATGAGCTTAGATTTTTAGAGAATATTTGCAAAAGATAGATGCAAAAAAAAAACCCATCTGTGACTTTGTTAATCAAACTCCAGATCATGGGAAATAATACTTCCATTATATTTTTTGATAGAGTGCTGTTCCTTATGGATGTTCCATTTTAAAAGAGACTTGGATAAACCAGAGAATGTCTAGAATAATGTAATCAAGGTGGAAAAGTGCCCTGAAGCCATGTCATGAGTTGAATAGTTTATTATTTTTATGTAAATATTTTGTTTTCCAATTAAATGCAGTAATAGTTTCTATCTATCTTTTTTGGTAAAGTTTTGAATTTTTTACATTTCCCCTTACTCTCCTTTACCCCTTCTCTCCCACAGAAGGCAGTCAGATCTCATTACATTGTTTACATGCTATACATTGATCAAAATTGCATGTGGGGAGAGAAAAAAATTATATTCTTGAGAAAAAATAAAATATTAAATAGAAAAATTATGTCATACATAAGAAAACTTTTTAAAAAATAAAGGTAATAGTCTTTGGTCTTTCTTTAAATTCCGCAGTTCTTTCTGTGGACACAGATGGTATTCTCTGTTAAAGATACCCTAAAATTGTCCCTGATTATTGCACTGATGGAATGAGCAAGTCCACTAAGGTTGATCATCACCCCTATGTTTCTTTTAGGGAAAATACAATATTCTTCTGGTTCTATTCATCTTGCTCAGGATCAATTATGCAATGCTTTCCAGGATTCTCTGAATCCTATCTCTCCTGGTTTTTAATAGAATAGTGTTCCATAAAGTACATATACCACAATTTGTTCAGTCATTCCCCAATTGATGCACATTGACTTGATTTCTAATTATTTGATACCACAAATGGAGCTGTATGAATATTTTTGTACAAGTGATCTTTTTACCTTTTTCCATGATCTCTTCAGGGTATAAGATCCAGTAGTGGTATTGCTGAATCAAAGGATATGCACATTTTTATTGCCCTTTGGGCATAATTCCAAATTGCTGTCCAGAAAGGTTGGATGAGTTCACAGCTCCACCAACATTGTATTAGTGTCTCAGAATTTCCACATCCCTTCCAGCATTGACAATTGTCCTTTCTGGTCATATTGACCAATCTGAGATGTGTGAGGTGGTACCTCAGAGATGCTTTAATTTGCATTTGTCTAATAAATAATGATTTAGAGCAATTTTTTGTATGACTATGGATAGCATTGATTTCCTCATCTGCAAATTGCCTTTGCATATCCTTTGACCATTTGTCAATTGGGGAATGGCTTGTTGTTTTATACATTTAATATAAACTTTAATCAAATTAACCAAAGATTTATCAATTTTATTGATATTTTCATAAAACCAACTCTCGGTTTTATTTATTAGTTCAATAATTTTCTTGCTTTTGATTTTATTAATTTCTCCTGTAATTTTTAGAATTTCTAATTTGATATTTTATTGGGGTTTTTAATTTGTTCTTTCTCTATTTTTTTAGTTGCATGCTTAGTTCATTGATTTCCTCTTTCTCTATTTTATTCATGTAATCATTTAAAGATGATATCATTTAAAGATGATAATATATCCCCTGACAGCCACCTTGAGTGTATCTCATAGGTTTTGGTATGTTGTATCGTTCTTTTCTATCCCCATTCAGTTTGCTCCAAAGGTCTATCATGTCTGGATTTTCTAATATTTTATTTCCCTCCTTAACTTCCTTCTTGTTTATTTTATGGTGATATTTATCCAGATCTGAAAGAGGGAGGTCGAGGTCTCCCACCATTAGAGGCTTTTCTTTCTATGTCTTCCTGTAAGTGATTCAACTTCTCTAAGAATGTGAATGCTATACCACTTGGTTCATACATATTTAGTATTGAAATTGCTTTACTGTCTATGATACCTTGTAGGAGGATATAGTTTCCTTGCTTATCTCTTTTAATGAAATCTATTTTTGCAATCTCTTTGTCTGAAATAAGTATTGCTACCCCTGCCTTTTTCACTTCAGCTGAGGCAAAGTATATTTTGCTCAAACCTTTTACCTTTACTCCATATGTATCTCTCTGCTTCAAATGAGTTTCTTGTAAACAGCATATTGTAGAATTCTGGTTTTTAATCCACGTTGTTATTCACCTACACTTTATGGGAGAGTTCATCCCATTCACATTCAAAGTTATAATTACTAACTATTGCCCTCCCTGCTATCTTCCCCCATTTGTATTTTTCCTCTTTTTTTCACTTATCCATATTCCCCAGTATTTGGTTTCTGAATAACACCTCCTTCAATGCGCTTGCCCCTTTATATCCAACCCCCCTCCCCTTTCTTTCCCCTTTCCCTTTTCCCCTTCTTCTTTCCCTTCCTTGTGTTAGTTCCTCTTTTCCTCCCTCCTCTCCCTTTCCCCTTTTAATACTTTGAAAGGTAAGATAAGTTTCTTAACTTAACTGAGTGTGTGTATCTTAATCCTTCTTTGAGCCAAATCTGATGAGAGTAATATTCAGGCAGTTCTCATCTCCTCCCTTCTTCCCCTCTATTACAGAAGGTCCTTTGTACCTCTTTATGTAATTTAATTTGCCCCATTCAATCTCCTCCATCCTCCCATCTCTTTACTATCCCCCCTTTATAAGGAGATATTGGTTTTAAATCATTCTTTCAGAATCACAGACAAGTCATGAATGCCCAGTACTTCTGGCTAAGTATATTCTCTCTATTAGAGTTATAATTCTCATGTTATGAGAAGCTTTCTCCAAGGTGAGTATACAGTCATTTTCATCTTATTGGACAGCAGCTTTTTCTTTTCCCTTTTTAAATCTTTTCATGTATCTCTTTAATCTCCTGTTTGAAGTTCAAATTTTCTATTTGGCTCTGGTCTTTTCATCAAGAAAAGTTGGAAGTAGCCTATTCCATTAAATATCCATCTTTTTTGCCTGGAAGAGAAGGCTCAGTTTTGCCAGACAGTGAATTCTTGGCTGCATTCCAAGTTCCCTTGTATAATCCTTCCTCTCGCTCTTTAGTATCTAAATTGTTTCTGGCTGCTTACAGGATTTTCTCTTTTATCTGATAGTTCTGGAATAACTATTTTGTCCTCTGGTTCCACAATATCAGGGAAATTTTCCATCACTAAATGCTGAAATATTGATCTAGTTTTTTTTAATCCTCAATGTTTTCAGGAAGCCCAATGATTCTTAAGTTGTCTCTTCTGGATCTATTCTCTAGGTCAGTTTTGGGTTTTTTGTTTGTTTTTTTTTAGATTTTGGCAAGGCAAATTGGGTTAAGTGGCTTGCCCAAGGCCACACAGCTAGGTAATTATTAAGTGTCTGAGACCAGATTTGAACCCAGGTACTCCTGACTCCAGGGCCAGTGCTTTATCCACTGTGCCACCTAGCCACCCCTAGGTCAGTTTTTTTGCTGATGAGGTATTTACATTTTCTTCTATTTTTTTTCAACTTTTTGGTTTTGTTTAACAGAATCTTGTCTCATGAAGTCATTGGTTTCCACAGATTCCATTCTTTTTTTTAAGAGAAGAATTTTCTTCATTTACCTTTTGCAACTCCTTTTCAGTTGGTCAAATCTATTTTTGAAGTTTTCCATTTGCCCAATTGTTGTTTTGAGAGGATTATTTTCTTTTTGCACTTGTCCAGCTATATTTTCCAAGGATTTTTCTTATTGCTAGGTGTCAGTTTTCTCTTGTGTTTCTTTTCCCAGTTTTTCCAACTGTTTTTTTAAACTCCTTCCTGATCTTTTCTAAGAAGATTTTCTGAACTGGAAACCAATTCATATTCTCAGAAGTTCTAAATCTCTCTGAGTTAGGATCTTTGTCTTCTGGATAACTTTTATTGAATCCCACTTTTCTTTATTTTTTTTTTAGGTTTTGTTTTGCAAGGCAAATGGGGTTAAGTAGCTTACCCAAGGCCACACAGCTAGGTAATTATTAAGTGTTTGAGACCGGATTTGAACCCAGGTACTCCTGATTCCAGGGCCAGTGCTTTATCCACTGTAGCACCTAGCCACCCAGAGAGGTGAATCCCACTTTTCACGGGGCTTTTCTTCATTTTTCTAGGATTTTATGTTAGGGGGCAGTACTGGCTCACAGACTTTGGGTGTTAAAATCCCTAAGGACTTTGCCCACTGAGTTTAGTAACTCCAAGTGGATCAGCCAGTAGGGGGTGCTGGTTGCTTTCTCTGGAGTTTCTGTGACCTTCATTAGTGGCCCATTCCGATTATCCTTGGACTATGCTGGCTGGATATTGTGGAAGTTCTGCTGCCCACATCTGAGTCTGGGGGTGGGGGTGGGGGTGGGGCAGGGGAGGGTGGAGAGAGGTGAGGGATTATTGTTGTTTGTCCTGGGAAGAGTCACTTTCTCCCACAGGGATGGGGTAGGGGATGGGACCCAACTGGAAACACAAGGCCTCTGATGAAAACCCGGGGCTTGAGGTCCTGGTCCGAGCTGACCAGATTAATGTCTAGACGCACTCTGGAGCTCTCCTGCCAGCCTTGCTGGAGCTCTCCTGCCCCTCCATACAACCAAAGCTTCTGGCTGTTCTCAGGTTACTCCCTGGGCCTCACCCCACTGCCTCTGTACTGGGCCCCCAGTTCGCCCATGCTCCCCTTGTTGGTAGAGGTTCTCCTATGTTTTTTCCCTTGGTTTTATGGATCAAAATTCTGTTAAGAGGCTTGATTCACATTAGTTTGGAGGAAAAGCCAGGAGACCTTAGTATAGTGCCTGTCTTCTCTCCGCCATCTTGACCTGAAGTCTCAGTTGAACAGTTTAAATAGCTGAAGCATCTAACCTGCATAGTTGGTTAAGAAGAGAAATATGATTAATCTCTTGAGATATAGAATTATCATTTAGAAGAAAGAATAGGTATACCCTATGTAACTTCAGAGTAAGTCCCAAGAACAATAGACAAAATTCAGAGGGCAGCAGATTTGAGCTCATATCAGAATGAAATATCTAAAACTAGAGTTGTTAATAATGGAAATTGATTGAAATATGAGACAGTGAATTCTTCATTATTGGAAGTCTTCAATAGACACCAGATTACCTGCCAATGAAGATAAATGACTATAGGGCCTAATAATTAATATTTAAAAATGAGTATTCCTGACACAGATTATTCTACACTCTGGGGGCATGAACGGCTTCAATAGTAAAGATTTTTGGGGGACTAGGATAGAAGACCTGAGAAGTGACTTTTCTAAAAGATGACAGCACCCACTTTTACCATGAATAAGAGTTTGGGATCTTAGCTGATCCAAAAGCTCATGACAGTGGACAATCTATTAAGCCAAAGCTCAAAGAGACTATTTTGTATCTAGTAGAACAAAATCTGGTGTAGAATATGCCTTCAGTGAAATGGTATCAGATATATGTACTTCAAGACCACAGAGGAGTCCACTCAGTGGGAATAATAATGTCATCACTTTAAGATATCAGTGACCTCATATCAGAATTATAAGAATTAATTGCTCCTGTATGTCAGCTCCTTGGCTATATATATTCCCTGTATTTCTCTATATATGTTCTCTATGTTTGTCTACTTTTTCCACTGATGTTGTCTATTGCATGTATTCGTAGGAAAATGTGCCCTGGTTTTATGAGAGAAACATTTTGAAAATTGTGCTTTATTGCAACGTTTCTCACTATGCCGATTTTTTAAAGTAGTTTCAGTTTTAACCATTACATCCTCTTGTTTTAGCCATTATATCCTCATTATAGTTTTAGGTGAAGCATATACAAAGAGCATCCTGGGGTAGTTTTGATTTGGGGAAGCAGCACTGAATTAGGGAGTGACTCCAAGTCTTTCCTAAACTACGGTGCTTAAAAATAAATAAAATTCTGTTACCTATTGCCATTTGTTAATAGGATGACTTTTGTGGGGACAAGGTGGGACTGGATTTAGATTTAAACTTAAAATTTTATCAGGGTATAGGACTATCAGTGTGGAATCTTTTTTCAACTATTCCAATTAAAGCTCTTTTGACCTTCTGGTCCCAAAAAGTTGACTGTGCTGAGAGGTTAAGTTTCTTTTCCCAAGGTCTTATAGCCAGTATGATATATTAGAGGAAGCACTTGAACTTAGGCCATGCTAGCTTTAAGCCCAGTTTTCTCTATCTACTCAACATGCTGCTTTCATTAATCAATCAGGTAATCAATAAGTGTTTATTTAGTATCTAATATGTTCCAAGGACAAAGTTAGGTACCATGATACAAGTACAAACCCAACTTATAGAAAATTTATACTTTAAATGTATTTAATTAGATAATAATTATACATTAATCAATAATTAGTGCAAATATATATGTAATATATACTGAATGATCCATCTTGCTTGAGACAGTTTCTAATAAAAATAAGTACCATTATTTTTATTACCTCTTTAGAATAGATCAAAGGAAGACTACCTGGTCTTCCTCACTCTATCTGCTGAAGAAATGCTTAGACCCAACAACTCTATATTGTCTGCTGTAGAGAGCAATATCACTTTTGACTTGTCTCATGCAGAGCAAGCCTTTTAAAGTGCTTTTCCAGTAACAATGAGGAACTTACTTCAATTTAGTTTTACCCTCTTGCCTGGGCAGGACTCTTGGAATCAAGGGCATTCATTTCAAAGGAAATGGGCAGCAAAATAGATTAAATCTTGGTGGTTCATATATCTCCAATCCATGATCAAATCAAGAGAAGCTAATTACATATAAACTTTGAGCCCTGATCTTTCTTTCTGTCCATACACCACCAGTCTCTCCCTAATTCATTGCTGAATGGTTATTCAGAAGTAATTTTTTATAATGAATTAAAATTCTCTTTTCCTCTGACTTGTACCTATTGGTCCTCAGACTGCCTTCTAAATGAACATGGAAGAAATCTATTCTCTTTCTCATAACATTATGCAAGATTTCAAGGCAGAAAAAGCAATCTTTAGGATGAAAGAATATGTGCAACTTTCATTCACTGATTTTTATAACCTGTAATATACTCCCAGAATACAGAATGCAGTATAGGCAGTCAAATTGCATATTGGATAGAGGCTGGACCTGAAGTCAGGAGGACCTATAATCAAATCCAAACTCAGATACCTCCACTACCTTAACTGTAAAATGAGGATTTGGTTGTTGTTAGCATCAAGTGAGATTATATTCCTAAAGTTATTAATACTATATCTGGTATATAATGGGATCTATGTAAAAACTTATTCCTTTCCCTTTCTACTTTAAACACAGCTCAAGTTTCTCAGTTTTTACAGAAAACTGTATAATACTTAACACTTCCTAGAAGCCCATACAAGTATTCTTGTTCTTCACTCTAACCAGTCTCCAAGACCAGAAGAACTGGGTTCAGGTTCTGCCTCTAATACAAATCTGCTATGCATCTTTGGGCAAATCACTTAAACTCCCTGAAATCATTAATCATATTTCACAGATGCTGAAGAACAAGACCAAATGTACCAATGATACCAAAAATAAATCACTGCACTAAGGAAGAAAAAATATTAAACAATTCTAGAAGATTTAGGAATTTGAAGTCCTATCAAATATAATAATAATAATAATGATAGTAATGACTATGATGATGATAATAATGATGATGAGGAGGGGATGATGAAGATGATGATGGTGATAATGGTGTTGATGATGATGGTAGTAATGATGATGATCATGATAATACTAATAATAAAATAAATATCCAAATTGACAAGGAACTAATTAGAATCTGTGTCACTACATATGACCTAATCAAAATTCAAATGACATATAGAAGGAGGAATAAACATTTACTAAATACCTCCTGGGTGCCAGGTACTGTGCTAAGTACTTTACAAATATTGTCTCATTTAATCATCATAACAACCTTATGATGTGAATGTTAATTATGATCCCAATTTTATAGTTGAGGAAACTAAGACAAATGGAAGTTAAGTTACATAGTAGAGGCCATATTTGAACTTGGGTTTTCCAGACCCAACACTCTACCCTCTGTACCACCTAGCTGCTATATTCCATAAATTATTTTAGGTCCTCATTTCTTTCTTATGGTCTAGGCTTTAGCATCTTTCTTTTCAATGGACTAATGCTCAACAGAGCTATAATTAGGGTGGGGCAGTTGGGGCCTTTCCTAGGGCACTTTATTTAGAGGGCAGTGAGAGCAACTGCAATCCTTTAGCCACAGAAAAGCAATGGAGTTTAGTACCTAGTTCACAAGAAAAATAAATTAAAATAGGGATGTGAGATGGCAGGCAAGTATAAACTCTTCCTCTGTCCATGAAAATCTCCTCAGCAGAAACCTCACATCATTATTCCTGATCCCTGTCTCCTCCTATGCCAATTCCCACTCAACTGGGAATACTTCTTCATTCATGGACATGATTTATTGTACTTGCTTCAGTCACAAAATTGTCCACATATAGGTCTTCAAGACAGTGTTGAATTGTACATTTCTCTCCTACCAGACAATATGTGTTACCAATGTCCCAATTTATCCCTATATAATTTTTTAGGTTTTTTTTACATACTCTTTTTCTCTGGACTTGGAATCAGGAAGACCTGAGTTCAAATCCTACCTCAGATGCCAAATCACTTGTGCCAGTTTCCTCATCTATAAAATAAAAATAATAACAGCACCTAATTCCAAGGGTTATTGGGAGGATAAAATGAGATGACATGTGAAAAGCACTTTATGAACTTTTGAACATTATTCAAATACTATTTTTTTCATTATCATACTCTTCATTATTTTTCCTGCTATCTCATTAACTATGGCACTTTTTCCTGCTGGCTTTACTATAACATAAAATTCAGGGGACATTTACTAAAAACACAATTATCAACTAGATACGGAGATCCTTCTATGTATGAAATCTACTTGTTATTATCTCTGCCTTAATTGGTTCCTCACTAGACTCCCACCTCAGCCAAAAGCGCAAGCTTATTCTCAAAGTTCTGAGTTGATTTCTCTGGGGTCTCATCCCTTTTCCTTAGAGCAGTTCATTAACCTGGGCTTGTCTTGGAGCTAAATGTTCTAGAATTAATATCTTCCAAAAGACTTAACTAGGAAAGAAATACACCTCATCTCAATTATGCTTTGTCTATATGTATTTTTGGAATTAAAAATGAATTATTGATGCTTTTGGATGGTTTGTGATGCCTTTTGCATCACTGACACTTACAGATATATAATCCTACACATACAGCAAATCTTTCCTTATAACAAAGAAAAATAGACCAATTCTCCTAATTACAACATCCAATAGATTTGCAACCATTAGCGTTCATATTTCCCCAGCTCTCTACAGAAAGGAGAATGGTTCATTCCTTTGAATTTTCTTTAGGCTAATGATTAGTCTTTATAATTATTTGTGTTCAGTTTTATTGCAGAGTTGTTGGGGGTTTAAAACTTATAATTGTGCATTGTTTTTCTGGTTCTATGTTATACACTCGCATTAGTTAATAGTTATCCTGGAATACACTGCATTAGTTTATTTATTCCCAATGTTCCTCTGAATTCTTCATTTTTGTCCTTTCTTTAAAAGCAATAATATTCTGTTATCCAAATATAATATTATTTCCTCAGTTATTCCCCTACGTGAATTTTTCCTAATAAATTGTCAAGATGAAAATTCCTAACACTACACCACTAAGAAAGTGTTTTTTTCAGTCTTTTGCTGGAAAACACCAACACTAGGGATGATTAATAGAAAGTTATCATTCAACATTAATTCAATCCTTTGCCAAATTGTTTTAATATATTTTATGAGGTCTCTCACTCCTCAAAACCTATCTCTACTGACAACACGGTGACTGGCATATGGTAACTATTTTATGAATGACAATTTGGGAAAGTTTAAGGCAAAATATGAAAAAAAAACAGGGAGAAAGATGCTCATGAAATTCAGTAGTTGGCTGCCCCCTGCTGACATCAATTCAGTGAATGTAAATTCTAGACTTTCAGGATTGTGGCATTTATCTAGATTCTGAAATATTCAATCTAAAAATCTGAAGGGAGATTTATATCAATTATCTGAGCTATGAAACACAATAACCACATTAATTATTTAATTAAACAATCCTCTCTTAGATGATATGCACAGAGCACTGAGTTAAGTACTAGGGATTTCAAAATAACACAAAGACTCTGGTCTCATAAAATTTATAATCTAATAAGAAGAAAAAACAAGAATACTAATCACCATAATACTCTTAATTATCAGACAAGCACACTTGAAATTTAGGAAAATTATATGCATATAAGTATGTGTGCTAAACATATTGGTACATATGAGGGTTTACATGCATAGATATACATCTATGTATGTATTGTGTGAAATCCCTGAGGGAAGGTTTTTCACCAAAAGGATCAGAACAGGCTTTGTGAAGAAAATACAATTTGAATTAGACAATGAAGAATAGTGGGGATTCAATATGTTAAGATAGATAAGAAAAATCATTCCAGGAACAAAAATAATAGTATGAATTAAAGGCATGTTGATGAGAAAGTACTCAGCATCAGGAGATAATGTGTAATTTGCTTTGCCCAAAATATAGACATGGAAGGGAATAGTGTGAGATAAGGCTGATAAAGTAGGCTGGTGCCAGATTATGAGGGGTTTGAAATGTCATGCAGAGGTGACTAAACTTTGTTCTCAGAACAATAGGAAACCCTTCAAGACTTCTGAGCAGAGGAGAAACATGAAGAGCTGTTTATAAGAAAAATTATCCTGATAGTGCAATTAGGACAAAGTGGAATGGGGAGAGAACTGTAGGAAGCTACTGCAATGGGATAGGAAGCTGATAAAGGGGAAATTTTAGGTTACGGATAATAGCAGCAAGGAAATACAATGGATAAAGTATTGGTCATGGAGTCAAGAAGACATCTTCCTAAATTCTATCTGACTTCAGACATCTACTAGCTCTGTAACCCTGGACAAGTCACTTACTGTATTTGTCTCAATTTATAAAAGGAATTGGAACAGGAAATGACAAATAACTTCAGTATCTTTACCAAGAAAATCTCAAATGGGTTCTCAAAGAGTTGAAAATGAATCAATAACAATAACAAAGTAAAAAGAAAAAGAATATTGTAGAAGTGAAATTGACAAGAGTTGTTAAATGATTAGATTTGGCAGGTACCAAAGAAGGAAAAATTCAAAAACAATCCCAAAGTCACAAACTAGAGAGAATTTGTTCCAATTCAGTATTTGTGTATTTAGCACCTATTATTTTCATGACTCTGTGTCAAAGACAAACAAAGAAAAAAGGAAAAGTAGAACTTGTCTTCAGAAAGCTTACTTTTGGGGGCAGCTAGGTGGTGCAGTGGATAGAGCACCAGCCCTAGAGTACAAATCCGGCCTAAGACACTTAATAAGTACCCAGCTATGTGCTTGGGCAAACCACTTAACCCTATTTGCCTTACAAAAACCTAAAAAGAAAAAAGCTTACTTTTTATTAAGAAAAGGCAGAATATGAATATAGATAAATATATATAGGCAAATACATATGTGTGCAGTATGTACACATATATATTCATATTTATATATTTTTATATATAAAATTTGAGGGACAGAGGAAAAGCAAACAAGCAGAGATAAGACTTCCCATAGAAAGTGCCATATGAGATTAGGAATTAAGGGATTATAAAAGAATAGTAGACCAAATAAGGATATTTTTTAAAAGATAGAGGAGAGATGGCCATATTTTCAAAATGCCAGTCAGTAGAGAGATAAGAGATTATAAAGAAAATAGTAATGATGTGGGACAATTTACTGAATAACAGGAGAGGTCATAGGATCAAAGGCACATATTCTAGTGTTATCCTATCCTTACAAAGAAGACATACTTCTTTGTCAGAAACTGGGAGATAGAATTTAAGCTCTGAAGGAAACTAAGAATTCTCAAAGTCAGAGGTAAAGAGAGAACTGGGAGGTGCATGGGGCATACATATATATATATATGTATATGCATGCATATATACATATATGTATATATATGCATTTATACATATATATGTATGGATCAGTAAGCTGAACAGTTTCTATGAATAATAATAGCATTTATATAATCTCTTCAAAGTGTGATTATGTATGAAAAATTTGTATGGAAAAAATGACCTAGTTTCTAGGTAATTTATCATTTTATTAATTATGGATAGAAAATAATGAAAGGATGATCATTTGGCTTTTCTCATAAACCAAAGAGAAATCATGGACTCCTCTCAATATTTATATACTCTTGGAGTAATAGGTATTCTCAAAGTTGAAAATCAACTCTTAATGATTAACAATTAATGGGGGGGGGTGGGTATTTTAATGAGAAGGTGGGCAAAAAGTCTTCAGCTCCTCCTGCAGAGAATTGATTTAATCATGAGACACAGTTACATCCAGCAATCTGGACAAAGAATTCTTCTGTACTTTGACTTCATGGATTGGCTTTGCACTTTATAAACTAGGTCACCCTAAATTCTAATGGAATGTTTCAAGGACAGATAAGGGTTTACTCTCTAAGAGCAAGATCTTGCTTAAACTGGATTCTGTTTATAAGGACTTAAAAGTTGGGTGGAGGGGTGACTAGGTCGTGCAGTGGATAGAGCACCAGCCCTGGAGTCAGGAGTACCTGAGTTCAAATCCAGCCTCAGACACTTAATAATTACCTAGTTGTGTGGCCTTGGGCAAGCTATTTAACCCCATTGCCTTGCAAAAAAAAACTAAAAAAAAATAGTTGGGTGGAGACCCGCACGAGATCAAAAAGCATGTACCTAGAGAATTTGAGCAATCTCATATATCAGTAATATCCTTCAGAGACTGGCTAAATACATAACTGATTTCTAAGAATATAGAAAAGGAAAAATATAAGAATATAAATATAAGAATATAAGAAGGTAAAAATCATTTCTCTCAAAGGATTACAAAGAACTTTACAAATATCTCCATTTGTCCTTTTAATAACTATCATTATCAAAGTGCTATCACAATTATCCCCATTGTATATTTGAAAAAACAGGAAGACAGAGGTCAGATGACTTGCAGAGGGTCTCACAACTGAGGTCTTCCTGACTCTAGGTCTAACACTCTATCCACTAAGTCACCTAGCTGTGAAGGCAAGTTATTAGTAATAAGCTTAGAAATGTTGACCAGAACTAGATTATGAAAGACTTTAACTCCCAAAGAGAACTTTGTATTTTCTATTTTGTTCAAGTAATAGGGAATTACTGAAGGTCTTGATCAGGAGAGTAATGTGTCCATATTTGTGCTTTCGGAAATATCCATTTGGAAGTGGATAGCAAAATGGATTAAAAATCAGAATCCTACAATATGGTGCTTACAAGAAAATTACTTGAAGCAAAGTGATACACATAGAATAAGAGCAAAAGGCTGGAGAAGAATATATTATGCTTCAGTTGAAGCAAAAAAAAAGCAGGGGATAGCAATCATGATCTCAGGCAAAGCAAAAACTATAATAGATTTAATTAAAAGAGATAATAAAGGGAACTATCTTAGCTGAAAGTTACCATAGAGAATGAAGTCATATCAATAGTAGTAAACATATATGCCCCAAATGGTATAGCATCTTCATTTTTGAAAAAAGTTAAATGAGTTACAAGAGGAAATAGATACTAAAACTACACTTGTGGGGCCCCTCAACTTTCCCATCTACCTAACTAGATAAATAAACCATCAAGAAGCTAAGGTGGTGAATAAAATTCTGGAAAGTTAGATATGCTAGCTCTCTGGAGAAAAATAAATGGGAATGGAAAGAAATGTACCTTTTCCTCGGCAGTCTATGGCACTTTCACAAAAACCACAAAAAAATATATTGGGACATTAAAAAATCTCATAACCAAATGTGGAAAATAAGATATAGTGAATGCATCCTTTTAATATCATACTGCAATGAAAATTACCTTCCATAATGGACAATGAAGAGAAAGGTTAAATTAATTGGAAAATTAAATAATCTACTACTAAAAAACAAGTGGTCAAAAAATAAAATAAACAAATGGACAATTTCATTAAAGAAAATGATAACAATGAGACAACATAAAAAAAAATTTATGGGATACAGCCAAAGTAATACTTAGGCAAATATATATATATATATATACATATATATATACATGTATATATATATGTATATATATACATATATATATATGTATATATATATGTATATATATATATATAATTGTTTATATCAAAAAAATAGAGAAAAAGAATATCAATGAATTGGGCATTCAACTAAAAAAAACTAGAAAAAGAACAAATGAAAAATTTACAATTAAAAACCAAATTAGAAATCTTGAAAATAAAAGAAGATATTAATAAAATTGAAAGAAAGAAAACCATTGAACTAATAAATAAAACTAGAACCTGGGTTTGTAAAAAAACAATAAAATAGATAAACCATTGGTTAATTTGATTTTAAAAAAGGAAAGAAGAAAACCAAATTATTAGTATCAAAAATGAAAGGGTGAACTCACCACTAGGAAATTTACAATCTAATGAAATAGATGAAAATCCATAAAAATATAATTTAGCCAGATTAACAGAAGAAATATAATATTTGAATAACCCAATCTTAGTGGGGGGAAAATGAACTCTCATTAGTGAACTTCCTAAAAACATTCCCAGGACCAGATGAATTCACAACCAAATTCTATAAAGATTAAAAGCACAATGAATCCAAATGCCATATATAAACTATTTGGAAAAATAGATGAAGTAATCCTACCAACTACCTTTTATAACAAAAATATGTAGCTGATGCCCTAACCAGGAAGAGCCAAAAAAATTATAGACTAGTTTCTATATTTATAAATAAAATACTAACAAAGAGATTACAGCAATATATCACAAAGATTGTACACTATAACCAGATGAGATTTATATCAGAATATAGAGCTGGTTCATTATTAGGAAAACTATCATCATAATTGGCTGTATCATTAATAAAACCAACAGAAATCACATGATTATCTAAATAGATGCAGAAATGAAATTCAGCACCCGATCCTATTAAAAAAAGCACTCGAGAGCATTGGAATGAGTGGAACTTATCTTAAATGATAAGTAATATGTATCATCAGCAAACATCATATGTAATAGGAAGAAGCTAGAAGCCTTTCCAATACAATCAGGGGTGAATCAAGGGTGCCCTTTATCATCTCTAATATTTAATATTGTACTAGAAATATTGGTTAAAGTAATATGAGAAGCAAAAGAAATTAAAGGAATTAGAATAGATAATGAGGAAGCAAAGCCACCACTCTGCAGATAATATGATGTTATACTTAGAAAATCCTAGGGAATCAACTAAAAAACTGCTTGAAATTATTAACAACTTTAGCAATTATAAAGCAATTATAATGAACAAATAATAATTATGATTGTGAATTATAATAAAAAATAAAAACAATTATAAAGTTTAGCAAAATTTGCAGGATTCAAAATTAACTCACATAAATCATCAGCATTTCTATATATATTACCAACAAAGCCCAGCAGCAAAAGATAGGATAAATTCCATTTAAAATAACTATAGACAATATAAAATACTTGGGAGTCTACCTGACAAGATGAATCTAAGATTCATATGTACAGTAGTATAAAACACTTGTAACACAAATAAAAATAAAATCTAAACAATTGGAAAAATATTGATTATTCATGGGTATGCTGAGTCAATACAATAAAAATATCAATTCTACCTAAATCTATTTATTCATCCCAATCAACAATCAAAAAATTGTTTTAAAGAACTAAGAAAAATAATAACAAATTTTATCTGGAAGAATAAAAACTAAAAGATATCAAAGACATCAATGAAAAAATGCATCTGGTCATTCCCGATCTCAAATAGTATTATAAAGTAGTTAATTATTAAAATAATCTGGTATTAGCTAAGAAATAGAGTGGTGGATCAGTGGATTATGTACAAATTACATTATAATAAATGGCCATAGTAATCTAATATATGATAAATCTAAAAATAGAAGGTTTTGGATAAAAAATTCATTATTTCACAAAAATTGTTCAGAAAACTGGAAAATTGCATGGCAGAATAGATACAGACCAATATCTCACACCCAATACCAAGATGTGGTCAAACTAGATCCAAGATTTAGACATAAAGGGTGACCCCATAAGCCAATTAGGAGAACAAGGAATAGTCTGTCAGATCTATGGAGAGAAGTTTATGACCAAAAAAGATATAGAGAACATTATAAATTGCAAAATGGATAATTTTGACTACATTAAGTTAAAAAGTTTTGCATAAATGAAACAAATGCAACCAATATTAGCAGAAATCTGGGAAACAATTTTTATAGCCAATGTTTCTGATAAAGGATTCATTTTTAAAATATTAGATAACTGAGTCAAATTTATAAGAATACAAATCATTCTTCAGTTGATAAAAGGTCAAAATATATTAACAGGTAGTGTTCATATGAAGAAATTAAAGTTAACTAGAGTCAAATAGCAATGAGAGGAAAAAGAAATTGAAGGAATCAGAATTGGCAATGAGGAATCAAAACTCACTCTTTGCAGATGATATGGTGGTATATTTAGAGTACCTGAGAAAATCATCTAAAACACTGCTTGAAACAATTAATAAATTCAACAAAGTAGTAGCATATAAAATAAACACATATCATCAGCATTTTAATATACATGAATAACAAAACCCAAGAACAAGAGATAGAAAGAGAAGTTACATGTTAAAGTAACTGTAGACATTAAATACTAGGGAATCTACCTCCCAAGACAAACCCAGAAACTGTATGAACACAATTACAAAATAAACTCAGATCTCACCCAAATAAAGTCAGATTTCACCCAAATAAAATCATATCTAAATAATTGGGAAAATATCAATTGTTCATGGTCAGGTTGACCTAATTTAATAAAAATGACAATTCTACTCAAATTAAGTTACTTATTCATTGCCATACCAAACAAACTACCAAATAACTACTTTACTGAGCTAGGGGAAAAAAAGAAACAAAATTCATCTGGAGCAACAAAAGGGCAAGAATAGCAAGGGAACTGATGAAAATAAAAATGTAAAGGAAGTTGTCTAGCTCTACCAGATCTAAAACCATACTATAAAGCAACAGTCATCAAAACTGCCTGGTATTGGTTAAGAAATAGAGTAATGGATGAGTGGATTAGGATAGGTTCAAAAGAAACTATAGTAAATGACTACAGTAAACTACTTTTTTTTTTAGGTTTTTGCAAGGCAAAGGGGATTAAGTGGCTTGCCCAAGGCCACACAGCTAGGTAATTATTAAGTGTCTGAGGCCAGATTTGAGCTCAGACACTTCTGACTTCAGGGCCCGTGCTCTGTCCATTGCACCACCTAGCAGTCCCTCAAACTACTTTTTAACAAACCCAAAGACATCAGTTTCTGGGTTAAGAACTCCCTATTTGACAAAAATTGTTGGGAAAACTTGAAAATAGTATGACAAAAACTAGGCATAGATCTATATCTCACACCCTATATGAAAATAAGGGGAAAATGGGTACAGGATTTAGACATAAAGAGTGACATCATAGATAAATTAATAAACCAAGAAATTATCTATCAGATATATGGAAAGGGGATAAATTTATGACTAAACAAGAATTAGAGCACATTATAAACTACAAAATGAATGATTTTGACTATATTAAATTGAAAAGGTTTTCCACAAATAAAATCATTGCTGTCAAAATTAGAAGGAAAGCAGAAAGCTGGGAAACAATCTTCCCAACTAGGAGTTGTGATAAAGGTCTCATTACTTTCTGAAAAAAAATTATTAATTTTGAATTCTCCAATTTTCCCCTAATCTCACTTCCCTCCCCACCCCCCCCCACAGAAGGCAGTCTATTAGTCTTTATATTCTTTACATGTTATACATTGATCTAAATTGAATGTGCTGAGAGAGAAATCATATCCTTAAGGAAAAAAAATAAAATATAAGAGATAGAAAAATTATATAATAGGATAATTTTTTTTAAATTAAAGGTAATAGTCTTTGGTCTGTTCAAACTCCACAATTCTTTCTCTGTATACACTTGGTATTCTTCATCACAGATAACCCAAAACTGTCCCTGATTGTTGCACTGATGGAATGAGCAAGTCCATTAAAACTGATCATCAACCCCATGTTACTGTTATGATGAACAGTGTTCTTCTGGTTCTGCCCACCCCACTCAGGATCAGTTCATGCAAATCCTTACAGGCTTCTCTGAATTGCCATCCCTCCTGGTTTCTAACAGAACACTAGTGTTCCATAATGCATATATACCACAATTTGTTCAGCCATTTCCCCAATGAATGGACATTCAATAATTTCCAATTCTTTGCCACCACAAACAGAGCTGCTATGAATATTTTTGTACAAGTGATGTTTTTACCCTTTTTCATGATCTCTTCAAGGTATAGACCCAGTAGTGGTATTGCTGGATCAAAGGGTATGCACATTTTTATTCCCCTTTTAGAGTAATTCCAAATAGATCTCCAGAAAGTTTGGATCAATTCACAGCTCCACCAACAATGTATTAGTATACCAGATTTCCCACATCCCTTCCAACATTGATTATTGAACTTTCTGGTTATATTGGTCAGTCTGAGAGGTGAAGGTGATCAGAAATGCTTTAATTTTCATTTCTCTAATCAGTAATGATTTAGAGCAATTTTTCATCTGACTATGGATCACATTGATTTCTTCATCTGTATATTGCCTCCATATATCTTTAGACCATTTGTCAATTGGGAAATGGCTTGATTTTTTAAAATTTTTTTTTCAGTTCTCTATATTTTAGGAAAAAGTCCTTTGTCAAAAATACTAGTTGTAAAAATTGTTTCCCAATTTACTACATTTCTTTTGATCTTGATTACAGTGGTTTTGTCTTCACAAAACCTTTTTAATTTAATGTAATCAAAATTATCTAGTTTGTTTTTAATGAGGTTCTCTATCTCTTCCTTGGTCATAAACTGCTTCCCTTTCTATAGATCTGACAGGTAGACTATTTCTTGATCTCCTAGTTTGTTTATAATGTTGTCTCTTATGTCTAGATCCTATATCCATTTTTATCTTATCTTGGTATAAGGTATGAAGTGTTGGTCTAATCTAAGTTTCTGCCAAACTAACTTCCAATTTTCCCCATAGTTTTTATTGAAGAGAGAGTTTTTATCCCCAAAGCTGGAATCTTTGGATTTATCAAACATTAGATTACTATAATAATTTCCTGCTATTGCACCTAATCTATTCTGCTGATCTACCACTCTATTTTTTAGCCAATACTAGACATTTTTGATGACTGATGCTTTATAATTTAATTTTAGAACTGGTAGGGCTAAGCCACCTTCTTTTGCACTTTTTCATTAAATCCCTGGAAATTCTTGACTTTTTATGTCTCCATATGAATTGAATTATATTTTTTTCCTAATTAAAGTAATTTTTTGGAATTTTGATTGGTAGGGCATTAAATAAGTAGTTTAATTTAGGCAGATCTGTCATTTTTATCATATTAGCTCAGCCTATTCATGAGTGGTTGATATTTGCCTAGTTATTTAAATCTGATTTTATTTGTGTGAGAAGTGTTTTGTAATTGTTTTCATAAAAGTTCTGAGTCTGCCTTGGCAGCTAGACTCCCAAGTATTTTATATTGTCTGAAGTTACTTTGAATAGGATTTTTCTTTCTAGCTCTTGCTGCTGTATCTCGTTAGTCATATATAGAAATGTTAAGGATTTATGAGGGTTTATTTTATGTCCTGCAACTTTGCTAAAGTTGCTAATTCTTTCTAGTAATTTTTAGATGATTTTTTGGAATTCTCTAGGTATACCATCATGTTATCTGCAAAGAGTAAGAGTTTTGTTTCTTCCTTCCCAATTCTAATTCCTTCAATTTCTTTTTCTTCTTTTATTGCTAAAGCTAACATTTATAATACAACATTGAATAGTAGTGGTAATAATGGGCATCCTTGTTTCACCCCTGATCTTATTGGGAATGCCTCTAGCTTATACTTATTGCATATAATGCTTGTTGGTTTCAGATAGATACTGCTTATTATTCTAAGGAATGATCCATTTATTACCATACTCTCCAGTGTTTTTAGTAGGAAATGGGTGCTGTATTTTGCCAAGGGCTTTTTCAGTATCTATTGATATAATCACCTGATTTCTTATAGGCTTGTTATTGATATAATTAATTAATTATACTAACAGTTTTCCTAATATTGAACCAACCCTGCATTCCTGGGATAAATCCTACTTGGGCATAGTGTATTTTCCTAGTGATACCTTACTGTAATCACTTTGCTAAGATTTTATTTAAGATTTTTGCATCTATATTCATCAGGGATATAGGTCTATAATTTTCTTTCTCTTTTTTGACTCTTCCTGGTTTAGGTATCAGCATTGATATCATACAAAACATTAGGCAGGGTTCCATCTTCACCTATTTTTCAAAAGAGTTTCTATAGAATTGGAACCAATTGTTCTTTGAATATTTGCTAGAATTCAACTTGTGAATCCATTTAGCCCTGGTGATTTTTTCTTAGGGAGTTCAATAATGGCTTGTTGAATTTCTGAGATAGGGTTCTTTAGGTATTTAATTTCCTCTTCATTTAACATGGACAACTTGTCTTTTTGTAAATATTCATCAATTTCACCTAGATGATCAGCATACAATTGGGCAAAATAATTCTGAATTATTACTTCAATTTGCTCCTCATTGGTGGTGATTCACATTTTTCATTTATGATTCTATCTAATTGGTTTTCTTCTTTTTTTTAAATTAAATTGACCAGAGGTTTACCAGTGTTATTGGTTTTTTTTCCATAAAACCAACTCGGTTTTATTTATTAGCTCAAAAGTTTCTTGCTTTTGATTTTATTTATATTTCTCCCTTAATTTTTAGAATTTCTACTTTGATATTTAATTTGTACTTTTTCATTTATTCTTCCTCTAATTTTTTTATATACATATTTAGTCCATTGATTTCCTCTTTCTCTACTTCATTCATGTATGCATTTAAAGATATAATATATCCCCTGACAACTGCCTTGGCTGTATCCCATAAATTTGGGTATGTTGTTTTATTATTGTCATCATCTAGGATGAAATCATTAATTATTTTTATAATTTGCTGTTTGATCCATTCATTCTTTAAAAGGAGGTTATTTAGTTTCTTAGGTCTATCTCTCCCTGGCCCATTATTGCATGTGACATTTATTGCATTATATTCTAAGGAGGATGTATTCACTATTTTTGCCTTTCTGCATTTGATTATTAGGTTTTTATGACCTAGTACATGGCCAATTTTTGTGTAAGTGCCAAGTACTGCAGGAAAAAAAAGTATATTCCTTTCTATTCCCATTCAGTTTTATCCAAAGGTTTATCATGCCTAGGTTTTCTAACAATCCATTTAGCTCCTTATCTTCCTTCTTCTTCTTTATTTTATCCTTAGATTTATCAAAAACTGAGAATGGGAGGTTAAGGTCTCTCACCAGTAGAATTTTGCTGTCTATGTCTTCCTGTAAGTCATTCAATTTCTCCTTTAAGAATTTGGATGCTGGGGGTGGCTAGGTGATGTAGTGGATAAAGCACTGGCCCTGGAGTCAGGAGTACTTGGGTTCAAATATGGTCTCAGACACTTAATAATTACCTAGCTGTGTGGCCTTGGGCAAGCCACTTAACCCTATTTGCCTTGCAAAAATCCTATTAAAAAAAAGAATTTGGATTCTATACCATTGGGTGCATACATATTTAGTATTGAAATTACTTTATTGTCTATGGTACTTTTAGGAGGATATAGTTTCCTTCCTTATCTCTTTTAATGAGATCTATTTTTTCAGTCTCTTTGTCTGAGATAAGGACTGCTACTCCTGCTTTTTTTTTCACTTCAGCTGAAGCAAAATATATTTTCTCCAACTTTTTACTTCTGCTCTATATGTATCTCTCTGCTTCAAATGAGTTTCTTGTAAGTAGCATATTGTAGGATTCTGGTTTTTATCTACTGTGCTATTTGCTTGCATTTTATGGGAGAGTTCATCCTATTAACATTCAAAGTTAAAATTACTATTTATTGCCCTCCCTGCTAGCTTTCCTCTGTAATTTTCCCCTTTTTTCACTTATCCATATTCCCCAGTATTTTGTTTCTGAATACCACCACTTTCAGTATGTTTGCCCCCTTATATCCAACCCCACTTTCTTTCCATTTTCCCTTTTCCCCTTCTTCTTTCCCTTCCTTCTGTTAGTTCTTCTTTTCCTTCTTCCTCCTTCTTTCCCCTTTTAATACTTGAAACGTAAGACAAGTTTCTTAACTTAACTGAGTATGTATATGTTAACTTTAAGACAAATAAGAAGATAATAAGATTCAGATGGTTCTCACCTCCCCGCTTCTTCCCCTCTATTGCAGTAGGTTCTTTGTACCCCTTCATGTAACCTGATTTACCCCAATCACCTCTATCCTCCTGTCTCTTTCCTTACCCCCCCCCCCCTTTTAAGGATATAATGTTTCTAAATCATTCTATCAGAGTTTTGGTTAAGTCAGGAGTGTCCATTATTTCTGGCTAAATATATTCTATTAGTGTTACAATTCTCAAGAGTATGAAAGACTTTCTCCCAGCTGGGGATATAGCCAGTTTCATTTTATTGGATAGCAGTTTTTTTTCTTTACAATTATTTTTAGGTTTTCTTGCAAGGTAATAAGGTTAAGTGATTTGCCCAAGGCCACACAGCTAGGGGATTATTAAGTGTCTGAGGCTGGATTTGAACCCAGGTACTCCTGACTCCAGGGCCAGTGCTTTATCCACTGTGCCACCTAGCCGCCTCTCTACAATTTTTTTAAACCTTTTCCTATGTCTCTTGAGTCTCCTGTTTGGAGTCCAAATTTTCTATTTATCTCTATTAACTCTATTTCATCAGGAAATGTTGGAAGTCTCACATTTCAGTAAATGTCCATCTTTTCCCCTGGAAGAGAAGGTTCAATTTTGCAAGATGGTGAATTCTTGGCTACATTTCAAGTTCTCTTACTCTTCCAAATATCTCATTCCAGGCCCTTCAATACCTTAATGTTGATGCAGTCAGGTCCAGTGTAATCTTTACTGTGACTCCTTGGTATCTAAATTGTTTCTTTTTGATTTCTTGCATGATTTTCTCTTTTATCTAATGATTCTGGAATTTGGCCATAATATTCCATGATGTTTTCATTTTGGGATCCCTTTCTGGAGGGGACTGATGTATTTTTTCAATAACTATTTCTCCCCCTGGTTCCATGATGTCAAGACAATTTTCCATCACTAGATCTTATAATATTAAGTCCAGGCTTTTTTTTCTCTTCAATATTTCCAAGGAGCCCAATGATTCTTAAGTTGTCTCTTCTAGATCTATTCTTGAGATCAGTGGTTTTTCAGATGAGTTATTTTACATTTTCTTCTATTTTTTTCAATTTTTGGTTTCATTTAACAGATTCTTGCTTTCTCATGAAGTCATTAGTTTCCACAGACTCCTGGGCTGGATACCAAATCATATTCTCCTCAGAAATTCTAGTTCTCTCTGAGTTATGGTCATTACCTTCTAGGTAGTTTTCTATGGACCCCTCTTTCTGCTGGCTTTTCTTCATTTTCCTAAAATCTTGTGTTGGGGGTAAGGGACTGGTTCACCAACCTTTGGTTTTGAGGTCCCTAGAGGCTTTGCTCACTTGATTTAGTAACTCCATGTGAGCCAACCAATAGGGGATGCTAGAGGCTTTGCTCACTTGGCTTAGTAATTCCAAGTGGGCTATCCAGTAGGTGGTACTTGCTGCTTCCTCTGGAGTGTAGGTGACCTTGATTTCAGTCCCTCTCTGTAGACCTGGAGGGGGTGGGTGGTGCTCTGGATACTGTTATCCTTGAACAATGTGGGCTGGACCCTGGGGCAAGAATGATAATCTCCTTAATCTGATGAGGGAGCTCTACTGCCCAAGCCTCAGCCTGGTGGGAGGCAGGGGGGAGTGCTGTTACTGTGTTTGTCCCTGGAAGAAAACTCAGATAAAATGAAAGCATGTAGTCTGTGTTCCTCCAGACTAGCTGAACCTGGCAGACTGATATCCAGCAGTACTCTGTAACTTCTGTGCTGGAACTCATCCTCTAGTCCCACTGGAGCACCCCAGACCACTGCTCTCACAGCCAAAGCCTCCATGGCTGATCTTAGGTTAGTCCAAGGTCTCACTCCACCCCCCACTGGTTGTCTGTTCTCTGCACCTGGCTTGCTCACAATCCCCAGAGACAGACCTTGTAGGTAGATGCTCTTCTTCTAGCTTTTTTTTCTGGGTTTTGTCAATAGAATTTCTGTTAAGAGGTTTGTTTCATATTATTTATGAGGGAAAACCAGGAGATCTTAGCATAGTGCCTATCTTCTCTATGCCATCTTGGCCAGAAGTCAAGAACAATCTAATTTCTAAAACATATCAAGAACTGCATCAAATTTATAAGGTTACAAGACATTCCCCAGCTGATAAATGGTCAAAGGATATGAATAGACAGTTTTCAAATAAAGAAATTAAAGCTATATATAATCATATGAAAAAATGCTCCAAATCATTATGTATTAGAGAAATGCAAATTAAAACAACAGTGAGGCATCATCTCACACTTATCAGATAGACCAAGAGGAGAAAAAGAGAAAATGATCAATGTTGGAGAGCTTGTGGGAGGATTGGGACATTAATGTACTGTTAGTGGAATTGTGAACAGATCCAACCTTTCTGGAGAGCAGTATATGGAACTATGCCCAAAGATCAATAAAACTGTTCATTCCCTTTGACCCAGAAATTCCAATTCTAGATTTGTAGCCAGAAGAAATCATAAGAAATGGAAAAAGTCCCATATGTTCCAAAATATTCATAGCAGCACTTTTTGTAGCAGCAAAGAATTGGAAAATGAGAGGATGTCCATCAATTGGGAAATGGCTAAACAAGTAATGGACATAAATATTATGGAATATTATTGTTCTATATGAAACTATAAATGGGGGAGGTGTAGCTAGGTGGCTCAGTGGATAGAGCACTGACCCTGGAGTCAGGAATACCTGAGTTCAAATCCAGTATCATTTATTAATAATTACCTAACCTTGAGCAAGTCACTTAACCCCATTGCCTTGCAAAAACTTTTAAAAAATGAAACTATAAATGTCAGACTCCAGAGAAGCATGGAATGACTTACAGGATTTGATGCTAAGCAAAGGGAGTGGAACCAAGAGAAAAAATGTTCTCATTAATAATAACATTGTGAGATGAACAACCTTAATGGAAGCAATTCCTCTCAGCAGTTCAGAGAGCTAGGACAACTATCAGCTATGAACTATGTTATCCCCAGCCAGAGAAAGAAAAACAAAACAAGCAATACACACACACACACACACACACATATACACACCCTCCAGTATCTGATGAACACTTTATAAAAATTAATTTTATAAAACTCTTTCCCTTAATCCTAATTCCTCATACTGAAAATAACTAATACTAATCTGTAAACATGTTTATCAAAATGTGTATGTACAATGCTAACCTGACTGTTCAACACTAAGAGGAGGGGGTAGGAATGGATGGTGAAAAGAAATTGTGTAACTTGAAAATATGCATCTTCAAATGGATGAAAAGAATAAAATAAATTTTAAAAGAAGAAAAGAAAAATGCTCCAAATCATTATTTGAGAAATGCAAATTAAAACAACCTTTGAGGTACTACCTCACACCTATTAGATTGGCTAAAATAAAAAAAAAGAAAATGATCAATAAAAGGAATGGGTAAAAAAGAGAGCCTAATGCATTGTTGGTGGAGTTGTGAACTGATCCAATCATTCTGGAATGCATTTAGGAACTATCCTGAAAGTTCAATAAGACTGTGCATACTCTTTGATCCAGCAATACCACCACTAGGTCCATATGCCCAAAGATATCATTAAAAATGTAGAAAGACTCACATGTACATACATTTATAGCAGCTCTTTTTGTGGTAGCAAAGATTTAGAAATTGAGAAGATGTTAATCTCGTGGAGAATGACTGAACAAGTCATGCTATATAAATGTTATGGAATATTATTTTTTGTATGAAATCATAAGCAGACTAGAAAAGTATGAACTGATAATGAGTGAAGTGAGCAGAACCAGGAGAGCATTGTACACATTGTGCAACATTGTGAGATGATCACCTAAGACAGACACAGCTCCTCTCAGAAGTTCAAATATTAAGGACAATCCTGAAAAAATGTCATCCCCATCATGGGAAAAAAATATGATGTCTGAATGCAAAGCAAAGTATACTATTTTCACTTTTTAAATTTTCTTTTATATTTTTTTCTTTCTTTATCATGGTTCCCCCCCCTTAGTTCCAATTCTTCCTTTACAGCAATACTGGAAATATGGAAATATGTTAAACATGGTTGTATCTGTACAACTTTTGTCAGATTGCTTACTGCCATGGGGTGGAAGAATGGAAATAAGAGTGGTAGAAAAATGTGGAACTCCAAAACTTGCAAAAGAATGAATGCTGAAAACTATCTTTGCTTGTAATTGGAAAAATAACAACATTTTTTTAAAAAAATTTTAATATCAGGGAACAATTTATCTTTCATATTTATAGATAAAGGAAGAATTTAGGAGCAAAACAGATTGAAAGAGGATAACAAAATATAAAATAGATCATTTTGATTAAATGAAATTTTAAAAACTTGTACAAAGTAAATGTAACCAAAATTATAAGAAAAACAGAAAAGTGAGGGAGAAATTTTTCAACAATTATTTCTGATAAAGGTCTCATTTCTCAAATACATAAAAAACTGAGTCAAATTTATGATCTAAATCACTTTTGATCAGAGAAATGCAAATTAAAACAACTCTGAAGTGCTACACCACAGCTATCAAACTGACTTGTATGGCAAAAAAAAAGGATAATATTGGTTGATGGAAGGGATATGGGACAACTTGGACACTAATGCATTGTTGAGTTGTCCAAGGTCACAGAGAGCCCAAGTTTTCTTAAATCTTTTTTTAAGGTTTTTTTTTTTTTGCAAATCAATAGGGTTAAGTGGCTTGCCCAAGGCCACACAGCTTGGTAATTATTAAGTGTCTGAGGCCAGATTTGAACTCAGGTACTCCTGACTCCAGGGCAGGTGCTCTAGCCATTGTACCACCTAGCCACCCTCACTAATGCATTGTTGAACTGATCCAACAATTCTGGAGAGCAAATTGGAACCATGCCCAAAATGTGCATACCCTTTGATCCAACAATACAACTGCTAGGTCTATATATCCCAAAGACATCTAAAAATGGGGTTAAGGGCCTATTTATACAAAAATATTTATAATAATTTTTTTGTGATAGCTAAGAATTAGAAATCAAAGGGATGCCAGTCTATTGAGAAATGACTAAACAAGCTGTGATATATGATTGTTATAGAATAGTATTGTGCTGTAAAAAATGACTATCAAGATGATTTCAGAAAAACCTGGAAATATTTACATGAACTGATGAATAGTGATATGAATAGAACCAAGAGAACATTATACACAGCAACAATAGTATTGTTTGGTGAAGAACTGGGAATAACTCAGCTATTCTCAACAGTGCAATGATCCAGCACAATCCCAAGGCAGTAATGATGAACTCTACTATCTGGTTCCAGGGAAAGAACTGATATTGATTGAATATAGACAAAAGCATTGTACGTTTCACTTTCTTTCTTTTTTCTTTTTCTTTTCTTTGAGTCTTCTTATGCAAAAGTTCTAATTATAGAAATGTTTTACATAATTGTACTTGTATAACCTATATTCAATTGCTTACTGTATAATACAGTGGGAAGGAGAGGGATAGAATTTGGGACTCAAAACTTTAAATAAAAATGTGAAAAATTAAAAAAAAGAAATATCTGTTTGAAAACTATGCTAAAAGATGGGTTAAAGTATAAGAGACTGGAGGCAAAGGAAACCAATTACAAGATTATTGCAGCAGTCAAGGTGAAAGATGATGAACTAGGTAGGATGTGAATGAAGATAAACAACTACAAAATGTGAGCTATGCTATAGAATTAGTATCAAATACTGAGAACTATTTGAATATAAAGTCAAAATGAGATTTTAAACTTGGCAAATGAAAAAAAAGATTATTTCCTCTCTAGGAAGATAAGGGAAAAGTCATTCATATACCACTTATTACATGTGGAGCACTGTGCTAACTCTTTTAAAAATATTATATCATTTGATCCTCAGAACATTCTTGGAAATAATGTGCTGTTAATATCCCCCTTTTGAAGTTGATTAAACTGAGGCATCAAGAGGTTAAATAAATTGCTTAAAGTCAAACAGCAAAATTTGAAGCTGGATTTGACTCTAGGTCCAGGATTCTGTCCACTATATCCCCTAACTGCCTTATTTTAAAAAAGGCCTTCCAGAAAAATGGAAGAGTTTTTTGGGGGGAAAACAATTTTTTTGACCATACTAAACTTGAGATGCCTATAGGATACCAAGGGAAAGATTCCTAAAGGGCAGTTAGTGAAATGAGAAAGGAGTTTAAAATGAATGTTCAGGAAAGATGAAAGTGGTCTTCAAAAAAAGAATTCAATACAACAATGTGGGAAGTTTCAAAATACACACTGTCAAACAACTCAGCAAATTGAAATTTTATTAGAAGGCAATATTTTTGCTTTCCTCTTGCAAAATTGTGAGAACTACCTCTTCTCATAGTTAATATTTCTTCCAGACAAGATCAGGTATTAGATAAAACTTTTCCTGAAGGTACAGTGATGTACTCTGAAGATTCCATTGGAACTTATAGGCTTTTAAACAGTTTTTTTGAGTCACAAAAGGCTATTAAACATTTTCATTTAAAATACCTGCCCAAACACTATGTTGGTGTAACTTTGAGAATACTGATCAGCAAGTATAGTGTTCAACAAAAGAAAGGGGAGGAGAACTACCTAAAATAACTACTTTCATCATGCTCTGAAAGGCTTCCAATATGAGCTCCAAATATAGAACTATATTAAACATTTCCACTGATATGATTCAATGAGTCAAGTTTTAACTTTGACAACTTCTAGGTTTCAACAATGTCCCCATTACATCAAACTCAACAATCACTGATATTCCTTGAAATTCTGAAACATAATTTTAAACTTTTAAAAAGACAAAGCAAACTTCTCCCCCCTTTATCTTCCTGAAGGGAAAAAAAAACTTTTTGGAGAGACAATTTTGCATCAGTGACTCACAAGAAAATCCAGTTTTACAAAGTTTCATAATATATGCAACACAGATGATCCTTTAAGTTAATATTTCTAGTCTGACTGATATTGCTACTGTGATAAATGCGTCTTATGCAATGAGTTCTCTGTTGATGCACACAGGATGCAGAGAACATTTTATTGTACTAAAACATAATAAGAGCAAAAATTATTCAAAGTATATTTAACAATCCAAACAAAAAACAAAACCAAAGTGGATGAAATCACTGAAAATTATATATTCCTTAGATTATAATACACAATTAGATGACAGGTAATCCATTAAGTTAGTACATCATTATTCACTAAAATATGTATTCATTATTGAAAAAATAATCATAGTAAGATATAACTACATTCATAAATGTATACACATATATAAACATCTATGTATACACATAGCTGTTTATATTGTAATAATTATATGTGTGGGTTTATATTACACTAAGACTTCTGGGACAATCTGTATATTCAGGCATTGCAGCATAGTTATTGATCTTAGAATTAAATGAGAAGAGCAGAGCTAGATCTCAATCACATTCAGTAAACTGAATAGGTCTTTCAATGAAACTGTTCACCATCAAAAAATACCCATTTTTATTATAAATATTTTTCAGGTAAAGCTTTAAACCTATAAATCATGACTAATAGTCCCAGAATATCCAGCATTATAAGTGACCTACCTTTGAAATTCTCTCTTAGTCTGTTACCATATAGTACTCATCATTCAGAATTACCCCCACCTTTTACCAGGCTCCACCTTTCCTCTACCTATCACCTTCCCTCTCTATTACCTTTGCAATCATCTATATTATCTCCCTTTTTTGACTTCATCAATCTCCATGGGTTAAATTATCATCTCTATGTAAATATTTATGTTTCTATCCCTTGTCTATACCCAGATCTATATATCTATCCATTTTTTGCTAGTCCTACATCACCAACTGTCTATTAGATATCTTGAAATGGTTGTTTCATGGGCATCTCAAATTCAATATTTCTAAAACAGAACTTTCCCTCCAAGCCATCTTCTTCTGAACTTTGCTATTACTATTAAAAGCATCACCATCTTTTCAATCTTTCACTTTCACTTCTTACATAATCAGAGGCCAAATTTTATTAAACCTTTCTTTAAACAACTCTCATGTATACCCTTTTCTCTCTAGGTACATAGCACCCCCAAACTAATCCAGGCCCTTATTCTCTCTTGCCTGGATTATTTCAAAACTCTTTTAACAGAACTCCCTACCTCAAGTATCTCTCCTTGGATCTTAGCACAGCACCTAGAATATAATATGCATTTAATGAATGCTTATTGATTGACTGACTAATTTCTTTGAATATGTTTCCTTATCTGTAAATTTGCGGGGGGGAGTAGAACAAAGAGAAAACTAACCAAACTCTAAGTTTCCTTCCAGCTCTGAAATAGAGGTTATTTGACTTGCTCTAAAATAGACTGAATTAAATTGCAAATTAGTGGGTAGAATTAAGGTCACCCAAAGAAAAGGATTATTATATTTCCTGGAGCCCTACAACAAGCAAAATCTGAGTGTTTCCCTCATCTGCATATGTATTTACAGCCTTAGCCACCTCAAATTTGAGAGATGTGCAGATGATCCATCATCACGGCAGGCAGAAGCAGTTTGTAGTCAGTTCCTTTGACAAAAGCCCCTAAACTTCTCTTGTAACTCAAGGACCAATCCAAGTGCATCCCCTTGGTTGAGTGGATTTATTTTTTCTGGGTTTGCAAGCACTCTCTGTTCTCCTCAAATGTCTCAGAACTGAATCAGTCCTTAATAAAATAAATAAAGTCTGCCCAGGAACAAAAATAGAGCAAGGGTCACTTTGGATTAGGTGTGTAACCAACACATAATCGCCTTAACTTTATCTCTCACACGGGAGAAGAGTCAGACAGAAATACTTCTGAAAAGACCCATTAAAGGTTTCTGGGAATCTTTGAAGTTTGAGAAAAGTCCGTAGTAGCCCAAGCCAAGATCTCTAAGTGCTGCTCTTTGTCTGGGGCACTTCCTTTTGTAAAGATTGTCTTTTTTAAAATCTTTTGATCAGAAAGAGAAAAAAGTTACCCACACTCTTGCAACCCTCTTGCCTCATTTCTTTCCTTGAAGTGAAAATCTGGAAGATGGTTAAAATAAACTTCCAAGTACAGAATTATCTTGAACTGCCAAGGTTTTGTTAGCCTTCCTTGACCTTATCTCAGATTTTACCAAGCATTTTGTTTTTTTACTCTTTAATAGACCCTAATTAACTGGGCAGCTTGGTTGCACAATGGATAGAGCACTGGACTTAGAATCAGGAAGACTCATCTTCCTGAGTTCAAATCTGGTCTTAGACACTTACTAACTGTGTGACCCTGTGCAAATCATTTAACTCTATTGATCTCAGTTTCTTCATCTGTAAAATGAATTGGAGAAGGAAATGGAAAAATCACTTCAGTATCTCTTCCAAGACAATCCCAAATAGAGTCATGAAGAATTAGACACCACTGAACAACAAATGCTCTAATTGTATTATTTTGTATATTTTATTTGTTTTATATATATATTCTGTTATATATTTGTTAGATATATGTTATACATATATATTTATGTTTCATATATATATTTATGTTCATCTTATTTTCTAACTTGACTAATGGCCATTTATTTAATTATTGAATCAACTACAGCACCTAACATCAGATTCATTTTAGTAAGTTCTTTTTGATGGATTTAGTCAATGCATCATTAATACATTCATTATGTAGTTTATTAGGGTAGCTGATTGTTTTCCTATATTAGTCTATCACTTTTTATTTGTGTCCTTATCCAGTATACTTTACTATTTTCATTTTTTTAATCTTCTGACCCATTCCTACTCAGGAATTTGTCTAGTTCAAGTTCTTTCCAAACAATGCAGGTAGTCTATAAGATTAGTCTTAATGGGAAACATGCAGGTGGCATGATACTGAAGAAGGCCAGAGGGAAATAACACATTGGGTTTGTAGGTCACACCCCTTGGGACAGAAAAAAAAACTATTGTGTAGAACTACCATCTATGTGCAATGAGTACCATCTTAGCCACTCCTTGAGGGCCTCCCCTATAGCAAATGTATTAGAAAATACTTGGATCCAGATACTAAACCATTCTCTAAGCACAACCCTTGTCCTACCCACCATGGAATTATATTTAAGCAATATATTTGTGAGGTAGAGGTCTCTTTCTTCTTTGGATTTCCATTAGGGCTGCTACTTTTTACTCTCTCTAAGCTTGAACCACATGCTCCAACCTATGCCACTGGAGCAATATGGCCCCAGCTCCGTGGGGTCAAATTTATGTTGATCTTAGCTTTTCTTCTCTCTTCTCCTGGGCTCCCTGCCATTTCTTTCTCCCCTCTTTCCTGAAAGTTCTTTTTTGGACCTATGTTCTCTCCAGGCTTGTAACTAAGTTCTTTCTTAGACCTATATTAATCTGAGCTTGCTCTCTCTCTCTCTCTCTCTCTCTCTCTCTCTCTCTCTCTCTCCCTCTCTCTCTCTCTCTCTCTCTTTCTCTCTTTCAATGAAATTACTTTTTTCCCAGATTATAACTACCAATATGTACTCAGTTCCAGGGCTGGACCCACTCATCTAGATATTCCTGCCTAGACCTTTGTTATTCAGTTTGTCCTCAAGTAACTTGCTATCTCTCTAGATGAAGTTTAATCTGTGACCTGCTTGTGCTTTGCAGGCCTGTGATGAACTTTACAAGCCTGTGAATAAAAGTCTGTTTTTTACACCTCTAGGGTCAGAATTATGAGTACTTCCTTAAACATTCCTGATCTTTGAGGCAGCACCACCCAAATCTCCATCATCAATTCAATAAGTTCCTGGAAGTTCCCAAAGTATCCTTCTATGTATATTATTAATGATGCCTAAAAATCACCCAGTTCCAACTTTGTCCCTTTATTTTAGGGTTTGATTCCCAAATAAAATGTTAAACTGAAAGAGATGATGCATCATTTTGTTATAATTATGTGGATTTTAGTGTGAATAAGTTTCTGGTCCTTTTCTAATAAGGAAAGATTTGGGTAGTATGAGTAAGTTTCTGTTTCTTTTCTAATAAGTTCTAATAAAGAAAGATTTGGAAACATGTGTATAGGGAGCACTGTGAAGGGAAGAGTACAATTAGAAATAAACTTTATCTACTTCACAATTCATCAAAGAACCTGTTCATTGGCACATAAAGAAATAATTAAGTGAACTAGCAACTAGAGAATTTTCCCAAAATTTTTGTGATCATCCAAACCTCTGCAGATCAGAGGTTTTCACTAGTTTATATTTGTTTTAGCTTGTGATCAGGGTTTTTTGTTGGAGTTCATGAGACCTGTTTAGAGCTGAAAAATTCCTATAATCATCTTAGTGCTATTGATTATCTTTTACCCCTTCCCTCAATGACAAAATCAAAGAAGCCCCATAGGAATAGTAGAAAGTAACAAGAGAAAAATTAATAGCAGGGAAGACTAGGAGGGAAGGATCAATAGCTATGGAAAATCATTTAAAAGGAGAAAGGAGTTCCTATTCCCAAAACAGTAAGAAGCATCACCATCACCAAAGTCATTAAGCTGAATTAGTTGTACACAGGAGAGAAGTAGATGATTGTTTGCATAGTATGACTAGAAGGACACCACCTTCCCTAAATCTCAAATCTCTCCTCTTTACCAGGCATCGCCTGAAATTCCCAACATTAACTTTGGGGGGGGGGTTATGTAACAAGATTAAAGACTTTCAATTCCACAAGCATTTAGTAAGTGCCTCCTTACACAAGGCACTAAGTTAGAGACTGGGTGAATTAAAAAACAAGAAAGTGGGTCAGGTAGGTGAGGCAGTGGACAGAGCCCTGGCCCTGGAGTCAGGAGTACCTGAGTTCAAATTTGACCTCAGACACTTAATAATTACCTAGCTGTGTGGCCTTGGGCAAGCCACTTAACCTCATTGCCTTGCAAAACAAAACAAGAAAGAAAACAGATTTTTTTCCTTCAGGGAGTTTATGTTCTACCAGATTACCTCCAAAGAATCACTGTTAGAACATGCCTTTTCCACTAGAATTGTGAAAGGGCTCTGAGAATTCCTCTAGTCATCATTTATTAACAGATATTAATTGATTTCATTAGCTCATTATTGCACTAAGAAGGAACAGGGAGATCATTGCAAAGGACCAAGAAAGTTCATTAGTTGGTTTCAGTGAAGAAGCAATACCAGAATATTATAGTATCATAATATTGAAAAATGAAAGAGAAATTAAGATATCATATGTTTCATACTCTCAACTCCTCCTCATTTTATAGATGAAAAAATTGAGGGCCAAAGAAGCTAAGCAATTATTCCAAGGTCACAATTATGCCAGGGTATAGATGGGATTTAACCTAGGGCTTTTCCCTCTATGTCACTCTACATTCATGGCAAGTAATTGATTTCTCAAGTCTCTTCAAGTTGGTAACATTCAAAAATTATGATTAGGACTAAGTTAAGGAAAAGATGGTTCACAAAAGACTTATTTTCTCATAGAAAAAAATTGACACAAACACCTCCCTCTGAAATAAATATGCTTCAATAATTTCATTCCAAAGACCCAAAATGGTTATCATTAATAAAGGAATATAATTTCCCAGAGGATTTATTTTTGAATTTTTGCAATCTCTGTAATATCCCAGTGGTTTGTAGAAAACGTGATTCAAAAGAATCTAGATGTAGCATCCTATCTCATTGCAAAAGAATGCTCCAGTGTGCCCTTGATCATTTCAATCCAACAGAGATTCAAGTGAAAAAGAAAGAACTGTGAAATTAGAATGCAAAGCATTACAATTCTTAGGCTACAAAGCTATTGGAATTCATACCTCTTAAGGAAAGTAGGTTCAATCCATGTTGAATCTACTTCAAAAACAAATCATGAGCTTCAAGTCTTCTTTCTGAAGATCATTTTAAAAGCTGAGTGAAAGATGGATTGGAGTAGGAAGAGACTTGTGGCCAACAGACCAACTAGCAGGTTAACACACTAAAAAAAGGTACTACATGATGATGATTATTTGCACCAAGGCAATGACAGTGTCAGAAGAAAATGTTTTTGCTTCTATTCTATGTTGTTTATCCTTCACAGTTTCGGGTTCCAAAGAGACCTGAATCCCCCATGGGACTCAAGTGTTTCAGCCATGGTAACCTTGCAGCTAGAATTGCAGGTGCCAGGCTGGCATAGAAGCCCAATGAAGTCAGGGCACCTGGAACTTGAGTCTATGTTAGGTTTTAGACCAAAGAGACTGAGAAAGCAGAGGAGGATTATACCTTCCTCATGTTAGGGAAATACATTTATGTATTTGTGGATATGCTTTTCCAAGTAAATATTTCTACGTAAAAACTTTTTCTAAAAGGAGATTATTAGTAACTTTGGGGAAAGCAGATACAGGTGAAAATGAGATCACAAGTCTGACTATAGAGAATTAAGAAAAAGGAAGTGGAGGCATCAATTATAGATGATCTTCTCAAGATGTTTAGCCATAGAAAGAAGTATAGGATGTTAGTTAATTGAGATGAATGTTCAAATGAGAAGTTTTTTGAGATTGGCAGAGACATAGGCATGTATGTGGACAATAGGTTTGTAACCAGTAGACAAGTAGAACCTGAAGATAAATGAGAAAGTGGAAAAGATAGGTTAATGTGAAGAATTTTCACTCTGCCTAAGGTATAGGATTATAGCTTAAGTTCTAGAAGGTAGCTAGGGTATTACAATGATAAAATCATAGATTTCCCAAAATGTCAAAGCATGATGAATTTTCACTGAGCAGTGTTAAATTCAAGATTCCCCATTTTAAAACTGGAGGCAGCTAGATGACTCAGTAGATAGAGCACTTAGGCCTAGGGACAGGAAGACCTAAATTCTAATCCTACCTTAGACACTTACTAGCTATGTGACCCTTAACCTCTGTCTTAATCCACTAGAAAAGGAAATGGCAAACCGTGTCAGTATCTTTGCCAAGAAACCCCATAAGCAAGATTTTTGTTGTGCTATGACCACTGAAATCATGAACAGTCAAACACAGTTGAAGAGCAAAAATTCTAAATTTTAGTAGGGTTTGTATTTGCTCTATGCATAGCTAAAGCTTTTAAGTAGGTTCCACATTACTACAGAAATTCAGAATTGACATAATCCAATTATTCCAGGTGATCTTTTAGAAGGAGATTGTTCAAATCCATCTAACTAAACATAATATTATTTATAGAATAAGACATTTTAACTCTTCAACCATGTGTTGTTAATGATTATCTACAAGTTTACACTTATTAACATTGGCATCAGCAAGGGTCATCCAAAGGATTTAACCTTCTACTTCATCAATCTTTATTCCATCTAAGATGTAATTTAACCCAACATTTACCCAAAATTAGCTTATTTTGAGTCTATGGCTATAAAAGTTTCTGTGCCAGTAAGGAAAAAGCAAATCACTGCATTGAAAATAAATGATAATTTTCCAAGTTCATGTTTGTTTTTTGTCTTTTTCTGTGAAAGAAAAGCAAATTTACATTACTTTGGGGCTTTAAAATCATCAGTTCCTGGTTTTGGAAGTGGGAGAAACCAGAGAGATCACAAGATCAAGGATCAAGAGTTGGAAGAAACCTTGGAGGGCCATCTATAAATATTTGCTCCCCACATTTTACCGAGGATACTGAAGCACAGAAGGATGTCACTCAACCCTTTTTCAGAATTCCCATTTGCCTCTCTCCTCTAATTGGAGGACTGGAAGACAGAGCAAAAAACTCCTCCCAAATCCTCCCTTTATGAAGGGTTCAGAACTTCCCACTCCTCATTTCCCAACAGCTGCTCTGGTTGATTCCTGTTATATCATGCCCTTTGGAGTACCCTCTTGAAACCCAACTCCCCTGTTTTTCAGCTTCTTTTCAGGTATTCTCTTCCAACCTTTAAATTGAAACTTCTTTTTCTTTTTTGTATGTCCAATATTTAGCACACTGTAGGCACTTAGAATCTTTGTTGACTATTGAAGATGTGTCAGAGTCTGCATTTAAATCTAGTCTTCCCCACTCAAGGTCAGTTCTATCCAATACACTACTTTTATATAAGAATTTTAAGGGTTATAAAGTGCTTTATATCACCTTGTAAAATAAGAGGTTTGGATTGGTGACCACTTAGATCCCTTTCAGTTCAAAATCAAATTATCCTTTGTACATATGTATATATAAATAAATATATATATATGTATACATATATATATATATATATAATTTGTGTGTGCATTTATTTCACATATATCTCTTATGTCAGACTAGAACCATAGCTATATCTTATACACACACATACACACACATATACACACACATATACACGCACATGCACACTTTGTAGAAGTACAATTGTAAAATGACAGAATTTTTTTATCTATATCTTTGATTTTGTTGATGACTTCACTGCTACAAAACAAAAATTTGTCTATTCCTTAGTCTTAACAAGTTCCCTAGGGCACTAAGCTAAATGACTTGCCCCTGGTTCTCGCAGTTTCTATGTGTCAGAGGCAGGAGTGTGAAGTCAGAACATTTTAACTCCAATGTCAGTTCTCCATCCACTATGTCACCAGACTTCTCTAGACTAGTCAGGGAATGATTGACCTTAAAATGAAGGAACTGTTCATTTTTTACCATTATTTCACTCAGAGTTTTGTTCCAGTATCAATCTTTCAGGTGGAGGGAGCACCAAACTGTGTAGCAAAAATAACTAGGTATTAGATTTTACCTGTTTCTTATCTGTACAGGGCTTACTGTAATATGAGAGCATTGTGCTAAATGATTTTTAAACCTTTCAGCTTAATTATTCTATGTCTATTTAAAAGACAATTCAATAAAAGATTTAGCTAACACCCTTTATTATGTCAAGTGAGATACATCAATGTTTAAAGGGCCTTTGAGCAAATAATTATAACACATTTAAAGATTATCATTTTCATTCTGGGTTTCCCCGTGTTAAGAAATATTTAAGCTGGTCACTTTCCTCCAGCTTTCCTGGGGGATAAAGAAAAAACTGTCTTGTTCCCATAATCCTTTTCATGTATGTTGTTATTTTCATCACAGAGACATTACCTGTCTAGACAGCTTTAGCAAAAAAAAACTGCCAAGAGGATTATTCTACTGGAAAATCAAGAAAAGACCCAGGAGGGCAGAGAAAGGGCAGAAGAGATTGTAGTTCAATTGGAAAGGGGGGGGGTGGCTTCTGCTTCTTTGCAAGTGAGCAGAAAATAGTGTAGAAACACAATGATGATTCTCACTCGTGTGCTCTTTGATTGCCTTGCTCTCATTTTTTGCTAAGAATTATTCTACTGCTAACTCCTGAGAATCACCTGCTCAGTCACTTGAAGAGTGGGAAAGTGGGTGTGAGGGAAGAGAAAGGTAGCATGAATAATTAGATTAAATTAAATTACATAAAGCATTTATTAAAATGTGCTTTATGTTAGTATTATGTATAAAAACTGACAGAAAACTATAAGAAAAAATGAATTTTACCCTCAAGGAGCATACATTCTAATGGAACAATTTGTTCTGAGAGTCTTCAAATAATTAAAATCACCTCCCTTTCATAAATTGTGTGCCTCCTGCAGAAAAAGAAGATTGTTTTAAGATTTAAGAAGAAAAAATATAAACAATAAAAAACTAGATTAGGGAAATCTCAGACATGTATGTGCCTGGTATATTACATTATCATTAGGGATATGTTTTGGCAAAAGCAACATCCAAATCACCAAACATTACTTGGTCATGCAAATATTGGAAAGGAATTATAATGAAAGATTGGCAATCTACTGTGATTGTCATTATTGCTATCATTGCCCAAGTAGAATTGGTTTGGATTTATTAAAATTGTAGGGCTCCAACTGACCAAGTACATTAAAAATTTTATTATTAGGGCAGCTAGGTGACACAGTGGATAAAGCACCGGCCCTGGAGTCAGGAGTACCTGGGTTCAAATCCGGTCTCAGACACTTAATAATTACCTAGCTGTGTGGCCTTGGGCAAGCCACTTAACCCCATTTGCCTTGCAAAAAAAAAAAAACTAAAAAAAAATTTATTACTGGACTAAAAAATCTCCCTAGTGATGCAAATATCTAGAAGTATCCCTTTTTGTTTGTTTATTTTTAATTAGGGGGAACTCTGTATAATGTTTTACTATTATCCTACATATAATAAGGGACAAGGTAATCCAGTACAGAAAGAAGTCAGAATTTTTCAGTAAAAAGGACAATTTGCCTTCGTGGTAGTCTGATTAGCAACAGAGATGAAGCAGAAATTCTAAGGAAGATTTCTTACAGGACCTGCACCATGACCCACTAGTTTATAAACAAGTTATAATAGCAATAACTGAGTAGCCAGAAGAATAGGAAGGACAGATGAGCTGCAAATAGGAATTAAACTAATGATAATATGGCTGAGGGAAATACTTTATTTTTATTGGTGGGGGGGGAGGTTATAAGAAAAATGATTTTTGTTCATTGGAAAAATACAATTTCTTTTAAAAACTCAATAAATGGACCTTTACATAGAAAATGTAAAACTACTTGAGATGAGAAGATTAGTAGTTTTTATTTAACATTCTACAGATTTCATAGTAGTTTGATTTTATCTGTGATAGTAATTCATTCTTATGAACTGTGGAGGGTCAATATTGTGTTTAAAATTACCTTTTGAAATCATCTTTTGAAATAATTGTTTTTATTTTTAAAATCTAATTCAGTACCATTGTTTTGGTTTTGTTTGTGTTTTAACTATATTTGTAATTTTACTAGTGCAGGAAATTCCCAGTGTGGAAATTCCCTCAACACATAAAGATCAGAAACTTATCTGCAATTTAGTCTTAGAGAGTGACCTAGGATACTAAGAGACTATACAACTAACTCATGGTCGCCCAAAAGATATCTATCAAAAGCATGACTTGAGCATAGATCTTTCTGATTCCAAAGTTAGCTCAATGTCCACTATGTTCTACTACTACTTCTCGTAATATCATTTCTACACTACTGAATGTATATTTACATCTTGTTTTGAAATGCACATATATATATATATATATATATATATGAATTTGGAGTCAATTAATCAAAGACATTACATAAAGCTGTTGTCTAAAACTCTCCTTGGAGAATTAATATTATAACATAGAAAAAGATAGGATCACAGGTATCCAACTCATGGACATGAAGCAACCAAAGTTGTTGAAGTTTAATCTGATTCTGTTATCTATGTGTAAAGTCAAAACACACTAATGGAAACCTTTTATGGGTTTATTGGTGGTAGGGATGGGAAGGCAGGAAACAGGCAGAGAAAACAAGGCACCTCAATCACAGATCCCTTACGGTCTTCATGAATAAAAGTCTCCATGAGGAATAAAAAAATGAACCAATGGGGAAAGGCAAAGTAAGCATGCATAAACTATTCACAAATAATTATGTGCAGTGAGGGGGTGGCAAGTGAGACAGAGCTGAGCCTCATCTCTGATTCCAAAGACTAAGGATAAGTTAGTGTATGTTCTAGGAGTATGAGCTCAAATCAGAGGTGAAGTTCAGCTCTGTCTCACTTGCTGCCCCCTCATCACACATCCCTGAGAAGGGACAGCTTTCTTTATCTGCTAAATAGAAGGAGGAAACCTGTGAATTTTCTTCCTAAAATTTTCTCTCTTTCTTTCTCTCTTCTTCTTTAAGAACAACTGAAAAACTTATTTGAAAATTGATTGTGATCAGCTTTATAAGGTTATCAAGAAAAATAAATATAAAGTATTTTGTGTGACTGTAACTTTACAATCACTAAGAAATTAAAAACAATGGGAAAGCAGCTAGCAGGACAGAACAGGCTGCAACAAGTGACAAATACTGTATAACAAAGAAGAACTAAAGTAAAGGATGTCATCAGAGTGTAACATAGACTTGGAGGTTATTATCCCAAAATTCCATTCACGTTGGTAAGCTGCATTCTTAAATGTTGACAGTTTAGCCAATCCTCCCAAGACTCTAAGGGACCCAGAGGAATTTGGGGTAGTTTTCTACTATTATAGCTCATGAACTCACACATGTTTACTCAGTTGATATCATTTCTCTAGTCAGTCAGTTAATAAACATTTATCAATTATCTATAATATGACAAGCCACTGTGGTGCTTTTAGCAAATTTGTATTTAGTAAGAGGCAAAACAACAGAGCAGTTGGCATAAAACAACCTTCTTTCCCAGCAACACATTCCTCCAATATAAGAGTACAAAGGAATGTGGATTTAAGCTTAGAGTACCAGATGTGGCAAAAGGGACAATTCTCACTTCCTAGAAGATCTTTAGTTGGGTATCCTTCTTTCCCCTTCCTAGGACCTTCATGAAGTTTCCATGAGTATGGTATGTCTTTCTGCTGGATTCCTCATAGAGTCCTGAAGTTCTTTCTTAATGTATCTAGCTTGCCATAGGTTCTGCCATCAATTATTCTGTGGACACTGGTAGAAAATCTTAATCCTTTAATCTTTCAAGGTTCGGGAGGCTCATCAATCAATCAATAAACATTTATTAAGTATCTAATACATATTTCCTATGTTCTGTGCTAAGTGCTAGAGATAAAAAAAAGAGGTAAAAGTCAGTTGCTGCCCTCAAGGAGCTCAAAATCTAATGTGAGAAAGAATATGCTTGTCCAAGCATCTTTGACCCTGTTGGTTCATACTGTCCATGGGGTTTGCTTGACAAAGATATTAAAATGACTTGCCATGTTTCCTCCCCAGTGGATTAAAGCAAACAGGGGTAAGTAATTTGACAAGAGACATAGCTAGTAAGTGTCTGAGGCAGGATTTGAACTCAGGTCTTACTGACTCTAGAACCAGTGCTCTATCCACTAAATCATCTAGCTACCAAATAAATATATACATATACATTATATGCATGATAACAAGGAAATAATTAAGAAGGGTTAGGGGAAAGCTTCCTATAGAAGGGAGATTTTAGTTGGGACTAGAAAGAAGGTAGATTAGTCAAAGGCTGATAGGAATTAAATCTCTTCTCTTCCATTCCTACCACCTCCTTACCATCACCCCATACACCTCAAGTTATTTCTTCTCAGGGCACCAATAGAACTGCTTTCTCTTTTATGTTAGCCAAATACTGGAAAGTCCAAGTTAGAACCATAGATCATGACTGAGTTTCTTTAGCCAATCTTAATATACTTCCTATGTAATCATTTCATAACATTCAATGACTTGCAGACTTCTCATCCTTCCCCATTTGTTTAACAAGATTGTTCTCACTTAATTTGATGACTTTGATTGAATGATTCAACAGAGTAGTTAGGACTTATTCACAGCAAGTTCTCTGACTCAATCAAGAAGTTCAAACATTTATAATAACTGAGGTTGGGGTATAGAATGCCCCAATGTGGAGGGGGGGGCGGCTAGGTGGCACAGTGGATAGAGCACCAGCCCTGGAGTCAGGAATACCTGAGTTCAATTCCGGTTTCAGACACTTAATAATTACCTAGCTGTGTGGCCATGGGCAAGCCACTTAACCCCATTGCCTTGAAAAAAAACTAAAAAAAAAAACAATGTGAGCAAAAAGAGGATAAAAGGCTAGTCATATATATTGAAAGTGAGGGATACCATGACAAAATGCCCATATAATATCCTGACGTTATAAAGAGGAAGGAAGGAAGGAAGGAAGGAAGGAAGGAAGGAAGGAAGGAAGGAAGGAAGGAAGGAAGGAAGCAAGCAAGCAATGGAGTAGGGAAGGAAGGAAGAGAGGAAGAAAGGAAGGAATGGAGGAAGGAATCGAGGAAGGAAGGGAAGGAAGAAGGGAGGAAGGAAGAGAGGAAGAAAAAAGGAAGGAACAGGCAATGGAAGTTTCACATCTATAGTATTTCTCCTTGGCATCTGTGAGTAGCAATCTGCTATCCTCCTATTCTATTATTCTTGTTCAAACTATTCCCTCCCATTTATTTGGTAGAGCTCAATGTGAATTGTTCTTTTCATTTTATTTAATATGCTGTTTGATTATACAGATTCTGTTCTGCACTAATGTGTCCTCCTGTGGCTAATAAAAATAAAGACCTCTCTTAGGAGCTTTTGAGCTATGACTTTCAGTGGTTGCTGTCTCCAGAGAATACTTTAGGGGTCTCATCTGTATGGGGACACAGAAGCTACATAGAAATAAAGAAATTGAAGTTCTGAGGGAATGATGACCTCCAATAGGTTGTCAGAGTAGTAAATGAATGAGCCAGGAATTAAAAATAAAAACTTCTGAATCCAAATTCAATATGTTATAAATATCTTTTGTTCTGTTAAAAGAAATTATCAAATATTTATTGTATTTGTTGTTATAGAACCTAGTTTCAAAATCTATCTCTGTTGCATTGTTTTTCTCCCTAGAGGCAGTTGAGGTTAAGGGACTTTCCCAAGGCCACACAGCTAGTAAGTGTGACTGAGGTTGGATTTGAACTCAGGTACTCCTGACTCCATGGCCTGTATTCTATCTACTGTGCCATCTAACTACTCCTTTCTGTATAATCCTAGATAATTTACTCAAACTCTGAATTTCAATTTTTTATCAGCAAAATAATTAAGGCAGAGAAGCTGGTTTCTGAGGTCCCTTCTATTTCTAAGTGCAACTTTCTTCATTTGTTCTAGATTTTTATCATAATCATTTGTAGGGAGTTTGGGGGATTAGTAAACTCTGAAATGAAGAGGAAAGTCTCGAGAAATTCCAAGAATTATTTTCTCAAGAAAGTCATGTTGAAGAAAGTTTGAGAACAACTATTCTGGGAAATGAGAACCAATTTTATCTTGCCTTTACATCTACAAAATTACCTTTTTAAAATTATTTCATTTTTCCTCAATTTTCAAGCATTTATTTTCCTCCCCATAACCCATTGAAAAAATTCAAAATTACAAAAAACATTCCTTTTCCTGTTTTCTCTTGCCACTGTCTTACAGGTTTATTTCCTGAGATGAAACAGATGTTGTCTCTTCCCTAGCCCTTTTGGTGCATAACTTGGAACAGAAAAAAAAATATTTTGAAATTAAATGATGTACTATGATACACAAGCATTGATCTTTCAGTCTTTTATTTTTGAAGGTAGGAGTTAGCTCTGTAGTATTAATATGACATCAATTATGCAGATCAAAATTAAAAGCAAGTCCTCCTAACTCAAAAATACATCCAAGATGAGACAGGAGATTGACCACATGTGGCCTGACATCTGGATATCCAAAAAAGCATATAAGTAATTAACTAGGCAGTTAAGCTTTTTCAAGATTTTTAGCACCAGATACACACAGCCTGTGTCTGTCATAATAAGTCAGGTCACATCGTGTTTTCACAACATGGACATTTCTGTTGCATGGTGAGAGACTTACATACAACCCAACAAGGCAATTTAGAATGATGACTCTCACATATGTTAAGCAATATCCTTCACAAAGTTCTCAAGAACTCGACAAAATTAATCTTTCATCCTTATGACATTTTGTGAGATAAGATTTTCTCACCCCCTTCCTCAGTTCACCTGTCTTGATCTGATATTTTTATCCATTCACTGACACCCTCTACCCTCAAAGATTGGCAACTGTATCTTAAAATTTTAGGAAGTTTCTTGGGACCCTGTTAAATGACTTACTGGGTCACCCAGCTAGTATATTTCAGTGGCAGGACATGACCTTAGACATCCTTAACTCCAAAGCCAACTCTCTATCCACTATGCTAGGCTGCCTTTTTTGTAAAATATATTAAGAAAAATATTTTATCCTTATTGTGGTACTTATAGTATGCTTATAGTATAAGCATTACTATGCTGCTGCCTAGAGTTTAGACCTACATTTTATAATTTATCTCAATGCTGACCTTCCCTGAAACAGAACTGATTTAAAAAAATTAGTTGCTATAGTTCTGGAAGAAGATTGAAGGGGGAAAGGGGGTGTTTTTTTTTATTTTAGAGTCTTCTCTTTGGTGAGAATGATTAAGAAGAAAGAGAAAAAATATAAATGGGGAAAGATAGCATGGAAGGAAATACAGAATTAGTAATCTTAACTATAAATGTGAATGGTATGAACTGCCCATTAAATAGAAATGGATAGCAGAATGGATTAAAAAGCAAAATCCTACAATATGTTGTTTACAAGAAACATATTGAAGCAGAGATATGCATACAAGGTAAAAGTAAAAGGATGGAGAAAAATACATTATGCCTCAACTGCAGTAAAAAAATCAGGGTAGTACTCCTTATCTCAGAGAAAGCAAAAGCAAAAATTGATCTCATTAAAAAGGTTAAGGAAGGAAACTGCATCTTCTTAAAAGGCACCAGTGGTAATGAAGCTATATCATTACTAAACAAGTATGTACCTAGTGTAAGGACAAATCCCTCACAAATCCCTCTTTTTTGTTTTTGAGGTGAAATTCCTTAATTCAAATACATAATGGGTGCCACATGAGTTGTAAACAAAAGTTCAAAAATAGTATAAACAAATGTCAATTAAACAATATAGTAAAAACAACTAAGCATCCAAGTCAATTAACATGAGTTATTAAATTTTACAAAATAGTATTTCTGTCATTATATTATGCATGAATCCACAGATTTATCATAAAATGTGGTCATGATTTGTGACATTTCCCCTTACCACCCCTTCAAAACAATCACAAGTTAATTCCAGGCTTTAACATTACAGCATTCGAATAGCTTACATATTCACTAGAGAGCCAAACACTGTTAAAATAATTTCTTTTCAGTTAGAAAAGAATATCACATAACCAATAAATATATTCCCTTCCATAAATGTGTAATGATAGATGAGACAAATATTACAAACTTTTCTTTTGCCAACAAAAGACCTTTCAAAGCAATCAAGTTCAAAACCCAAACTAAAAGGAGTAACATTTAACTCAGGTATTTGCAACTATTTCAGATCTGAATTTCACACACACACACACACACACAGGAGTTTAGACACTAACACAAACACAGAAACACTCTCTTGTATTACATTTACCAAGCTGAGATTGATGCCCTAGCCAGTACCAGATCTCAGAATATAGAAACATTTTCCCACCTCTCCAGGCCAGTAGAGAGAAGTAAAATGTCCTATTGATGTTTAAATACACATACACACACACACATATACACACATATATTTATATTTTGTACACCCTAATTAAGACCGGTTAAAAAATAACTTTTGGAATCAATCAGGATTTCTTGAGGAACCTCATATATATTCATGAAAATCTTGAAATAATCAAAAAAAATTGAATGCATTCTTAAACAACTTCACAAAATTCAAAGTTAGCTACTCTGTTACAGAGATATTAGCCAAAAGCACAGGCTTCAATCAAAAAGATGAAATCTGAATTTCCCAGTCCCAGAAAAAAATTTTCTTCCCTTTTTTCTTAACTAATTGACCATGAAGCTTCACAATCAATAGCTTAAGAAAAACATGGTCATTGCTCTACCCCACTCCTCCCCAAACCAGGAAGAAGTGGGGGTCCCTTGATTTCTAAAACAAGTTTTGGGGAGTCTTGCCATCCTGCAGCAAAGCATGCATACCTTCTGAGACATAGGTTTGAGTTTCAAAGTTCTAAAATAAAAGATTTCCCTTCTCCCTCCCCCTTCCCTCTGCAGAGGGTGGGGGCTGTAGAGAATGAGAGAGCATTTGAAAGCGTGAGAGAAAAGGAGTTCCACCCAAAGGTTTTTCATGAGAACAATTCCTTCAATGAAACTAGCTGTATCAAAAGATTTTCTTGTAGAAGGGGTGGGAGTCACAGTAGTGTTTAGTGCACCTGTTGTGATAACTGTGGTGACAGCTGGGATGGTTGAGACTGAAGGTGAAGGTTTAGCTGTACAATTAGTTGGTGATAGACTGGTAGTAGGTTCCATTAAACAACTATTTGAGTTGTAAACAACAGTACAATTTGGAGTTGTTGCATTTTCTGAACAGTAGCCAGCACCATTACAAACTGTCCAATAGCATGTGTCATTTTTGTTCAACATAGGAAGTGCAGTTAGTTTGCACTTCATGACTTTCTGGTGCTGGAGTAAAGGTCATGGCATGCTTGTTTGTGGGCTGGAGAAGAGAATTTGTTTTTGCTTCTAGAGTAGAATTCATCATGTACACTAGAGTGAACATCAGGGTCTGCAGCACTGACAAGGAGTCTCTGAAGTTGGCTGTAGGTTTAAGAGTTTGGGTTACACTTAGCAGGTCCCCCGACTTCCCATTCAAGGCACTGATGCTTGGGCAATGGACTGTCTCTGTGGAAGAAGCTCCATCCCCTGTGGCACAACCTTGGAGACTTCACTTCCCAACTCAACACCAATCAAAAGATCTGTGCAAATTTTTGTCCCTAATTGATATAATATATCTCTTCCCCATAATATTGTAGGGAATCCTTCAATTATGAAAGGAGTGACAATCCCTGCTTTATCTTCTTTTTCTCCATTTCAAAGATTGACAAGAAATTTGTTTCCTGTCGACCTCCAATGCCTACTAGATTAGTGTAGGCAGCTTATTTAGGGTAAGCTTGTAACCAGCTGTATATGGGGAACAAAGTCTGATCTGCCCCAGTGTCAATCAAGCCTAGGAAAGCAATTCCTTTTACTTGGATAACACAAAGAGGTTTTTCTGAAGAAATTGTAGCAGTAAACATAGCTTCATTGTTGTTTCTCAGTTTTGGCCCCTTTATCAGCTCCTTTTTCTTCCAATTTATACCAGCAAAAACACATAACTAAGCTATGCATTGGTTCTCATTTAAGTAGCTATCATGATCAATAGCATTCACTATTGCAATAGAGAAATTTTCCCAACTTACATGCTTTACTAAAGGTATGATGAGTATATTCTGGACTTGGTGGAGCCAAAATGATTGCACACTCCTTATCTGTTAATTGTAAAGGGTGAATAGGCACTTCAATAGCAGCATGTGGAGGTACACTAAATTTCTTAGCACTTTTGACCATCAAAAGTTTGGGTCAGCTTGCTGGCAAAGCTGCATATTGGTTTATCCATTACATCCCTTGCTGGTCCTGAACTGTCATACCCCATGATTGTTTTTGAAGGGCCCCTGAGAGAGGGGGCCCCATCTACATTCTGATGCCCAGTGTTCTAACTTTTTACACTTTGGGCATGGAGTTTTAGGAAGATGTGCCCTGACCTTTCTAGGTTTAGCTCCTTGGGCACTCCAACAAATCTTTCTTTAAATATCTAGGCTTTCCATAAACAAAGCAAGCCTGTTTCTCTTTATTTCTCATGTGCATATTAGCAAATGCCTCTACCATTAATTCTGTATGATACACCTGAGACCCTACTCTGTCATATCTTTGAATCATTTCCTCAATGGTGGCATCCTTTCTTAAGCCAATTATTGCTTTCTGACATTCAGCATTCGCATTTGCCCATGCTATTTGTTTTAATAATACATCTACCCCTGCTACATCTCCTAAAGTTCTTCCCATTGCCTCCTGAAATTGGGCAAAGAAATATACAAAAGCCTCATTTCTTTGTCTGATAAGTGAAAATGGTTCTTTCTTTTCATTTTGTATTGGAATACATCCCCAAGCATTCTTTACGCAGGTAGCAATTCTTTCATAAGATTCTAACCCATAATACAGTTGGTCTGCATTGTTGAGAAATTGACCCATGCCACTTAATTATTCATAATATGTGGCATTGGGACCTTGTGCATGCCTCAAAGCCATCTATCTACATTGTTCTATAGACTCCAGCATCCAAAAGACATATTGTCCGGGTAGCAAACATGCCCTAACTGCTTCCAATCATTAGGTGTTAATATGGAGTATGCAAGAGTATCCAATTGTAGCCAGACAAAAGGTGATCTTGCCTGTATTCCTCCACTACCTTCTTTAAATCTCTGACTGCTTTTATATTTACTGGCTCATGTCTTTGTCTAAGGTTTCCTGGATTAAAAGGATCTGGCTCCTCAATAACAGGATATGACTGAAACTCAGCTCCTAAATCCTTCAAACTTTCTCCCTTCTCTTTTGTCCTTTCAATGGCCTTTTGTAAAGCTGAAGTTTCTTCCCTAAATGCTATAGGACTAATCCTAGGCTTTTCTTGAAAATACTTATTTGTTTCTTCTGCCTCAGGCCTTGAAGGCAATATACTTTCCCTTTACCTTCAATTTCCTCCACACCTCTTTGTTCCAACTTCCTTTAAAATACCCTTAATATCTGCCCCATGGTAACAATTAACTTGTTACCTCTCCAAAATCTTTTGTTCCAGGACACCAACCAGAAGCTTTTTTTTCCTTGCTTGTCCTTTGATGTGTGGTTCTGCTTATCCTTATCCTGGACTCCAATCAGATAGCCCCCAAATCAGTCTTTTTTGCCTTCATGCCCCACACTTGAGTGTCATATGTTGAGTGCCTACCAGCTAGCTTATCCTTTATTCCTAAACTATGACTTGACTCAACCCAGCTGTAGTCAAGTTCTCAGGTGAATGTAGAAGAGGGGAGAGACAAAGATGGCAAGTTATCTGTTTATTAAACCAAAGACAAGTGCTTAAATATACTCCCCAGTCCCTGGTCCACTCCCACTCCTGTGGCACTCTCCAATCAACCAGTAAAACAATGCTCCAGTACTTGAGGACATCAGGTGATAAAAGTTTACAGTACTCCTGTACACAATAGTCCCTTACAGGTGTGCAACTAAAAAAGCTAGAAAAAGAACAAATTAAAGATCCCCAATTAAATACCAAACTAGAAATTCTGAAAATCAAAGGAGAGATTAATAAAATCCAAAGCAAGAAAACCATTGATCTACTTAAAACAAACTAAGAGTTGGTTTTATGAAAAAGCCAATAAAATAGATAAACCTTTCGTTGATTTGATTTAAAAAATGAAAGAAGATAACCAAAATACTAATATCAAAAGTGAAAAGGGTGAACTAATGAGGAAATGAGGAGGAAATTAGAGAGATAATTTGGAGCTACTTTTCTGAATTGTGTGTCAATAAATTTGATAACCTGCATGAAATGGATGAATAGTTACAAAAATACAAACTGCCCAGATTAGCAGGAGAGGAAATAACACACTTAAATAACTCTATTTCAGAAAAAGAAATTGAAGAAACCATCAATAAATTACTAAATAAAATGTCTCCAAGTCCAGATGGATTTATTTACAAGTGAATTCTACCAAACATTTAAGGAACAATTAATTCTTATTCTACCAAAACTATTTTTAAAAATAGGAGTTCTGCCAACTCCTTTTATGAAACCAACATGGTGCTGATACCTAAACCATGAAGAACCAAAACAAAGAAAATTACATATCAACCTTTCTAATGAACATTGATACAAAAATATTAAATTAAATTTTAGCAATTAGACTATAGCAAGCTATTACTAGGAAAGTACACCATGGTTAGATTGGATTTATACCTATAAGGTAGAGATGGTTCAATATTAGGAAAACACTCAACATAATTGAACATCTCAATAGCATACCAAGAGAAATCATATGATTATCTCAATAGATTCTGAAATTTTTTTTGATAAAATACAATATCTACCCATTAAAAACACTAGAAAGTTTAGAAATAAATGGAATTTTCCTTAAAATAATAAGTAGTATCTATCTAAAACCATCAACAAATCTTTTATGTAGTGGGAATAAACTCAGAGCATTTCCAATAACATCATGGGTGAAACAAGGATGCCCTTTATCACCATTATTATTCAATATAATATTAAAAATGTTAGCTTTAGCAGTAAGAGAAGAAAAAGAAATTGAAGAAATTAGAATTGGCAATGAGGAAGCAAAACTTTCACTGTTTGTAGATGATATTATGATATACTTAGAGAATCCAAGAAAATCTCTAAAATACTCCTTGAAACAATTAACAAATTCAGAAAAGTATCAGGATAAAAAATAAACCCATATAAATCATCAGCAGTATATGAACAATAAAGCCCAAGAGCAAGAAATAGAAATAGAAATTCCATTTAAAGTAACTGTAGACAATATTAAATACCTGGGAATCTATCTCCCAAGACAAACCCAGAAACCATATGAGTGCAATTATAAAGCACTTCTCACCTAAATAAAAGTCAGATCTAAATAACTGGGAAAATGTCAATTGCTCATGGTTTGGTCAAGCTAATATAATAAAAATGACAATTCTACCCAAATTAAATTACTTATTCAATGCCTTACCTATCAAACAACCAAATAATTATTTTACTGAGCTAGAAAAAATTGTAACAAAATTTATCTGGAACAACAAAAGGTGAAAAATAGCAAGGATGAAAACAATGCAAAGGAAGGTAGCCTAGCTCTACCATATCTGAAACTATACTATAAAGTGGCAGTCATCAAACTGCCTGGAACTGGTTAAGAAATAGAGTTATGGGTAAGTTGATTAGGATAGGTTCAAAAGAAACAGTAGTAAGAAACTACAGTAATCTACTGTTTGACAAACCCAAAGACATTAGCTTCAGGGATAAGAACTCACTATTTGACAAAAATTGTTGGAAAAACTGGAAAACAGTATGGCCAACCCTAGACCCACATCTCACACCTTATACTAAAATAAGGTCAAAATGGGTACAGGATTTAGACATAAAGGGTGATACAGTAGATAAATTAATATACAAGAAATTATCAGATCTATGGAAAGGGGACAAATTTATTACCAAACAAGAAATAAAGTAAATTATAAACTGCAAAATAAATTATTTTTCTATATTAAATTAAAAGGTTTTTGTGCTAATAAAATCAATGCTGCCAAAATGAGAAGGAAAGAAGAAAACTGGGAAACAATGCTCACAATTGATAAAGGTTCTGATAAAGGTCCCATTTCTAAAATAATCAAATTAATAAAATTGCAAGTCATCCCCAACTAATAAATGGTCCAAAGATATTAATAGACAGTTTTCAAATGAAGAAATTAAAGCTATCTATAATCACATGAAAAAATGCTCCAAATCATTATTGATCAGAGAAATGCAAATTAAAACAACTATAAGGTATCATCACACAATAATCAGATTGGCTTGGATGAGAAAAAGAGAAAATGATCAATGTTGGAGAGGTTATGGGAGGATTAGGGCATTGCTGGTAAAGTTGTGAACAGATCCAACCATTCTGGAGAGCAATATGGAATTATGCCCAAAGAGCAATTAAACTGTTCATTCCCTTCCAATTCTAGTCTATATCCAGAAGAAATAATAAAAAAAATGGAAAAGTCCCACATGTTCCACAATATTCATAGCCACTTTTTTATAGTGGCAAAGAATTGGAAATTGAGGGGATGCCTATCAATTGGGTCATGGCTAAATAAGTTATGATACATGAATACTATGGAGTATTATTGTTCTTTAAGAAACCACATATGGTTATACTCTAGCGAAGCAAAGAATGAGTTACAGGATCTGATGCTGATTGAAGGGAGCAGAACCAAGAGTACACATCAGCAACAACATTGTGAGATGAACAACCTTGATGGAAACAGCTCCGCTCAGCAGTTCAGAGAGCTAGGACAACTGTTTTAGATCACCTATGGACAGTGTTAGTCCCATCCAGAGGAAGAAAAGCAAAATTAAACCAAAAAAAATCCTTCAGAATCTGATGAAGTCTGCATTCACTTTTTAAAAAGTATCTCATGTATTTCTTTCCCTTAATCCTAATTCCTCATAGCAAAAAATGACTAATCTATAAACAATTTTTAACACAAATATGTATTTACGATATTAACTTGACTGTTCAGCACTAAGGGGTTGGTGGTGGAGGGGGAAGGAAGGGTAAAAGGAAATTTTGTAACTAAAAAATAGATATAGGCATATGGATGAATGTTGAAAAACTTTCATAATATGTATTTGGAAAAATAAAATATCAATAAAAAGATTTTAGAGTCTTTTCTTTAACCAATTTTACTGCTTTGAACTACTGTCTGCCCTAGCCCTGACTCTTGAAAATAGGATATTAGAATCAATTATCTTATAATTTTCTGCCAACCCTCCACAAGTCAGTTTCTATAGGACATAGATACATTCATTAGTCTTTTCAATTACAGCCATCAGTTTTATGACATTCACCTTGCTTCTCACATTCTTTAGTCCAGTATAAGGTTAAAAAAAAAGCTTTAAAGTTCTTTTCACTGTTCTTGCTTCCGAGGAAATTTTATTTGTCTCCATCAATCCTGCAGGTTAAATTACATTATGTGCTCCCCAGCATAATGAATGTAGCCTTACAAATACCACCCTCTAGTGTTCCATGGGAAAAACTGCCATATATTCTCTAGAAATTGATAAAAATATTTCTTGTACCATGATATATTTTGGAATTGATGATCTGGTTTAGTGTTATTGAAGGCAGATGGTAATGCATGCCCACTTTTTTCAATATAATCCATTACTCTTCCACTACTATCTGGAGGCAAATATGGAAATAATCATTCTTTGTATTTGAAGATGCTGATCTAGCATCCATATAAATGAATGTCCAGTTTTCTCTCATAGTACTTCCTTTTTTTTTCCCATCAATACTAGGCATCCTTTATGCATACTCCCAGGTTTTCTTGCCTCAATTCCTCTGCATAGTATTTCCTGTTCCTGAGATTCCCAAACTCTCTCTGGCTGCTGAAATACTAACCACAAGTTAAAGCTCAATTCAATACAAACTTCCATTAAATTTTTCTTGATCCTTTAGTTGGCAAATAATGACAACAACAATAATAATAATCACCTTCCTTTTACACAGCTTTCTGTACTTCTATATTTATTGTGTTTTATTTGTAATTATAGTTATCTGTGCATGTATCGAACCCTGCCCCCATTATACTACCAGTTCTACAGGTATAGGGATCAGGTCTTGTTTAACAGATGTTAGGTTATTAAGGCAATCTTTTTGGTATAGTGATTATAGTGCTGAGATTAGATTCAAGATGACCTGTTCAAATTTTCTTCCAGCTACTTTCTAGTTAAGTGACCCTCATCAAGTGACTGGACTTCTGGTTTCCTTAACTTTCAAAAGGGGATAATAATAACCCCACCTTTAGAGTTTCTTTGAGGATCAAATAAGATAACAGATGTAAAGAGCTTTGTAAATTTTAGATAAATTTAGTTATTGTTAATGAATTGGCAGAAAGCTTAATAAAATACCTGAAGCTCTTACAGTGCTCAAAATAATTAGACTTCTGGTTTCTGAAGCTTATTACAAATCAGCTATAATGCCATATTATTAGAGACCTTTGGGTCATACTAGAGCTGGAAGAGATTTTAAAGATAATCTTGGTCTAATTCTACCTCATTTTATTTTTGTATTAAAGTTTCTTTAATTAACAGAAATAGAATGTCTTCTCCTCCCAGCTTCAGTCCACTTGCAACAAAAAGGAAATATTCCTTATAACAAATATGCAGAGACAAGTAAAACAAATCCATCCCTTCATTGACCATTATCGAAGTATATCTTATGCCATATCCTGAATCTATTACATGTCAGACGATGAATAGTATTTATCACCATGTGTTCACTTTTTATTTTTTAAACCCTATTAATTCTAGTGCTTCCCCTTTGTTGATTATTTCTTAATTACTCTCTATATAGTTTGCTTTGTATATGTTGCTTGCATATTCTCTCCTTCATTAGATGATGAGCTCACAAGGACTGTCTTTTGCTTCTTTCTGTATCTCTAGCACTTAGCACAGTGCCTGGAACAAATAAAATGCTTATTGATTGATTAATATTAATAATAATGCTTGTCCTTCATTCTCAAAGAAGACCACAACATCAGGAAAGTGATGCCATGACAAGCACATGTGTTGGATTGGAGTGAGGGGAAGCTGTAATAAGTCACCAGTCTCACTTTCTCCTCTGGAGCCATCTAGGTCCAGTGGCCAGATATGAATCAGGACTACTAGTTCTGCTCATGTCATTCAGCATCAGTTCATATTTTTTTCCATTTTTCTTAGAAATCATTTATTTCCTCATCTTCTAAATATTTTAAAAAATTATTTTATTTTTCATTTATGGAATAAAACAAGTACTTCCATAACATAATATAATGAAAAAAAGATTGCACATGAAATTGCAAATCCATTATATTCAACTTGCTATTCCTTTTAAATATACAACAGTTATCATGTAAATTTCTTTTTTCTTTTTTCCCCTCTCCCCCTCCCTAGTACTAGAACTATTTCCAAAAGATGATTAGAGAAAAAGAAATGGAACCTAAATATTCTAAAATGTTTAATAGTTTTCTTTGTAGTGGCAAAAAAAAACCTGGGTATTGCAGAGATGCCCATCAGTTGGGGGGAAATAGATAAACAAGTAGTGGTATATGATTGAGATGAAACACTATTGTGTTATAAAAATGATAAGTTTGATGAACTTAGAAAACTATAAATAGACTTGCAGGAAATAATAAGACCAAAATCAGCAGAACCAAGAGAACATTGTATATAGTAACAGCAACATTATTTTAAGAATGACTTTGAGCATAAGTTATTTTGACTATTACAAATACCTGAAATAACTATAAAGGACATATGAAGAAAGATGCTGTCTATATCCAGAGAAAGAACTGATAAATAGAATTATATAGAGGATATTTTTTAATTTCTTGCAATACATTCAGTTCATTTTTGTTTATCCACTCCAAAAGTAATGGGTATTCCCTTAGTTTCCATTTTTATACTTGAAAAAGAACTGCTAGACTTATCTTTTGTACATATTATAGGAGTGGGGGAGAAAATTAGGCTCAGAGGAGTTAAATGCCTTCTCAGGAGGCAGAGTAGCAGAGTTAAGATTCGAAATGGGTTCCTTGGATTATAAATGTAAGGATTTTTCAACTATATAACCCCCATTTCCCTAGAAGTATTTAAGAGTAAATTATCGAACAATCAAGTCTGAAGAAATGCACCCCTTCCCACTAAATGTATCATATTAGAGAAACCAGTATACTACATAGGTCATGGGCTCTAAAGGACTCACAACTACTCCTAGTAGCTGTTAATTCTCCCTGATTTTCCACCACCACCCCTCCCAAGAAAAAGTAAGAAAATTGATCCCTGGCTATACTCAAAGTCAGAATGTGTGAAATAGTGATTTGGGGCATACAGAGCACTGGAATAGAATAATATCGTACTCTCTATGCTCCATCACAGGCTCAGCTTGGTTTCAACTCCATGGAACATCATGCTTCTTCAAACATAAAATGATATCCTGAAATCTCATCTTAATGCAGCTTGACTCACTTTTTTGATATTCAACACCTTCTCCACTCCCTCCATTGCCTCCCCCTCCAAATGGACGTCTTCATTTATACACTGTTCAGAACATTCCAAGTAATTCATTTTCCATCAGCAACTCTTCTCCATTTCAAATTCCTGGAACATCATGGCTCTCCCATGTACCTTTTGATGTCCCTCCCCCACCCTCTTGCTTTTTAGTTTCTTTTCTTTGTGTTGTCTTCCCTCATTAGAGTGTAAGGTCCTTAAGGTGAGAAATTGTCTTTTTTTTTAATGTGTATCCTCAGTATTTGTCATAATGTCTGGCACAGAGAAGGCACTACACAAACGTTTATTATTGAATTGTGAAAAAAAGAGAAGAGAGAGAAAAGAGAGGAACAGAAAGAGGAGAGAGAGAAAGAAAAAACAGTGACAGGAGATATAAGAAAAAGAAATAGCTAAAACAGAGAAAGAGAGAGAGAGAGAGAGAGAGAGAGAGAGAGAGAGAGAGAGAGAGAGAGAATTTGAAGGTATGTCCCTGTAATTTGTGGATGGTTGAGTCTGTATGGATTTCTTTCTCTTCATATTTCTGGGACCTAGTACAGTGCCTTCAGAATAGTTTATTTTTTATTTATATATTTTATTTATAATGTTTAATTTTATCTATAAATTGACATAGTTATAAATTATTTTTACAAAAATCTAATAATAGTTTATTAGACATTTATCTTGGCACTTATTATTTGCTAAATTTCTTTGAATTGACATGATTTTGTCCCTATTGTTTGTCCCACTGATTTTGTGGGAAGGAAATGAAAGTGTGTATTAAATTGATACACTTAGAGAAATTAAATCTATGCTGGATCATACTTACTATGCCATTTCCATGGGCATTAAGAAAGGCTAAATAGAGGGCTAAAAATATTGTCTTTTATGATACAATTCTCTCTCCAGGATTAGAGAATATAGGATGAAGTATGCACATAGATTCAGATACAGAACATGAGTGAAATCAAAATGAGAATGCAACTTTAATGGACAAAAAATTTATTTAGCATTTATGATGTGTCAAACACTCTTTTAAATCCTGAAGATACAACTGCAAAGCAGGAAAACTGTCTCTACCTTCCTTATAATTGGGGAATATTCCAATGGGGGTACATAAGACATAAACAAGAGCAAGAAAGAAAGGACTAATGAAAGGTGGCATGGTGTAGAAATAGTAGAAAATGTTCTGTAGTACTGGCTTGAAGTAAGACAATGCTAGGGCTGATTTATCAAAGGTAGGATGATTCTAAGGACAGAATCTAATTTTCCCAATGGGAAGAAGGCAAAGATGATGAGCTGAGTGGAGAATATGTGGCATGAAGATAGCTGGAAAGTTCTATAGAAGCCTGTATCTGGGAAACATAAGATCAAACACCAATAATGCTTTATTGTATAATACTAATATCTTTTAAAACCTTTGGCAGTCTCAACATGACAAAACCTATAATATAAGGAAATTCAGTATAAATTGGGGACATCAGGGACACTATCCAAGGGGATTTATGGTTGGAAATAACACAAGTCTTTCTTATAATTTTATTTCATCCATAATAGAGTTTAAAGGCATGATTGACCCTACCAAAAAAAATATTGTCTTTTTCTAAGTAACCTTGGGCTGTTATCCATTATTTCAAAACGAAAAGGGGCAGGTAGTTGGTGCAGTGGATAGAGCACTGGTCCTGGAGTCAGGAAGATCTGAGTTCAAATGTGGCCTCAGATACTTAATAATTACTGTGCTGGGCACTTGACCTTGGGCAAGTCATTTAATTCCATTGCCTTACCAAAAAAAAACTCAAAAGAAAGAATAGAATCCTTCCTATTGGGAGAATAAAACAACAAAAGTCTAACCTGAATTCTGCTAGGGTTCTATAAGTTGCTGTTTATTTCCATTTCCTCACTTCAAGTATCCTAACTTGTACCTGTACTTACACCACCCATACTCTGAAGCCAGTTCTAGTTTCTGACAGGAAACACTCCATAACACTGCTAAAAGCAATTCTACATCTGGCATTTAACGCTTATAGTATGTAATCATACTCTATGGTTGTAATACAATGTTATCAATTTATGAAGCATATTGTACATTATGCTTGCATCACACAAAGGGTGTTAGTGTGCTTATTGATGGGTTCTGCAAATGATTAGCCCTGGTTATTAGTTTCAGATGGATTTTCAAGCCCTCTCCTCTCCCCAGGGATCCTCAGTTCCTGATCCATACCAACATAGTAGAAGACAAAGGTCAAAGCAGATCTGAGTTGAATAAGCCAATGAGAGAGAAATCAAAAGAAAGGAATTTCAGGAAGCAACCTCAGAAGTCATCTAGTCCTATACCATATCTGAGTAATCAATCAATAACAATAATAATATATCACGTGTATTTCATTCTAAAGTTTGAAAAACACTTTTCAAATATTAGCTCACTTGATCCTCACAACAACCCAATGAGACTATTATTACCCTGTTTTACAGATAAGGGAACAGAGGTTAATTGACTTTCCCAGGTCAATCATTCAATAATCATTTATTAAGAAACTGCTAGGCACTGTGCTTAGTACAGAGAATAGATACAAAGGCAAAAAGACAGACCTTGCTCCTCACATTAGGAGACAGTATGAAAATAACTATGTTCAAACAAAAATATAGTCAAGATAAATTGGGAATAATCAATAAATGGAAGTCCTAGCATTTGGGAAGGAAAGGATTTTCTTGTATAAGATAGCATTTTATCTGATACTTGAAGGAAGACACAGAAGCCAAGAGGCAGAGTTGAGAAAGAAAAACATTCCATAAATGGACGACAGTGAGTTCAAAACCAGGAGATGCAGTTTATGGTTCTAAGAATGGTGAGGAGGCCAGTATCACTGGATCACAGAATACATTGGGAGGAGGGTATAAAGTTTAAGATCTTAAAGGTAAGAGAGGGACACTATATAAAGGACTTTGAATGAAGATTTTCAGTTTAATTCTGAAAGTTATAGGAATTCACTGAGGCTTATTAAATGGA